>NW_027507718.1:76486369-77203869 GCF_037356315.1 Lithobates pipiens
CAGGTAACAATGTATGAAGTGTAGTAAGAGATTTGGTATGCTACCAAGATTTTGAATATAAACACACATTCAAGGAAGCAAACTGTAAAACCCAGGTTATATTACATGAAAATGCCAGATTAGGTCATTTAAATGTATGTTTAAACCCAAAAATTTAAAATGTAACATATTATGGCTTGCAAGGCATTAGATGTGGTGGCAGCTAAGGCTAAGCACATTTCTGAAAGTACAGAAAAATACCTGTTGATCCTTCAAAAGTCCATTGTCTGGAATCTAAAACAATGCTACCAGTTTTATCATCTATCTTGTGTGAACTACAAATCATCACCCCTCTATGTAATGTGGATGAGGTGTTTGTATTCCAAAGCAGAAGTGCAGCCTGGGGTAACAGCACTGCTAAAACATAGATAAGGTACATTGATAGAGCATTGCCATCCTGGGACAGGAAGTGTGTTACTGACAGAAACCCCAAGTAAAAATAAAGAAAAACACCCAAAAAATTATGCAACCAATACATCTGAGGACTGGTAAACTGCAATATATCTCTATATCTATGTATGTTTTAGAGCTTAGGTGTGCTTTCAGTCTCCCACAAACATTCTCTGTGCACAACTGACCCATAGATTCTAGCTATTGTGTCATTATTAAAATTACACATTTCATTAAATTTAGCCGGGTATAAAGAAGACTTTGCTTTATGTTGGAGAAATATAATTGCTACATAAACCATTTTGCAATTTAATATTATTAAAAATGACCTTTCCATTTTAATCTGCAGACATTAAAACTCTCTCAAACTGCCAAAAAGGAATACGTTATTGCCTTGCAAAATGGCAAACCCAGAGCATTCTGTACACTGTTTGCATGCAGATCTTCCCCAGGAATATTATCTCCTGCTTCTAGGATTGCCTCACTGCTGTTTTTTAAACCTTGTGCTTGCCAGGAAATCAAATTAGAGCTATCCCCAGCAAAAGGAGTTTTATTTTTGCTTAGATTTTTTCGAATACTCTAAATAGGAGCTAGGGATGATATGGGAACAAGCAATGGTATGAATTTTTCATAAAGTTTTACAAAACCCCAGAAATGTATACAAATGTTACCAGTTGGGGAGTGTCTTGAGGAATGTCAACAAAACTGTAGATTTGCATTAACCACTTGACCACTGGGCACCTATACCCCCTTCCTAACCAATTTTCAGCTTTCAGTGCTCTCACATTTTGAATGATGATTACTCAGTTATGCAACACTGTACCCATACGAAATTTTTGTCCTTTTTTTACACAAATAGAGATTTCTTATGGCGCCATTAAATTACCAAAGACCAAAGACCAAAAAATGTATTAAAAAAAGCATTTTTCTTCGTTTCAATCAATATTCTTCGTTATAAAAATTTTGCAAATTAGTAATTTTCTTCATACATTTTGGCCAATATTTATACTGCTACATATTTGGTAAAAATAACCAAAATCCGTGTATATTATTTGGTCTACATTATTTGATGCTACAAGTTATGATCACATCTGATCACACCTGATTTCTTGAGACACTAACAAGCCAGGACAGTACAAATACCCCCCAAATCACCCCTTTCTGGAAAGTAGACATTCCAAGGTATTTAGTAAAAGGCTTGGGGAGTTTTTTGAAGTTGTAATTATTTCCCACAATTCTTTTCTTCTTTTTTTCCCACAAAATTGTCATATTAACAGGTTATGTCTCCCAAGTGGCACATGCATACTCGAAACTACACCCCAAAACACATTCCGCTGCTCCTGAGTATGGCAATACCACATGTCTGAGACTTTTTCACAGCCTGGCCACATACAACGGTCCAACATGCAGGGAGCACCTGCAGGCATTCTAAGGACATAAAGTACACATCAAATTTCCTGACTACCTATTACACTTTTGTGAGACACTGTAGGGCACTGTAGTGGCACTGATGGGCACTGTAGTGGCATTGATGAGCACTGTGATGGCACAGATGTGGCACGGATGAGCACTGACATGGCACAGATGAGCACTGGTGTGGCACAGATGAGCACTGATGTGGCACAGATGAAGCATGGATGAGCACTCATGAACACTGATGTGGCATGGATGAGCACTGATGTGACATGGATGAGGCAGGGATGAGTACTGATGTGGCATGGATGTGGCACAGATGAGCACTGATGTGGCATGGATGAGGCACGGATGAGCACTGATGTTGCATGGATGAGGCACGGATGAGCATTTATATGGCATGGATGAGGTGCAGATGAGCATTGATATGGCATGGATGAGGCACGGATGGGCACGGATGAAGTATGGATGGGAAAGATGAGGCATGGCTTGGCATGGATGAGGCACAGATCAGCACTGATGAGGCATGGATCAGCCCTGTGGGCACTTCAGACCCAGCCCACTCACGCTGCTGAACTGGCTCCCTCCTCTCCTCACACACTATACCAACCGGTGTGAGGAGAAGAGAGCTGAACCGGATATGCATTGGTTTGTGTGTCATTGGACAGAGTGATCACATGGTAAAGGGTTGCTGTCATTGGCCCTTTGCTCCGATCTGTGATGCGCTGGATGCAATCACAGACACTTCCAGGGGGCACGCAGGAAGCGCGAGTTCGGGGGGAAGTCAATGTACGCCCTCCCAGAACTAGCCAACTATGCTGTAGCCGTCAGTCAGCTATAGCCCACTCGGCAAGTGGTGAAGAACCAGTTCACACAACTGGAGAGTTCAATAAATTTCTAACAACACTTTTCTTCACTATTGCCCTTTGCATACTGTTTTGGTAGCTTTATAGACATATGTGGCAGATTCATGTAGTTCTAATAAGGCATTATACTAAAAAAAAATATTATCTCTAATTCATAGATAACAAAACTGGAGGTAATTAAATCCAATTATAAGTTGAAGTACAGAGACAGGTAGAGGGTCTGTCTCTGTGTGCTGTATAGCAGAGCATCATATTTGCTGCCATTAACTCCTGCCTTTTCCTCTCCATCTGTTGCTGCTTGTTAAGGACGTTGTTGACCTCACAGCTGACAGTTTCCTAACAACCAGAGACAATACAGAGGGTATAGGGAAGGGAAGCTGAAATACTAGTTTACTATCACTTACATTCTCTGCTTGTGACTGGCAGCAGGGAGTGGTTTTCTATATTCAATAGCATGCTTTCCATTAGCTAAAGATCCACCAACTGCCTCCTGTCAAGCACAAGGGAATGTAGACCAAAACAGTAATGAAGTGTTACTTTGACATTTCAATTAGTTTAAAAAAAGGAAAAAATATTTTGTGGTAAAAAAAAAATGCAGGACACCTCCCCTTTACTGGCACACAATGGACAATGGCCTGTAAATTAAACAGAGCTTTTTAGTGTATGGACTCATGTGGAGAAGTTCTAAAGGCTGTGTCAGGGCCTAAAATTGCTAATGCTATATTTTTTCTACAAAATATTATTGTTATTAGTTGGGGGTTCTGTTTTCTGTTTTCATAGATTTTAATCTGTAGTCGTTAACCCATGTGACTAATTTTCTTCTTGTCCTCTTTCCTTATTTAGCATTAGGCATCTTCTCTGCATTACTGACAGATCACACCATACAGTTAATGCACAATGGGATGTAATTTCAGATAAGAACATTCCTAATAGAGCAAATACATCAAAACATGCATTAAATCCTATGACAAAAAAGTAGGGGAATGTATGTAAATTTATAGCAGGAGAGAAGGCTAGACTGTACGCGCTATGAACAGAATTTGTGGTGATGGAATTTGTGCGGACATATGAGAAATTGAGCACAGTAAAAACAACTTTATTATGTACAATTAAAAATCAATTATGCAACATTAAAGATTACAATCCACTTAGGGGTTCACAACATGCAAAGATTCAGATTACAGTTCACATGTGTTTTGGGAATCCTTCTTCAGGAGAACATGTGACAGAATCAGTACACTGGAACCCACTCCTAATCTTTAATAGAGCCATGTGTATGTAACCCATAGAGGTGTAAATGAGTAAGCCCATTGTGATTAAGCAGCCTAAAGAAGCAAACTCAGTTCACATGAATCCAGGCTGGATTCATGTGAACTGAGTTTGTTTCTAAGATAATTATCATGAACCCCCTCTTTGGAATATATGTGCCTTCACTACTTTGACTACCATGCTGCCTTTATGGCAATTTAATCACATTGGGTCTGGATGGTTCCCCATTGGGAAGTTGGTCCTTTCATTTTAAGATTATGTGTACAAGACCATTGGCTGTTTACTGAATGTACCTTAATTTTTCATCCCGAGAGGCAGTGGCTTCACCTTGACTTACTCATTTGCACCTGTATGGGCAACATACTGTACACACGCCATGAGTTCCAGTCTACTCTGCTGGCTGATATGTTGATAATAAAGATTAGGAGTGGGTTCCAGTGTACTGATTCTGTCACATAGAACAACCAGGTGTTCAAAGTGCAAGCACTATAGATCATATGTGACTTAAAAGAGATAGGTGGGGACCAGGTCTGACCCGTGCAGCTTCTCAATGCCCAATTTAGTGCAACATATAGACATACACAATGATGACAGTGCTTGGTGCCCTCAGTGGTCACTGTTGGAGGAAATAGCTGCAGGGATATGAAGGAGAACATGAAAAATATCAATCCATGGGTAAAAAACTGAAATTAGTTTATTCAATTGTCCACAACATGATAAAATAAGATTAAGTATTAAAAAAAGCCATGCATTTCGCACACATGCGCTTTGTCAAGTCACAGAGATGATGACAACCAGAGTATTTAAGCCAACTGAGGGGTGGGGAGTGGGCAGAGCCATCGGCGGACCTGAAAGCCACTTAACCTAATAATACTCTTACAATGTTGCCTGCCATTAAATTAACTGACTTCAGTTATATTCAAATCTCAACATAAATTAAAATGTTAAATGTTATATCATAGTATTATTGAGAAATTAGCACAAAGGAAGAGTAATTTATTAAATTGTATAACATCACAGCACCATACATTAAACACCATACAATGACCAATATCTAAAAGATGATTCTAATAGGAGTGTTAATGTACCTGCTAGCGACAGTTAAAAGAATAACAATATAAGAAAAAAAAAAAAAAGCCTAACAATACAAGGGCTTATAAAATGACAGGACAGGCTCCAGATGTATAAATTAAGCAATGCTATGAATCCCTGGTTTCGGCTCGTCAGCCTACCGTAACATCACTGGGCACGCCGGCATCTCGAACAGCTTGTTTTCCTTGCCTGCAAGCTCTTTTGGATTTGGCGCACCCCTCAGCAGCCCCCCGCTATGGCACTGGATGACCCTATCCCATCTATGCCCAGGGACCATGGCTTGGTATCGCTGGCTTTTTAATCTTTAATCTCATTTTACTGTGTTGAGGACAATTGAATAAATTGATATGAGTTTTTTACCCATGGATTGGCCGGTTGGTTGTTCTCCTTCAGGTCTTATCCCTGCAGCTATTTCCTCTAACAGCGACCATTGAGTGCTGTCATCATTGTGTGATTCTGTCACATGTGATTCTAAAGAAGGATTCCCGAAACACATGAGTCTACATGTGAACTGCAAGTGGAATCCTTGCATATTGTGAACCCCTATGTGGAGAGTCATATTTAATGTGAAATAGATTTTTAATGATACATAATAAAGTTGTTTTTATGGTACTCAGTTTTTCTTCTGTGTCCACCCAAAGTCCATGACTACATATTCTGTTCATAGTTGTAAATGTATGAAAATGATCAAAAACATAAGAATAACTAAGGAGGAAAACAGTTGCAGGTGTGGATCGATCCTTTAAAAGTAAAACCAAGTTTGAGGCTCAGTGTGCTAGAATGCTCTCTGTGACCATACGCCACCATGTTACATTAGTATGTAGCTAAATGCTTGCTACAATGAGACACTCAATCTTAGTGCAATCTATATTCTTGCACTGTGATATCTCAGTGATATAATTATGTCTACTGTACTTTTTTTTTAAAGTTGAGTCCCAAGTAATTTTTGTAAATGGCATGCTTACTGTATCTCAGAAAAGATCATCATGAAGTTACAATACAGATTCTTCAGACAAACTGGCACTGGCTGTGAGATCTTTGCAAATGGTTTGTGATATATCTCTTAACATTTGACTGACATGCAGCTTTTAGCTTCCAATTCTGAGCCAAGAATGGCTGTAGGTTGCATTCTTTAGAAGGCAGACAGCTATTTCAAGTGAGTACACGCCAACAAGCGGCCAAATCCTAAAGAATTTCTTGCTGTCACTCTCCAGAGAGTGCGGCACTGGATGCAGGAGAATGACATCCATGTGCCCTTTGAAAAAAATAAAACATCTAGGTAATTTATGAAATGTCTTCACTTGTCAGATTCTGTAATAATATCACACTCATAGGGAACAAATTCCTAGACTGCAGCAAGCCAAGTCTGAGACTCTGAATGTATTTTCATGGCATCTGCAGTCATATCACTTAGTAACTTTAGTGACACGTCATTAATTATATTCAAACACTAGATACACTGAAAGAGTACAGTAAAAATAAGAGTACTGTTTGGGTGAAGCTCTGCTGGACACTTACTATATCATTAGTATCAGCTTTGTAATGTCCATAAGTTATTTCTAAATAAAGTTAATGAAAACTAAGGTTTAGCATATTGTTTGGGGAGATTCAGTACCAAACACATTATTTATGTGTATATCTCATTACATGCAGGCATCTTCTTCTTAGGAAAATCTTCCCCTACTGTGTCTCCTTCACAGCAACCTAACACTGCCCTGAATGGCTGTCTTTCAGTGCAGAGAAGGTTAAAATCAGCCTCTGCTACTGAGAAAAGTTTAACCACTTGCCAACCTTCTTCTGACTTCTCCACAATTCCCAATATTTGTATTACTATTACTACTATTACTACTATTACTATTACTATTACTCCCACACTGCATTGCATTCTGTGGATGGAGGAAGAGCAGTTGGATGACAGAATTTGCTCCACCTGCTCACAGAATGTGATGCACTGTGATAGTGTAGCAATGCAAACAAAGTGAATGGCAGGGAGGGCATAAAGCTGTGGGTGGCTCAACTTTTCTCAGCAGTAGTGGATGTTGTTAAAGGGGTTGTAAAGGTTAATTTTTTTATTTTCTAAATAGGTTCATTTAAGCTAGTGCATTGCTGGTGCCCTTATCTTTTCCTTCGATTTCCCTTCTAAATGTTTTTTTTCTTTGTTTTCTTTGTCTGAACTTCTCACTTCCTGTTCCTCCTCAGTAAGCTGTTCAGTAAGCTGTTCTGGCTGACTAAACACCGCTCGGATGATGGTGTGAAGTTTACTGAGGAGAAACAGGAAGTGAGAAATTCAGACAAAGAAAAAAAACATTTATAAGGGAAATCGAAGGAAAAGGTAAGTGAACCAACAATGCACTAGCTTAAAGGAACCTATTTAGAAAATAAAAAACAAAGCTTTACAACCCCTTTAACCTTCACAGCGCAGAAAGACAGCTGCTTAGGGTAACAGTATAACATGAGCTTACAGACCATAGAAGGCCTGAGGAGCATTTCCCTACTGGAGTAGGTAGCCGGTCCATGCAGTTTATCTGGCTGATGGTGGGAGATGGTGGGAGACAGTTCCAAGTTGTCAGAAGAAATATCCTGTAAGGGAAAACATACTTTCCCCTAATACTGCATCTATTCTCTTCCTAACAAGTAGGACTCTATCTCTGACCTCTTCTCACTCATACACAAAAAACACATACAGTGAGGGGGGCGTGGCCAGCGGCGGACATGTGAGCAGCAAGCTTACGGAGCTCCTCCGGCACCGATTCATCCTGAACAGCATCCGGTATCCCTATCTAGACACCCACCTTGTAGCCACCACCGCACTACCCACTACCTTCACGGGCACCCGCTGGAATGGGTCGGAACGGTCCTGCGAGCCAGAAATCCGCCGCGGACCGAGCGGCCACGTTGACGGGCAGCAAGGCCAAAGATGGCGCCGGCGCGTCCTCCGCCACGGGGAAATCCTCTAAAGGCAAGGCACAGGCGAAGGCTGACTCCGGCCCCTCGGCGAACTCACATGTGCCCTCCGGTATTCCGGGTAAGCCGAAACCACCGACAACTATCAGGGAACATTTTGCGGATTCTCCGCATGGACAGCATACCCCCCCCCCAGCGTCCCCGAGAGCAGAGCAGGCCGTAGACCCCTGGGAGGAGGGTGAGGCCTGGGAGAGAGACAGCGATCCGGGGTATCCCACTCCACAGGTGGACAGGGGGTCGGAGGGGGAGAGAACGGCAGAGGGTGAGGAGGAACTTACTTTGAAGCATGTTATGGACGCTATCCATCAATGCCAAACCACTCTGACCACACAGATTGAAACGGTTAGGCTGGATCTCTCTATTGTTAAGCATGACATGCAAAAGATTCGCTCTAGGATTTCCACTGCGGAGCAAAGAATCAGTGAGGTGGAGGACAATATGCAACCTATGTCTGCTACTCTCCGCACACATCAACAAGAGATTACTGAACATGCTGCTAAATTGGGAGACCTTGAGGACCGAATGCGCAGGAATAATTTACGTTTTGTGGGATTCCCTGAAGGTGCGGAGGGCAAGGACGCGGAGCAATTCCTGGAGCAATGGCTGAGCACTCTGTTGGGAAGGGAGGCACTGTCACCTCTGTTTGCAATTGAACGGGCTCATAGGGTGCCCATGCGCCCTATGCCCCCTGGAGCCCCTCCGCGACCCATTTTAGCCAAGATCCTTCATTTTCGGGATAAAGAATGCATTATGCGTACCGCGCGGAACATACAAGATATACAGTACAACGGAAAAAAGATCTCCATTTTCCCGGATTTTTCTGCTACTACTCAAAAGCAAAGAGCGGCCTTCCTCCACGTTAAGAAACGCCTCAGAGAGAAAAATCTTCCATATAGTATGATGTACCCGGCCAAATTACGAGTTGTTAATGACGGCAAGGTACAATTTTTCCTTTCACCCAATGAAGCCTCGGATTGGTTGGATGGGCTGTAACATTCCGGTCCCTGCCTGTTTTCTCATGATCGTCACGTTGTGTGCCTTCCCTACAGTTTATGATGGAATTCTATACACATGGCGGAGGACGACCACTCTATACGGTACTTCCTGGTTGACTTTATTCTGTTTTTGCTCCTTTTTGCAGTTGTCCTACCCAAAACACCGGCATTGACACTGAACCGCCATTTTGCCCTGCTGGCGGACCCGGACCTGGCGTCTACAATTACTTTGGGATGCGCATATCTTTCTTTGGCTACTGTATCAGGTGCCTTATTTGTGATATGTTTTGCCGGAGGAGGCACAAGCTTCCTCTTTTTTGATCTGACATAGTTTCTTTTTTTCCTTTTTTTTTTTTACTAAACTGACACTGGGAGCAACGACTGGTCACTCCCTGGACTAAACAGTTTTTCTGTTTTTCTTTCCTTTTTGGTTTTTCTTTTTGGGCTAAAGCTCGTTATGGTTGGGGGTAATGAGCAGGGAGGGGGAAGGGGGGAATGGGGAAGGTTAGTCTGGAGATGTTTGCTCCTGTTTTTTTTCCTTGGTATACCTGATGCATGCACGCAACGACAACGAAAATATTGGTGGGAGTTTCAACTTTTTCATTTTAGGTTTATTGTCTATAATGTGTCGGGGGGGAGGGGAGGGGAGTGGGACCCGTTTGATGTCTTGCCCTCTCTCCTCTCCCCCCTCCATATGACTACTGCGTTATAAGAATGAGCTTTAACTGTCTTACTTGGAATGTCAGGGGGCTGAACTCGAAGATTAAGAGATCACTGGTCTTTGACTATTTGAAACGCACTAAGGCGCAAATAATTATGCTTCAGGAAACTCACCTGATGGGTTCAAAGGTTATGGCCCTGAAAAAGAGGCATGTTGCTCATGCTTTCCATGCCACTTACTCAACCTATTCTAGAGGGGTATCTATACTCATATTACGGTCCCTACCTGTCCAGATACTAGAGGTTAGGACTGACCCGCAGGGGTGCTATGTTGTGGTCATACTGCAATACCTGGGTGTGTTATATACTTTGGTAAACCTTTACATGCCCCCACCATTTGATTTACAAAGATTGGGAGCCTGCATGGCGGTGGTTCTCCCCATGTTGCGTGGTCACCTTAATATGGGAGGGGATTTTAACCAGGTCATGAATGCCGATCAGGATAGGCTACGCTGCACTAGACCATCATCTACGGTGTTAAGTGACTGGGCTGCGTCCTATGACCTCAAGGAGGTCTGGCGATGGAAGCACCCGAATACCCGAGAATTCTCTTGTGCATCGGCATCCTATAGATCGCTCTCTAGATTGGACATGTTTTTCCTTCCTGGGGCTGCATTGCCAGAGGTGGAGGCTATCTCCTATCTACCCAGGGCTATATCGGATCACTCACCTCTACAACTGACTATGAGAGCGGGCATTGTCCTGGGTGAGCGTGTGTGGAGGATGAGCCCATATTGGTTGCAGGAGACCATGGTAGCATCAATTTGTAAGGACGCAGTGACACACTTTTGGAAGGAAAACAGGGAAGAGGTCCCCGACCTAATCACCTGGGATGCTTTCAAAGCGGTCTCTAGGGGGGCGTATATGCAAGGAGTATCGGACTTCAAGAGAGCGACTGGGGAGTGTTTGAGAACTCTGGCCAATCAGTTACAGGGGGCAGAAGACTCTTACGTTAGAGATCCCTCTCCTCAACATTATCAAACTCTGCAAAGTGTTAGTAGGGAGTATGAACTCGCACTGCTCTCGAAAACACAAAAGAAAAATCTATACCAACGTCAACGGATTCTTGAGATGGGGGACAGAAGCGGGAAATTGCTGGCGTTTTTGGCCGCTCCGCTCCCGGACCCTATTTTCATCCCCTGTGTTTATGATACCTCAAACACTCTAAGAGATACTCAGGAGGAGATTGTAGAAACTTTTTACAAATTTTACACGGAATTGTACCGCTCACAAGCCCATTATACCATCCCGGAATTATATGAATATGTGGATAGAATTGACTTCCCGGTACTACCCTTAGAACAAAAGATGTCTCTAGAAGCACCTATCTCCGCCGAGGAGATACTGCTTACCATTAAAAGTTTTGCTAAACATAAAACTCCAGGCCCAGATGGCTTCCCTATAGAATGGTATTTAGAATATCAAGATGTCCTAATCCCTAGACTAAGAAAGCTTTACTCGACTATTTTTGAGCAAGGCTGCCTACCATCATCTATGAAGGAGGCCCTAATTGTATTAATTCCCAAGCCCAATAAAGACCCACAATACTGTGAATCCTACAGACCCATCTCGTTAATTAATACGGACTTAAAAATTTTATCTAAGATTTTGGCCACCCGTCTAAATACCATTATTACTGCTCTTATTAATCCAGACCAAACTGGCTTTATCCCTGGTAGGTCCACTTATAGTAATATTCGCAGATTATACACTAATTTACAAGCCCCCAATAAACTGTCTGTCCCCCGAGCTATTGTATCTTTAGATGCCCACAAGGCATTTGATTCCGTGGAGTGGCCGTATCTTATATATATTATGGAAAAATTCGGTTTTGGACAGAATGTTATCACCTGGATTAGGATATTGTATGATCAACCTATTGCCCGTCTTAGGCTTAATGGGATTATCTCTAGACCCTTCAGAATCCACAGGGGCACCAGACAGGGTTGTCCTCTGTCACCCCTGTTGTATGCCCTGGCAGTGGAACCTCTAGCGAGGTTGTTGAGGAGTTCTCCGGAACTTCAGGGCATGTGGATTGGCTCCTTGGAAGAACGTATCTCGCTATATGCTGATGATATGTTGCTCTACTTGTCAAACCCTAAATACACGATTCCCAAAATGCTGAGGTTGATCACTGATTTTGGCGTATATTCAGGCCTGAAGATTAACTGGACTAAGTCCACTGTATTTTCGTTAGACTCAGAGTCCCCTGCCCACTTGCCACAACATTGTCCGCTTCAATTCACAACATCGTTTAAGTACTTGGGGGTGGTGGTTAGGCTACCGATTTCGGCATACATCCAGGATAACCTTCTTCCTTGTATAGCTTCACTTAAGGCTAAACTCAACAACTGGGTGGGTTTACCTCTTACATTGATGGGGAGGGCTAATTTATTTAAAATGGTGTTTTTCCCTAAGTTGCTGTATGTCTTGGCGAATTGCCCAGTGTACGTACCAAAGAAGATCTTTCAAGAGATTGACTCTTTGATATCTACATTTTTATGGTCTCCCAAGAATCCACGGATTGCATTGACTACTTTACAATTACCTATACACAAAGGGGGGCTAGCAATACCGAATCTGCGATTATACTACTATGCATCACAGTTGGTATATGTTCATTGGTGGCTATTTCCACAGTTGAACAATGCTGCTACTGCAACAGAGGCAGCGTTGCTCTCCTCCTATGAAACACTATCAAATGTGATTTTTAGAGGAGCGATTTCTGAGAGGAGGGGTACAGATATGATCGCAAACTCTCTCAAAATCTTTAAGATATGTAAGACACTGGTGCCTGAACCCCACCCCACGATTTCTCCTAATCAACCCATATGGAATAATCCGGTGTTCCCACATTTTAGAGATCTCCCTTTCGCTGGCAATTGGGCCGAAAGGGGTTTGAAATATGTCCACCAATTATACGAGGAGGGTAGATTTAAAACCTTCCCGGCGTTCCGACAAGAGTTGGGTATACCTGAATCCTGGAGGTTTAGATATTTACAGTTGCAGCATGCGGCCGAGTCTCAACTTGGGCTCCGGGCTGTTACCTTTCAGAATTCTACTTTGGAAGGGGCGCTTGCCCAACCAGAACATACTAAACTGGTCTCCAATTATTACAAATTATTGAATGAGCCTAAAATTTCTAGATTGCAAATCCTGAGACAACAATGGACGAGGGATGTACCCGACCTGTCGGACGATAATTGGGAGGAACTTTTAGATACTTATTTTAGCACTGCTATTTCCGCCAGAGATAAAATGATTCAGATACGCATTTTTCATAGGATATACTATACTCCTCTACGCCTTTTCCGTATGTGGAAACTGCCTTCTCCTCTGTGTCATAAATGTGGTAGGGAAGAAGGTAACCTACTACATATGTTGTGGGACTGTGAGCGGATAAGACCATTTTGGTCTCAGGTGACCCACTTTGTGGCGACTACCTTTGACCTCCCCAATATTTGTAGCCCTAAATGGTGCCTCCTCTCAGTTTTCGAGGAGGTTGGCATTAGTAACCATCAGAAACAATTTTTGCGTTTTCTCCTTTATTATGCTAGGAAGACAGTCCTATTACATTGGACGCGCACATCATTGGTCTCCCTGAACAAATGGAAAGCTTTGATTAACCAAGACTTGCCAATATATAAAATAACGTATGAAACAAGGGGTAAGCCAGGGAAATTCCTCAAAATATGGGGAGACTGGGTGGATGGGATAGATACATGTAATTCTGCTCCTCTATGAGTTGTTGTGCGGTAATTAACGCTGCCATAGGATTTCTAGGCCCTTGACAGGATGATTTGAGGTTCTAGACCTCATACCCACCTAATTGGTATCCTTATGAGTGCATCTGTTCTTTGTTGGGTTGTTTGTTGTTGTTGGGAGGGAGGGGGGAGAGGGTGGAAATAAAAAATGCAAGTGGAATATGATTTTGCTATAACTGAGGTACAGGGCAATTATTGTTGTACGGCTTGTCATTGTTTATCAAGTTATGTTTATATCCCACAAAGATGTATACAGTCTGCTTATTATATATGTCTGTGCCAAATATTATTAATAAAAAACGGAGTTTCAAAAAAAACACATACAGTGTCAGTGGTTCAGAATGAATGTATTTGTTGGACATTTTTAGGGCATGTCTCAATAGTCTTTTTTTTCTAGAGGAGTTGAGAACAGTTCTGAGATCATGTAGAATTTTATGACAGATGCTTTTGACACAGTTGACCTCCTTCTGACCTGCCGCTTTTGCATTTGAATAGACATGTCTGGGGAGAGATGCAGTTCTGAAGTGAATAAAAACCTGCTGACACTGGCCCCTAATCAGTTGTGTGTTAAAGGATAAGTTTACTTTTGACAAAAACAATAAATGCACATTTTCTCCAGTTAAAAAAAATGTGCATTTATTATTTTTTGTTTCTGCAGCCTGTAAAACATTTCACCATTGATCAGCAGATCACAGATGCCATGCAGGTCTCCTGCAGATCTGTCCGTGTATCGGATTGCTTGCATCTCGTACAGGAAGAATGAATGAACTACCATAGAACTCAACAGCACCGTGGAAGTTTATTGAAAACTACAAGCCGACAGCCAAAGGCTGCCGGACCTTGTAGTTTTCCATTCACAGAGGGCTGTGAATGAGTGACGTGGCCGGGAGGTGCGGTGACCAGTGCATTCATCACATGTTGCATGTTACACCCCGAATATGTGTGTAACTTGTTTTGAAAGGTGAACTTATCCTTTAAGCCCCAATCACCCATGAAATAAAATACAGACATCCAGGTGCATTTGAAGTAAGCCTGGCCATACATTATACAAGTTCCTTGTTCATTTTCCTTTAGATGTACCTTTAACTATGTAGTGACCTCACATTATATGGTTTTGGCATATGGTTTTGGTAAATCATACAAGAAAATTGTAGAACTTATGGTCAGCCTTAGTTTCTAGATGCACCTGGAAGCAGGTAAATACTTTGCTGTGGCTGATTGCACACTTAAACCTTCAACAGTGTCTAGGTGCCTTCAGTCTGGCTGCATCCTGGAACCCTTTTGCCTTGCTTTCCATGGCTTAAACGCACGTAAAAATGTATAAACGCAGCTAAAACCAGGAAAATCTAAACATAGGAAAAAGTAATCTAGAAAGCATGAAAGTTGTTTATACTTACCAGATAAATGTGCATTGGGCATTAGACATTAAAGTATAACTGAAGGCATAACTTTTTTTTTTAGAGTGGAGAGGAATTAGAACACATGTCAGGTTTACATTGCTGTATATGTCCCCCCATTAGGGAGAGTCACCCTCAATATTTGTTTTGATGAACATTATTACTGAAGGTAAAAATAAAGAAAATCCACAATTTTGAAAGGTCACTGGAAAAGGATTAGAGAAAAATTATTCCAACAAGAAGTTCTGCTGACACTGATAACTAACAGGGATTTCACCTCACTTTAATGAGATTTCCTCTCACTTCCTGTTGCTGCTATGGGAAAGGAAGTGAAGGGAATCTCCCATATAGGACACAGATGGCAAAAAACGAACAATGGTTACTCTATTGAAAATGAAAAAAAAAAAAGATTTATCTTCAGTTCCAATGTAAAGAAAAATAGTATTTCAAGGAAGACAAAAACTTTATTTTGCACTTTAAAAGGAAACAAAAAGGTCCCCAAAATGCAGCACTTGGTCCATCGGATTAAAAATATATACACAGAGGCATACACCATCTCACTTCACTTATTAAGTACATTTCAAAAATGGTGACAAAGTGCATATATATATATATACAGTATAGCAATTAATAAGTACTACTAAAGATGGAAAAAGTCATAAATAATTAATTTTATTAAATATAGGTATATACATTAAGACTAAATTTTGGCAATTCCTGTTATGAAGAAAAGTAACAAAATGCTTTCAGGTGCTACCCTGTAAGGCAGCATGGGATGAGGATCTCACTTTTTTCCTGGTCCCTTGGACTGTCTCTTACAAATACTCACACAGGACTACAGTTACCTTTGTTTCCTTATTATAGATGTAGGAACAATTTTAATCCCTGAGGAGGCATTGTGGAATCTGCCTGCAGCTGTCAATCCCAAGGAAAGTAGACTTGTGGGGCAACCAGTCTTTCAGCATCACCAGTTATGCTCCACACACTGTTAATCTAAAGGGAAGTGGACCCATGATGTTGTATGATCAGCCACCAGTGTCTGAGCAACCAATTTGAAAGGGGTTTGTTTGGAGGAGGTCAGTTAAATTTTCTTGATGTTTTTGAATGCATTATTTCCAGCCATATCAATATATTAGTAAATTGTCACAAATAAGAACTGTGTGAATGTGGTGAATGTCGAAAAAAAGAATAAAAGTGTCACACAGTTTATTTGAATTCAGTGCAGGAATTAGTTTTACTGCGGTAGCACCAGAAAGCTATGGCAAATGCTATGCTGAATCATCCTCATAAAACAATCTGAATTTGCTCAGATATGTACATATGTTGAATACGTATGTATGTTGAATTCTAAATAATGTATTGCACCTAAAGGATAACTGTACTTTTAGTTAGATATCTTTAACTGGCCCTCCTCCCCCTTCCCAAAAAATTATTATACTCATCTGTTCCCATTCTTCCCTGATCTTTGCCATTGGACCTATAGAGAATTGCATTGCCACTGTTGTAAGGTCTCCAGTCCAGACAGCTTCTCCTTATTTTTTAATGCACTGAAAGAATCCCTTTCACTCTTATGAAGAGGCCTTCTATAGTTGAAACACATAATAGACATTATCCCAAATAGCAACGAATTGATATTTTATTTAGCAAGAGGTTTGATACATATTGCATTTTATAGCATGTTATACGATATTGTGGTCTGCATCATCTTGATTATGCCTTTCAGAGCTCTTTCTTAATTGTTGTCAGGCAGAATATAGCCCAGAACTACACAGCTGGATGCTATTACATACAACTAATCAACAGAACACCCCTAAATGGGATGCAATAACTTTTCCCTAAAAAAGTTATGCCCTACTCTAAGACTCCCCTTACACTAACCCTTTCTGTAGCACTTAAACTAACACTAACCCTCTCCTATGTATATTACTGTGTGTCTGTATGCTCACCTCTCTTGCACATACTCTTAACAGCAGTTAGCCAGTAGATATAATGTAAATGTAAAATATTCAGAAAAACTAAATTGAGCATATTTATCCACAGCATATTACGTAAGAAAGAAAAAATGCAATACAACTTTTGAATGTATTCATCAATGCGTTATATGTTTTCTTACACTTTCAATGCAATTCATCTTGGTCCCAGTACAATATATGACAGATATTTGGCAACTGATTAAATATATTTCTTAAATGTTCATGGCCCTTCTCCATAGTTATAATAGGTAAGCAATTCACTGAAGAATGGAATACATGCCAACAAATTATGTGAATTGTCTGTGGACGCAGAAATTCCACATTTTTCTCTTAATTCAACCAGTAAATATTTCTTTATGTAAAACAATGGAAATGCATTGATGCTGATTCTCAATAGACATCTTTAACACAGACCATCACAAACATTTCCAACGAAACCTTTCATGAGTTTTTTTTTTAAGTACACATGTTCCAAGCATCTGAGAAAAGCTGCTGGGAATATAGGAGCTACATGACCTCTGTCTTGATTAAATAACCATTTAATTTAGAACACTTCTGCTGTGACAGCTGAAGAACTACAATTAATGTATTCTATATGTAACATGAATAGGTTTAGCCAAACAGACTTGAGAATGTTATATACAAAACACTGTTCAAAATAAAATTTGTATTCAAGAATATTTAAATATTTAAAATATAAACAAAACGAAAAAGAAATAAAGATAATATTAATGCATATGTACATTGATTTTAGCAAGCATAAAAAATCCATGCAACAGTTACTATCAAAGAACCTGTGAACTACCTAATAAATGGAAATGTTTCCTGTAATTACTAGGAGTGAGGTTTTGGTTTCTGGGTTCTGGAAGAATCCTGCATGTTTGAAGTTTGCATCCTGACAAACTAATAGGGGAATTCACTGAGCCATATTCTCTGTAACCATAAAGCCATGCAAGGACCCTGAAACTTAGGTCAGCTAGTTTAGAAGGGTCAATACCGGGGGGCTTTGTTATGTACAGGCCCCCATTACTATAATAGGTTATGGGGGCACAGAGTAGCCATAGTGTCAGTGCATTAGAACCTACTGTAAGGAAAGCTGAGAAACTGCATAGAGAAAGATCGGGGTCAGTTGAGCAATGGTACTTTAATTCTGATTGCTAGCTCTTTGGCCTCTTGTCAGATTTCCCTCCTGTCCTTAGATCCATCTAGTGATGTACATTAATTTTGTTATAAAAAAAAAGTTTATTCATAGAGTCAAACAATATTTAAAAATTTAATTGACAGAGCTCAAAAAAAGCTGAAAATAATCAATACTCCAACCAAATTAGTATCCTAGAATGCACCCTGGGTGGCAAGGTAAGGGAGGACAGCAAAATTCTGCCCCCCCTCCTGTTTAAAACCAGAGCACATGCCTTGCAAAATTGAAGTGAAGTAAAGTCTCCTCCACTGCAATGGTTGAGGGACAAGAGCATCTTCTCCGGAATATGGGAGGGAATTATGGTGGAATATAGAAGCTGCCTTTATTATAAGTAGGAGACCAGATATCCACCATATGTCAGCGAAATGAGTACAGGGGTACCCCTTGCCCATTCCCAAAAGGAGTTAGTAAATAAATGCAAACACCAAGCTGTCAATCCTTGGCCACTCTGGCCAGAAGAGAAGCTAATTGAGCACAATCTGTGCTCGATCAGCTTCAACAGAATGCAGGGCTGATATTTGAATAGGCCCCTAATGTCTCCTTAAAAGGAACTTGTCATTCCTCTTGTGACAGCAATAGAGTTAAGTTGAAAATTATTTACAAAATTACATATTTAGAAATTAAATTAATACCCCAATCCAATTTTTTAAAGCCCCCCATCCCAACATATACACATACAAATGAAAACATACAATTGTGCCACATAATTTAGGTATCTTTGTGCATGCCTATGGACAGTTTTTGGAAACAACGATTTTCACCATTTCACAGGCACTTGCAGTTTTAAGACTTGATATATTAATATTTATTTACTTAAAGCCTATCTCTGGCTCTTGGCCTTGCAATGCATGGGTTAAATGTCTGTTTAGGTCTAGGGGGCAGAGAAAAGCACTTCTACTTACCTGATCCCCACACTCCCAACACCTGGAGCTCCCCTACTCTCCAGAGAGGGTGTGTTCCTTGGCTTCCTCACGACCAGAGCAGGGTCATGGAAATTACATTGTACTTAATGAAATCAGAGAACCTGAAACCTCTGGAGCATAGGGGAGAAGAGACTGTGGGGATGTGTGCACCAATCTAGCAGTACAGCTGGAGCCTGTCAGAGTGAAGGACTGGGTAAGTAAAAGTGTTTTTCCAGTTCACTAGACCTAAACAAGCATCTAATACTGGCACTGCAAGGGCAACCCATGAGGATTTTTGTAACTCCTGGAGTTCCGCTTTAATACAATGTCATCTTTTATATTTACCACAAAAAAAAGAGTATTATATTGTATTTGTGTACACTAAAATTAATTTAAGTGCTATTTTTTAATAAAAATATAGATTTGATAAACAGTAGTGCAAATATCATGCAACATGAAAAATAGCAACTGAAACAGTGTGGTGCACATACAATAAAAAAAAGATCCTCTCATGGAATTTTTCTAGCACATCGGAAAACTTCAGGTTGTGTTAATAAGTGCTTATGGAGCTTGAAAGCAATCTCTCCATTGATAAACCCTAGATCATTAAGTCAGAGGGAGTCAGAGAGAGTCATAGTCACATCTGTTTTTCTCAACCAGTGTATGGCCATTCCAAAGCTGGTCATAAACTGGTAGATTGCTTGGTTGATAAAAGTCAGATCCTTCTTCCACGCTATACAATGTGGATAGAAGAATCCCAATGCCTGGCTATCTGGTTGGATGCAGCTGATGTTTGACCAAGAGATCTTTCTATTTATCAATCGAAGGATGTTGGACAAGAGGGGGCTGGCAGATGTACCTACCGGATACTACCGCTTAAATTCACACAGTGTGTGGCCAGATTAAAAGATGCTTTACAGAGCCAAATTAGGTACAACAGATGATAAGAGATCTTCTTCTAATAACCATAATATCTTATCACTCCGAGCTAATGAAATAAGTACTTTGATAATTACACTGTATTCAAATAGGTCATCTGGATTGCGAATAATAGGACATGGCAAGCTAAATGAAATGGTGCTGAAAATAATAATCATCACATTAGAAATTAGTTGTGCTAGCTTTTTTCTCTGGCTGTAAGATACATTGATACTGTGTCTATTCAATTTCTTCTGCGTGTTTTGCACAGGCTATATACCTATGCGAGTGAGACCTTATGTCAAAATAAAATGAATATTATGGTACATACATGCAAAACAAGATTTGTGAAGCAACAACTTGTCAAAAATTTACATCTTTGGGTTCTTGAAAAGTTGTTAAAAGACATTCAATACAATCATAGGAAATAAACCTACTACAGCTAAATACTAAGAAGACTTGAACACTTTAGTAAATTATTGCAGTCAAAATATATTATGGCTTGAATGAGCAATTGAAACTAACTCATGATGGCAAAATGCTAAACAAAGATGATTTCATAGTAAAACAAACACTTAATGCAGAGATGTAGCTAAAGCTATATGTAAAGCTTTTTTTTTTCCTGCAAAAGTGGAGCTTTGTTCTGTTTACTATCCATTTACTGTAAGCTTTCCCAATGGTTAGTGATTTTGCCCATCACACTCAATAGGATGGCTTGGAAGGAAAGCAGAAGGGAACAAGCTTGACTGTTACAGGGATAATCAAGACTTGCAGATAGTTTCATATGTCTATAACTCTCAGTATATGCTGATCATTCTGAAGTGTGGTGTGCATGGAAGATCTGGATCTGAGAAGATATTCTTAGCTTGCATTATAGGATCTGGACAGGTTAAGTTTATTACTGCAGTTTTATATGCTTCAGGTTATCCCAACATAAGAAAAAGCAGCTGTTATATCTGTTCCCAATGCGGAGTTTAATTCATACATTCAAACAAGTCACTGTGGGGTTGATTTACTAAAACTGGAGAGTGCAAAATCTGGTGCAGCATTGTATAGAAACTATTTAGCTTACAGGTTTTATTGTCAAAGCTTAAAGCGGAGTTCCATCCATATAAAAGTCAGCAGCTGCTGACTTTTAGTAATCGGACACTCACTTGTCCCATGGTCCATTGATGCTGGTGAATGAAGCCCCGCTCCTCTCCCCCTCCTCTCCTCAGCACCGGCATTGTGACTGTGAGCGCCCGGCTGTGCCTTCACAGCCGGGCACGCACTGCACATGCACGAGCCTCGCTGCATGCTGTAATAGGCCGGACAATCTTCTGGGACCTGTGATATGTCCCATAAGATTGCATGGTGGGAGTGGGGGACTTGAACTTCCTTCTGGCTCCATGGAGCCCCGAAAGGAAGTGGTAGCTGGATGCCCCTAAAAAGAGGGTATCCGCTCCCCCCCCCAAAAAAATTACATGCCAAATGTGGAATGTCAGGGGGTCACCTTCACTTAAAGCAGAAGTTCAATTTTTGGATGGAACTCTGCTTTAATTGAACAAGCTTAAGTTAGAAGCTGGCTACAATACACAGCTGCACCAGATTCTGCACTTTCGACTTTTAGTAAATCAACCCCTGTGCAGCAAAATAACAATATCTGAAAATTAACCAGCCAAAGCAACACCATTGTTATTACGGTACTAAGTGATGTAAAACAAGGTACAGAAAAGACATATATCATCTACTAATATGAATATGCATCATTGAATAAACAAAGGATTCAACTTAGGATCATACAAATTACAATATACAGTAAAACTATGGATTGCGAGCATAATTTGTCCCAGAAACATGCTTGTAATCCAAAGCACTCGTATAGCAAAACAAATTTCCCCATAAGAAATAATTGGAAACTCAGATGATTCATTCTACATAATTTATTGAGAAGTCCTTCAGTCTATAGTCCAAATAAAAAGATTATTTCAATGTGATAGATTGTGTAACCATAAAATTTCCATCCACAAATGGAAGCCTCCACAAAGGGATTAGAAGCAAAATCCAGCAGGAGCCACAGTATTAAAGAGAAGAGAGGCGCCTCTAAGTGTAGCGATATGGTTTCATTTAATGAAGGTACAACATTTAACAACTCACATGGTTGATGATTAAAACAGGCAATTCTAATTATGCAGACATCTGGGGCAAAGCTGTCCACATAGACCATCCCCCACACCACCGGCTCTCACAGCTGTCAGTCTGCAATCGTGATCGGGAAGACTACCCTGCAGTAGAGCAATCTGAAAGTGAGGCTTGAAGTGCTCATGGAGCATAGCGTGGAAGGGATGAAGGCGGTGTGAAGGGCAATCTATGTGGACAGCTTTACTCCGGGTGCCTGCATGCTTAGATGTGCCTCTTTTAATCATCAACCATGTGAGTTGCTAATTGCTGTACCTTCAATAAATGTAATAATATTGCTACACTTAGAGGTGCCTCCCTTCTCTTTTATACTCAGTTGTGACATGACGTGACACTACTTGCATATCAAGACATCGCTTGTTTATCAAGTCAAAATTTGTAAAACAAATTGTGCTTGTCTTGCAAAACACTCTTAGACCAAGTTACTCTCAATCCAAGGTTTTACTGTACTAAGGCCTCATTATTAAGATATCAACACTTTTATCTAAGCATTGACATGCAGACAAAATACTGTACATTGTATGTATCAACAACCATCAAAAGACAATAATATTTACCCTGCAAATGCCATCAACAATATAAACATATCATTCATAGAGAATATAATAATACATAATATCCACCAATATAAGGTTGTAATAGACACACCCAAATGCTACAGAATATCTGACTTTTTTGTTTTAGAGAAATGTTTCTGATTGATACTCAGTGTTTAACTAACGGCTAAAGTCTAAAGTGAATGTTACAAGTTTATATGTTTTAAATGACAGTGATTGATACACTACGAGTGATTGGGGAAAGTCACATTTACTACATAAATATGGTATCGTGGTATGACACCCCACCACCCATCAATCTAAATAGGCATAGAAAAGGTACATGTTATAATTGTTGCACCACCTGGGAATGAGCCAGTCACTCCAAACCATGAGCTGTGAAGTTCGAAGATAGCCTTTGATATGAATGCAAATGAATTCAACACAGTTGAGTTGAGGGTAAGCGGAACAGAAACAGAATTTTTACTTTGCTCTGTTGAGATCATTGCTGCAGTCAGAGAAAATAAATGTAATACTACAACATACTATATGAATGCATCTATTTATAATGCCACTGAGCTTTGCACAGTTAGCCTTCAGTAGTTGCTGGGCTCACAGTTCGTCTCTTTCCCTCCTGCCTAAGCTTCTTGGTGACCTTCTGTTATAAGTGCTGACTCAATCAACCACCTACCACAACAATGCCTACAATAATAGATTTTCAGCTGACTTGAGTTTGTAAACAAACCAGTTGAGGATAATGGGCAATGTCATTGACCATAGGCTACATCATTGTCTGTGATTTGCTCATAATCATATTTGGTCAATGATGTCACCCATGACACTAGTAAAGAATTAAAAAAAAGGGAACTAAAATATCCCTCTGAGTGCTCTCTTATTAAAAAATAAGCTCCAAGATCCCTCCCCATAAGACACCACACCCTCTTATAGATCAAATGTGGGGGGTGAGACCTTTATCTCCTCAACACAAGGATAGATTTCCTTGTGAGGGGGAGGAATAATGGAACCCTCCCAATATTGAAGACATGTGGGCTGGTATGCTTTAGGACTGGGTAGGGGGGTCACATATGTGCTTCCCTGCCTTTCCTGGGCACCAAGGCTGCATAAGTGAATACGGGCCTTGTATAAATTTTAAGGGGAACCCCACACATTTTTACCCAATTTTTTTTATGTGTACTGTCTCTTTTAAAGAACACCTTGGTGGCAGGACAACATCATCACATGGTGTGTCATCACGGCAATGGATCATCATGATTGACAAGGATTTACAATCCTGGACAATAGAAATGATCATCTGATATAAGATTTAAGGGGGAATCCACACCATTTTTTTAAAGAAACAGTATACATTTAAAAAAGGGGGGGGAGAAATGGCATGGGTTTCTTCTTAAAACTCATAACAGACCTTTTCTAGGCATATAGCTTGGGTGGCCAGTAAAGGCAAGCATGTGGTTCTCCCTTTGAATCATACCAGGCCATATGCCTTCCAACATTAGGAAGGTGCCATGCAGGGGGGCAGAAAAGTCTCCCTCCTTTGCAAGGCACATTGTCTTTATGTTGAGGGGGACAAGGGCCTTAACTCCAAATCAAATTCTCAGAAGAATATGGGGGCTTGTGGGGGAGGGACTTTGTGGAATCTAGAACCCCCATAGAAAAATGGGTATGTCATTCATTAGAACCCCCATTACATACACCCATAAAAGAGTTCAAAGTAAATGAACACACCAACACCTTTGACAAAGTCTCTTAAACAAATTACCTCCTGCTGCAAAAAAGGTAAACTATGTCGCTCAATGAAAATTCAACATCAATAACGCTATGCCACAATGACCTGCTGCCCAATGATGTTTTCCTACCACCACAATGAACAACTGCATTACAATGCTTTCCCCCCAAAACTCCTTTTGCAAATGACAAAGTCCCAGTCGGCTTCTATTTGTAAACAAACCAGCCAGGTATCATTGTTAACACCATTAAACAAAGATGGTCTTGATCATATATGGCAACCGATATTGCCCGGGACCCTCAGCTGGTTTGTTTACAAACAGAAGCTGGCCTGGGATCTGTTGTTTACTGCTGTCAAATAACTTATTCCCAGCTGGTTTGTTTACAAACAGCAAACAGGGATTCCCTGGACTAACTGGCCAAAAATGACAAGCTTGAACAGCAGTTTGCTGACTGCAAACAAGGTGAGTTCAGGTCAAACTCATGTTGGACCCAAAGTTAATTCCTATCTGTTACTCATAGGTGGAAGAGACATTCAATCCTAAATATTTTAAACAGGTGGATATTTTCATCTATTTATTCTTAGGATTCTTCATATTAAGAACAAAACATAATAGTATAGAATCAGGAAAAAACATAATTTCAAACAACAATGCAGTCCTAAAATATACAGTCTTACCGGGTCTTCTGTCTTTTGACTGTTCATTAGATCTGCCAAAAAATCATCCTGGTGACTTTCTCTTCTTATAAGAGGAAATTCATGAAGGAATACTGCCCCTTGTGATTGATCACCAGATACCTAGAAATACATTAATAATATATTGATAAGTACATAATAAGAATGTTGATAGTGTAATAATTTGTCATACATTTTCAAAGCTTAGCAGTTTGAGTTGAATAAACAGAAATAACTGAACAGTGTACCGATTCTTTGCATGATGATTGGTAATATTTTGAAGCTGAGATTGTACGGACAGTATTTCCATCTCAAGGACACAGAAGTCATCCTATATTTTATTTTTATATTTGTACAAAGGATTAAAGGTATAGAGTACAGGCATACCCCACTATTATCTTGTGAGACAGACTTTTAGTATAATAAACACATATACATGAAACTAAATGTATATATACCTTTCTACTGATCTATTACAGTAGATAATGAGATTGATTTACTAAAGACAAATAGACTGTGCAAGTGTTGTAGCACTCATTTTCCCCAGAGCTTTGTAAATGTGGTGAATCTATGCTGATTTCCATCATGCAATCATGTTCAAGCAAAAACGCTGTTTTTTAAAATTTTCCTTGCATCTGATTGGATACACCTAATTCACAAAGTGCAGTTTCACCACATTCACTAACCTCTGGGAAACATGAGTGCAACTGCACTAGTGAAGTACAAAGTCTATTTGAGTTTAGTAAATCTACTTCAATGGATCCTCCATTATGACCTACAGGCATACCCCATGTTTAAGTACACAATGAGGTTTATTTACTAAAGCTGGAAAGTGCAAAATCAGGCTGACTTCTGCATAGAAACCAATGAGCTTCTAACCGCAGCTCGTTCAATTAACCTCCCTGGCGGTATGATTCAGTCTGGAATAAGGTGCTGAAAGCGGTACAATTATTTTGCATGGAAATCTGGCTTTTATTTTGTAGTCCTGTAATTCTTAGGAATAACGCTCTGAAATCTCTTCAAACCAGAGTCTAGCGGACATCCCGGGTATGATAAAGTTTATAATATAATAAAGAATAATAAAAATTATTCAATAATGTAATCAAATCCAAAAAAAAATGAAAAAGGGACATGTTTTGGTTGCTATGGACAATCTCCAAATTCCAAGCAGTAAAAAACAGTATTTATAATATAAAAGTGCATGCAGGGCATTGCACAAACCACTAGGGACAAAGGGGGTGTGTATTTTTTACTACAGCACTGTAATCTGTAAGATTACAGTGCTGTGTGTGTTTTGTGTCTTTTTACATTTTTGAATTTGCCGCCGTTCTCCGCTCCCGTGCGCCGTAACGTCGCAGGGAACGGAGCTCGGCGGCATTCGGCACTGTGAATCGAGCGCAGGACGGCTCGATCACACAGCGCGGCGGACATCGCTGGATCCAGGGGACAAGGTAAGTAACGTTACCTGTGTCCTCCCCTGCATCGAGCGGTGCAAGCCCGAGTCTGGCTCGGGGTTACCGCTATTGTAATGAAATTCCCAACCCGAGCCAGACTCGGGATTACCGCTAAGGAGGTTAAGCTTTGGTAATAAAACCTGGAAGCTCATTGGTTTCTATGCAGAAGTGAGCCTGGTTTTGCACTTTTCAGCTTATATATATATATGTGTTTATTATACTAAAAGTCTGTCTTACAAGTTAATTTTAATGCATGTAAACCATAGCTTGGGCAAACGTCAAGTTCAAATTGTAAAGACTAGGTTTGTCTACAATCTTCCAGTCAAAATGGGGATCATATTGGTAGTGGGGAAGGGTACCTGTCAAAAAAAGGTACCCATTCCCCCATGAAAGATGCCAAATGTGGCAGCGGAGGGGGGAGGGGGGAAAGATAAACATCCTGACCCATGCACTTTGTGGGTCATACAAACCCGACTCCTGCACTCTGTGTGTTAACACCCCCTCCATTCTGTGTTTCACACACTCTTAGGCCCCTTTCACACTGGGGCGGTGGGTCCGTTGTAAAGCGCCGCTATTTTTAGTGGAACTTTACCGTCGTATTTGCGGGGATTAAAACCACCTGTAAAGCACTGCTGCAGAAGCACTTTGCTGGCGGTATATACGCGCTGCCCCATTGATTTCAATGGGCAGGAGCGGTGGAGGAGCAGTATACACACCACTCCCTCACCGCTCCAAAGATGCTGCTAGCAGGACTTTTTTTACCGTCCTGCCAGTGCACCGCTCCAGTGTGAAAGCGCTGTATTATTAGTGCTGTAGCGCCTGCAAAGCACCCCAGTGTAAAAGGGGTTTTACAGTCCCTCACTTGGTACATTGCACAAACCTGACTCTTGCCCTCTGTTGCTGCGCATACAGTGAGTAGTCTTGGGATTTATTTAACCATGCCCTTTAAACCACTTTCTCAGGTAATGCAATTTGATTGCACACTGTTTGCCATGATACATTACATGCACACGTATTACACGTGGTATTATTCTCCTGCCCAAAAGTGCTCCCCATCTTTTTCAATCCTAGCAATTCCCCTTTCATCCCTGAGACAAAAGCCCACTGTTGTACCTCACCCCATTTTCTCGCTATGCAGTTTTTGAGCTTTCTATATGCTTTCCCTACAACAATTTATTGATACTATGGGGGTTATTTACGAAAGGCACTTGGAAGTGCAGTCACTCTAAATCTAAAGGGTAGATCTGAAATGAGTGGAAGCTCTGCTGATTTTATCATCCAATCATGTGCAAGCTAAAATGCTGTTTTTTTATTTTACTTGCATGTTCCCCTCAGATCTACAGCAACTTTACTTTCAAGTGCACTTGCAGTGCAAAATAGATTTGCCTTTAGTAAATAACCCCCTATGGCTGCGCTTTATAGTTCTGAGGCTTACTTATCCTAAATCCCCTTTATTGGTTCTTCTAAGCCTGTTGAGCAATGGTCACATATTACATTATAGTTGCATTATAGTAATTATAGTAAATCTCCTGGCTAAAACTCCACAAAAAATTATTTGGCATAACAAATCTTAAATACATATGCTACACTGCAAACCTCTGGTAACAACGAACCTGACCGAATCTCATCACTACATAGACGTTTTTGGGAAAGTGATAGGGTTTGGAGGAGGGGTAAATTAGAGTATAACTTAACTAAACTTAAATGATAACTATAAAGCACAGTAAAAGTACAGTTATTTTAAATAATAGATAGTAGGAACAGAGGGATAAATCAATCTGTTGAAGGAACCCAGTGGCGGCCACACGTCAGCCCCTAATCTACATGCAGGTTGCTGGATGCATGGATTCAATTTTTTTAAGCGCGTTATTAGAGCCTGAGGCTCTAATTAGCTTCAAAAAGGGTGGGCTTGAGGTGCAGAGCATCGCACTCTGAACCCACCCAGTTGTGTGACATTAGCAAAATAATATTTGCTAATGTCTTCCTGTTTCTCCTCCCAGCCAATCAGGAAGCAGGTCCTGAGACCCGATTGGCTGCGATTCCTAAGTCCTGATTGGCCGTGAGGAGAAGGTATAGCCAGGACTCGGGTGGAGATGCAGGGGGAAGCTGCCAAAGATGCGACCCATGGGATAAATGTGGGCTGGCGGGGGTGTGGCGAGTAACGGGCAAGCAAATCGGTGACCGATCGATTGAGCGACAGAGTGGGGGTAAGCAGCAAATGATCAAGCATCATGGGTGGGGGGTGGTTGGCTAGCTGGGGGAGAGGGTGGCTAGCTGGGTGGGGGCCACCGGCCTCACCCCCAAGAAAATTGAGCACCAGCTGCCACTAAAGAAAATATTTCTAAATTATATAACTACATGTATTGAAGTGGGGTATCTTTAACTATAAGGCAAAATGGTCTACCCTTTTGATCCTTACTAGTTCAAAGCGGCAATAATAACGGTTTCCAAATACCTTTAACCATAAGAGGTAGTAGTTGTTTCTTTTTCTACCCATTTCCTTTTTTCTTTATATTTAAAAAAAATTATAATATTTCTTCCATATTTATCACATTGATATGAAGTCTCATTATCGCCAGCTATGCTGATAAAATCCTAGATTAGGCAGCCAGCCTAATGTGGGCCCAGCAATTTATGGACCCCGAGGACAGGGTTGCGCCTGTCACTAACTCACCAGCCTAGTTATGAGAAAGAACACTTAAAAGTTCAGAAAAACTGTTCAGCTGTTTTTTTAATAATATTTTTCCACAAATGGAAAACATATTCCAGAGTCTATACCATGAATCTAACTCATGAGAGCCATCAGTGTGCATGGGATTAGCTTGCAAAAATACTACAGAGCTGGGTTCTGAATATAGAAATAGATTTTGAATATCATTTTCACTATTTCATTGTTGCATATATGAAAGCACACAATATACTGTACAGTAAACTTTTAGTTCTGCCTAATGTAATGCTGCCCTGTATGCAGAATCTTTAATTGTCTCCTAAGTAAATCATATTTACTTATTTATATGACCATTCATATGCATCTGTTAAGCTGCAGTTTGTTCTTCCCATGTAATACTGCACAAATATTTTGAAGCAAATATAAAAAATGCTCTTTCCCCTGGATTCCGTCTAAAGGTTGGCATAACTGTCCTGGTAAATCTCTTCAATATTCCATGTCAGTTATTTCAAAACTTATTTAATATAGTGTACTATTCAAGTGTGTGCCTGTGTGTCTCCCTTTATCCACTGGTAGTTCAAAGTTATCGGATCTGTGTGGTCCCTGGAAAGCTTTCAAAGCACCCAGTTGGCAGAGAAACCCTGGCAAACTGTTAGTTTTCTGTGCTTGATGAAGTCTTTTAGAAGACCAGTGGAATAACCCATGATAGAGCTCTCCAAATCTCATAAATTACAGGAGGGCCTGTGAGGTATGGAAATCATTATGCTTCATACAGGTAAATCTCTATAATTTATCTCTTATGCTGATTCACTGAACAGTATTGTCAACTAGAGCTATCACGCTATTGCCCCAGGACAAATAGCTGACTGAGGTCTTTGACACCTATAAGAAGATTGACGTGAAATAAGATTATAGCAGAGTAAGTCTTCAAAAGCTTGCTCTTGTTCCCTTCAACTCTTCTCAATGGCATCTGTATCAAAGCCTGAAAGGCAGAAATGCAGCGCAGCCAAAATCTAGGAGCGCATGATTAGATACGTTTCCTTTGAACAGCTTATTTATGAGTACATGTTCGTTCTGAATTTCTTTGGTGGACTTGTTAAAGCCATCATTGTTTCTCTTATATGATTAAAAGAAAGCTGAGCTGCAAATCAAAGCATGTGCATGCTGCCAACATATAGGGCAAATTAGGGCAAGATTCCATCATTTTATTCTTCTTTCATGCATTCTAATAAAACGTATTTACTAACCAAACAAAGGTGGACATTAAAGGATTTCAACTAATTAGCCATTTGCTTTGATTAACAAAGTGCACGGTAGAGGATAACTTTTCTAGAAGAAACATGGAGGCTGCTATTGCTGACTGCCATATCTGAAAGTGCCAGATGCCCAGATGTGATAAAGATCCAAGTACTTCAAAACTTTTAGTCACTGACCTGGAACAAGTATTCAAATAAGGACATACAGGCATACCTCACTTTTTAGTACACAATGCGGTATATTTACTAAAGCTGGAAAGTGCAAAATCAGGCTCACTTCTGCATAGAAACCAATGAGCTTCTAACCCCAGCTTGTTCAATTAAGCTTTAGTAAATAAACCCCATTACGTACTTAAAAGTGGGGTATGCCTGTATTACTGTCTTCTGACTTTCCTGACATGTTGTGGTCAAAGATTCAGAAGATATTAAATCAGGATAAGAAAAATAGCAGTCAGGTGAGCATTTTTTAATAACTGAAGCCTTTATATAGTGTTTCTAAACTCAAAAAAATATATATATATATTAATATATATATATATATATATATATATATATATATATATATATATATATATATATATATATATATACGCACGCACGCACACACGCACACACACACAGGTATACTACTGTGCAAAAGTTTTAGGCAGGTGTGAAAAAATTCTGTCAGTGTTAATACTTTTCTTCTATCAATTGGCAAAATGGAAAGTAAATGATCAGAAGAGAAATCTAAATTAAATCAATATTTGGTGTGACAACCTTTTTCCTTCAAAACAGCGTCAATTCTCAGCAGGTAAGTTGTTCCAAACATTACAGAGAAGTAACCACAGATCTTCAATTGATGTAGGCTGCCTACATTTCTTGAGGTTGATTTACTAAGACTGGAGAGTGCAAAATCAAATTTCATCAGTACAGAGTACCTGCTGTCATTTTTATGCATCCTAGTTCTTCGATTTTTATGCATAGTTCAGTCACTTAAGCTTGCTTCCACGTCCTATGCACAAACACATAGGAAAGGGGGTGCAGAAAAATGGCAACAGGTGCTCTGGACTGATGAGTGAAAATTTGAAATATTTGGCTGCAGCAGGAGGCAGTTTGTTGCGGTCCTCGGGATTGCCGCACCAGGAGGTGAGCAAGCTGGGGTCCATTAGTAGATATGTAGATGTAGCAGGTAATGATCAAGTAGAAGTATAGTCAGTGCTCAAGCAAAAGAATGATAACAAGTGGTTGCAGGTTAGAATCAAGCAGAAGGGTAGTCGAGGAACAAGCCAAAAGTTTACTAATGATTGGTTGCAGGTTTGGGTCAAGCAGAAGTGTAGTCCAGGAACAAGCCAAGTGAGTTGTAGTGGAGCCAAGGACAGCTGCAGGTACGCAAAGTAGCAAGATATCAGCTGGAAAGAGCACAATAATCTGGCAAACAGGATGTGCAAAGGCATGGCTTAAAAGAGAAGTTCATGGGAGAAGCAAGGAGGTGGCCGCATATGATAGGCACAGGTGTCTGCATTTGATGGGCACAAGTGGCTGTATATGATGGGCACAAGTAGCTGCATATGGTGGGTACAGTTGCTGCATATGATGGGCATAAGTGGCTTCATATGATGGGCATAATGGCTGCTATTGATGGACACTAGGGATGGGCTATCTGTTCGCCCAACAGTTAACAATTTGGGGTATTCATGGCAATTTCAAAAAGCCACGGGACACCCTTTAAAAGTCTATGGGAGAAATCTAAAGTGCTAATTTTAAAGGTTAATATGCAAGTTATTGTCAGAAAGTGTTTGGGGACCTGTGCCCTGCCCCAGGGGACATGTATCAATGCAAAAATAAGTTTTAAATTTGTCAGTTTTTTCGGGAGCAGTGATTTTAAATGCTTAAAGTGAAACAATCAAAGTGAAACATTCCTTTAAATTTCGTACCTGCGGGGTGTCTATAGTATGCCTGTAAAGTAGCACGTTTCCTGTGTTTATAACAGTCCCAGAGTAAAATGACATTTCTAAAGGGAAAAAAGTCATTTAAAAGTACTAGCACTAGTGCCGGCTATTAATGAATTGTCGGTCCTGACAATACACATAAAAGTCATTGAAAGTCATTGAAAAATAAAAACAAATGCGTGGGGGTTCCCCAAAATTCCATTACCAGGCCCTTCAGGTCTGGTATGGATATTAAGGGGAGCTCAGCGCCAATTTTTTTTTAAAATGGCGTAGGGTCCCCCCAAAAATCCACACCAGACCCTTCCGGTCTCCTGAACCACTGACATCACTTCCGCCTTCTGTGGAACGTACGCCGACCAGCGGTACACCCTGAGCTTCATGCTGATGCCCGTTGTGTTTTGGTCTCTTGTAAGTAGCGCCTAGCCAGTGCTAATTTTACCTTTCAATACAGTTCTTCACTATCGGTTCCTTCTCTGCCTCCCACATGATCATAACCGAGCACCTTTGAATACTTATGGAAATCAGTACAGTCAGAGACTCCAGAGAAAACGTTTGTCTCCTAATTGATCCGATTGGATCCAAACCTTTCTGACCCCAGACTGCAAAGCTGTGGGTCCTTGCCATTTGGTGAGCGGAGTCACAATAGGGGAGTGTGGCAAACAGCACTGTTTAATTGTGGAGCACCAGCAAAAACATTGAAGCACTTATGCATACCTTTTTTGAGCACTTAGCACTTTATTTATAAAGTTATTCATGCAAATCATGTATATTATGGTGTATTAATTGCATTCATCCATGTTTTGTAAGCGCTGCTTATATTGTTTTTTCATATACAATATAGTTCCTTTTCTGAAATTAGGAAAAATCCCTTAATTTTGGGGATATGTGTTCTAGGAAGGTTTTACTGTACTATGCACTGGTTTAGTTGGAGGGTTTTTTGATTCCTTTAGTTCCTTCCCACTATACCCTGCATGGTCTTACCGTCAAAGTATATTTAACACTTTTTAATAGAGAGATAAAGATGAGAGACTTGTTCAAGCTAGTGGACACATGAAGTACAAAGTGTCCCACACGGCACTAATTAGCCCAAATTCATCAAGCTGCAGTTGCACTTTACACATGTTAACTAGTGGTTAAAGAATGCAAAAATGACACAAGAATCTAACCATTGTAGCTTTTAGCATACTTTAAGGTGCCGTATATAGTTTGTTACCCCAGCATTTCAATTTCCTGATATGTGCTTGCTGTACCATGTACTTGCATGAAAGTGATTGTCATTTGGCATATTCAGGAGGGACCTGACGAATTTCAATCAGTGTGTGACCTGTCCTGGCCAACAGAAGTTGATTGTTTTATTATCTTCTATCAAAGGGACATGTTGGAAAATGTTTAGAAATAGGTGACTGCAGCCGCTGATCAGTGTATTTTGACATCAGCCGGTTCCAGTGTGAGCATGCATAGTCCTGGAGGAGGGGAATCCTTCATCTACCTCGTTTGTGTGTGTGTGTGTTTGTGTGTTTTTTTCTTTCAGCCCGCTGGATGAAAAAAAGAAACTAAGGCTGGCCAAATATGGTCAAACTTTTATTTTTGAAAATCAGAAATTTTGTGCATTTTGTGATCCGATGGTGCCACCATTGATTTCGAAATTCACCAACAAAGTCTTTAATTTCACCTCATGTTGCTGCAGAAAATAATTTTCGTGCCTGGCAATCTTCGTTTCTTTCTGGGAATTTTCTTTTCTTGCACGTGCACATTTCTTTTTTGCTGACATCTCTCGCACGATTCTCCCATCATTGATTAGAAAATTATTTGTTTTTCCAAAAATTTCCAACATGCCCGATTACTCAAATTCGATGGCCGCACGAAAATCGGCCTTTGCTGCAGCCCACTAATGGTGCGAAATTAGTTCATTCTAATGCCCTATACACACGATCAGAAATATCGCCAGAAAACCTTGGATGGTTTTTCCGACGGAATTCCGCTCAACCTTGCCTTGCATACACACAGTCACACAAAAGTTCTCTGAACTTACAACCATCAAAAATGTGGTGACGTACAACACTATGACGAGCCGAGAAAGTTAAGTTCAATGCTTCCGAGCATGCGTTGAATTATTTCCGAGCATGCATGATTTTTTTACACATCCAAATTGCATACAGACAAACGCATTTTAGGATTGAAACTTTTTCCACCCAAAAAATAGTGAACCTGCTCTCAATCTTTTGCTGGCTGGAATTCTGCCAGCAAAAGTCCGATGAAGCATACACATGGTCAGAATTTCTGACCAAAAGCTCACATTCTACTTTTGCTGCCAGAATTTCTGATCTTGTGTATGGGGCATTAGATAAGATTTTCTAAAGAAATTTTTTTCCAAATTCGACCCATGCATGGCCTGCCTTCGTTTCTTTTTTTTCATCCAGTGGGCTGAAAAAAAAAAAAACACACACACACAAATGAGGTAGATGGAGGCTTTCCCTCCATCAGGACTATGCATGCTGACACCAGGACCTACCGATGTCAAAATACACTGATCAGCGGCTGCAGTCACCTATTGCTAAACATTTTCCAACATGTCCCTTTCATAGAAGATAGATAATAAAACGATCAACTTCTGTTGAGCAGGACAGGCCACACACTGATTGAAATTTGTCAGGTCCCTGCAGAACTGGCCAAATGTCAATCAGTGCATGACCAGCTTTAGTTCAATACAACTACAGCTGTAAAATATGGGGAGGCTAACTGGATTGTTACAATAAGGACACATCCCTTATGCTTTCACTAGTGGACTGTTAAATACATTGAATATTGTATACATTATAATACAGGAATGCATTTACCAGGAAAGAACAAAATATTGGAAATACTTCATGGAATTAAAGTTTATCTTTAAAGTAACCAAATTGCAAAGACAAGCACAGCTGCAAAAGTAAAATATTAGGTCACTTGGCAGCATCTGTCAGCTATAAAAGTGGTGTGTCAATTAGCACTTTGATATGTGAATTTTCAAAGCAACAAAAGGTGGCCGAGCCCCGAAGAGGCCCAATAATTTGTGTAAAATTGCAGGTATAGCAGTAAAAGAGACGTCAGTTTACTGTGTCAAGGGGAACAGTTTCAAATTAAAACAGCATATACCAAAGATTAGTGATGGACGAACTTCCGACGGGACGTTTCGCGAACGCGAAACGCGAACGGACACAAACGTTCGCGAAAACGACCGTTCGCCGCGGGCTCCATTGACTTCAATGGGAGGCGAATTTCGCAAACCTTTAGGTCGAATTTGCGGCCACGGGGTAATTATTAGGGGGTAGCACGTAGTCCCACCACCTGGACAATAGCATAATACATGTATGAGGTGAATTTGGGATCGATAACTACAAGCATTTTTTTTTTATTTGGGAAATTGTTCTGACAATTCAGGACTATGGAGCTAATGAAGGCAATGGAGGAGAGGGAAGGTCAGGGACCAGGGTAGGCAAACAAGAGGGTGCAGGAGATACAGAGCACTGACAGCAGCACCGTAATACAGAGCACTGACATCAGCACCGTGACATACAGCGCTGACAGCAGCTCCGTGACATACAGCGCTGACAGCAGCTCCGTGACATACAGCGCTGACAGCAGCTCCGTGACATACAGCGCTGACAGCAGCTCCGTGACATACAGCGCTGACAGCAGCTCCGTGACATACAGCGCTGACAGCAGCACCGTGACATACAGCGCTGACAGCAGCTCCGTGACATACAGCGCTGACAGCAGCTCCGTGACATACAGCGCTGACAGCAGCTCCGTGACATACAGCACTGACAGCAGCTCCGTGACATACAGCGCTGACAGCAGCTCCGTGACATACAGCGCTGACAGCAGCACCGTGACATACAGCGCTGACAGCAGCTCCGTGACATACAGCGCTGACAGCAGCTCCGTGACATACAGCGCTGACAGCAGCTCCGTGACATACAGCGCTGACAGCAGCTCCGTGACATACAGCGCTGACAGCAGCTCCGTGACATACAGCGCTGACAGCAGCACCGTGACATACAGCGCTGACAGCAGCTCCGTGACATACAGCGCTGACAGCAGCTCCGTGACATACAGCGCTGACAGCAGCTCCGTGACATACAGCACTGACAGCAGCTCCGTGACATACAGCGCTGACAGCAGCTCCGTGACATACAGCGCTGACAGCAGCACCGTGACATACAGCGCTGACAGCAGCTCCGTGACATACAGCGCTGACAGCAGCTCCGTGACATACAGCGCTGACAGCAGCTCCGTGACATACAGCGCTGACAGCAGCTCCGTGACATACAGCGCTGACAGCAGCTCCGTGACATACAGCGCTGACAGCAGCTCCGTGACATACAGCGCTGACAGCAGCTCCGTGACATACAGCGCTGACAGCAGCACCGTGACATACAGCGCTGACAGCAGCTCCGTGACATACAGCGCTGACAGCAGCTCCGTGACATACAGCGCTGACAGCAGCACCGTGACATACAGCGCTGACAGCAGCTCCGTGACATACAGCGCTGACAGCAGCTCCGTGACATACAGCGCTGACAGCAGCTCCGTGACATACAGCGCTGACAGCAGCTCCGTGACATACAGCGCTGACAGCAGCTCCGTGACATACAGCGCTGACAGCAGCTCCGTGACATACAGCGCTGACAGCAGCTCCGTGACATACAGCGCTGACAGCAGCTCCGTGACATACAGCGCTGACAGCAGCTCCGTGACATACAGCGCTGACAGCAGCTCCGTGACATACAGCGCTGACAGCAGCTCCGTGACATACAGCGCTGACAGCAGCTCCGTGACATACAGCGCTGACAGCAGCTCCGTGACATACAGCGCTGACAGCAGCTCCGTGACATACAGCGCTGACAGCAGCACCGTAAGCAGCCCCAGGAGGAAGTCAGCACAGCACAGGGATGGTGTGATCCCCTCATAATAAGAACCCCCAGGAGGAAGTCAGCACAGCACAGGGATGGTGGGAGCCCCTCATAATAAGAACACCCAGGAGGAAGTCAGCACAGCACAGGGATGGTGGGAACCCCTCATAATAAGCAGCCCCAGTAGAAATATGACACCGCTCAACCTCTTCAAAGAGGAGGGTAGGGGCATATAGTACGGTGTGCTTTTTTGGGTCAGGGAAGTGAGCCAAATGAATTAAGAAGGTCTGTGTGCTTGATTCCAAAAATTGTTTATAGACATATACATGGTCTACTGATCACATGTGTTGAATTCCTCCGAGATCCATGCCTCATTCATTTTTAGAAATGTGAGGTAGTTAACACTGTGGTGAGCTAGGCGAGTACGCTTATCGGTCACAATCCCCCCTGCTGCGCTGAACGTCCTTTCGGACAGGACACTGGATGAGGGGCAAGCCAACAGTTCGATTGCAAATTGGGCAAGCTCTGGCCAGAGGTCAAGCCTGCCCACCCAGTAGTCTAGGGGTTCATCACTCCTCAGAGCGTCCACATCGGCCGTTAACCCAATGTAGTCGGACACCTGACGGTCTAGGCGTTCCCTGATGCTGGATCCGGATGACACCTGTCGATGGGTCGGCTGAAAGAATGACCTCATATCCGAAGTCACCAACACATCTTCAAACCGGCCTCTTCTTGCAGGCGCTGTTGGATTGGTACCCGCAAATCCTTCTCTGGGAGTGGGAATTGCTCCTCTGCCAGCGCACGCAAAAGCAGAATGCAGCATTTCTCGAAGCAAGGCCTGGAAGTGCTGCATTCTGACAGCCCTCTGCGACGGCGGTAACATTTCCGCCATTTTGTGTTTGTACCGGGGGTCTAAGTACGTTGCCACCCAGTACTGGTCCTTGACCCTCATGCTTTTTATACGGGGGTCCCTATTAAAACACTGGAGCATGAAGGCCCCCATTTGCACTAAAGTGGAAGCGGTGTGGTGGCCTGGCTCCTGCTCATCATCCAGGATAATGTCGTCCTCTTCATTCTCCTCTCCCCATCCTCGCACAACAGGGATCCCAGAAAGGTTTAAAGCATGCTCTTCTTGCTCCTGCTCATCCGCCCCGGCACCATCCTCCTCTGACTCCTCATCAGACTCCTGTTGTTGACTTGTCTCAGATAGAGTAGCCCCCCCTGGGAATTCATCCAGCATTGCGACTTCCTCATCTTCCCGCTCCTGCTCCTCCACAGCCTGATCAATGACACGACGCAATGCACGCTCCAGAAAGAAGGCATAAGGTACCATGTCACTGATGGCGCCATGGCTGCGACTGACCAGTTTGGTGATCTCCTCAAATGGCCGCAGAAGTCTGCATGTGTCGCGCATGAGCAGCCACTGGCGCGGTGAAAAAAAACCCAGCTCCCCAGAACCGTTTCTTTCGCAGAGTTCATACAGGTAGACGTTAACTGCACGTTTCTGCTGGAGCAGCCTATCAAGCATATAGAAGGTTGAGTTCCATCGCGTCGGGCAATCGCAAATAAGACGTCTGACCGGCAGATGGTGTCGCCGCTGAATGTCAGCAAGGCGAGCCATGGCCGTGTAAGATCTTCTGAAATGGGCCGAGATTTTCCTTGCCTGCCGCAAGATGTCCTGGACCCCAGGGTATTTGACAAGGAATCGCTGCACGACCAAGTTTAAGACGTGTGCCATGCACGGCACGTGCGTGATTTTGCCCTGTTTCAATGCGCTAAGCAGATTGGCACCGTTGTCACACACCACTTTACCAACTGTCAAATTGAGCGGTGTTAGCCACTCATCTGCCTGTGAACGCAAAGCTGAAAGGAGTGCCGGGCCAGTGTGGCTCTTTGCTTCCAGGCACAACAGACGCAGCACGGCATGGCAACGTCTCACCTGGCATGTGGAATAGGTTCTGGGGAGCTTGGGCGGTGCAGTGGAAGAGACGCTAGCAGCGGAAAAGGAGGAGGCAGCTGAGGAGGAGAGGGAGGAGGATGGAGTAGGAGGAGGAGAAGAAGAGTCAGGCCTGCATGCAATCCGTGGCGGTAAAACCAAATCTACACGGGTGCCACGGGTTACATGCTTGACGGCCGTCAGAAGGTTCACCCAGTGGGCAGTAAAACTGATATACCTTCCCTGCCCGTGTTTGCTAGACCACGTGTCTGTGGTCAGATGTATCTTGGCACCGACACTGTGTGCCAGAGATACATTCACTTGCCGCTGAACATGGCCATATAGCTCTGGGATGCCCTTCTCTGAGAAATACTTCCTTCCTGGGACCTTCCATTGTGGTGTTCCAATGGCCACAAATTTGCGAAAGGCCTCCGAGTCCACCAGTTTATATGGCAGTAGTTGGCGGGCTATGAGTTCTGACAAGCCAGCCGCCAACCGTTGGGCAAGAGGGTTATCCGGCGTCATCATTTTTTTACGCTCAAACATTAGGCCCACGGAAGCCTGCCTTTTTGCAGAAAAATGTGAGCTTGGCGTGATGGAAGGTGGAGTGGAGGACAATTGTGAGGAGAGAGGAGAAGGAGAAGTAGAAGACGAGGCTGGACGGTGAGAGCCTGCAGTGTGGCTTTGTGTGTTCCGTTGCTCCCACTGGGCTCGGTGATGGCTGCTCATGTGCCTTCTTAAGGCGGTCGTCCCTAGGTGAGTATTGGGCTTACCGCGACTAACGCGTTGACTGCAAAGATTGCAGATGGCAACGCTATTGTCAGCAGCGGACACGTTAAAAAAAGCCCACACTGCGGAGCCATGTGCCGGTGTCCTGGGAGCGCCAGATGTGACCGTACATGGTCGATGACTCGCTCCTGATACATTTGCAGTCTGCTTTGTCCCTGCTGTGCAATGTAAGTCATTGCTGCTTCTCCTCCCTATCTGCTGGTCCATATCTCCCTCTGAACTCCCCTCCTCTTCCTCTCTTGTGGGCACCCACGTGACATCACTAGACACGTCATCATCAACGTCACCTTCCCCACCGCTATAAGTAGAGTAGGCAGCAACACCGGGGACCAACCTCCTCCTTGGGCTGATCTGGGTACTGGCGTCAGACTGCTGAGTAGCGCTTGTTGCTACCTCCTCTTCCTGATCCAATACCAAGAGTGGCTGCGCATCAGAAATGTCCTCTTGATATGGATCGGAAAATAATTCCAGTGACTCAAGCGGAAGGTATGTGGTGGTGGTGGTGGTGGTCGTGTTGTTGGTGGTAGTGTCTTTGGGGGTGCACATAGCAGAGAGTGAAGAAGAGGGTGCAGATCGAGAGGATGAGGAGGGTGCAGAAGAGTAAGGCTGAGCGAGCCACTCAACCAAGTCTGGTGCATCCTTTAAAGTAATTGAACGCACCTTCTGCAACTTCCCACTTTGGCTCAAGCCTGTTGCTCCTGCCCTACCCCTACCACCCCTGCGGAAGGGCCTGCCTCTTCCTCTGCATGTCATTTTTTAAATGACCCTGTGACAAAACTCTTAGTCCCTATACCGCTGAAGGACTGCTGCAGTATAGGTGAGCGGTCAGCAGTGGTGCACGTCAACCCTATCTATTGTGGACCTATAGCGGTCCTTACAGAACAGCAGACTGTACCGCACTCAAGCCTATGTACCGTAGCACCCTATACCAAGTTACCAGTCCTTATAAGAACTTTTGTGGACCAAGCAGGTTGTGTATTAGTGTTTAGCAGACTGTACGTCAGTCCCTATACCGCTGAAGGACTGCTGCAGTATAGGGCAGCGGTCAGCAGTGGTGCACGTCAACCCTATCTATTGTGGACCGATAGCGGTCCTTACAGAACAGCAGACTGTACCGCACTCAAGCCTATGTACCGTAGCACCCTATACCAAGTTACCAGTCCTTATAAGAACTTTTGTGGACCAAGCAGGTTGTGTATTAGTGTTTAGCAGACTGTACGTCAGTCCCTATACCGCTGAAGGACTGCTGCAGTATAGGGCAGCGGTCAGCAGTGGTGCACGTCAACCCTATCTATTGTGGACCGATAGCGGTCCTTACAGAACAGCAGACTGTACCGCACTCAAGCCTATGTACCGTAGCACCCTATACCAAGTTACCAGTCCTTATAAGAACTTTTGTGGAACAAGCAGGTTGTGTGTTAGTGATTAGCAGACTGTACGTCAGTCCCTATACCAATGAAGGACTGCTGCAGTATAGGGCAGCGGTCAGCAGTAGTGCACGGCAACCCTATGTATTGTGGACCGATAGCGGTCCTTACAGAACAGCAGACTGTACCGCACTCAAGCCTATGTACCGTAGCACCCTATACCAAGTTACCAGTCCTTATAAGAACTTTTGTGGACCAAGCAGGTTGTGTATTAGTGTTTAGCAGACTGTACGTCAGTCCCTATACCGCTGAAGGACTGCTGCAGTATAGGGCAGCGGTCAGCAGTGGTGCACGTCAACCCTATGTATTGTGGACCGATAGCGGTCCTTACAGAACAGCAGACTGTAACGCACTCAGGCCTATGTACCGTAGCACCCTATACCAAGTTACCAGTCCTTATAAGAACTTTTGTGGACCAAGCAGGTTGTGTGTTAGTGATTAGCAGACTGTACGTCAGTCCCTATACCAATGAAGGACTGCTGCAGTATAGGGCAGCGGTCAGCAGTAGTGCACGGCAACCCTATGTATTGTGGACCGATAGCGGTCCTTACAGAACAGCAGACTGTAACGCACTCAGGCCTATGTACCGTAGCACCCTATACCAAGTTACCAGTCCTTATAAAAACTTTTGTGGACCAAGCAGGTTGTGTGTTAGTGTTTAGCAGACTGTGCGTCAGTCCCTATACCGCTGAAGGACTGCTGCAGTATAGGGCAGCGGTCAGCAGTGGTGCACGTCAACCCTATCTATTGTGGACCGATAGCGGTCCTTACAGAACAGCAGACTGTACCGCACTCAAGCCTATGTACCGTAGCACCCTATACCAAGTTACCAGTCCTTATAAGAACTTTTGTGGACCAAGCAGGTTGTGTATTAGTGTTTAGCAGACTGTACGTCAGTCCCTATACCGCTGAAGGACTGCTGCAGTATAGGGCAGCGGTCAGCAGTGGTGCACGTCAACCCTATGTATTGTGGACCGATAGCGGTCCTTACAGAACAGCAGACTGTAACGCACTCAGGCCTATGTACCGTAGCACCCTATACCAAGTTACCAGTCCTTATAAGAACTTTTGTGGACCAAGCAGGTTGTGTGTTAGTGATTAGCAGACTGTACGTCAGTCCCTATACCAATGAAGGACTGCTGCAGTATAGGGCAGCGGTCAGCAGTAGTGCACGGCAACCCTATGTATTGTGGACCGATAGCGGTCCTTACAGAACAGCAGACTGTAACGCACTCAGGCCTATGTACCGTAGCACCCTATACCAAGTTACCAGTCCTTATAAAAACTTTTGTGGACCAAGCAGGTTGTGTGTTAGTGTTTAGCAGACTGTGCGTCAGTCCCTATACCGCTGAAGGACTGCTGCAGTATAGGGCAGCGGTCAGCAGTGGTGCACGTCAACCCTATCTATTGTGGACCGATAGCGGTCCTTACAGAACAGCAGACTGTACCGCACTCAAGCCTATGTACCGTAGCACCCTATACCAAGTTACCAGTCCTTATAAGAACTTTTGTGGACCAAGCAGGTTGTGTATTAGTGTTTAGCAGACTGTACGTCAGTCCCTATACCGCTGAAGGACTGCTGCAGTATAGGGCAGCGGTCAGCAGTGGTGCACGTCAACCCTATGTATTGTGGACCGATAGCGGTCCTTACAGAACAGCAGACTGTAACGCACTCAGGCCTATGTACCGTAGCACCCTATACCAAGTTACCAGTCCTTATAAGAACTTTTGTGGACCAAGCAGGTTGTGTGTTAGTGATTAGCAGACTGTACGTCAGTCCCTATACCAATGAAGGACTGCTGCAGTATAGGGCAGCGGTCAGCAGTAGTGCACGGCAACCCTATGTATTGTGGACCGATAGCGGTCCTTACAGAACAGCAGACTGTACTGCACTCAGGCCTATGTACCGTAGCACCCTATACCAAGTTACCAGTCCTTATAAAAACTTTTGTGGACCAAGCAGGTTGTGTGTTAGTGTTTAGCAGACTGTGCGTCAGTCCCTATACCGCTGAAGGACTGCTGCAGTATAGGGCAGCGGTCAGCAGTAGTGCACGGCAACCCTATGTATTGTGGACCGATAGCGGTCCTTACAGAACAGCAGACTGTAACGCACTCAGGCCTATGTACCGTAGCACCCTATACCAAGTTACCAGTCCTTATAAGAACTTTTGTGGACCAAGCAGGTTGTGTGTTAGTGATTAGCAGACTGTACGTCAGTCCCTATACCAATGAAGGACTGCTGCAGTATAGGGCAGCGGTCAGCAGTAGTGCACGGCAACCCTATGTATTGTGGACCGATAGCGGTCCTTACAGAACAGCAGACTGTACCGCACCCAAGCCTATGTACCGTAGCACCCTAGACAGACCAAGTTACCAGTCCTGATAAAGAGCTTTGTGGAACAAGTGAGTTGTGAATGATTAGCAGACTGCAGCAGAAGGGCAGCAGTCAAGTATAATATTCTTTCTATATTTGGAAGAAAGAATATTATACGTGTACAAGCCTATTACCGTACCACTGATACCAGTCCTGAAAAGAACCTTTGTGGAACTAATAGTAACAGCAAGTCTTTAAAATTATCCTCACTGCCTGACACACTGCTTCCTGCCTGTCCCTATACAAATTGGCAAAAAAGAGTAGGCTGGAACGATTAGCTGGAACAGCTCTTTTGTGGACCTGATAGTAACAGCTAATGATGATGATGATGATGATGATGAAGAAAGACTAATCTGGCTGAGCTGTCCCTAAAATAGCAGCATACAGCGCTCTGTCCCTTTATCTAAACTGACAAAAGAAACTCAGGCTGCTGACCTAACACCTATACCAGTCCTGAAAAGAACTTTTGTGTACCAAATAGCTAGCGTTTTCTCTGTCCCTACTCCACACAGGATCCTTTCCCTACAGTGACAGAAGAAAGAATGTAAAATGGCCACCGGATCGGGTGTATTTATAGGTTAGGGGGAATGTCCAAGTGTCCATGAGCTGTCATGTCTCAATTGGTTGTCCTGTAACACATGATAAACGTGTCACGAAAGGTTAAAGTTCTTGTATACATTAAACACGTAAGTCCGCCGGGGCGAACGACGGAAAAAGGCGTTCGAACCCGCGGACGGCGAAAGTCGGAAATTCGCCGCGAAACGACCGCCGGGCGAACCGTTCGGCCATCACTACCAAAGATGATTAAACTGCATTTTGGCAAAGAGGAGCTGGTAATCAAATCTCACTGGCAAGGAAAAACATAGCAGAATAGTTAAAAATGCTAAAAAAATTACTGCCTCCAATACTGTCACAAACTTGAATTAGCACCTGTGCTGCCTCAACAGAAACAATATGATGTGACTTGTGACTAGCTTTACAAAATGAGAGTTTATGGCTGATCTGCCATTCAAAAACCACTTGTATGCACAGAGACACATTACAAGGTGAAAAGACCACAACATTTGAAACATTGAGTAATGGAAAAAGCTATATGTTCTACTGAATATTTTTTTTCCTGATTTCCTACTTGTGAATTGGGAAAAGCCAATGGATGCAGTTACAGTGTTAAAAGAGAAGTTTGTTCTTCGGTGGGATGCTGCATCTGTCCCTTGCCAGCTCTAAGACACGTTGATTGCTCAGTTCTCAGGACTCTGTGAGCAGAGAGCTGGTGACTCTCAGTCACCACTGTCTGCTCTGCCCACCTTCGCTCACTGGAACGCTGGGCTGTGGAGGGAGCGGGAGCAGCCAGCTCGGGCCTTCAGAGGTTCAATGAGAGGCTGAGCCGGGTGCCAGTTCAGGCATGTGGGCGGATCCTGAATTCAATGTCGGCTGAACCGGCTCTGTGACGTCATTCCGACAGCAGGCTTCAGCCAGTTGTCTGCTGAAAATGGATCACAGAGGTGCAGAACCAACTGTGATCCAAGGTTTGGCTGTACTTCTCCTCTAAAAGATAAGCACTTTTGAGATAAGGTAACTCACACATCCCTAACCTAGATGTATACATGTCATGGTCCAAAATCCTCTTCATTGGTTGCATCTGTGCAGTCTGTTCCTGACTTCTTTGAGGCCATCTCTTCAGGGAAAGTGCATTTTTGACTTATCCAATTCCCTGTATAGCAATATTCTGGTTTTAAAACCAAGTGTATTGCATCAAAAGATGCAGGAGTCAAAGACCAGGCACTGGGGAATTCTGTCTCAGGGAAAACTTTAGTTTTGTAAAGGGGGTTGAGAACTAAATTGACTTCCTTACCAACCTATTTTCACTCGCCAGTCCCTATTGGCTAGTATATATGTTTAGAAAGGGGCACAATTGAAAATACAGAAAAAAAAGTGCTGCTAATGAGATATTGATGTTTTGATCCTACCCTTACACTGACTAGTATGTCAGTAAAAATGGTTGACTGGGTGATACTGGGCATGCATAGGGTAACATGACATTAAACTTCTGTTTACTATGGTAGAGCATATAACTCTTTTATTCTTTCTAGAAGAATCACTGGGTACCTGAGAAGCCAATTGCCAAGCCCAAGTCATGTTACTGTGGGAAATGGGTACCTTGCCCTGTACAAGCTACAACCAGTCTTTTATTGGTTCTAGCATGCAATTTGGGAAGGAGGTGACAACAAAAAGTAAGCAAAACCAATAAGTGGACAATATGCAGACTAACTTAACATATTTACATTTTCTCACTTTTATCATTTCTTTTATTTGCATGTGCCTAGTTATGATACATTAAGTCCAGGATTGAAAGGTTACTTTAAAGTGGTTGTAAATTCTGACATATACCCAGTGGCGTGATTGGCCTCAGGTGATACAAAGAGATCTCGTCTCTACGTTCATTCAAAGTCCAGAATTTATCAAGCTTGTCTGAGATTTCAGAAAATAGGGGGAGGAGAGCTGAAATTACACTCTATAGAGCTCAGTAAGGAGAGCTCTGAGAGCTGATTGGAGGGGGAGGGGGATACACCCCTTTCACACAGCACACAGCAACAGAGCTGAGGTTGTCAGTCACCAGTTGTGTGTGCTGGAGATCCCTCCCCTGTCCACTTTTTTCCTCTTGGTGTCAGGAAAACTTGTTAGAAGTGATTCATGCTGATAGCATAGGAATGAGGCAGCAAACAGAAATGACACACTATAGAGGGATATGCTTTGTTTATATTTCATGTCTGAGGTTTATAGCCACTTTAAGTCTGATAGTTGCTGCTAATTCAGCAGCTATTTCAGCTACCTAAACTCACACACTGAGGCTGATTTACTAACAGATAAGCAGGTCACTCTTTCTTACTCTCACATGCTGCCTGCTCTCCGTTTCTACCCTGGTCAGTAATTAGCCTTTTTTTAAGTTGGTGTGGGTTCTCCCTAAAGATCCTCAGAGCACAAGTCGCATGCCACAAGCTGAATCAGTTTAACCCTCCGCCCCTCAGGTGTCACATTTGCCACCTTTCGGGGGGGGGGGGGTGCAGATATCTGTATAAAACAGGTATTTGACCCAATTCTGGGCATAGATATCTGCAAAATATGCGGGTATCTATGCCACTTCCTGTTGCCCCCCGCTGTCTGCTGGGAAACACATGGGTCCCAGAGATAGCTGGGACTATCCGTATTGCGCAGAGCAATTCGCACATGTACAGTTGGGAACCGGAAAGTGAAGCCGTAAGGCTTGACTAACTGATTCCCTTACTGAATGTGGCAGCAGCAGCACCCAAGAGCCGAGTGACAGATCGGCTTCGGGTGTAGATATCGCCGCGGGCGCGCTGGACAGGTAAGTGTCTATATTTTAAAAGTCAGCAGCTGCAGTATTTGTAGCTGCTGACTTTTAAAATAAAAACATTTCGGCAGAACTCCACTTTAAGATGATGCTCTCAACTTCCATTCAAATCGATGGGCTGAAATCGTGCCCAAGTTGGACTAAAGTAGTGCAGGAAGCATTTTCAAAGTCAGACCAACACAAGTCAGTCCAGTAAAAACGGCTCTCATAGGGAACAATTGATTTTGACATGTTATGTGATCTGTGTTCTTGAGATCGGAGCGCATATCGAAACAATGTGAACTGGCCGTAATCTTCTGGAGGTCAAGTGAATAAAATGTATTCTAAATGTTCAAGCCTGGACACAATTTAGCAGGCATCCCAATTGATTTCTGCAGCTAAAAGTATTCAAGAAAGTTCTTCAAAGTTTTTTTTAACAGTTTGCAAAGGCTTAATAGACATAATGTTCCTCAAACTTGCGTTTGCAAGCTTAAAAATGTTTATATCTAGTGTTACTGTTGATCATAAACGTTCACCAGATGTGGTATCATTTCAACAAGAATAGATTTTGAAAGGTGCACAAATTGAGAACCTAGTCATAATCTGCATCTTTTTATGAATGCTCTGTTAAAGACATCTTGGTCAGCCTATTCCACTTAAGATATCTGAGCCAAAAATTATGGTTTTCATTAGTAATATATGGGCCAAACTAGGATACTCATAAAGGACATTTTGTAGATTTTAGAAAGTTGATCATTAAAACCCTTTCCTTGTAGGTATCAATGAGACTACCAACTATACCACACAGCTGAAAGTGGTATTTGGCACCATAGCTTGAAACATGAAGTGTGTCCAGCGAAACAAAATCCATTTTTTACAGATTATTAAAGCTTTACGGGTAGCCAAAGTCAACACATTACCTGTACTGTTCCAGTGTTCCACGTATTTAGAGCCATTAGATGCATATTTTGTGGGCCTTTAAAGCTGTGGGGGCTTTAGCTTACTCTGAGTAGCTGCACATGCTAGACAGTTAGTGCCACACAGCATGCTTTATTAAACGTATAATAAAGTTAATGTGCTCATGCATAGACTACTCAAACTGTCATCTGAATCATAAGTCACAATGTGCAATTGACTTTAAGTTTATTTTGGCTTTAAAACATATTCTCCAACTGGCATGAGGGCAAACATAGAATATGCTGCTTTACTGTGTTCTACAGTAAACAAAGGTTCTAAGTGTTGCTTAAATGATCGCATGTTCTAAAAATAAAATACTGTTTTATAGGGACTCATATACTTTAGCTGTCTGTCTTTCAATTGAGCAGTATATACAATGGAATCGGAATAAGCTACAAGTCTTCTGTTCAGTAACGATTCCTGTCACCTCTCACAAGACACACATAGGTAAAGTAACGGTGGCATTAAAACTTACTGTAGTTGCCTATATCACCAAGTTATAAAGCAGGGAGCTAAGTACTGCATAAATGTTGCTCCAAGTGCTCGCCCTGTGCTCTTTTCCACTTATACAGCTGCTTTACAGGAACAAAAAAAATCAGCACTGTGCTTATAAAAATGTAAAACTCAATCAGTGATCCTAAAGAAACACAGGTGGTATAATTCCTCTCCGTCTACATGTTTAAATGAAATAGAACCAGTCGCCACTGGTTAATGCAAGAATCAGAATATTCAGTCTAAAAGCGAACATGTACTTTGCCCACTCTGTAGCATTCTCCTCCTAACTCCAGCATCCAGCTTATAATTTAAACTTCTGTTCTCTTCTGTTTACTATGGTAGAGCATATACAGTCATGACCGAAATTGTTGGCACCCCAGAAATTTTTCCAGAAAATCAAGTATTTCTCACAGAAAAGTATTGCAGTAACACCTGTTTTGCTATACACATGTGTATTCCCTTTGTGTGTATTTGAAAAAAAAAACAAAAAAAAAGGGAGGAAAAAAAGCAAATTGGACATAATGTCACACAAAACTCCAAAAATGGGCTGGTCAAAATTCTTGGCACCCTTAACTTAATATTTGGTTGTGCACCCTTTGCAAAAAATAACAAATCAAATCAGTTGCTTCCTATAACCATCAATAAGCTTCTTACACCTCTCACCCAGAATTTTGGACCATTCTTCCTTTGCAAACTGGTCTCTCTTACTGGAAGGGCGCCTTTTCCCAACAGCAATTTTAAGATCTCTCCACAGGTATTCAATGGGATTTAGATCTGGACTCATTGCTGGCCACTTTAGAACTCTCCAGCGCTTTATTGCCATCCATTTCTGAGTGCTTTTTGACATATGTTTGGGGTCATTGTCCTGCTGGAAGACCCAAGATCTCGGACGCAAACCCAGCTTTCTGACACTGGGCTCTAAATTGCGACCCAAAATCCTTTGGTAATCCTCAGATTTCATGATGCCTTGCACACATTCAAGGCACCCAGTGCCAGAGGCAGCAAAACAACCCCAAAACATCATTGAACCTCCACCATATTTCACTGTATGTACTGTGTTCTTTTCTTTGTAGGCCTCATTCAATTTTTGGTAAACAGTAGAATGATGTGCTTTACCAAAAAGCTCTATCTTGGTCTCGTCTGTCCACAAGATGTTTTCCCAGAAGGATTTTGACTTACTCAAGTACATTTTGGCAAACTGTAGTCTTGCTTTTTTATGTCTCTGTGTCAGCAGTGGGGTCTCCTGCCATAGTATTTAATTTCATTTAAATGTCAACGGATAGTTTGCGCTGACACTGATGCTCCCTGAGCCTGCAGGAGCTTGAATTTATTTGGAACTTGTTTGGGGCTGCATATCCACCATCCGAACTATCCTGCATTGCAACATTTCATCAATTTTTCTCTTCCGTCCACGCCAGAGAGATTAGCTACAGTGCTATGGGTTGCAAACTTCTTGATAATTTTGCGCACTGTGTACCAAGGCAACTCTACAGTAGATCTCTGGAATGGACTTGTAACCTTGAGATTGTTGATATTTTTCCACAATTTTGGTTCTCAAGTCCTCAGACAGTTATCTTCTCCTCTTTCTGTTGTCCATGCTTAGTGTGGCACACACAGACACACAATGCAAAGACTAGGTGAACTTCTCTTCTTTTTATCTGCTTTCAGGGGTGATTTTTATATTGCTCACACCTGTTACTTGCGCCAGGTGAGTTTAAAGGAGCATCACATGCTTGAAACAATCTTATTTATCCACAATTTTGAAAGGGTGCCAAGAATTTTGAACAGCCCATTTTTGGAATTTTGTGTGCCATTATGTCCGATTTGCTTTTTTTCCTCCTTTTTTTTTGTTTTGTTCCAATACACACAAAGGGAATAAACATGTCTTTAGTAAAACATCTGTTACTGTAATACTTTTCTGTGAGAAATACTTGATTTTATGGAAATATTTCTGGGGTGCCAACAATTTCGGCCATGACAGTAACTCTTGTTTGTTCTTCCTAGAACGAATCACTGGGTACCTGAGAAGCCAATTGCCAAGCCCAAGTCCTGTTACTGTGGGAAATGGGTACCTTGCCTTGTACAAGCTACAACCAGTCTCCTTGGTTATTTACACAGAAATGTATTTATTGGTTCTAGCATGCAATCTGGGAAGCAGGTGACAACAAAAAGTAAGTAAAACCTATAGATGGGCAATATGCAGACTAACTTAAAATATTTACATTTTCTCAATTTTATCATTTATTTTCTTTGAATGTGCCTGGTTATGATAAATTAAGGCCAGGATTGAAAGGTTACTTTAAAGTGGTTGTAAACTCTGACATATACCCAGTGAAGTGATTGACCTCAGGTTATACACAGAGATAAAACAGATCCTCCTACATAAGTTGTACCTATTTATCTGCAGTCTTCTCTACGTTCATTCAAAGTCCAGTATTTATAAAGCTTGTCTGAAAACAGGGGGAGGAGAGCTGAAAGTACACTCTGCAGAGCTCAGTAAGGAGAACTCTGAGAGCTGATTGGAGGGGGAGGAGGATACACCCCTTCACACAGCACACAGGAGCAGAGCTAAGGTTGGCAGTCACAGGTTGTGTGTGCTGGAAATCCTTCCCCTTTTTTCTCTTGGTGTCAGGAAAACTTGTTAGAAGTGATTCATGCTGATAGAATGGGAATGAGGCAGCAAACAGAAATGACACACTATAGATGGGTATGCTTTGTTTATATTTCATGTCTGAGGTTTACAACCACTTTAAGTCTGATAGTTGCTGCTAATTCAGCTACTATTTCAGCTACCTAAACTCACACACTGAGGCTGATTTACTAACAGATAAGCAGGTCACTCTTTCTTACTCTCACATGCTGCCTGCTCTCCATTTCTACTCTGGTCAGCAATTAGCCTTTGTTTTCACTTTTAAAATGTGCAACGATAACCTACTTTCTTTATTCAGAATCCATGATGAGCTCCTGCTTGCCATTTTATACCGCTTTCCCCTCCCCCTTTCCAAAATAAGCCTGCACTCCCCCACAATTAATTTAATGTCAAGGCACATATGACCAGATAATCCATCAAAAATATTGTCTGATTGGGCATTGATTCATACCAGTAGTGCTATGTTTTGGCAAGGCCCAGGCCTAGGGCACCACTTTGCTGGGGCGGCAAAAAAGCAACAACTTCCGGCACTGAGCTCCGGTAACTAGCCAGACAGGGGTGCGCCAGTGCAGGCACCTGGGACATCTGCTGCCCGGGGTCCCACAAGCGACGATCGGCTTTCCATAGCAGCCGGCACCTCTCTCCCCACTGACAGCTGCAAATGCTCCTTGGCTCCTCCTCCCCTCCAATGCTCTTGTGTACACAGCCAGGAGGAGGAGGAGCTGCAGAGAAGGGACACAACTCCAGTGAGAGACCTGTGTTGCTGGTTTGAGATCTATATACATTATAGTTTACAGTGGAGGGAACTCAGTAACCGGGAAGGGGGGGCAGATAACAGATGCACACATGGAGCGATGGGAGGGGAGGAAGTAAAGGGATATGTGCTGGGGGGTTCTTTGGGAGGGGAGAGGATATGTGCTAGTGGGGGGTCTGATCCCCGTGGTGTGCCTCTGTCCTCTCCCCGTGGCGTCCCTCTGTCTCCTCCCCATGGCATCCCTCTGTCCTCTTCCCATGGCATCCCTCTGTCCTCCTCCCATGGCATCCCTCTGTCCTTCTCTCATCGCATCCCTCTGTCCTTCTCCCACGGCATCCCTCTGTCCACTTCTCACGACCTTCCTCTGTCCTCTTCCTACAGCATCCCTCTTTCCTCTTCCTACAAGATCCCTCTGTCCTCTTCCCACAGCATCCCTCTGTCCTTTTTTCACGGCATTCCTCTCTCGGTCCTCTTTCCATGGCATTCCCCTCTCTCTCTGTCCTCTTCCCATGGCATCTCTCTGTCCTCTTCCCACAGAATCCCTCTGTCCTCTTCCCACAGCATCCCTCTGTCCTTTTTCCACAGCATTCCTCTCTCTGTCCTCTTTCCATGGCATTCCTCTCTCTCTGTCCTCTTCCCATGGTGTCCCTCTGTCCTCTTCCCACAGCATCCATCTGTCCTCTTCCCATGGCATCCCTCTGTCCTCCTCCCATGGCATCCCTCTGTCCTCCTCCCACAGTGTCCCTCTGTCCTTCTCCCATGGCTTCCCTCTGTCTTCCTCCCATGGCTTTCCTCTGTCCTCCTCCTCCCACGGCTTGCCTCTGTCTTCCTCCCATAGCTTGCCTCTGTCCTCCTTCCACGGCTTCCCTCTGTCCTCCTCCCACGGCCTCCCTCTGTCCTCCTCCCAGGGCGTCCCTCTGTCCTCTTTCCACAGTGTCCCTCTGTCCTCTTCCCACGGCATCCCTCTGTCCTCCTCCCATGAAAATAACAGGGTGGGTATTAAAAAGGAAGGGGTGTGGCCTTGACAGGAAGGGGTAGGTCATATTTAAATTATAATGCATGCAAGTTTAGTCAGGCCTAGGGCAGCACAAATGCTAAATACACCACAGCATACCAGTGTTTTATAAATTACTCAGAGGTAAAAAAAATCATATATCCTTAAATAACTTGTAAATGAATAACCAGACATTTGGTAGTTACAGTATAATAATATAAGACTGAATATACAGTGTCATGGGGTTTGGTGGAACCTCTAACAGGACATATGCTAGTCAGCTCCAAGTGTACAAAGCATTAAGGTATATCTATTGAGAAATAAGTGAATCTCTGTGCCAAAATGAAAAGAAACAAAATTAATAACAACTGCTGCTCCCCTGAGTGAGTAATGTGCTCCTATCGACATGTGAAAAAGTGGGTGTAGGGGGCGCTGTGATTAGTAATAACTTAAATAACTCTTAACTATTTCATAATCCCATAACAAAATGGTGTAAGTGCTAATTGTGATTGTCCACCTGGACAAAAAATGTGAATCAATACAGTCCCAATATAATTACAAAAAATCATAAAAAACAGATGTATCGAGAAAATTCATAAAAGCCCACCAAAAACAAATCTTCCAAATGTGACAATGTCTTCCAACAAAGGCTAAGTGATCCTTCACCAAAACTTAGGAAAACCAACACCCAAAAATGAATGAATAAATGATCTGCATACCAGACCAATTTGACTTCTTTCCTGAGAAAGATAGTCAAACAGCGCTTTTGCAAGGTAGTGCCTGCTCACGTGTATTTGAAATGGAGATCGTAGGAACCTTCCTCCTCATGGGCAGTATATACAAAGAAAGCGAGAAACATCCATCCAACATCCTGCTGCCTCTCTCTGATAAGCCAGTAGCCCCAGCACCAGGACAGGCACTTTTAAATGTAAGGAGCCATTTGGCTACACTTTATGACCTGATTTTATTATTAAAACGTTATTGCGCTATGGATGTTTCTCGTTCTCTTTGTGTATCCTACCTTTATGAAGTGTTACAAAACAAATATTTAAACAGGTTGTGGAGCATCAGTATGTAACCACATTTTTTTTTAACCATTGGACTTCACAGAAAACAAATATTTAAACAGGTTGTGGAGCATCAGTATGTAACCACATTTTTTTTTAACCATTGGACTTCACAGAGTTGGTTTAAGACAAAGTAAACATACAGAGTATTCTACTGCAGAAAGAAATATTATCTGAGCATCCATGCTAATTTGAGATATTTTTTACTATAAGGGTGATTCTCTTAATCTCCCTAAGGTTTGTTTTCAAGAGAAATATGCCGAAAATGTGGCCGCAGGGTGCACTATTGAAGGTGGCAAAACAATATAAGAGATATTTTCCAGCAAGAAATAGCATGCTTGTCTTTGTTGTGACTGAACTGCTTGGGATTAGCACTTTAAAATTCTATTGAGTCAAAGATTCCTCTTATTCTGCATCTACGGGGGACAAAAAATCTTGGCTGACTTAGTGAAAAGATGAAGCTGTTATCCTGTTCATCTGTATCCACTAAACCATTACCACCAAATAAAATTCCAAATGCCAACATGTTTCTCAAGCAAAGCTCTTTCAGCAGTAAAATGTTCCCACCAGACATTGTTCACGTCCTTTTGAAATATATTTATTTATTTTTATTTCACTCCACAGAGTCTGGGTTTAGCATTTCCTTAGTGGCAGCAGTGTGATTTCTTTTAAACTTTATTGAAAGACAGGTGTCTTTGTGCTAATTAGTTTCAGTTGCTAAACAGCTACAAAAGATCAGCCTGTTTAATCCATTCAGTCAAGGAATTATTGAGGCTCCATTTCAGCCTTCATCATATGCACACAAAACACATGGAGCCTTCTATGAAACGACACTATCAGCTTTGGTTCTAGCAACTTATCTAGATGCTGACATTGATTGTGATGGGTTTGTAAGGAGTAACACACGCCTACACTTGACCTGAAGTGGTCTAGCAAGGAGCTAATAACGGCCCATTGAGAGGTACGACAAAACAACAAATGCAGAGAGAAAAACCCCACATGAGTCTTTCTGCTGCTAAGTAACACTTGCTAACGATCTGCAATGTTGACTGTGAGAAAGAAAGATGAGCATGCCTTGTCAGCTGCTAATCCTTGCTCCACAACCAGTAACAAAGCTCCTCAATATGATTTGTTTTATATTGTTGGCCTTTCAAACGATTCTAAAGACATTACAGACCAGAAACTCTTCTCCCGTGCTCCATAGTACTTATATACACCATTTTATTGGTGTCTGGTAAATGAATAGTTAAATTGCAAATCTACAGTTATATAAGTGTAAAGATTTTCAGATCAAAATTTTTTTAAAGGGTAACTCCAAGCAGATGCTTTCAGCAAGGATCAGCAGAATGGTGCCAGTCAGTGATGTAATTCTATTCATATCTTAAGTACTGAAACTTCTACTTATTATTTGCTCCATAGTAGCCTCTACAAAAAAAAAATACAGGCCCAAACTCTTAGAAGTTGCTTCAAAAGAATTTTCAAGTGATAGACACAGAGGTCACCTACTCTTAATCGGTTTCTGTTTTTGTCCATACATGGAAAACATACTAGCAGTTAAAGTTAAATGGTATAAAAGGATTTTGTATGTTTCTTCTGCCCCCAAATTATTTGTTTTCTTGTACTATTTTTTTTTTTATTTTTTTTATAATAACTGTGGTACATGTGCAGTACAATGTACACTCTCTCCATCTGTGAGATGCCAAGTAGTGATGAGTTGAACTACAAGGAGTTCGGTTTGAGCAGTGTTTGGCAAAGTTTGAATGCCGAATCCAAACATTATTGAAATCAATGGAAGCCCAATCTGTCAAATTTGTCAAAATAGAAATGCACATTTTCTGGGCTAATAGTCAAGGTGGTGTGAAAAAAAATAGCATGAGGGGGGTGGGCCAAGATTCAAATGCCTTTATTCACATAAAACAATGAAGAATAATTCATGTGTGAAACATGTAAGCCGTGCCTCCCTTGCTTGTACATGTAGTGTTCCTTATGTTCTTCACCAGTTTGGTGTGCAGCCATCTGGACTTTCCTTTCATTATTGCTTCAGCTGCGATAGGGCGAGCACTCTGCAGTGAGGAGATCATACTGTTGGAGCCAGCTCATCTGTGAGTAGTATGGACTTCTTGTTTATGGGGGATGGCCACTGCCCTGGCAAACATGTACCAATGCAAACAAAGTTAAAAAAAAAAAAAACACTTGCCCAGGAGCAGGGATTTTTAAATGCTTAAATGCTTAAAATGAAAGAAGTCAAATTCCTTTAAATAACATGCCTGGGTGGTGTCTCACTCCTGCCTATGGAGGGGCTCATCTCTGATGTACAGAAAGTGCTGCAGCAACACTGCACTGATATTTAAAAAGAAACTAGCTTTTAAATTGTTGACATGTCGTTGATAGATTCTTTGTTTAAAAAAAAAAAACAGCACACAGACTTCTTCAAAGGTTCGCTGTGTATTTTGAAGAACCTTTGGAGGGGTCTGTATGCTCTTTTTAAGAAAGAAGAAGCTGACAATGAATGCCATTTGTCAGCAATTTAAATTGTATAGTTTTCTTCTCTGTAAATGTCTAGCACATGCTAGAGCAAGAATGAAAAAAAATATTGTGTAGAGGCCCAGCTACATACCAGACCCTTGGGGGTTGATTTACTAAAACTGGGGAGTGCAAAACCAATCAGCTTCTTACATCCGTTTGTTAAAAATAAACCTGGAAGCCAATTGGTTTCTATGTACAGCTGCATCAGATTTTTCACTCTCCAGATTTAGTAAATCAAACCCGTGAAGTCTGGTATAGATTTTAAGAGGGACTCCACCCAATAGAAAAGAAAAATGCCCTTGACATGGGGGTCCACCGTGGTAAAAAAACTTTGCCCCATGTTAAGGGCAGTCAAAGTTAGTTGAGTCAGGTGGTACTGACAGGCCAACGAGCAGCTAAAATGTTGGCCAATTTAGCAGAAAGCAAATCAAAATTCAAGCCATGGCTGGCAAAAAAGGTGTATCAATAAGTTATATAACAGGTGTTGATAGTGGTTTTGAAATATCACTAAACACTCACACTGAAAACATGGGCTCCATTTTAACTGTTGTTTATTATATATATATATATATATATATATATATATATATATATATATATATATATATATATATATATATATATATATATATATATATATATATATATATGTACATATATATATATACATATATATATATATATATATATATATATATATATATATATATTGGATAATTGCATATATCATAGCATCATATGTGTCAATTTTTACACTGTATACTTTCTAGAACTTTATGCTGTGTTTTCTGTATCATAGTGAACATGACACATGTGGATTGGAGGAACAGGTTCTACTTTATGCAATGTTTGGGCTCGATCTTTGTCCCTGCTGTTCCATATTTTTGAAATTTTTAAATTTTCACATGCCACTTTTAAGGCTCATGCACACAGGGTGTAAAAAAAAAAGTTTGAAGCCAGTAATGACGCCAGGAAAAGGCGTCTGTAAGAACTTGCTTTTCGAAGTGTTTCGCATTGGCGGTAATTCACATTTTGCATTGTTTCTATGCCCTCTTCTATTTTCCACTCCCAAATCCAATTACTACAGCTTAAAAATGCTTGAAGCGGTTTAATGCTGTATACAGAGTTAATACGCATTTAGCCACGTTAGACTATTTTAAAGCTGTAACACTGCTGCTCCAGAACACCCTGACCCTGGGTTTTTTTACAGCTTGAAAAAACGTACAGCTCCAAAAAGCCAATGTGTGCCCGTACATGAAGAGGCGTTTTTAACCTCCCTGGCAGTAATCCCAAGAGTGTCTCAGTGTTAAATTTCAGTACCATTAGCTGTAACCCTGAGACACTCTAGGGACTGCATCGCAGTATCCTGGTACAGGTTACTTACCTTGTCCCCAGGATTCTGCGATGTCTCCCCGCTGTGTCTGGTGGACGGATCCTCTGTCCAATGTACTGTGTTCCGGGAACCATTCTAAGGGGGCATCGCAACAAATGGGGAATTCCAAGAAAGTGAGAAAAAAAACAGAACACATACAGATTACATTATTGTATCAAATTATTTCACCTCCCTTTTGTTCCTAATGCTCTGTCCAGTGCCCTGCATGCACCTTTATATTATATATACTGTTCTTTCTGCCTGGAAACTAGAGATTGTCCATAGCAACCAAAAAGTGTCCCTTTACATCAAAAGTGGTTTTAGACCAGCTAGAAAACAGCGATAATAAATTAGAATCACTCGCAGAATTGAGCGATAGTGATTTGTGGGGAAATTTGTCATCAAAACTGAAAGTAATGACAGTGACAATTCTGCAACGAAAGAGGAAATTTCACCGCTCCAGGATCACACATACAGGCTTTGGACTACATGTGACAATTCTGCAACTGAGCAAATTTCAGTGTTTTGGATTTGATTACATTATTGAATAAAATGTATTATTAATATATTATTATTTTTTATAATCATGTATAGTTATTTATTATATTATAATTTATGATTTCAAATGTTATAATACCTGGCATGTCTACTAGACTCTTGTTTGGACAGGCCTACAATATAAAACGCCAAATTTTTATGCAACAATGTACCGCTTTGAGATGCAAAAATCTGTAGGAAAGAAAATGTCTGACGCTTCTAAAAGTGGCAAGAAAAATGTCCTGTGTGCAGCCTTAGTCTCTAGGCTTTACAAGCCTTTAAAGAGGAACTGCAGTCTGCTCACATGATTTGTAATACAAACATCTTTGCCATTCTTAAGCTTTCCTCCAACCACTTTGCATATTTTTTTATATATACTGTGATTTTGTACTTGACAAATATGCTGCATAAATCTCCCTCCACTGAGTCTGGCTGCAATAATTTTAACTGTGGACAGCTGAAACTGCTGCCTGTTCACTTCCTGGATTTACAAAGACACACAGAAGCACATCTCCAGCTCCGCAGCTCTCATTGGCCCTCGAATGACTCATCCCCCCTCCCTTCCTGGCAAACTCTCATTGAAGAGAGAGAGCTGTGCATGATGTCATATGCCTAGGATTTTTACCAGACAAGAAACAGGAAGTGGGCTGTATAAGGTATTTACTGGCAGAAAAAAATGTTTTACTATCCAAAGTTAAAACAACAAGGGCAAAAGATTTAATAGATGTAAAGTTGAAAAAAATGACTTAAGGCCCACTTTAATTGTATTGTAATGTATTTATTGTTTGATGTTATATAGCATTAGAATGCTAGCCAATGTCATTTTAGGGTATTAGTTGGTTAAAGGTGAGCATAGACAATTGTGTATACAACCATCTACAAATCACCTTTGAAAACAACAACACTACTGTTGTATATTATAAAATTACTTAGTAATATGGTTATAAACTAGAAAAGGTAAAATTAAAAAGGTATAGCTACAGATAGTATACAAAACACTAAACACAATTGCTAACATTATAAATGCCTGTTGTAACAGTCAGGGTTCAATGTGTCTGTACCTGTCTTTAAATGTAAGTGTATGTTTTATACCAAGTCAAATATATGCTCTTTACTATGGCCTCTGAAATGTACTGGCATATGTAAAATGCAACATACTAGTAAGTTGTTTCTCTGTATAAAATCATAGTATATAGGGGGGGCATGGCTTGGCATGTGGCAGAGATGGCAGCTTAGAGAAGGAGCTCCAATGTCTTGCACCTGTCTCTCTACACACCACTCACAGCGGAATGCACAAAAGGAGCTACTGCACGTCACAGACCAGATCTCGCCATTCATCGGCTGCATACAAAGGGAGAGATATCTCTGACATCTTCAGAAACCAGGCTTCTTCCTGGAACACCACACCTGGAGGCAAGATGGCACTGCCGCATGTGGAGGAGGACTTCAGTGAGGACTCCCAGTCAGCTACATAGGGACACAGTAGGGGATCCTCTCGCCCTAACCTCCCCTTTACATATGCTGACAAGTCCACATTCTCAGTGACCATAACGGATCTTAAATCTAATCTGCTAGTACTCATAGATAAGGTGGTGGCCGCTGAGACAGCAGGGAAACAGAGACAAAAGGCCATACACAGATTGGAAAAGGTATCCACCTCCCACTCCCTGTACTTTAATGAAATAAACAGACATCTGGAGGACTTGCACATTAGGGGCAGAAGGAACAATATCAGGGTTAGGGGTTCCCAGAATCTGTTGAAACTGAGCAAATTACACTGGCCCTACAAAGAGTTTTCAATAGCCTGCTGGAAAGGTGAAGACACAGCAATTGGGCTTGTCATGGCAAACACAGAGCGCTCAAAGCTAGGGTCCCGCGACACTATACAACCACGTAACATCATCTGCTGCCTGCAAAGTTTCTCATTAAAGAAGGACATCATGCGGAGGGCCCGCAGAAATTAAAAAATTATTTTCAATGGACAGACTATCTTGCTCTTCCAAAACCTCTCTCAGACAACCTTGAAAAATCACAGAGCACTGCGACCACTCCTGGATAAACTCAGAGAGAAGGACCTGTGATACTCATGGAGCTTCCTGTTTGTCCTGCTAGTAAACCATTATGGATGAAGACACATTCTTCACTCACCAGAAGACCTTCTGGAGTATTGCCATGCACTACAGCTCGGTCCGATTGATCTCCCAGAAAGGTACCAGGAATTCCTTCTCCCACCCTTGGAACAGAGCCCTCCAAGATCTCCCTTCGCCTCCCCAGAAAAACGACAATCTAAAAAGATTAAATCCTCCCACCAAGGTGACTCACAAGCTGGAACTCTGAACAGCAAGGCCCACTCCTCCAAGGCAGTGGATGAATATTGAAATCATCCACAACATTTGTTACTTCAGCCTATATGGGAATCAACCTGTACTATAGGTAACAGTTTTTGTTTTAAAGTTATCCTGCTCCCCTAATCTATACGTGGTTTATACTGGTCAGCGTGACTGCTTCAATCCCCCCCAACCCCAAAGTATGGACTGCCATTGGTCACCAATTGCCACTTGGGGAGAGGGAACTAAACATGACCACCCCTACACTCCCTACTTGAGGCTCAAAGTGACTTCCCTGGAAAATTTCAACCTCCATATGACTGCCACCCTCCCTGATATGTTAAAGGAGTGATTACAAAGTCATTACAAATACCCATCAATTCCTGCCCATATCAGGGACGAATATGGGCACACTTTACCTACCCTTGTTCCACATTCAACGGATGCTAGGGTGACAGCCTGTCATTCAGGGTGAAGATGATAACCACTCTCCTTGCAGTTAATACCTAACTACCCATCCCTGTTTAGAGGTTGAACAAGTTAATACGCAGTTTTTGCCTTAGTGATGATTAGAAGAGACTTCTAGTTTGCTGCCCACAGCTGTGTTTGACACCCAACAACTGCAATAGTTTGGGACAGAGGGAAGCGGATTATCTCCGCTCCTCAGTTCCTGACTGAGTGCAGTGGTTTCTCATTTCTTTTCATGTTTTACTTTTCATTGTACCCTGTTTTTGTTTCTGCTCTAGTTATCCTTTTTTTAAAGCACCATAAGTGCAGAGTTGACCTATATAACTATTCAATGGACTCCTGCGCTTAAATGGGATTCGTGAGGAATGCTCTTATTTAGTGGATGCCGCAAGCACTTTCATGAGACACCAGCTCATGTATATAGACTAAAAGAAAAAATGGTGGTGCTGCGCTTCCAAAAAAATGGGACCTTACACGAAAATGTTATAGAGCTAATCCCAGTTGAAGTCACTGGAAGTGATGTAACGCGTAGGATACGGAGACCGGAAGTGACGCTCGCACCAGAGCGGTCGATTTGAACTGTTTTGCTGCTAATGCTGCCTATTTACCCCATTTCGTTTGTGAGTAATTTTAACCTTTTAATAAAGTAGTGATTTTTAAAAACATACTACACTATGGTTGCTCTATTACTTATTCTCTGAGCTATATTGGAACATCTTGCTGGAGTATACTGTGACGGAGATCTGAGAGTGACCCCCTGAGCCCCCCCCCCCCTTCCACCCCCTTTCCTGGGACTCCTGGTATATCCAAGAGGAGGCTGCATATACGCTATATTTTATATAGCGGGAAGGTAATTACCCAGTGTGCACACTTATGCGTGGAATCACTTATGTGGAGAAAGAACCTCTGAGATATTTCCCAGCACAGAATCACTTTAGATGTTTATGTGACATCATCACGGGACTGTGTTCACGTCATTAACAGCTGGATATAGTCCAATTTTTTGCACTCAGCACTTTCTGTTTATGGAGTTTTGTTCTATAGTTCGATTATTATATGTTTTTTATTAATATTTTGTGTTACACTAAGCACTTTGTTTGCATTTTTTGCACTTTATTTTTGCTTGCTTGCATTTTTTGCACTGTAGTTTTGCATTTTTTGCACTTTATTATTGTCACTAGTTTGCGCTTACGTAGCCAGTAACTGTTTATATTTCAGTCACTTTGGTTTTGCTATGATGCACTCAGCACTTTCTGTCATAGAAGTCTGATTTATAGTTAGACCACTGTATGTGGTTTTGCACTTAGCACTATTTTTATATCACAGAGATATAAGTTGCACTTGGGATTGTGACAGTTATTATTGTGTACACACTGTTGCAGGCACTATTGATAGAAGAATTTCTACATTAGGATAAGAGTTCTCCCTTACTACTTTACCATACTAGTTTGAATATATACCATCTGACATATCTCCATCTGAATAATTAGCTCTATAACATTTTCGTGTAAGGTCCCATTTTTTTGGAAGCACAGCACCACCATTTTTTATTTTAGAGTTGACCTATATGCCTTAAAGTTTACAGACGTATGTGGCTGCGGACCGTCTACCTCCACAAACCCACGTTTACAGTACTAGTACAAAACGTCATGATAGATGTTGCTCAAATCAGCTGACTCCATCCTCATCCCCACAGAGTGTCTCCTGATACGGCCCTCAAACCCTGTAAGGGAGCACTACTTTAATTATTTTGGGGTTCTACACGAACCACTGAAGATGACTAATTTATCTCCCAATTTTCTCTCTTCACTTTTCCTCTGCTACTATCCCTAATCCTCACCCCTCTCTATCTCACACCCTCTTAAGCCCATTAGTTAACTGGTAGATCTAAATTGAGTCTATGCAAATACCCTAACAGTATTGACAGTTGTTTTTTGCAGACCACAGCACACCATCTCTCTCTGAATCTACGCAATGGCATACTCCTCCTTGGGCCACAACGCTACAGTAATATCCCACAATGCCAAGGGACTGAATGTACCTGAAAAATGATCCACTCTTTTGAGAGAACTAAAAAGAGGTAAGCCCCGCTTTGTTTTCCTGCAGGAAACCCATTTTAAAACTCATCGTGTAACCAGGCTTCACTGACTCCTTTGCTGAAGCGTACCATGCCACAAACGACCTATCTAAGTCGAAAGGTGTATCCATTTTAGTCAGCAAAAATGCCTCCTTTGAACTCACAGACAGACTGATGGACCCAAGGGAAAGATATATCTTCCTAAAAGGGAAGAATCCCCATTACATTACTGTTGCGGAATCCCCATTACATTAGCAAATGTTTATTTCCCAAACGCCTCCCATCTAACGTTCTGTCAACATATGTTTACTGAACTCAAAGGCTTCAGCTCTGGCTGTGTGATTTTAGGTGGAGATTTTAATATCCCCCTGAACCCCCTAGCTGACACCTGTTCCGGAAAAACCTACATCACCTTAAAAGGATTAAAACACTTCTGAACTCTATGCAATTAGTTGACACTTGGCATTTCCTCCACCCAGATGACAGAGATTTCCTCTTTTACTCCATTCCCCATGTTCGCTACTCCAGGATCTATTACATTTTCAGCTACCAAAGAGATTTAAACTTGACCATCGAAGCCAACATAGGGATTCAACCCATTTCAGACCATGCCCCCATATCACTGACTATGAACCTGTCAAGGCCCCCACCCAAACCCAGTACCTGGAGACTAAACCCCATGCTATTAACTGATCCCCAGTTGCTCCCCAAGATATCTATGCTCATACAAGAATACTTTGAACACAGCAACACCCCTGGTGCTGATCCCATGATGGCCTGGGAGGCACATAAATGCTCCATTAGAGGGGAACTGATTATTTAAAAGTGGTGCTAATTGTCACAGAAAAGCTGCACTGGCCCACATTACTGAATTATTTAGTTAAAGACAAATTTTCCTCTGAGTGGGACTTTTGAAAGGGACAGAAATCAGCTAGGGTATCACACAGGTAATACAAAAATATATCACTAAAAAAGATTGATATATTTTTGTATTACCTGTGTGATACCCTAGATGCTTTCCGTCCCTTTCAAAAGTCCCACCCAGAGGAAAATTTGTCTTTAACCATTTGCGGGAAACTAATCAAAATGGGAGCACACCGCAAAAGAGAAAGAGAGAAGGCAATCAAACAGTTAATGGACAAAATACACTCCCTTGAAACCCAACATAAACAGTCTTTAACTGAACGACCCACCCAGACCTTGTTAGACACTAGGAAATCTCTTCAGCAGATGCTCCAAGCTAAAGCAAAATGATTCTTATTCTTTCAGAAAAAAATCTACTACGAGCATGGGGATAAGACAGGCAAATTCTTAGTGAGAGCCTAGAAAAGCACCAAAGCCAATCAAAACACTTTAGGCATCTGAAATAAAGCAGGGAAAGTCAACATCACTACTGAAAAAATAGCTCGCCATTTCCATAACTATTTCACTCATCTCTATAACCTCCCAAGTTCACACAAACCCGCACACACCCAAGGTGATAGACTACAAATAATGCAGACTTACCTAAAAGACTCTAAACTTCCCACTTTGACAGAAGATGACATTCTACATTTAGAGAGACCCATTGAAGCTTCAGAACTTTGACAGGTCATGAAAGACCTAAAAGCAGGGAAAAGCCGGGACCTGATGACTTCACATCCATCTACTACAAGACATTCACAACCACACTCCTTGACCCACTACTGAGTGCACTGAACTCCCTGTCAGCTCCAAGAGAAGTCCCACCAGCCTTCCTATCAGCTCACATAACGGTAATCCCCGAGCCAAATAAAGACCCCCTTCAATGTACCAGCTACAGACCAATCTCTCTGCTCAATATTGACGTCAAACTTTTGGCAAAACTAATTGCCAACAGATTACGGCCACTGCTACACAACTTGATTGGTCCAGAGCAGGCAGGCTTCATGCCTGGCAGAGAGTCTAAAGACAATGTGACTAAAGCACTTAATCTGATACATGCCCCACGATCACAAAAGATTGAGGGCCTTCTCCTGTCTATGAACACTGAGAAGACCTTGGATCGAGTAGCATAGGACTTCATGCTGGAAACATGCAGGTTTGTTGGCTTGGGTACCCATATGATGACCTGGATTTCATCACTTTATAAGAATCTTTTCACTCTATCACTAGAACCTTTCATCAGAAGGGTGATAGCTAAGAGAACAATACAGGGATTCAGGATAGCTGACAAGGAGTTTAAGGTCCAGGCTTACGCAGATGACCTGCTGTTCTTCCTGACCAGCCCACACACCCTTTACCTGCCCTGATGAAAGAATTCTCTCTATTTGGTTACGTGTCCAATCTAAAAAACTATTTCTCGAAATCAGAAGCAATGAACAATACTATGCCAGAAGACAACCTTAAAAACATAAAAACTAACTGCCCCCTTAAGTAGGAGGCTTCAGCACTTAAACATTTGGGAATTTAGCCAACATCAAGTCTTTCCCAAATTTAAGAATGCAATTTCCCACCCCTCCTCAAAACAATTGAAAAGGACCTCCAGGCATGGCATCCAAAAAACTTTTCTTGGTTTGGTTGAGCAGCCATCTGCAACATGTCTATTTTGCCAAGGATTCTCTATTTATTTAGGAATCTACTGGTTAAAATACCCCACAGCTTCTTTAAAGCAATCTTTTCAATCCAATTGAAATTCATCTGGGTTCACAAAACTCCAAGAATTAAATTTAGTCTGCTGGCCATGTCCAAGACAGGTGGAGGGTTGGGCGCGCCAGACTTATCACTAGAATTATCGATTAGCACAGCTACCTCTCTCATATGCATGGATTTGAGACCGCTGTGGACCTTAAGATGGTAGATTCAGAGAGAGCTGGTCAAAGGCTCTGGACATACCAATTTCAGATAAGCAATCGCAAAGGCCATGTATATTCACCCACAAATGTTCTCTCAGTACCAGAACACAAGAAACGACCTATACATTACTCATCCATTGGTACACCACGCCAGTGAAACTCCACTCTTGGTTCCCACAGACCCCTGGCACCTGCTGGCATTGCCAAAGGGACAAAGGCACCCTAATCCACAACTGGTGGCAATGCCCTTTAATATCACCTTTTTGGGCTAAAGTCAAAGAAGTGATATATCTGATCACGGAGACAAAGTTGAAACTTGATGCACGGGACACAGGAGCTTCATTACATAGTGGGATGTCCCAAAGCAATGCTCAGTTTGAGGGGAGGGAGACACAGATCAGAAATATAGACAGCCATGGACCGGAGGATCTAAACCGCAGCCTGCAGTACACTGCGCCCAAAGGCAATATCCTCCTGCCCTCTGACATCCACCTGATAGAATCGAGTGAATGTGTGGACTGATGACCAAGTTGCAGCCTTTCAGATCTGAGCCAGGGAGGCCTGGCGATGCACTGCCCAAGAAGCACCTACAGCCCTGGTTGAGTGCGCTTTCACTTGAAAAGGAGGAATCTTCCCCTTTACACTATAGGCCTTAGAAAAAACCTGTCTAATCCACCTTGAGAGAGTGGATTTTGATGCCGCTTGGCCTTTCCTAGGGCCTTCCGGCAAAATAAATAAGCAATCAGTCTTTCTTATCTGAGCAGTTGCCTGAAGATAGGTACTGATTGCCCTTACCACATCTAAAATGTGCAAAGATTCTTCTTCTGCAGACTGTGGATCTGGAAAAAAGGATGGTAGGATTACATCTTGATTCAAATGGAATCCCGAAACCACCTTAGGCAGAAAGGACCTGTTGGGACGCATTACCACCCGGTCCTTATGAATAATTAGATACGGTTCCTTGCTGGAGAGAGCTGCTAGCTCTGACACTCTCCTAGCCAAGGAAATGGCTACCAAGAAAACCATTTTTTTAGTCAAAGAACTAATGAAGCCAGATGCAAAGGTTCAAATGGTTGCCCCTGCAAAGCTGAGAGAACCAAATTCAGATCCCATGGGCATACCGGAGGTTTGACTGGCGGTCTTATCCGCATGGACCCCTGGATGAAAGCCCGCACCAGGGAATGTGATGCAAGTGAATTTTGAAAAAACACTGACAAGGCCGAAATCTGCACCTTGATAGTGCTTACGGCCAAATTCATTTCTAGGTCTGACTGGAGAAAGGCCAAGATCCTGCTAATGACATACTTTCTAGGATGCCATTCCCTGAGTTAACACCAGGAAACATATGCCTTCCAGATTTTGTAGTAAATAAGCCTGGAGGCCGGCTTTCTGGCATTGACCAGAGTAGAAAGGACTGGCCCCGAAAGCCCACGATCCCTCAGAATGTGGGTCTCAGCAGCCAAACCGTCAAATTCAGACCGTGTAAAGCAGGTTGGTAAATTGGACCCTGTGAGAGCAGATCTGGCCGGAGAGGAAGGATCCATGGCCTGCCTACTGCCAACTTCATGATCTCTGCGTACCAAGGTCGCCTGGGTCAAGCCGGGGCTATCAAAAGCACCGTCTTTGTTTCCCTCTTGATTCTTCCCAGGAACCATGACAGAAGCGCGCATGGGGGGAAGGCATAAATTAGATTGTACTGATCCCAGGGAACTGTCAGAGCATCCAACCCCTGAGCAAGAACATCTCTTGTCCTTGACACGAATTTGTCCAGATTTCTGTTGAATCTGGACGCAAACAGATCTACGTCTGGAGTACCCCACCTGCGACATATGTTCTGAAACACGTCGGGGTGCAGAGCCCATTCTCCTGGGCACAACTGCTGGTGGCTCAGAAAATCCACCTGCCAATTTTCCACTCCTGGAATGAAGACTGCAGAAAGACACCCTGGTGATTGATATAGGCCACTGCTGGGGCATTGTCGGACTGAACCCGAATAGGGAGACCCCGTAGTCTGTAAGACCACTTTATGAGAGCCAAATAAACTGCCCGGATCTCCAAGACATTTATGGGCAATAGCTTCTCGATCGCAGACCATTTCCCCTGCGAGCACGTCTCCTCCAACACTGCTCCCCAGCCTGTCAGGCTGGGATCTGTCGTAATAATCTTCCATGGAAGAGGAAGAAAAGTTTTGCCTTTCAGCAAATTCTCAGTTTGTAAACACCAAACGAGACTCTTGGGTGTCCCCGGGGACAGACACATAGGAAGATCCAAGGCCTGGGGCTTCCTGTTCCACGCCGCAAGGATGCATCTTTGCAGAGGCCTTGAGTAGAAAGGGGGCGAATGGAACGGCCTCGAAGGAGGCGACCATTTTCCCTAACAGTCTCATGCACAACCGAATGGGGGAAGATCTTCTGCCCAGAATTAGGCACACCAGACCCCCAATGGCCAAGGCCTTTGGCCTTGGTAGAAACACCCCGCCTTGAGCGGTGTCGATGGCCATACCCAGGTACTCCAACCTGGTAGCAGGCTGTAGGGACGATTTTTCTAGGTTTATAATCCAACCTAGGCGTTCCAGGTGGTCTAGTGTTCTGGTAACACTGTGGTTCAGGAGCGCTACTGTTTTCTCTATGAGAAGCAAATCGTCTAGATAAGCCATGACGGCTATACCCCGAGCTCTTAGGTTTGCCAAGAGAGGGTCTAGAATCTTTGTGAAGACTCGAGGAGCCGTAGCGAGCCCGAACGGCAAAGCCACAAATTGAAAATGGCGCTGCTCTACCGTGAACCTTAGATACTTTTGGTGTGCGGAAAATATTGGCACATGAAGATATGCATCCTTGATATCTATTGATGCCATAAACTCTCCCCCTTGCAGGGAGGAGACCACAGCGCGTATTGACTGCATTCGGAAGGACCGGATGCGTAAAAAACGGTTCAGATCCTTCAGATCCAGGATAGGTCTGACACCTCCATTTGGCTTTGGAACGGTGAAGAGATTCGAGTAAAAGCCTGAACCCTGTTCTTTTGGGTCCACTTCCACTATCACCCCCTGGAATAGTAAGTGATCTAAGGCCAGGAATAGAGGTCTTTGCTTTACTGGATCCCTGGGGATTCTTGACCTTAGAAAGGGAGAGAATCTTCTGAAACTCTAGCTTGTAGCCCAGAGATACCGAGGAGACTACCCACTTGTCCTGGATCTCTTCCCGCCAGGCTTCTGCAAACTGCAGGAGCCTTCCCCCCACTCGGCCGATCGGGGGCGCCCCTTCACAAGGAAGCTTTTGGGCTCTGCTTGGCAGGCTTTCGCTCCCAAGTCTTTTTCTGCCTCTGGGCCCGGCCTTCAGCCTTTCCTGTAGAGGGAGGTTGGGAAGGCCATCGCCACTGCTTAAAGCTTGATGCTCCGGGAGAGAGAGAACGCCTAAATGATGGATGTTTGCTCCTTTTGATTGGAAGGAGAGTAGATTTACCCCCTGAAATTCTTTGGACGAACTTGTCTAATTCTTCTCCAAATAAACGTTCCCCCTTAAACGGGAACCCAATCAAATGCTTCTTGCATGATAGCTCAGCTGCCCAATTTTTTAGCCATAGGGCCCTTCGCATGTGTACCAACAGGAGAGACAAACGAGATGCTTGTTGGACAGAATCCAAAATCGCATCAATCATAAAACACAGAATTTGAGGTATTTCTGCGTAGTTCTCCACTTCCTCACTGGGAAGGAGGCCAAGCATCTGCTTAACTTGTTCCTTGAGGAACTGACACAACCCCACGGCTGCGACTGTTGGTTGCACTACTACGCCAGTCATGGAAAAGGAGGCTTTCAATAAGGTTTCCACCTTCTTATCAGTTGGATCCTTAAATACCTGAGCATTATCCAAAGGACAGGTCAGGTTTCTATTCACGCAAGAAACAGCCGCATCGACAGATGGGACCCCCCATTTCTTGACGAAACTTTCCTCCAGAGGATAAAGCATAGAAAACCTTTTAGGAGGAGCAAACAGTTTATCGGGATGTCCCCAATCCTCATACAACAATGTATCCATTAAGGGATGAATTGGAAAGGAAAAGGCAGTCTGTGGGATTTTCCTGACTTCCAGGGAAGAAACAGAGGATGTAGCGACCTCAGCAGCAGGCATTCTGAATGTGGTACGCACCAATTCAGTATAATATTGCACCTGTTTTCTGAGCGCCTGGGAGGAGGGGACTCTCTCCTCTTCCTCTGATTCATCCGACTGCTCATGATCCCTGTCCCAAATAGGGATCTCTCCTCATTGTCAGAAGTGTCATCTGAAAGAGGAATCTCAGGGGATCTACCCTTTTTCCTGGTATCTTTTAGGGAAGCTGAAATAAAATTAATGATTCTCCCTTCAAAACCCTCCAATGTAGCCCTAAGGGAGTCCTCAGTGACATATACTGGGGCTGAAATATTAGGAGAGGCTGCAAAACCTGACAGGGCCACTGACTCATCCTGTGAGGCTGGCTCCAGTCTTGCAGGGGGGGTGGTAACCTACAGGCATTTTTAAAAACCCCTAGACCTAGGCGGTGGTTTACCAGTGCCTTTGTTACCTCCCCCTGAGACCCTCTTACGAGGAGACATAGTCCTAAGCTACAAAGCAGAGGTACTAGTACAAAGTGCAATCACTGTTGTGCTCAAAGTTTCACAATAAATATATATATGCTTAAACTGCACAACCTGATGCTGAGTAGGTGTCTTAGGTTTGCCTGGATCCAATCCCTTAGGATGCTTACTGCCCACAGCTCCTGTGTCTCCACTTACAGCCCCCTGGCGCTCTGGGCTTTTTAAAATTGCCGCCTGGCGCCTGCGCAGTACAGCGCCGTGCATGCCAACATGCACGGCTCGCAACCACACTCCCCCCCTCCATTAGCATGGGAGCGCACTTAGCGCGTGTGCACGAGGACCACCGGACGTCCAGGGGGTAAGGGGACCACCATCGGAGCTGCATGGGATCCCCAGACTACGTGGGACCCCTGTATTACCCTTATTGTGGCAGAGAGTGCAGTGGAAACGTGAGTCATCTGGAGGAACCAGGCTTTACTGAGCGTGTGTATCTGAAAGGCATGTGAGTATGCATCAGGCTGCTCTTACTCCCTCTAGTGGTGGAAACCAGGTAAGACATACAACTATTCAATGAAGAAATCCATAATATACATTTATATAGGATTAACTTACCTGTCCTCACCGCAGGAATTGCTGAAAACAGACAGATTCCAGCCTTCACCCATCACGGCGGGCAGAGTTGTGCCAACCTTCAGGATTTTTTGGGGTTCCTTCTCAGAGGAACCTCCTTCCTGGACCTTGTAAAAGACTCTGCCAGAAACTTTCGTGCCACTATGTAAATAGTACACCAAGTCTGGTTTTCCCAGAGCCCAGGCTTCCAATAGGAGAGGACTTACAGGCAAAACCTCATTTCTTCGGATGACGAGGCCCGGGTACCATACCATCTTGGGAGTCAAAATATCGGCACGAGATATGGATCCGGTTTGTTGCAGCCCTTAGGCCCCCGCAGGGACCTGCACAGAGCTTTCTTCATAGCACATGTTTTACGTGACCAACCACCATAGACACTGGCGAAAAAACTGAGGTGCCTCCCATATGGGAGGGGTTATATAGGAGAGGAATTGAGGGTTAACCAGTGTCCAATCACCAGAGGTGCCTATATAACCCACATGTAATGAAGCTCCTGTGTCCCGTGATGTATGATCAAGAAAAGACACTTACTGCCATTTCAATGTAGTTTTGTTGCCATGAATGATCCGAAGCTGAAAATACGTGGAATGGACACATGGTGAACAATGGCATGCTCTTATTTGGTACGATCTATACTAGAAGATAAGCCTCCTTACATCTTATCCCCACTATATTCTATACCTCCCTTACTTCTCTCACTTTTCACTGCTATTAACTCCTATCTTCAAAATGTGCTCCATCCTAAATCTATATCTTTCAACGTGTGTACTTCTCCACTGAAGGAATACACACAAATTAGCTCTAACCTTTGGTTACCACTCTCCAGAACATATCTAATCACCACTTACAGTATAAGCTAAGAAAGTGCATGTTATTATGTGTATTACTGTATTGTATATTTGTTGTTTGCTAAATAGGAGCTGTGACTCCATACTTATACTTTCATATTTTTTTCTTCAATAAACCTGGATGTTATTTATTTTTAAAAATAGTACATAAAATAATGTTTAGTGTATTATATGTTTTCAGACCAGTGTACTTTCTATTAATGCTAAAAATTAGTTATATTTTACCAGATCATTCTGATTTAGCGTGAACAATGAGGCACAGTATTAATGTATTGCCTGAAATTAGCATGTGGGAATGAGGAGCCCTTTTTCTTTAAGAAACAAACAGTGTAAAAAAACTTGTGAACAATTCTGCCACCACCATTACCGCCTGATAAAGTGTTTTCAAATTCCTAGAAGCGCATGCTACAGCCTTTTATTTAGGCTCTGTTTGAAGAGCTTTGTATTGCATTGAGAGGCTAAACCTATGTTTAGTGGTGTATTGGTGAATCTACATCATTTCACTTGACTGCTTCTTACTAACGATGCAAAGGCTGCCAAAAAACCTTGCAATTCTCCTCTCTCCCTCAGCCAATTCGCATAGGTCGCCTGACCTTCTCAGTTCTGTACTGACAACAGTGACACCCACAAAATGAATGACAAACTTTACTGCATGTACTCAAGTTATTGCCAAGTATCCAAGAAATTGTATATTGTCGCAGTTTTTAGACTTTTTTGCTTGAAAGTCTCTTTGATATTTTAAATTTTATAGTTACAGGGTTATCAAACTAAAGTCAAGCATATAGTAAAAATAACTGATGAATTTAGCTTTCAAAATAAAATGAATATAATTTATCAAAACTGGGGCAGCTGTGCATGGCAGTCAATCTGCTTTTAACTTTCACTTTCAAAACCTGAACAAACTTAAAATAAAAGCTGATTGGTTGCCATGCACAGCTGCTCCAGATTCTGTCTGCTCCAGTTTTAGTAAATTCCCTTTGTTGTATTTTCTAAACTAAACTAAGCTAAACTTAACCATGTCAATACTGAGCACTTTTACCCCCTTCCTGCCCAGGCCAATCTTCAGCTTTCAGTTCTGTTACACTTTGAATCACAATTGTGTGGTCATGCAACGCTCTACCCAAACAACATTTTTACCATTTTTTTTAGACAGATTTTCTGTGGTGGCATTTAATCACCACTGAGTTTTTTATTTTTTGCTAAATAAATTAAAAAAGACTGAAGACTTAGAAAAAACAATAAATCATAATTTTTTTATAAAACTGAGGGAGAAGGCGGAGCCGAGCCGAGAGGTAATGCTGGCTTAGAGCTCCATTCTCAGCAGGACAACAGAGCCATATAACGGCGGAGGTAACTTGACCCTCCGCACATATATCATACCAAACGGTAGATAAATATCCCTACCTTACATAGATGACATTCGGGGGGGTCAGAGGAGACTCATGAGGCAGAAAATTAACAAGAAAGCGCCGCCTCACACATACAGCAGTATGACACTGAAACCCTCCCCCTCTGAGGGGAGACACAGTGAGGAGAACAAACAGACAGCCCCTTCTGATGCTTTACATAAAGATGTTCTCTCATTAAAGCCACATAGTCTCTCTAACCAAATACCTGAGAAAAATATGTCAGTTCTGGAGAATTTAGAACTTTCCACACAAAAAGACCTATCCCCTCCTGTAACGCTGAAACAAATAGAAAATCTGCTTCAAAAATCACTAAAATCCACTGCAGATACCATCACCACAAAACTTACTAAAGAAATTAGAGAGCTTGCTCAGCGTACATCAGCACTGGAAATTAGAGCAGACGATCTGGAAAATTATACATCTAACATTGCCTCAGAAATTGATTTTCTTAAAGAGGAAAATGACATATTACAATCCAAATTGGAGGATTTCAAAAATTGAGCAAGACGCTCCAATATAAGTATTAGAGGAATACCCAAATCTGTGACTGATTTAAACGGTGCTATTACTGCACTTTTTCAAGAATTACAACCAGCTATCCCACTAGAGCGTCTTGAAATGGACCGGGTTCATAGAGCCCTAGCACCAAAGAAAACAGATGGTCCTCCCCGTGACATTATCACAAAATTGCATTTCTAGCGCAAGGAACTACTGCTAAATACAGCTAGAAATAAAGATCCCCTAATTTTCCAGGGTCATAAATATCAATTATTCACAGACCTCTCACAAATTACAATCAACAAAAGAAGAACCCTGAAACCACTACTGCAAATATTACAGCGAAATGAAGCAGGAGATAATATTAGACGTGCAACACTCCTGTCACATGTCGCTAAAAAAATACGTATTCCCACTTGTTTTCTTTCTTTAGATATTATGAAAGCTTTTGACACAGTATCATGGTCATATATGAACTATACCCTTTCCAAATGGGGATTCGGCCCTCATTTTTTACGATGGATCTCTAATTTGTATCAAGATCCCAAAGCTTATATCAGATATGCAGGGTACAAATTGGATGAGTTTAATATACTGAGGGGGACTCGTCAAGGATGTCCACTTATTTGCTTTACTCATTGAACCTTTAGCACAAAGAATTAGGATGGAACCCACTATAACAGGTATTGAAATGGGTGGCTTTCATCATAAGCTCTGTTTATTCGCAGACGATATTCTCCTTTTTCTATCTTCTCCACATGTTTCGGCCCCAAATCTTATGGTTGTACTACAAGAATTCTCATTTATTTCGGGCCTTAAGGTCAATATTCAAAAATCTTCAGCATTAAACATTTCACTTGTCGAGAAAGATAAACAATCTTTACAAAATTCACTACCCTTTAAGTGGGTAAATCAAAGCCTCCCGTATCTGGGTGTGCAGTTTACTCCTAACCCCTCCAATTTATTTGCAGCTAATTACCCAGCTCTATTAAAAAATATTACAAGGCCGTTATCTAATTGGTCATCAATGCCGATATCATGGTTTGGGAAAATCAATATCATAAAAATGTCTGTTCTTCCGAAATGTTTATATTTATTCAGAAATCTCCCGATTCATATTCCTGCATATTTTCTTAGGCTGATTCAACAAAAAGTAACGAAATTTACTTGGGGGAAAATAAAACCCAGACTTCACAAAAAAACACTTGTTCTCCCCAAAGCTTTGGGTGGTTTGGGATTTCCAGACTTACTAACATATATTATAAGGCAGCTCAATTATCTCAATTAACAAAATATCACTCTTCTACAGAGATTCCTTTATGGGTCCTCATTGAAGCTGTAGACTGTGATCCTCTTCCTATAAACAATATATTATGGTTACAACCTGCGGATCGTAAGTCTATAAATAACCCAATTTCTAAGCACTCTCTATCTATATGGGATAGGTATAGAAATTCACATGGTTTGCAATCTCCACAAAATCCGCTATTATCTTTTCACAAGAATCCGAATTTTTACCCAGCCTGGAAATATCCCAAAACCTTTAAAGCTTGGTCTAAGGCTGGTATCACTTGTCTATATAATTTAACTTCAACTACATCAATAAAATCTTTTACAGATCTATGTGAATTATATAAGCTTCCACAATCAGAAATATTCAGATATCTCCAAATCAAATTTTTTTATACTCCTCTTCTCAATTTAAATGTAAACTTACATAATATTTCTCAATTTGAAAGATTTTGTCTCAAGGAACCACATGCTAAAGGTCGTATTACATCATTGTATACACAATTGATATCTAATTCTAATACTGTTATACCTAAATATGTGGCCAAGTGGGAAAAAGAAAGGTCTTGGTCCCACATATGGTCTTTCACAAAATCTTCCTCTATAAATATATTGGCGTCTGAATCATCATATAAAGTTCTCACACGCTGGTATTTGGTTCCTGCGAGAATCGCCAAATTCTCAACAGACAACACTGGCCTCTGCTTTCGTGGCTGTCCAGAAAAGGGTACCTATATACATACCTGGTGGCATTGCTCAATTGTACAATCATTTTGGAAAAAGATCTTTCTGATAATTACAAAATTTTTTGATCGTCCAATTTTTCCAGACTCAATTATAGCTCTCCTTAATTTAAAACCAGCCTTTCTGAATCAGAAACAATTCAAATTAGTTCTTACACTCCTGATAGCCGCAAAGCAGACTATAGCCAATGTGTGGAAAACAGATGTGGTGAATATTGCAGAAACCAAACGTAGAATGAATCAATCTTTCATCCATGCTAAAATGGACGCTATAGATAAAAACCAGATGACAAAGTTTGATATAATATGGAAATCTTGGATTAAATATTATACGTCAGATAATATTGACAACCGAGTTTTATTGTTATGGTGATTAAGATTTTTTATAGAATTACAACATTAGCTGATATGTAAAACCTCCTCCGGAGAATTATTTCCTCCCCTTCCCCTCCTATATACCTTTTATGTTCTTCCCTTACTATGTAATACTTACTATAAACATACTTTAGAAGTTATGGTCAAAACTTTAAAATCATATATTTTCTTTTAGACATATTTATATTTTCTTGGGATTAAAATGTTTAAAACTCAGCTATAAGAATGTTTTCAAATTCTAAAATATATAAAGCCATTTATTGTCATTCCCACGAGAATATCTTGAAATTCTTCTTTGCTTTGTATCATCCGTACTTCAATATGTCTACTTTTTATTTCTGGTATCACATAATTTGTCTTATATTCTGTACCATAAAATAAAAAACTTTTGAATGAGAAAAAAAATTATAAAACTTTGTAAATATGTTTTCTCCTTGCACTGATGAGGCAGTACTGATGAGCACTGATGAGGAGGCACTAACATGCAGCCCTGAAGGGCACTGATAGGTGGCACTGATGGTCATTTATACGTGGCAATGATGGGCACTGATATGTGCCACTGATGGACAATGATGAGCAGTGATGGGTGGCACTGATGGGCACTGATAGATGGCACTGGTAAGGAGGCACTGACAGGCATCACTGATGAGCACTGAAAGGCATCACTGATGGGAAATTATTGGCATCACTGGTGGGCATCACTGACAGGGGGCTGACAGCGGCTCTCCTGACAGGGGGGATCTGCACTGATACTCAGTGCAGTAATTATCAGTGCAGATCCCCCCTGTCAGGAGAGCTGCTTATCCATTCTCCTTTACTCACGTAGAAGAGAGGAGAATGCCAATAACGGCACTTCCTGCTTACACTTTGTTCAGCTGTGATTGGACACAAATGATCACATGGTAAAGGGGGCATACATGAGCAGCTTGTTTTGAAGGACATCATATGATGTCCAGTCACAATGGGAGAGCCAATAGCAAAATGATGGCTGGACAGGAAGTGGCTAAACACACTGTTATGTTTTTATACTGGGTGAGGTCCGATTAGTAACATTTTCTTCCAGCAGAGGACCAAATAGCATTTTTGTGTCATGATCCCTCACATTACAACTCTCACCCCCTGCAAGTTTTGTGTGTATCTGCATGTGGGTGTGGAAAGGCATGCGATTTACACGCATCCCACATGTGAATGTAGCATAAAGCTAAATTCATACTGGGCAAGTGTGACTTGTAGTGGCAGCTGTGACTCTCAGTGTCTAGGTGTCTAGTGTGTAAAGTATGTAAAGTGTGTCTAGCAGTAATTACCGCAAGTAATTCAAGGCTGATGGAGAGCTGTGAATAGCGACGGCCACCGGAGACCTGTCATCATAGTGAACGGGACAAGCAACTGCACCTAGCCACTAAAAGCTGCAGCAGGAATTCCTGATTCCTGGAAAAAGGAAAAGAATACTGCGCTCCTAACAAAAATAATAATAAACTAAAAAGCAGCAACTAATATATGAGGTTCACACATATAATGAAAGGAAAAAGAAGTTAGTTTCGCTGTCAGTAAAACAACTACTATGTAACCACTGTTAAAAAATTATATAGACACCTCAATGTGACCCAAATAAATTGATTGGTGAAAATATATAATGAAAAATATCACAATATTGATACAAAGATAGTTGTAAACATATGGTGATGAAAAATGTATAAAAAAAAAATGACAAAAAATAAATAAATAAACGTGCAGCTTGAAAGATGTGAAGCAAACAAACACCTAGTAAAGTTCATAGACACTATCGCTGATGGTGTAAATAACTAAGATGTCTAGTATGAGTGAAATCTTCCACCACCAAGTGTTGAACACCGTAAAAACTATGCGCTTACCAAAAGGCAAGCAATGAAAGCTTGCAGCTAACCACCCAGCCAGGGCCTTTTCCGGGGGGTCTGGGGTATCAGATACAGGAATACACTGCAGCCAGTGGACCGGTCGCATCGAGATCCTCTGAGCAAACATAGTTCGCAAGCCAGCCAGCTATTTATGCAGTTTGCAGTATTTGGCTGGTTTATTATTGTAGTACAGCTACAATGTAGTACAACTTCACTTTAATCCTGAAACTTTGTCTTAATGTATGACAATGAATCTCTCTGCTGGGGTGGCTGGGAAATGTCAGGGATTTTATTACATTTCATAAAGGTACCAATATGGCAAGTAGAGAATACAATCCTTTATATTATTTCCATTCATATGGCTATGCTTACATGCTCTGAGATTAAGTACATGACTTTAAAACATCTTTCCATTTAGGGGTTAAACTGTTTTTCAGTGCCATGTGTTTTTCTGAGCTGGAATAAAAATGTTCCAATCTAGTTACACAAGAAGTAGAAGTTTGAAATGGATTTGTTAGAAGAAAGTGAGGACAGCCAGATGGCCAGATGGAGAAGATAGGAGGAAGGTTACGTTTGCATAGTACTCTATGAACTCCATTGGAACCAACAACCGCCTAAGAACCATGCATCAGCCATTAGAACTCAAAAGTTGCTGAGTTTGAGTTAAGGTGGAACTCCCCCATTATCCCCCCCCCCCCCCCACCTTACCTATATTGCAGGGTTATCTTCAAAATAACATACTTCAAAGTCTAACATTTTTCAAAACAGATACTCACCCACACAGTGAACCCAGATCCTGATGTTGGGTTTTTGTTGATGTCTGTGACCCCACTAGGAAGATTCACCTTTTCAATTTGTCCTAACATTGTCATAGAAACAATAATTTTCAAAACAAGATGGTCTTGATGACAGTTGTCTATTAAAGAATATCTCTAATTCGAGATGTTCTTTTACTTTCTGCATTGTCTCTGAGACAGGTAAGGAAGGGATATGACACAGACAGTAAAAAAACATATACAGGGACCTTAACCAATATCTTATCTACAAAATTAAAAAGGTTTTAGCCTTATATACACTATATTTACTTTCTGTCCCATAGCCAAAACAAAGTTAGGCAAATCCTTGGCCGTCAACAGGGTCAGTGGAACTAGTGTCCCCACTCTATCTCCTAAGTTATAAGTTTAGGGTTCATCACTATTTGATTGGTTCCTTTGGGTTACAGGATTTTGCATCACTTCCATACTGACCCCACCTATAAATGTATTAGTTATACAAACTGCTGAAGAGTCCACTAAAATTAGTCTGTTGGGAAAATGAACGATTCAAGGAAAGAGTTAAGAATACCACATTCTGAAAGGATCATGTAAAAATCTGCTCTTTGTGTTTTATCACTAGTCAAATCTACCTCACTTGCTTCATGTTAAAACCAGACATAAAAGGTCAAAGTTTCAAGAAGATAAAGGCTTTTTGTTGTGTCCATTGTGCACATTCTCCAGATAAGCAGTGTAATTTTGTACATTTCTAAATATTATCACTGAATGCAAGCATCATTACCCAGAGCTAATCGCTGAGCTTCAGGAGCAAAACACAAGAATGTAAATGCTGTCTGACATGCAGGTCACTGGTTGTACAATCATGTAAGGTTTGCATTTCTATAATACACATTTCATTACAATTTTTATCTGACCATTAGTTCTGTATTTAAGATTTAATCTCATTTTAATTATTTTGACGAAAGTGATAAAGTCTTTACTGTGCATGTGCACATTATTATTCTCAGTGAAAATAAGGAAATGTATTTAAAAAAAAATTTGAGAGCATTTAAAAAAAAAAAAAGACTGGCCATAGATGGTTTGAATCGGCTGAGATTCGGGCCATGTATGGGTAGGCTGAATTTACCAAGTTGATCAATCGATCGACCAGCCTACCAGAATTTACATGCGATTATCGCTAGTGGCTGGTATAGCCATTAGCAATAATCATTGTTATCTCCTAGCGGGGATGGCTTCCCCGAGAGAATACAATGGCTTGGCAGGAGGGATTCCTTGGTCAACACTGTCTGATGAGCCCGCAGTTTCAGGAAAGAAATTCGCTCTGCATTAGGTAACTGTGATTCTATTATCAAATAACGGGAATCATTTTATTAAATTCCATGTTCTAAGCCACTTTTAGCAAGTATTCTATTTCTCAACAATATTTTTCTTTCAACAGCATAGCTAAATATACTGCTTTTGCTCCTTTGAAAGTAACATTCAGGAAGAATGTAGCCTAATCTCAACTAGGGTTAATACTGACCATGAACTGAGAACACTTTTGTGGTACAAACACACATTTGTGTCAGCGAAGTTTTATAATCTGTTGAGTTTCTGAATGCTGCGGCCAGGAAAAAGGGAAAGGCAAAACACACAAAAAAGAAGACCCAAATTAAAGTTTTTCTCAAAAGCAGATATGTTTTTGTTGTCCATCAATTAATTGGAACTGCTGTTTTCCTGCAGAGTATGTACCTGGTATGTAACAGGTACCTCCCCCCCCCCCCCCCACACACACACACACAATGTGCCAAATGTAGCAACAGAGGGGGTTGGAGACAGATAAGCAGAAGTTCCACTTTTGAATGGCACTCTGCTTTAAATGCATTATATGCATTAAATGTAAACCCTCACCTTGTGAAACAACTCATTCAGTTTATAATAGAAATGAAAGGTATGTGTTTAGATATAAAAGGAAAGAAAAACATTATAAACAGTTTTCACCCCTTTTTTGTATAAATTCATCACATTCCTTCTGTTCATGGCTGCATAAGTGTAGGGGAGGAGAAACAGCAGTCACTAAACCTCACAGTGAAATGATGTGCTGGGTAGACATGTGCAGAGTGAAATATTTTGTTTCAGAATTTCGTTTTCGTCCGAAAAATACATTTATTTAGTTACTCCCGAAATTCATTTTTATTTATTTCGTTTTTCATTCAAAAATTGCATTCGTCCGAAAATCCACATGCATTATGGTCAAATCTGTCTTTGAAGGCTTATGGTGTCTGTCGAATATATAAAGAAGATTTGACGGAGCTGCTAAACTCTATATAGCATACTTCGTGTGAACTTTAGAACCCTATTAAAGTCTATGGGACTCCAACGTTCAAAATTTAAAGTGCTAATTTTAAAGGCAAATATGCAAGTTACTGTCCTAAAAAGTGTTTGGGGACCTGGGTCCTGCCCCAGGGGACATGGATCAATGCAAAAAAAAAAGTTTTAAAAATGTCAGTTTTTTCGGGAGCAGTGATTTTAATAATGATTAAAGTGAAACAATAAAAGTGTAATATTTCTTTAAATTTCGTACCTGGGGGTGTCTATAGTATGCCTGTGAAGGGGCACATGTTTCCCGTGCTTAGAACTGTGTAATTTCTGCAGAAAAAAAAGTCATTTAAAATCACTTGTGGCTATAATGAATTGTCGGCTCCCGAAATACAGAGAACACTCATTGAATGTCATTGATAAAAAAAAAAGCATGGGGTTCCCCTAAATTCAATTACCAGGTCCTTCAGGTCTGGTATGGATATTAAAGGGAACCCCGCGTTAAATAAAAAAAAAAATTGACGTGGGGGTTCCCCTAAAAATCCATACCAGACCGTTTATCCGAGCACGCAACCTGGCAGGCCACAGGAAAAGAGGGGGGCGAGAGAGCGCCCCCCTCCTGAACCATACCAGGCCACATGCCATCAACATTGGGAGAATGTAACGCAGGTTTTCATTAGAGCAGGTTTCCGTTACATCAGAGGGGGGCAGGGTCACCCACACGTCATTGGGGAAGCCCGGCTTCTCCATTTGCGCCAGAGGGGGGCGGGGTCAGGTGACGGGTGGCCCCGCCCTCCGCATATAAGAAACGTCAGGCCGCCGGGATCCCACAGTGTCTCCTCCGTGGAGACAGAAGATGGATGGATCAGATTAGCCATCGCTGGACCCCGGAGAGATGATCACCCGTCGCTGGATAGCAAGAGTGGATTACCACCGCTGGAATATTTTTTTTTTTTTAATAAAGGACTTTTTCAAAAGTGTGTTTGTCTTATTTAACTATTTTTTACACTTTCTTTGTGAAATGATAGGGGTACTTTTGTACCCCCTTACCATTTCAAACAGGGGGGCGGGATCTGGGGGTCCCCTTGTTAAAGGGGGCTTCCAGATTCTGATAAGCTCCCCACCCACAGACCCCCACAACCACCAGCCAGGGTTGTGGGGATGAGGCCCATTTTTTTTATTTGACACAGGGTTCCCCTTAATATCCATACCAGACCTGAAGGGCCTAGTAATTGAATTTGGGGGAACCCCACGCTTTTTTTTTTTTTTTTTTATCAATGACTTTCAATGAGTGTTCTCTGTATTACGGGAGCCGACAGTTCATTATAGCCACGAGTGATTTTAACCTCCCTGGCGGTATGATTAGTTCTGATTTTAGGTGCTGAAAGCGGTACAATTATTTTGCATGGAAATTTGCCATTTTATATTGTGTCCTGCAATTCTTAGGAATAACTCTCTTAAATCTGTTCAAACCAGAGTCTAGCAGACATCCCGGGTATGATAAAGTTTATAATATAATATATAATGATAATAAATAATAATAAAAATGATTCAATAATGTAATCAAATCCAAAAACACAGAAATTTGCTCATTTTCAGAATTGTCGCTGTCATTAGATTTAGTGTTTGATGACGAATTTCCCCACAAATCACTATCGCTCAATTCTGCAAGTGATTATAATTTGTTATCGCTGTTTTCTAGTTGGTCTAAAATTACTTTTGACATAAAGGGAGAGTTTTTGGTTGCTATGGGCAATCTCCAAATTCCAGGCAGAAAAAACAGTATTTATAATATAAAAGTGCATGCAGGGCACTGGACAGACCACTAGGGACAAAGGGGGTGTGTATTTTTTTATACAGTACTGTAATCTGTAAGACTACAGTACTGTGTGTGTTTTGTGTGTTTTTACTTTTTTAAATTTGGCGCCGATCTCCGCTCCCGTGCGTCGCAACGTCGCAGGGAACGGAGCTCAGCGGCACTTGGGCACTGTGTGAATCGAGTGGAGGACAGCTCGATCACACAGAGCGGAGGACATCGCTGGATCCAGGGGACAAGGTAAGTAACTTCTCCCTGTATCCTCCCTGTATCCAGCGATGCGATCCCGAGTCTAAATCTGGGTTACCGCTTGTGGTACTGAAATCCCAGCCCGAGCCAGATTCGGGATCAACACTAGGGAGGTTAAATTACTTTTTTTTCCTGCAGAAATGACATTTTGTGCAGGGACAGTTATAAGCACGGGAAACATGCGCCCCTTCACAGGCATACTATAGACACCCCCCAGGCACGAAATGTAAAGAATATTACACTTTTATTGTTTCACTTTAATCATAATTAAAATCACTGCTCCCGAAAAAATGGCCATTTTTAAAACTTTTTTTTGCATTGATACATGTCCCCTGGGGCAGGACTCAGGTCCCCAGACACAGAGACTTGCATATTCGACTTTAAAATTAGCACTTTAAAATCTTTTCTCTCTGTCAAATCTTTTTTCTCTCTGTTGAATATTTTCTCTATATAATCTTGGACTAATAGAGGTAAGGTTAGGCACATTCGACCACAGGTTCAATAGACACAGATTGTTATTGTCAGATTCACAGCAAATCTCCTATTCTATATCGAACTGTTGTAACAACGAAAATGAAAATAAAGCATTTATTTATGTCGGATCTTTCGTTTTTCGGATTCTGCACTTTCGTTATCGTTTGTCAAAACGAAAAAGGAAAATACCTGAAATTCGGACGAAAATGCATTCGGACGAAAACGAATGCACATGTCTAGTGCAGGTGGGGCAGGCATGCAAGGACAAAACCGATCATTGAAGAAGAGCATGTTAAGTTCCCAGCACAGCTAGAGAAATGGCCACCATGTGCTCCCCTACTTGTTGTGGCCAGTTTTTAATAGGAAATTGGAGGACTGACAGGAACACTAGGGATTTTAAACAAAGGAAGCAAACAAAGATAACAGGATACTTTTTCATACAACACATGGTACAGAATAGAATATGAAATGTTGGGTTTACATACTCTCCAAGATAAAGAACCTTGTGCGGTCCACTCTAGCCCCCCCCATAGTTTCCTGAGACTGATCTCAATCCAGTGATGTGCACGAGAGCAGCAGCTCTCTTATCTCTCGCTCTCCTGCTGTCAATCATAGCCAGTGAGGAGAGAGAGGGGATAGGCCAACTTGTGCTCCGTGTGTCAATGGACACACGTAGTAGGGTTTGTAAGAGAGAGGAGCCAGAAGCATTGGAAAGATATCCAGAGAAGAGAAGGAAAATAATTGCACAGAACAAGTAAGTATAACATGTTTGTTATTTAAAAAAAAAAATCTAAATCCTAGGTTTAGGTTTACAATCACTATACATGCTTACATTTGCTGTTGAAACTACTGATACAGGATCCTGTATTGGCTGGTCTAAGTGTCTTGGACAGTAGCGGCTGGTGTTTGTTTGGGGGCTATCAAACAACCCCCCCCCCCATGCAGCAACTCAACTTGTCATGCACATTTCAGATAAAGATGAGGATGGCCTTCTTTCTCCATGGCTGGGCCCATTACATCTTTATTTATCAAGCACCAATGGAATGTCATAGGGCAGAGAATTCCCCTCTATCCTAGACCAATAGAGCAAACAGAATTGTCATTTGTCTGCTTCTGTAGGGTGGGATTTTTATTGTATCTATAAGCAAAAGAAATCCTAAATTTCTTTACAACCTGAGGCCTAAAGAATACATCTGATTTACTCCATGTTTGCAAACAGTAAAATTCTGCCAAACCTGAGACCCACATATATCTAGTTTATATCTTGATATGTTTTCATATTAATTACACACCAAGGATATATTTTGTTTGAAATCTGATCCCTAAATCACTCCTGCTTCCCTTTCATTTCAAAAGACTCTGATGTTACATGAGAAAGCCCATGAATGTCAGTGCGTTATGCGGGACTAACCCATTTATTACCAGATCATGGTTTTGAGCCATCTCAAGGATGGCCTAAAGCTACTTTGGAAGAACAAGATAAAATGCTATGTAGTGTACTTTTGTATTAGTGAACGGGAAATAAAAGGGCTAGTATCTGGTAGAGTGGATCGAGTGAAATGGACTGACATTTGTGAGCTTTTTTTTCATTTGAATTAACAACCAGAATTGGAAGCCAGTAAGTACCCACAGAGTGTCTGTAACAAGTTGAATAAGTTAAGGTAAGGTAAGGTAAGGTAGATAAGCACATCAAACCATGTAACTAAGCAGCTATTATCGGATTCCTTCTCTAACTTCAAAGCTCCCTCCCATGATGTCAAGCAAAGTGTGCTCTTGTGAATTTAATACAGCTGATGGTTCATCTGATAAAAGTACCACTATGTTTACAAGTTTGAGGAATAGAAATGTTCACTTAAACATTGGGATAATCTACAAACTGAGTGTAGAAAAGCTCTGTAAATAGAATCTGTAGCCAAATTTAGCACTCCAGTATCAAAGAAAAAGATCTATACTTTGTGTACTATAAATCTCCTTTTATTTAACAAAGGGGAAGCACTTTCCTACCTTTGTTTTTATCACCATTTCTGAATTGTATTATTCACATCTCTTAAAAACACAATAAGAAAACTGGCACCGATCAGCTCTTCAAGCATAGCATAGTGAGTCAACATGCGCGAAGAACTCCTTCTTAGCACCGTATGACAGTTCAGTAGAGATTTATGTGCTTGATGTTTAGGCTTAAGCTAATTACATTTTCATTCTTCTCCACTCGCTAATAACAGAATTCCAATCGCACCATGCAAATGCTTTATGTATTCCAGTGTGTACAATTACATCAAGAGACAAGGCCATGTTCAGAATGTTGAAATGTGGCCAATTTCTACACTGCTTCATTTGCTAAGACAAGCAAAAGACAAGATTATTACGAAGCAGTTCTTAGGATTCTCTTTACATGAAAGTGATCTCCTTAAAGAATATGGCTGATTTGATCCAAATTGTGTGGAAAAAATTTGTAGATCCAATGAGAAAGTCCAAATATGCATACATGAGAAAGTAGTACATATGATCTATAGCATAAAAGTTACAGAGCTGTGTGACCACCATCATGGTTTTTATTACTATTTCCTACTATAAACAATTAGGACCATCTGGCATGTCCCTTCACAATCCAAATGCATTCAGTCTTACTCTACTGACCACATGCAAGCAGTTTATTGCCCCTTCTGTTCACATCTTCTAACATCCTTACAAATTTGTAATGTGGTGCTGCAAATAGACTTTTTTTTTTTCCATTATGGTACAGAATGTCAAAAAGGGTTTGAGAATTTGTCATATAATAGGACCTCTTATCAAAAGTTAATAACCACAGTCGCCAGAAAAATTACCCATCAACAGACTGTTTAAATCCCTTCACTCTGGCTTGCCCGAATCTTTGCAGTTTGTGAATTTTGGTTAGGCAGGGCAAGAGAAGAAACTGAAACTTTGGTTGAAAATATATCCTTACCTTCTTTATAAATGATTTCTATACAATACAATATACTGTAATGCCCCGTACACACGATCCAACTTTCCACCAACAAAACCGTTGGCTCAAACTTGTCTTGCATACACACGTTTACACAAATGTTGACCAACAGTTATGAACGTGGGAACATGGTGATGTACAAGACGCATGACGAGCTAAGAAAAAGGAAGTTCAATAGCCAGTGTGGCTCATTCTGCTTAATTCCGAGCATGCGTGAACTTTTGTGCATCGGACTTGTGTACACACGATTGGAAATTCCGACAACAAAGTTTTGTTGGCGGAAAATTTGAGAACCTGTTATCAAACATTTGTTGGCGGAAAGTCCGACAGCAAATGTTCAATGCAGCATACACATGGTCGGACTTTCTGACAACAAGCTCACGTCCACTATTTGCCATTGGAAAAACCAACCATGTGTAAGCGGCATATGAATAAATTGCATACAAAATAACATAAGTTGGAGAATAACTAACAGGCTCCAGCATCAACACAACAATTTTAACCTTTTGCCTAGATCTGAAATTGGAAGGTCAATATAGCTTACCACTAATAAATACCATACAATCTAACATTTTTGGTGTTAAAATAAACCCTTAGTAGACCATTAGTCTTAAAGTGAAACTATTAACTGTTGATGATCTGCCGTCTTATAGGGAACTACTACAAGTGTTAATTGTGCCTAAATGGTAAGGCCTCATGTACATGGCTACTGGTAAACGGACGTTTAGGAGCAGTTGGGCATTTTTTTCAACTGCTCCTGAACTCTCCTCTATGTTATCTTATCAGTACATGTACACAGGTTTGTTTATAGTCGCGTTTAGGTGCGTTTTCGTCTAGTAGCATTTTTAAAGGGAAACATTTTATTTATTACTTTTGAGCCTGGAAAATGCTAAAAAAACACCAAAAACTCAATTATAACTGTATGCAAGCTTGATATACCATGTGATATTCCCCTCATCAGCCAATTATGCTGTACAATACACATTCTCTGGGTAATTATGCAGCTGGACATACATATTAGAAAAGTATCCTGTGGACATGCATTGAGCCATCAATGGATGTGTCCAGTAGCGACAAACTCTGGTCCTCTCACACAATTTTCTACATCTTTGGAGCCTCAGCAAAAGCAACATCAGGAGCATTTCCTTACACATGCTCATCATGGGATCCATATTAACAAACCAACCAAAAAATAACATCTAGCTACAAGCACACTTTCTCAGCTGCTACTCACACTGTTCTCTCACAGAATGGCTGGAATAGTTAATACATATTTGTTTTCAGTGCTTTCTAATGCTTTCTGAGGGTCTCCTGAGGTTATCTTTAGTAAATACTCCTGAATGTATATGTGGCTAAATGCCGCTAAACGTAGCTTGTAAATGCTGATAATCACGCGTTTTTAAACGTGGCTTACTAGCTGTGATGTTCCAGTGTTCAGGAGAGGTTGAGAAAGATCCCGTGTACATAAAGCCTAACCTGAAAATATACTATTTTTTTAAAAAATTTCTCCTTAAAAATACCAGTTTTCTAGTATGTGAGGGTCCAGGCACTACTGTACCTACAGTCCCAAAAGGCACTGCTGCTTCTGTTTCTCAGTCTCACAAAATTAGATGTAGTATTTAGCAATGCCACTACTGTGCTGCTCACTGTCATATTTACTGGAGGCTCTGATACAAGGAAGCAAAGCCCTGCTTCTTCCAAGCTGGCTGCCTTCAGTCTAGAACAAGCATGGTAAATCAGTATTGGGGAACTATCTGTTGCAGGGTTACCCGAGAGAATGCTGATGATTACTCATTTTCCCCTGCATCCCTTTTTTGGTGGCACAGCTTCAGTTCCTCCTTAAAAAACTGAAAATAGTAATCCATAATCATTCAACCTTCTCAGTATTGTCATACATAGTGCTTACTGAAGTCACTAACCAATTAGGTCATGTAAAGAACATCACACATTCTGATGTATTATATTAATTATTCTTCAGTCCAACATACAGGTTTTTTGTCAAACGTGCTGTAAAAACAGAAATGGTGCTAGCGCAAAGATTATTTGACTGTATATGTATTTCTGAAGCATTTATTAAACTTTAGGAATGCTTTATATCAAAACATACATTTACTATCATATTAAACTAGACAGACCATGGTATAAATATGTTATCTTTATTTCCAGTTTTTTTGTCAAAGCTTAATTGAGCAAGCTGAAGTTACAGTAGAAGCTGATTGGCTACCATACACAGCTGCATCAGATTTTGCTCTCTCACGTTTTAATAAAGCAACCCCATTGTTTCCCAAAACAGTTACATTCAAAGCATGCCTGTCATAGTTGCTTGTGCAATCACCTGAACTGTCAAACCATAAAATGGCTGGTGTCATAACTAATCACATGTGCAGCACCATGACAACTAGAAATCAAACAGAGGCCAAGGTGGCAGCTAACCTGGATGTAATGGATAGGAGGGTTTAGTTCTGCTTCAGTTACATAAAAAAAACATATATATATATATATATATGGATGTTTGTACCACCATGCAAAAGATACAGTATGTTTGTCCAAAAAATATTTGTGCTCTTTTTATCATAATGGTATAAATATTGACAAAATGAATCACTGGAACCATAGCTAAAATGTAAACATTCCTCTAACCCATAAAGGGCTAATCAACAAACACTTGTTAACTTGTTAAAGAAAATGGGTGAGGCTTGGGTTTAGTCCAAACTTGGGTTCAGACTGAATTTGGAAGGAAGCTGCCACTGCCACCGGATCAACTGCAGCCATGGCATTCCCAGTCCCACAGCTAAATGTAAAAAGTGGTGTGGATGTTCATGGCCATATTAGGCCAATGATATCATGAGCGTCCCCACCCCTCTGTCATATTCCATGGGCAAGGAATGCCCTGACCTCAGAAGTGGCAGTGGGTGCGAGTGACAGCCTCCTTCCAGGTTTGGCCCAAACCCAAGTCTGAAACAAATCTAAGTTCATCCCTAAAAAATAAATAAGAATATTTCTACTTTACAGTAGAGGTTGTACTTGTAGCCAGAATAATAATAGCCTCCAGGCTCTATATATATATGTGAAAAAACAATATAGACCATATAGCATTTGATTAGCATTGCTTAAACAGTGACCTTGCTCTGTGATTTATTAGTTTTTTTTTATTTATTTTTTATCTTCTGTCCCAGGTTTACAATTAAAATGATAGCAAACAAGGCTTCTAGCTGCCATGGTGTAATTTATTAAAAGGGAGAACAAATATGCAGTAGTTTCCTCTAGATAAGTGTGTTGATGTTCTCCTGATCTATCCAGCTGGCATCATTTCAAACAGATGCAGTTTCACTCCTATAAAGCATCTGTTTGAATTCTTGCCATTATGGTGTAGAAGGTAAAAAAAATAACATGGAATTTAATGGAAATAGGAAAAGTGAAAAGAATGGACATGTTCTGATAACTTGTTCAATATTGTAGAAATATGCTTTTAGAAATCAGTAACACTTCAAGAGAACTAGTCATTGTTGGATTTATGCTAGAATCTGAATATTCTGACTAAAATTAGAACTGCATAGACTTATCAATTAAAAATAAAATGTTATTCCCTAATTTAGGCTGAGTCAAAGGTCAAAGATCACCTGCGGATCTAACAATTGCTACAGTGTCAACTGATAAGCTGATAACACACAAGTATAATAACCTGCATGACGACAGTCAGGATGTAGGCTATGTAGGTCTACCCACCTAAAGAAAAAAAACATGCTTATCCAGCACAATTCACTCCCAATGACTGTTCAGTGTGAATGACCAATCCCCATTGCAGAATGTAAACAAAGGGTGAGTTCACTAGAGTGATAGTATTAACCAAATATGGACATGACCATATCTGGTCAATAACATTGTGGGCATCCACGTGACATCCTTGGTCAAATATGGGCATGTGCATATTTGGTCAATGCTGTGACGTGAAATACCATGACCTTTGTTTACATTCTGCTTACATTCTGCTGCTGACTTGGAAAATGCCAGTTGTTTGGATCACTGATTGACATGATTGATGATGAATTTGCATTGGGGGACATTTTTGGGTCTGTTGGGTGTGTGGGGGGTTTACTTTTTGTTTCTTAGGGGTACAATGTACTGCTTACTCGTTCATATGAGGGGATGGTATCTGGGGCTGCCGCACAGACCCCCACAACCTCTGAGCCAGGGTTGTGGGGAAGAGGCCCTTGTCCTTATCAACAAGGGGACAAGGTGCTTTTGAAAGGGGATCCCCCCTGAGCAAGGTACCCCCCCCTCATGTGGAGGCTGGTATTGTTTAGGAGGCAAACTCTTGCCCCCATTTCATGGCTAGCCAGATTGTATATTTGTATTGGGTTCTGGTATGGTTTTTGGTGGGGACCACATGCTTTTTTCTTGTTCTTTTGTGTGGGGTTCCTGCTTAAAATCAAATCCATATCAGGCCTTAAGGGTCTGGTATGATTTTTAGGGGAACTCTGTGCCATGTTTTACACTATTCCTGCCCCTTTGTTTACATTCGCCTGTCACAGAGGTTGTTGACACTAATGCACAGGTAAGTATGGGCATACGTGACTAATAAAGACAATGGATTATCATTACATTGTGCACTGCTTTACAAGGAGAGGTCCTTTAAAAGGTAATGGAAAATAAAACTAAAAGCTGTCATCTTTCTGATTCAAAGCTGGACTAACGTTGCTAGGTACTAAGTGCAGAAAGCAAAAGTACTGTTCATTGCTTGTCTACCTCTTTTTCAGCTATAAACCCATTACTTTCATGGTAGTTCACTGTCCAGTCACATTCCAAGTCTACATTCCTGTCAGTACTCATGCAACTTATGGACTCACCACTGCAAGGTTCTTATCTAGTCTTTGCCCTTCTGTCACTGATCATAAACCTGTTGCTATTGCAAGTAGTTTTACATTGCTATGATTTCATATGACAACTCCAATATTATGGCATCACAGTGCCCTTGCTTATACTCACTATGCTGTGTAGAAGTACAAAGCTGCTGGCTGGCATGGAATTCAAACAAGTAAAACAGATGAGTCTTGTCTTCATAAAAACATCAGAGTTAATGAGAAGTAAAAGTTAAAGTGTGTAAAAAACTGAAAATTGCTTCTCTAACATTTATCAGCTTATGTTCCAGTTTATACCAGCTAATCAGAATTTAATGTCCAGGATATTTTCTAAGGGAGGAAACTCCTTAAAATGTTAGCATGAATCACAACCAAGATTTTGACCCAAACTGACTTTGCCCATTTTAATATGAAGTTAGTTTAATATGATGTATCTCATCTGTCACAAGTGATGAATTTCAGTATGTATAAGTATTTGAAACACTGTTAGCTGAGAACCACATGTGAAACAAATAATTCTCCAGAATGAAATATGATGTGAAGATAGCGTCTCCACCCTAATTGCATATATATAAAAATGTTGTTTTGCTGTCAGCCTATTCTGTACCATATAAAATGTAATTTAGTAGTTATGATTTTGTGTGCACAGTCCAGATAATGTGTGTCCCTTATTAGAAAAGTATAAATGTACCTAATCTAAAACATTAGGTTCAATATATTTTATAACTGTAAACCTAAAACTATTATGTAATTAAGAGGAAACCACAAAAGCTGAAAAAATGAGTACAGGCAATGTGCAAAAATATGAAAAATTGTTACCATCATTTTCCTTTCCTAGGGCTCATCATGTCAGCCTATAAATGGGTCGGCTCCGCCCCTCTGACCCTATAGGACAACCCCCTGCTCAAATAAAATGGGGGCATCAACACCCTCATACAACTTTTGCTGATATCAAATGACTCCTCTTCAGAGCACGGACCATCAAGATCATCTTCTGTGGAAGGAACACCTTCCCCACTTCTGTTGATTGAGACACCCAGATACAATAACCTCTGTGAGGCAACTAGCTGGCTCTTGCTTAAGATAACCAACCAAAGCTCTGTAGCATCTCCAGGGCCCTCGGCTGATGATTTAGAAGCCCTTTAAATTACTTCCACTGCTTTCTGTCTAAAGGCATCTCACCAGCCTTAGAAAGGAGGAATTAAAAAGCAGACATAGGTCATACTTCTACATATATTCTTCTTTTTCGAAAGTCTGTAGAAGGTTGGTCAGCCTGAGAAAGCGCTTGAGTCCAATTACTGGCTTTGGAAGGAAAACTGAACCTTGCAAAAAGTGAGTCCAAACAGCTCTTTTAGAGTCTTGACCTCATGCTTAATGAATTATGACAATTGTGTCTATTAACATCTTAATCCCCAACTGCCTGAGCAAAGCAGGATTCATAAAGTCATGTTCATGCACATCTTGGCAGAGCCTTAAGAGGGCACTGTCCCCTACCTTTTTTAGTAGCGCTCATGCACATCTTGGCAGAGCCTTAAGAGGGCACTGTCCCCTACCTTCTTTAGTAGCTCTGGTCTTTAATTGGGTTTGGTATTTGCATTTCTGAAGAAAAAGAAGGCTAGCCTATTCGGTGTAGACATCTTTGACCTTGGCTGCTTGAAGCAGCAGGAATCATGCAGTCATGTTCATTCGTATCTTCTCTTGGATGAGACTGAAGCGGATCGTTTGCCTGGGAAGCCCCTGAGACTGCACATTGACAGAATAGGAAAACCCTCACTGGGCCAGTGGAAAAATTCCTTTAGAGTGTATTGCCCACATGCCTAACAAACATCACAACCTGTTAGATACTGTCATCTTTATCCTTGGTTACTTGAACAAAGTAGTATTGTTGCAGTCATACTCATCTATAATCTCTCTTAGTCTAAATAGGATTGCTCGTCTGGATTGACCATGTGCTTAAACGAATGTGACAGCCTGTTAAGCGTTGTTATCCTTATGCTTGTCTGCTTGAACCAACAGGATTCATACCATCACATTCATGTGTATCCTCTCTTGGAAGAGTCTGGAGAGAGTTGATTCTCCTACAGTGTGAGTGAAAACCACCCCTTTAGGCTTTGTCTCTTTGAAAATGTGCCTGCACTACTTTGATGCGACTTTGGAGTCACAGCAGTGGAAAGGTAGCCCAAGAGTGTATGGCCCACATGTTCAATGAATGTGACAACCCTATAGGTGTCGTCAAGATGCATACAGGGCATTGCCTGCCAAGGTATAAGTGGCACAGGACCAATTTAAGGCAGTGCTTGATGCCTGCCAAACCAGAGGGACTAAATGGTAAAAGCCCATAGTTAATTTCTCATACACCTGAAAGAAAAACTTTTACCTGAACGTACATACTATGCATACTAGCACATTATGCCTTTACCTTGTAGAATTAAAAAAAAAATGGTGCAGTTTTTCTAGTGCTTTAAGTACTGTACATCTAAAGCCAAAAATGTTGTTTTGTATAAAGTAGTAGGATCCAGAATACCAGGATCACATCAAATGCTGAATTCTCAAATAAAAACATACAATGTTTCAGGGGCAAATAGGTCCTCTTTGTCAAGGTGACTGTCTGACACCTTAAACATTGAAACCTGGAAATTCCTGGACTGTTGTTTTTTTTCTTTTTGGCATGGATCTTCAGTAAACTTGTTGGTTGTGATCCTGACACCCTACTCATTGGATTGTTACAGCACTGGGTACCACATTCATGCTCATTTTATGAGAGTCTGTATGGTATAGTTTGATTGTTCTGTGCAAGGTTTTATGGTTGTCTGTGCCCCCCACTGGGGCATTCCCCTACCTTTGTTTGTTCTGGTGACTACTTTCAATGGGTAGGAAAATGAGAAAAAATCCACCAGTTGCCCCTAAAATGAAAAAGGTGGGGAAATCTTCCAACAGGGACCCTGGTTCTAGTGACAACTCCTATTTACTGTTTTTTTCTACAGGACAAGAAGTGACAGGAAATTTCTCAAGTGGGTCTAAACAAGCATTGAAACATTACCTACTCTATTCAAAATGAAAAAATGGCTTTAAGGAAAACCTGTGGTTATAGAAATATATACTGTAAGCTGCCATTGCTAATCTCTAATTGAAAATACTAGTTAGAATTAAAGCTTTGCTAATAGTATTAAATGAGACAAATTCAGCATTTACCCACATGTTGTTACCGACCAACAAATATGAACTGAAAAACAGGAACATTTTGAACTCCCCCATACAGAGCCTGGCACTACCTCCCTATGAAAAGAGGATAAAAATGTTAAAAAGCTCAATGAACAAGAAATGCAGAGACAAAGAGTCCAAAAGTCCTTGAAACATTAAGAATTATGATGTTAAGGAATGAAAGGGTTTGCTGTGGAGTGATTTGGTTTGAATCCAAGATACTCTGACTTGTTTAAAAAATTTTTTTTTTTTTCATATTATAGAGCATAGCTAAACTTTAATGACCATTAGGTCATCTATTGGAATTACAGGTAATAAGTTGATCTCCAGCAATTTTGTAACTTCTGGTCACAATAGACAGGAGGGATGGGTGGGGGGTTTATCTTTCTAATGACTATGGAAGATACAACAGCAGGATGACACAAGATATAAAATGACCACACTAGGATTGATTGGTTTCCCAGCTAAGTGTGGTCAGTTTACCCAGGAGGGGTTTCACAGTCAGGATCAACCACATATTAGGGAAGAGAACCATCAATCACAAATATATTATTGACATTAAAGCGGAATTCCTGTCATTTTTGTATTTATTAAAAGTCAACAGCTACAAAAAGTGTAGCTGCTGACTTTTAACCACTTGGGATCCGCGCTATTGCAAAATGACGGCAATAGCGCGGACCCACATTTTCGGGACTACGTCTATTGACGTAGTCCCGGTTACGAGCGGCCTGCGCGCCCCCTGAGGGGCGCGCGCGGCGCGCTCTGTGATCGGCGAGTCCGTGAGACTCGCCTGATCACCGATCCGTGTAAGGGGTCGATCCCGACACCTTATCACGTGATCAGCTGTCAGCCAATGACAGCTGATCATGTGATAAAACGGAGCCGGTAATCGGCTAGTATTCCTCCTCGCGCTGACAGCGCGAGGAGAAAAAAAAAAAGCCGATCGCCGGCGGCCGTGTTCGGGACATCAGTCCCGATCACGGCCAGCAATTTAAAAGGACACCTGCCCCCTGCCAGTGCCCACCTGCCACCCGCAGTGCCATCCTGAAATAAAGTAAGTGCCCCCCTGTCAGTGCCACCCAGCAGTGCCCATAGTGCCCACAGTGCCACCCAGCAGTGCCCACAGTGCCACCCAGCAGTGCCCACAGTGCCACCCACAGTGCCACCCAGCAGTGCCACCCACAGTGCCACCCAAAATCTGCCTCAGGTGCTGCACCCCAGTGCCGCCCATCAGTGCCCAGCAGTGCCGCCCATCAGTGCCCAGCAGTGCCGCCCATCAGTGCCCAGCAGTGCCACCTATCAGAGCCACCTATCAGTGCCACCTATCAGTGCCCATCAGTCCCATCTATCTGTGGTACCTATCAGTGCCCATCCGTGCCACCCATCCGTGCCACTTATCCGTGCCACCCATCCGTGCCATCTTATCTGTGCCCATCTTTGCCCATCAGTGCCGCCTTATCTGTGCCCATCGGTGCCGCCTTATCTGTGCCTATTAGTGCCGCCTTAACTATGCCTATCAGTGCCCACCAGTGCAGCCTATCAGTGCCCACCAATGCAGCCCATCAGTGCCCACCAATGCAGCCCATCAGTGCCCACCAATGCAGCCTATCAGTGCCGCCTAATCAGCGCACTTCAATGAAGGAGAAAAATGACCCGTTTGCAAAATTTTATAACAAACTATTAAAACATGATTTTTTTTATTTTTTTTTTTGCATCTTTTTTTGTTTGTTTAGCAAAAAATAAAACTCCGAGCTGTAACTAAATACCACCAAAAGAAAGCTCTATTTGTGGGAAAAAAATGATAAAAAATTCATTTGGGTACAGTGTTGTATGGCCGCGCAATTGTCACTCAAAGTGCATCAGCGCTGAAAGCTGAAAATTGGTCTGGGACTGAGGGGGGTTTAAGTGCCCAGTAAGCAAGTGGTTAATAAACACACTCACCTCTCCTCGGCCCCAGGATCTCACCTGTTGGCACCCAGCTTTGAGAGCTTGCAGCTTCACAGCTGGGTGTGCACTGCACCTGCTGAATGGCCAAGCAGTCTTCTGGGACCTGGGATGTGTCCTAGAAGACTGCAGGGAGGGAGGAGAACTTCTGCTTGAATCGCCTATGGGAGCGGGTACCTGTTAAAACTAGGCAGGGGAGGGGGATGAGTGAGGGAGATGAATGCTTAAAACAGAACTTCCCCTTTTGGGAGGAGCACTGCTTTGAAATGCACATTTCAATACATTAAAGAGCCAGCAACATGCTTTTTTAAGGTTTACAAATGCTTCAAGTTACTTTGCAAAGGACTGAACAGCTGTGTGTTATTGGCAAGAGTGGGCTGTGATGAAAAAAGAAATAGTTGACTTGCTATTGCTGCTCATCATTTATGGTATCCTTTCTCTTGTGATGAGCCGTATAACCTCATGGCTGATTATCTCAGGGGCATTGGTGTGCAGTGGAATGTTTTGGGGCAGTGTTAGGAGGTCTATCATAAACAGACATTTCCTGGAGTCTGGAGTGGACACTAAAGCTGAGAAAAAGTAAGCCCTGCATTGGGAGGACTTCATTAACCTTTAAAGTGGAAGGGCGGGAAGGGTGTTATGCACTCATGTCGCAAGTCTGCTACACAAGGTAGTAAGTGTGTCTCTGATCCTACATATTGATGAAGGTCACATGGAAGTGGCTGTGTCTCATCCCTTGCAGGCAGGAGGCACCACTTGCCACATCTGCTCAGCACACTTCTTGACATGGTATAGTGCATGTCTGATGTAGCCGATCTAAAACGAAAAGCTTGGTAGCTAAAATCTTCCATCCCAGCCCTCTGGAACTATTCGGTCACAGTCTGACGGAGAATATGTGATTAAGCTATATTGCTCAACTGAAGTGCAAAAAACATAAGGTCACAACTCAGGCCATACGTTTTGTCTATTGGTAGGTAAAACCGTTGTAGTATAAGTATCTTAAACCCTTAAAACTGCCTCTTGGCAGCCCTTTAAGTGGACTTTAATGCCCAGGAGGCAGCACAGCTTTTTTTAGCCCCTGATCAGAAATTGGGACTGGGTGCTGGGTGCACACAACCTTAGGCTGCCATGGACATGTGCATCGAATCGGCATTGAAGCCCACATTTTCTGCTGTCGCATGTATGTGTTATGCAGTCGGAAAGAGGTTAACTTTGAAATTAGCTGTTCGCCTGCAGTCCACCTTTATCTATTTGTCACCAATGAAAAAACAAGAAATGTATAGACTAGGTTGAAGTAATAATAAAGTCTTTAAAAAAAAAAATGCATCGGCATGTAAGTTTGTTGCCACGAGTGAGCATGAAAATATGGCTCTATATGACCCTGGCAGCCAAAGAGCCGCCCTTAGACAAGAAGAAAAAGGGACAAGTTGTATGGGGATCAGGGAAAATTACAAGAAAGGAAACATTTCAAAGATGCATGAGCTGACTTTAATGGAATTTTTAACATCAGCTGCTATAATTCTTTTTTTTAAAATGGAGGGGGGGGGGGGGGTATTTATTGTCACTTTTAACTAGTTTGTCAAATCAGTAGGGCATAAAAAAAATCTAATTTCTTTAACTGGATAAAGAATCTTTCCCCTATTTCTCCAGAAAATGCTTTTAGCTGACAGGGAGCCCTACTAAATATGTAGATAGGATATGTTAAGGTGTTGAATATTTTATAAAGGTTGCATGATGTTGGCATGGCTACAAACAATTTTATTTACTGTACATTTCTTTTGGTGCCATATGTGAACGTGCAATCGACTGACTTAGTCAAAATGGATCTTCACTGCATCTAAGCACCACAAACCAAAAACATTATTTAAATCATTTTTCATATTTAAAGAAATGCTTTGTGCTGTTGAGCAATCACTTGCTCAAAAAAACACTCCCCTGGCATTTCTGGCCATGGCCATTTTGAGTAAGCGCAAATTATTCACGTAGCATTTACTTCTTGATATCCATTTGCCCTTCAATAAAAATAGAAAAAGGTCTGTTGAATGACTCCCATTCAGCGCTCTCAGCTATTAGTCGGAGTGTTCTGGCGAGGGGGGCAGTCCCCCTGTCAGAACACAATAGTACAGCAGGGGAGATTAGTGTACTAACATTGGATTGTTAGTACAGCAGCCCTGACCTGAGCTGCCAGTTTTTTTGTTCTGGTTAAATGAAAAAAAAAAACTAGTAGTGTGTACGAAGCTTGCAGTGTTGGATGACATTGGTCAGTTCAATAGAAACCGGCCGGCATTCGGCCTGTGTGTACTGCAGCGGGTTGGTCAGAAGTTGTTGATGGGGCATGACTGAAAAAGGTCTGCCGACTGGCTCCTGATCAGTGCAGGAAGTGTTCTCCCCATCAGAACACAATAGCACAGCAGGGGAGATTGCTGTACTATCATCACATGGTTAATACAGTGGCTCCCCTGAAGCTGTCAGTTTTTTTTTTTTTTCATTCAGCCCTGTTGGGTTGAACAGAAAAAAAAACTACTAGTGTGTACTAGGCTTTAAGTTGTCCTAAGCAAATCAGGTTAATTTTGCTGCTGTAACTCTTTCTTGATTAGTCACCCCCCTCCTTTGAGATGGGAAGTTAAGCAAGTGGTAGACAACCTGTAGGCCAGTGTTGGTCCAAAACCATTATTTGGTTTTGTAAAAATTCCTGCACTTAGAAAGGACTGGGCATTCTGGGGCTCAAATCTACAGTATTTACCTCTGGGATGTTAGTAACATTAATCAGCATCTAAAAAAAAATAAGCAATTCCAGAGCTTCAGTTTTTGATGAAGTTAGCTTTAAATAACAAAAATTGAACTCATAGGCTAGCAGGATAGCCTATGTCATTATGCATTACTTTGTGTATCATTTCTCTTCTTGTAAACTTTCCAGATAATTGTGTCAAACTGAAGAAAAGTAAATGGGTGTCAGCACATTTATTGTACTTGCTTCATATGCACTAGGGGAAAATTGAATCAAGCATATTTGATGCTTCAGCTCATTTTATAATATATTTCATAATATGAACATTAAAATGGTAACAAAAACTCTCTCAGTTGCAGCCTTCATACCGTTCTAAATGTACAACAATTAAGTCATAATCTGTTTTATGTCCATTCATTCATCCGATCAGCCTCCCACCAGGCCAGTCTAGTCAGAGCGGGCAGGGCCACCAACAGAAAGCAAACTTGCCAAGATAAATGTTTTCCATCAAGAATTCACATGCATGCATAATGAAATAGGCATCATTTTTGTGCTCCTTATAGGGCTTAGTTTTTCTAAAAGATTTGTAATGAAAATATTTCACGACCTGTTGACATATTCATGTGGTGAGTTGCTTAAGAGAGCTTTTGGTTTACAAAATGGTCTTGGCATAGCTATTAAGAATGAGGAAGTTCAGCAAACTTACTGACAGGTAAAACAAGGACTGGCTGATAACTGACACTTTATATGTTGTTTGGGGTTGTCTTTTTTTACACCGTTCACTGATCAAAGTTACTGTAATCTGGGATGTTGTTAAAACAAGATGGTGAATCATACATTGCATGCAGGAATTCTTTAAGGTGCACATAAATGTTTAAGACATAGCTTTGTGTGGTAAATATGCATCTCTCACACATGTGCAGTCAGTGTATAAAAATACAAAATAATTATGTGAGCAACAATTCCATAGCTTTTGTTAAAGTGGGGGGGGGGGGGGGGGTGTTGTGTTGCGCTTCCCAAATACCAGCAAAACTAATACAATAAATAAAAATTGATAATAAATGATAAATTAGCGAATGTCAAAAAAAAGTGCAATAGTGCTTAAAAGCTACAACAACACTTAAAAAACAAAAAAGTGCATCTGTGCATTACATAAACAATTGATATAAAGTTCTCCTGTGCATCATTCAAGTGTCAAAAAGTACACAATAATGTGCATTAAGACCAAAAGGTACATATAATAAAGATTTCGGTATATATAAAAATATATAAAATAGAAGTATGTGATATAAGCACAGAGAAAGAAAACTGCTCTATAACCACAGAAAAAAGAAAATGTGATCTAGACACAGGAAACAACGGTGCAAAAAAACAAACAAAGTAGTAGTTCAATTCCAAACGGGAAATTTTTTTTAAGACTCAATAGCAGCAAATTAACAGATTTCAATAGAGTGTCCCATACACAGTCCAATCGTGCAACATTGGATGCAATATCAAAAACACAAATAAAGTGCAATGTGCCAGGTCAACCCCCTTCCAAAGGTGCTCCGTGCCAGTGCTGGTTATATTAAATAATTACCTCACGGCTGCGAGGTATGCAGCAAAACAGCTAATATGCAGGGGGTACTTGGACGAGGCAGGGGGGTTGCAGAGTGGACTCCTGACGGTGCCGCTTTCCTTGTAGTTGTTATCAACGAACGTGCTCAAAACAACAGATAAAAGACATCCTCCATAGTGTAGTATTTAAAAACGAACGTTTTATTTAAATGACTTAAGCTTACTCACAAGAGGGAACGGATAAACAGGCACACAGCTAACAGATCGGTGAGCGACTTGCTCGGGTGTAGACGTCACTTCCGGTTTCCTACGCGTTACGTCACGTATGGACTTCAACTGGGATTTTGTTAAAGTGTATTGAAAGCCATATTTTTTTATTTTGAATAGGTTGTGAAGTATGAAATTTGTTCTGGTGACCATGTTTAAGCCCACGTACACACGGTCGGAGATTTTGCCAACCAAATCCGTCGGATTTTGCCCGTCGGATTTAGTCCGACGGATTGTGTCCGAAACTGTTGCATACACACGGTCGGGCCAAGTTGGCGAAAAATCCGATCTTTCAGAACGTGATGACGTAATTTCGTTACGATGGGACTACATTCAGGCTAGTAGCCAATAGCTTTGATGTAGGAATTTGATCTGAGCATGCGTGGCACTTGGTCAGATGAAAATGCTCTACACATGATCGGATTAGGTCCGTCCGGCCCAGTTGGTCGGGAAATATTTCCAACATGTTGGAAAATTGGGTCAGACGGAGATTCGGACGGAATCAGTCCGATGCATATCACACACAGTCGGATTATCTGACGACACGGTCCGATAAGACTCATTCCGACAGATTCTCCGACCGTGTGTACAAGGGCTTACAGTTACCACCAGAACAGGAGGTGAGGGGAAATCTTCCAAAGACTCATTCTTAGGCTTCTTCTTAAAAGAGCCCCTAATTTATATATAAATACTTGTAAGAGTCAGTAATTACAATTAGGCCTGGTTCACACTGTGCGATTTCAGATGTGACTTGAGAAGCACAGAATCACATGACAATGGAAATCTCATTATTCTCTATGGTGCCCATTCACATCAATGCAGCACAGCATGGCATATTTTTGGAAAAGGGCCCTGTGATACTTTGGTGCAATGCAGCTGCAATTTTGGACCCATAGCCTTCAATTGAAACACCAGAAAGGAATGTACATGGCCACATGCCATTTTTTCACATTTTTTTTGGCTGACAGCAGGGATCAGTCATTGATTATTAGGGTGCTGGCGCTTCCTGGCTCCTTAACAACCAATGACTCATCCCTGCTGTCAACAGGGAATCCCCAGCTGACAGCAAAGACAAGTCATTAGTTATTAGGACGCTGACGTGATGGTTCCTTAAAAACCAGCATGTTTGTGTGTTGGCCAGTCTCCTTTCCCTACAAAAAATAGAGCAGCATGAAAATTGCATAAGAAAATGGGTCAAAGCACCCCGAAAGCACACTACAAAATTGCACTGAAAATCTGATCAAGTTGTAGCCTCTTGTGTGAGCCTATCCTTAATGTGTTTTAAGGTTATTTTTGCCTTTATTGAAGCATTGTTCCCCTACTTTTCCATTCTTCTTCCCCTGTTTTAAGAGACACAACCAATTTTTACTCCAGTGGTTTAGTGGTTAGTGCTTTACTGATTAGCACTTCTACCTTGTGGCACTGGGGTCCTCAGTTTGAATCCCTATTAGAACACTATCTCAATTGAGTTTGCATGTTTTCTCTGCGTGTGGGTTTCTTTCCATACTTCAAAGGCATGCTAATTGGTTATTTGGCTCCTGTCTAAACTGGCCCTAGTATCTATGTGAGATAGTGACCTTAGATTGTTAGCTCCTAAAGGGCAGGGACTGATGTGAATATACTGATTGTAAAGTGGTGCATAAGTTGTCAGCATTAAATAAAATCCTATAATATAAAATGCTAAAATTCTCTGTAGACAGCAGCTCCTTTTTGGAAGAGCATGCATCAGTGCTTGAACAGAGGTAGGTAATCAGTCAAATGATTATATAGTGGGTAATTGTAACTAACAGTTTACTAACCAGGTGCAATGTTAGAAACAATAATATAAAACAGGTTAGAGATGGCAAAGAACATGCATTCACTGCAGAATAATGAAAAAAAGTTCACAATGGAAAAAAAAATGGACTGTTTACAACAAATTTCCCTAACCCAATCAGAGAAGTGTGTGGCTGCATAGAATAGTCTCTTATTGAAACACTAACAACAAACTTACAATCAGTGAAACAGTTCAGAACACAGCTACTTGTTATTGTCCTCATAAACAGTATTCCCCAAAATGAAGTCCAAGCCCTGGTGAACAGCTGAGGGGATCCAATGCCTGAGGAAAAAATGACACCCCACTGGAACTGAAGTACTCAGGTAGCCATTGGCAAGGGGCTCCCCACGGTAGGTAGCTGGGTATTCTGGATAAGCTGCTGGCTATTATGTTCCGGCCAGTCTTCCCGAATGTTTTTTTTATTTTGTGGGCTCTGTGGTGTAGTGTTTATTGAATCCCTTGTTAACAAAGTGAACCTTTGAAATCCCAGCACAAAAAAAAGAAACGCAGTGGGGTCCTATTTCCATAGTGTTTTTCTGGCACTCCTGGGTCTCAACCCCCAGGGGGCCCATCACTGAGAGCTTCTTGTTCCTCCCAGCTCACGGTTGGACAAATGCAGCCTATTCCTAACAGAAAGGTATTAGCACTTAGGCAAAGTCCTGACCAGATTTAACCCAAAAGTAAAAGGATCAATCCAACTGTACCCGCCTTATTACATTGGGGAAATACTAACTGGTGACCCACACAACAAGAGTCACCAGCTTTCTTCCTCCTAAAAACTAATAAAAACTGATACTACACTTGATGTTAGCCAAAAGGCCGATTCCCAGGCAGATCACTTGTCCAGCTACCTCACTTCACCAGGTGTGGTCACTCTCAGCTCCAGTGGGAGGGAAGCTAAGGAACAGATACTGCCTGGGCATGTCTATTAACTCAGGGAGTTGTGGGAAATGGCATTAAAGGGGAACGTGGCTGCATCTGCAATTTGTGAGTAAATGGACGCTGTGTTACAGTGAATATCAGGTAAAGCTATTAAAGAAGCATGTGCATATTGGATCCAGTGACCAGGCTTTTCACTTTTGGTTGCACTTGGCAGCATTTAAGATAGAGGGAATACTGCTACATGCCTTTGTGGGACACACTCCTTTCTTGCGTGGAGAAAATATTATTGAAAATTGGGAGGTATACAAAAATTATTAGAAGGGATGGAAGGCTTGTTATCAAGAGGGGGGATATGAGGTAATTTCTCAGTCCAAGAATGAGCGTGGGAGTTGTAAATTGCTTGATAAGGTTCCAGATCAGTGGTGTGTGTTGGAAAAGCCAATAAAAGAGAACTAGAGTGTGAAAATAAGTTATTAGGAGTTCCTATCTGAAACTGTCTTCCATTCTCTCAGTTACCATAACAAAATGTCTCCACTCCCCATGAATGTAAACATTATGTGAGTTATTACTTTTCAAAAGTTGCAAATAATTAAAGGGTAAGTCCACTTTATAGGGAAAAATAGCAAATAAAAATGAATTCTAATTAATAATACAAGTGCTACACAAGCCATAAAGTCATTGAATGCAAGTACTGTAGTTGAATCTGCATATAGATCATCCTGGGGGTTGTTTTTTTCTTTCTCAACAAAAGTATGCTAAGCAGTAATGACTGCAGCTTTTACCAATGTCTAACATGCATGTTTTAGCAATGCTCAACATGGACTGACATTTTTCTAAATACATATTATTAAAATGTTATACATAAGATTAGCTGTTGTGCGCAGACTTTATTCTTTTTTTTTTACAATAGTTATATAGACCTTTTGGTTTGTTTGTCTTGAATGCATAGGTGGTCAAACATACTAATACATGGATAAAGATCTGCTCATTTATTGGGTATATAAGATGAAAACATTAGATAAGGAGGCTAATTACAATACAGTCTAGAAGTACATGGCTTGGTGCCTAGCAGGCTTGCTAGTGCTCCACTTGTAAAATGCGTAAAATTGATGCACCTGCATACTATTTTCATAGAATCTCATTAAATGTTTAATAGGACTGTCGAGTACTGTTGTGAACAAGGTCACTTGCAGGTTTGTTAACTGTTCTTGATTGGGAACATTTTACAAAGTGTTGCTAACACAACACAGAGGATAAGAAGATTGAGTTTTTGACACTAGCCATTCACCTTTATTAGTGAGTTTTGATTTAACCAGGGGTAAGGATTTTGGTGGCCTTTTTTTATATACATAACAGCCAAAATAGAAACTAGGTAGAGATTTCATATGTGAATAAAGGGTTATTTAATTTTGTTTTACTGGGTACAGTTGGGCATATATTATATATCCTAACATCTATATAATTTGAAGAGGTGTGAACATTAAAACAAAACCAGGCTTGAATGTTAGAAATACATGTTCATACAGATAGTTTAGAGAACATAGTAGTTTCCAGCTGCTCTCCTGATGTAATCTGTGGATCTTCACTGGCAGCTTAAGAGTCAAGAAGTGCTAAAATCAGGAGAAGTTTCAGCCTCTGTTGCCTACCTTTTAACTGCACCAATTTCACCACATCTAAGACACTGACTTTTCTTGCCTCTGCATCAATCAGTCCCAGCCATCTAGCCTATGGCGTGTGTTACCCTACAGCCTGGGTGGGAGGATATGCCATCTGTAAAGTATCTCACATGCTGCTAGAAACACACTAGGTAATGTCCTGAAAAAAGTTTCCAGCTATGCATATAAAAACGATACACATGTGAACAATAGTACTGATAAAGAAAAGAAAAATGTACAGAGCTCATTTTGAAGCTAGCAACAACACACTATATGCATCCTAAATTCTGCAATACCAAACTTTTATCTTTATCCAACAGATACACTACATATCCCCACTGTCCAATCCGGAGTTCAAACAATACAAGATGCTCTTCTAGATTTTATGAAATGATCTGCCCACATTTTTAGAATTTTGTAAAAACTGCACCTATCATAAAGTGTGTCTGTGTTTAAATAAAATTTCAGATTGTATTTCTGTTTATTATATGTTTAGCTGGCCATCGTGATGATTTATATCATCTGTTGATTTTTATAATGCATTGGTTGATGTACCTGTTTACTGTCTATTACAGATTGGTTATTCATTTTCTATATTTCTTAATGTTTTCAAATAAGCACAAAGAAAATGTAACATTGCAATCAATTCAAAAAGTCAAAAGAAATATATCACAATACAGTGGGTGGTTGATAAAGCACTGCCCTTAGGCTATGATGACATCTTCTATACCACGTTAACATAAAACCCAAACATTTAATTCTTATATATGTTTAACGTATTTTAGGAAGAGCGGTGAGGGTAGTTATCAATCTCAATGCAACAATGAATCTCTTACAGCTGACAGATTGAAGGAGCGTGAGTGTCAAGGCTCATCATGTAGAGCTTTTCTGACAGTTCTCCTGTCTACATTTAACCTGTCACCTAATAGTCAGTAGGTTAGAAGTTAACAAAAATCAAACTATCATTTATGTCATTAAAAATAAACTCAACATCAATCAATAGTGGAAAGAAAAGGGGAAATATGGGTGAGGCAAGAGGTGACACTGGAATAAGTAAAGTCAAATGAATAAAGTTTATTCTACAGCAAATAAATGCTTTTTATTTGCTGTTCTGTGATTTATAAAAGTCACTTCCAAGGGTTGGGTGAAGCCAAAGCTTATTTAAAATAAGCTATGCTAAAACATTAATTATTGCTGCCTTTTATATCTTTTTAGTTCCATAGGATCTCTCTGGCAGCACACCCCCAGATAACCATCCCATATCAACACAGATGATTTGAGATGTGGGCTCAGATTTCACACAGCCCCCTGAATTAATGAGTTGTAAATCGTTGGATTGAACTAGTGTCAGTGAAAATAGTTTACAGAAAACCTGTCCAGTATTTTACACTTTAAAAAGTCCTGTCTTTCCTATATGAAACAATGGGAAAAAGACCTGAACCTCAGATTTGACTTAAGCGAATGGCAAGAAATTGCTTATAGCCTATCCAAAATCTCTATCAATACCATGCTAATCGAAGCCAACTATAAAACATTGTTACGTGGGAATTTGGTCCCAACTCGAATAGCTAAAATGCATCCATCTGCATCACCTAATTGCTTTCGACGCTGTGGCCAACCAGGGACAATGCACCATATTTGGCAGTGATTAGATTTTGGATTAGGATATTTAATTTAATAAACTCAGTTACAGAATATATATCCGTAGATCTCCAGAAGTAGCCTTGTTCCACAGACTACCCGAAGAGATACCCAGGAAATTAACTAAATTAATTACATATATATTATTAGCGGCAAGGATTACAGTGGCTGGGCATTGGAAACAAACAAGTATCCTGTTAGATTATGTCAGAAATAAACTTAACTGGATTATAGTAAACTACAAACTTACTCACACACTCCATAATACGTCCAAAAAATTTGACAAAATTTTGGGACCCATGGATCCGCTATATCTCAGTTCCCTAACAAGCTCTGGATTGACCCCCCTGAATTCATCTTCTTCCTCTTTCTTTTTTTCTCCCTATCTCTGCTTTCCTTTCATCTCCACTTTTGTCTACTTATAGATTAAACCCAATACTTATTGGGTGGACTCAGAACTCCACCAATTTTCTGAAACTGATTTTATACTGATATGATACCAACGTTTTCCACTATGTTTTACCCATTACCCCCTTCGACTTATCTTTCCTCTACAGTTACCTGAATACACCATGCGTAAGCTTCGGACACCACTTTATTTGGGTGTGATGCTGAACATTGGTTAAAATTTAAGGAGGGATTAGTTAGTTAATTACACACTTAAAACTGGTTGATGCCACATACTGGAATTTTTTTTTGTTGAATAGCAGACTTGAAAATATTCTATGATTACCGTTTGTAATATCATATTAATAGACTATGCAATGCTTTGGTTAACTATACCTTGGATATTTCTAATTTTATATTTTATATATAGAAAAACTTTGGAGACTGATCTAAATGTATTTGCTGACTTTGTTATTTCTAAATTTTTTCAATAAAAACATTGAAATATAAAAAGTCCTGTCTAAGAGCATATATATTTATATGTCTTTTATCATCAAGCTTGTCTTCCCTGACTTCAAGACCAAACCCCACCACCTGCCATCTCTTTGTATAATGATAATGCATTATTTGTCCCATTAGCCACTGAGGCAAGGTCAATGAACATGGGGATGGCAGTTGACAGTGCTTTATCCTGAAGTAGGGATGAGCCGAACACCCCCCGGTTTGATTCGCACCAGAACCTTGGAACGGACCAAAAATTCGTACGAACTTTAGAACCCTATTAAAGACTATAGGACTCGAATGTTTGAAATCAAAAGTGCTAATTATAAAGGCTAATATGCAAGGTATGCAACAAACAACACCAGCAATAAGGGATATCTTCAGGTGTATACTGTGCTGGAGGCACACAACACCCACTTTAACTCCTGCAGATGCCTGTATTAGAGAACACCAGCAATAAAGGGTAGATACAGGTGTATACTGTGCTGTGCTGGAGGCACACAACACCCACTAACTCCTGCAGATGCCTGTATTAGAGAACACCAGCATAAAAGGATAGATACAGGTGTATGCTGTGCTGGAGGCACACAACACCCACTAACTCCTGCAGATGCCTGTATTAGAGAACATCAGCAAAAAAGGGTCGATACAGGTGTATACTGTGCTGGAGGCACACAAAACCCACTAACTCCTGCAGATGCCTGTATTAGAGAACACCAGCAAAAAAGGGTAGATACAGGTGTATACTGTGCTGGAGGCACACAACACCCACTTTAACTCCTGCAGATGCTTGAGAAAAGAACACTGTCCCTGCCTATCTTGCTCTTTCCCTGCACGCCGAAACACACTACACAAGGCCGCCGCGCTGGCGGCCTTATATAGTATGGGGCATGTACTAAACCCCCTGAGCTATAATTGGCCACAGGCATCCTGTCTGTGGCCAATTATGGCTCTCCTCGCTGCCGGCGCTATGATTGGCCAAGCATGCTTGGCCAATCATGAGCCAGCAATGCACTGCGATGGCGTAGTGCATTATGGGCCATTTGTGCCACACGAATTTGGTGAGAATGGTCCACAAAGTTCTGAATTCGCTGAACAGACGAACGGTCGATGTTCGAGTCGAACATGTGTTCAAGTCAAACACCGAGCTCATCCCTATCCCGAAGTTGAGGAAATCAAACCATTAATAACAAGTGGTATATAGAAAATGTATACAGTATCTGCTCCAATGTGGGGCCTTTGTAAGTTTAAAATGCCTAACAGGTTTTCTTCAATTCTCTTCTGTAGGAAATTATTAAGTTAAATATGGAGAGAATTGTGCAGCACACAAACTAATGTATACGCTAAACTGTGGAGCGAGGACCAGCACATGCATTTAGAAGTTGACTGTTGCCTAGTTGATATATTTCTTTGGTATTAGTTGAAATTCGTTATTTTTTTATTCGGATGCATCTGAATGTCCGAAAGATGCAAAATTCGGCCAGATTTCGGTTTGTTGTGAAACTAAATGCACAATCTCCCACCAGATTTACTACAACCATTATGATATAATCATCATATTGGACAGTATCAATGAATCCACAATCTAATTTCTACAACTTTGTAGACACATGCCTCCTTCTATGACACTGCAGTGAGAGGCGTGGCAGTGGACAGCTTGTTCTAATGGTGCTTCATCATTGGTCCAAGTCTCCAAGCTGTCCATTAAGCTCAGTGCTTCTGACAAGAAGTGAGAGGCACTGTGAGCTTATCCTTTCAGTCTGCTGCAAACAGAGTACTGCAGTAACTGACTGCACGTCCCTGGATTACGCAAGACATACTCATTCAATTAATCAATTTATTACTTGTTCAAATGATTATGTATTACATTTAGTTTCCTGCCCTTGCAGCATCTTATAAGTAGGGTGCACAACAAGGCATCTGCAAAAGAGACGTGGAAAACATTGCAGATTTATAGAAAAAGGTTTCTTGTACCTCAGTGTCTCTGGACACTTTGCTTACAAAATTAATAACTGCATTGAAGGATTAAAATAGGTGTTACTAAAGCTATTTTGTCCATATGCTGATAGGTTCCATATATACTGCAAAACCTATTGGGGTCATAATATAAACACTTTGTCACGCACCGTTCTGAATGAAGAATTGGAAGTACAGTATCTACCAACTTTTCATTTCCTTGCCGCTTTATATACATATTAGATGATCTTGGTTAATATTGTTTGATCCCGTCAAACTGAATGTATTCGTATTTTTATATATATATATATATATATATATATATATATATATATATATATATATATATATATATATATATATATAACACTTCTTTCATACATCTATATTCAAATCAGTGAGTGTCAGTTTACAGGGGAATTAGTCAGGTATGGCATATGCATAGTTACATTGGTCCAAGCTGAACAAATGTTACTGTATATATGAAAATTTTAAGAAAAAGCCAAAACAATTTTTCTGTGTTTTGGAGAAAGTGGGGATGGATTTGAATCCCTCATGGGGTTGTCTTGCTATCTATGGCCTAGTTAATTAGAATTACTCTCACTTCCTGTCCTGCATATCTTTTTACCAGACATAAAGTGGGGGTAACTCTCCAACATCAACACAGACAGAAAAAAGTCTACGTATAAGTAAAGTAGATAGAGGCTAAAACCCCTGTTAGTTTTTTATGTCTAAACACAAAAAAATGGGGACATCAGATTTATATTTTCTTAAGGTGACTGATATTGTCACTGGGCACACTGGCTCTGGTTCAGCAGCACTCCACAAAAAAGGAAAGGACCTAAAGTTGAGAATTCACATACATAAAATCCAATGAGAGAATCCAACAAACTTCCAAGAGTTCAAGATTTTTCATGACAAGATTGCTTCATAGTAGAAAAAAAATCCAACACATTTCAAGGTCCAAACACATCCCCGTTTACCAGGGGTTAGGAATATTGACTGATTCAGGTAAGCAGATACCAAATAGATCTGCACTGTAATTTACTGCTTGGAACAATTTCAGAATGGCAGGTTAAAGTAGATAGAAAGCCTAAATATTTTTTACTCAATGCATTTCTTACCTGAGCTGTCATTAAATCCAGCTTTGTGCATATCTGAAGCTTTTCTCTTCCCTTACTTCCTGCTCCCACCAGCCTTGCTTAAGCAGCCTGAGTCATGGGCTCCTACTGCTGTCAATCAAAGCCAGTGACAATGGAGCGGGGGGCCGAGTCCCGCTGTCTGTGTTAATAGATGCCGACAGCGAGACCCGGGGGTTGAGCCTACACAAGTGCCCCTATAGAAGGTGGCTTTATATGGAGGCACTTGGCGAAGGGAGGAGCCAGGAGCTCTGAAAGGGGACTCGAGAAAAGGAGGTTCGGGCCGCTCTGTGCAATTCCATAAGTAATAGTAGTAGTATTAGTAGTTGTAATAAGTATAATCTTGTTTTTAATTTTAAAAAATGCATTTTGTTTAGATTAGTTGCTTTAGTTGATACATTTTGACTGTAGTTGGGCAGATCATGCTATTTGAATATTGTCTTTGTGTGTTTTAACAATCATCATAATTGTCATTGATGATTTTGTATCATATATTTTTTTCAATAAATACAATTTCAATTGTATATACTAGTTTGTGTTGTTGACATTTAAAGTCCCACCTAGGGGGGAATTCATTCTTGGGCAGATCAGAGACATGAATCATATAGATTTGCTTAGGGACACACATGTAAGCCTTATCAAAACTCTTTTAGATATACTATACTTTCACAGACAGTTGGAGTAGTCAAAAATGTATTTGGCCACTATCCAGGAACTCTATATCACTATCCAAAAACAACAACCACCAAGGGACTTTAACGGCCATAAATAGCAAAATAAACAATGTTTGGAAAAGGTTAATTGTAAAATATTTGTACATACTTTATTTTTAAAAAAACAAATAAAAATTGTCTTGCTAGTTAACATAAATTACGTCTGTAAACAGTTGTTTCACACCATAACAACAAAGAGAAATAGTGAGATGGTACCCTGTTGATATAGGCAGTAGTCTCCCAAGTCCCTTGGGGGGTTTTGTTTTGGATAGATATACTTTTACAGACAAATCATTGTTTACAGAGCATGACACAATTGGACCAAACTGGAGGTCTATAAAAGATACAGTCTCAAGTTCAGAAGTTTTTATATTTTTCCTCATAATTATAATTGATTTATGACATTTTCAAATCCAGTTCTATTTCCTGTGGCAGGTTAAGCCCTGCCATGGCAAAAATGTAGGGGGGAACTGTTCTCAAACACAGGGTTCAGGTTTTTCCAATAACCAGAGGGCTGAGCATGCAGGTGTTCAATAGCCTAATCTAGGACCTGACCATTGTTCAGAGCTCCACCCTCCAAAGGAGTCCATGTGTGTGGTTGCAAGGGAGCAACTAGAGAGGTGTACAGTACATGTCTGCACAGTGTTGTCTGTGAAACCTGAGCAACCAGGAGAAGGAATATTACTGGATTTTGTGTTAGTGGTGAAATAGCTGATTGCTGTGAACATTTCCTTTCTGTTTTAAATAAAAGTGGGCCTACAAGCCCTTAAAAGGCATATCTGCCATGGACTGAACTCAATGGTGAGCACTACAAGTGAGCTAAACAACCCCCAAGTTGTCACATTCCTCTGCATAGAGGTTATTTTCCGCTGTCAACTTTTTATTGTCCTTTATAGTCGATACAATTCTTCCTTATTTCCAAAATAGAACAGTAAAAGCAGGTTACCCCAATACACATTAACCCAGGTTAAATGTGTTATTATGCTGCTGTGCAATACAGCATGTTGGCTTCCTGTGTGATGCACCCTGCGCCTTTTTTGTTCATTTTGAATAGGCTGCCTATCAGAGCATTTCACAATATGCCTATGCTTAATGATATATACAGATAAAACACAGATGTGCTCAATGCATAGGTATCAAATCAATTTCAGGTTACTGTAGTCAGATCAGAAAAAGATTATTTCTGTTTAGTTGTTAGGGCTTATTGCAATGTGCACATCCTCAATGTTAATGAATACAGCTGTAATTTTTTAACAGTTTAGAGAATAGCTAGTTTGTGTAATTGTAAGTAAAATATAGATATAATTTTCCCAGAAATAAATTGTTCCTGGAAATGCTTTAGATTAAAGCACACTTCAAACATACTGTTTGCATTTTATTTCACATCTGGATTAAGTGTTTTAGGGGAGTAACATAAGAAATCCTGCATGTGTCAAAAAGGAAATTTTTACGTATATAACAAGGGAACTCTCCCAGGAGACCTTTTAACAACTGCTTGTCTTTCAAGACACTTTCCATATTCATCACAGCCTTTAAAATTGACCCATCATTGAGAAATTATTAGGGACAGGTTTGTACAGCAAGAGTTTTAGCACATCTGCCAGCCAGAAGATAAAACTGCTGGGGGACCTCTAATATAGCATGCAAAGAGGTAATGACTAAGGAATGGATAGTAATTGTTTTTGAGGATAAACAGTGTAATGCATTGTTAACATATAGTGCAAGTAAGGAAAAAATAACACACAGTCTCCAACTCATGAAGGCCTCAGGTTTCCTACATTTAATGCCTGCGTGTTGTATACAACGTTAATTGCATACAGTATATGTGCGTTTCATTACATGCATTCCAAGCATTTACATTGTTTTTGCAAGCAAACGTTTAAAATTGCTTTCAAGTACAGGAAAATGCTACAAGAAGCAGCATAGGAAATGTATTTTATCCTACATTTTAATCAGTTTAAAAGCTGCACTGAAACAAACTAAACCCCCCTAATGTATGAGAGGGGAGACAATCAATACATTGAGTCTTAAAATGTCTTAGCTGTGACTTTGGTTTCTGTTAAAACTGAAAATCCATGCAAACAGCTTAATACACAATTGAATACATACAGTATATGTTTAAGGTATTGTCTGCTAAGGGATTGCTTTTCCTGCCAGTGGTGGGGTTTTGTGAAATTTCCACCATTTCACAGACATGTTCCCAATGTACAAATTAATCCTGGTTCAGTAATGTCATTGTCCTGACTGATCTGCCTTCAGCAGTTAAACAGCATCATCCAAAGTCCAGGGAAGTAATTAATGAAGCAGATTACCCAGGAGTATTGCTAAAGGCCTGTGTTGATGGGCTTTTGTTTGTGTCAAGTAGGTTTTGCATTCCCATAAATGTTTATAGGAATGAAAAACCCTCTTGAAACAGACCAAGTGCAGTTCAGAAGCAGCTCAGCTGCCAATGATTTCTAAATTACCTCAATACTATCTCAAAATAATGCCATCTACGCAAGGCCAAAACAACTCAACACAGGCCCTAAATCAAAAGATAAGAACATCCCAATAAGTATGCCCCATTGAGTGACATTGGTGAAACCAGTCAGGGACCAGCACTGCTGAAGCTGAGTGACACCCTAGTTACCAGGGGAATACCTCCTCCAGTGAGGGTGGGAGTAAAGCCAAGGGAAAGGAAAGACAGATTATGGTGGTAGTGGACTCAATTCTTAGAAGGACAGAGAGGGCAATCTGTTACAAAGGCCTGAAGCCTGAAGTATGTTGTCTACCGGGTGATTGGCTTTGGCACATCACGGATCTGGTGGACAGATTACTGGTAGGGGTTGGGGAAGACCTGGCTGTCATGGTGCACATTGGCACCAATTAAAAAGTCAGAGGAAGATGGAGTGTCCTAAAAAATTATTTTAAATTGAGGAAAAGGACGTCCCAGGTAGTATTCTCAGAAATACTACTACTACTGGTACCTCAAACCACACCACAAAGGCAAAGGGAGATTATATTACCAGCTCTATAGAAGGGACTGGCTGCACCTAAATGAGGAGGGTGCAGATGAGTGAAGATGGCCAAAAAGTTAAAGGGGCTTTTAAATTAGGCAACGGGGGATCCAGAGGTAGAGATAGCCGGGAAAATATTCCAAAGGGTAGTATTGGGGGCATTAGTGGTAGGTTGAATAAACACGAGGTAAGTATAGTATCAATTCCTATTTGCAACCTCAGAACACCCAATGAGGAGATAGTATGCGACCGGCCTAAACTAGACAAGTTCACCATTGCCAGGAGTCTGACAGACAAGATGGGAGAAATGGAGCTACTGTTGTACGAGGCGGATTTAGAATTACAGAGACTTGGTTAAACCGCTCTCATTCAAGGGTATTCCCTATATCGCAGGGATAGAGAGGGTAAAAAAGGGGGAGGGGTATGCCTGTATATCAAAAATTATGAATGTGAGAGATGAGATCACTAAGGGAGCAAGGGAGGAGGTGGAATCCTTATGGGTAGAGCTACAAAGGGAGGAAACTAACCGGAAAGTAATACTGGGAGTATGTTTTAGGCATCCTAACCAGAGGGAGGAGGCAGAGGCGGACCTCCTACCACAATTCAGATTATCGGCAAGGATGGGAAGTTTCATTATAATTGGGGATTTTAATTATCCAGACATAGACTGGATGGAAGGAACAGCATATTCATCTAAGGCTTGCCAGTTCCTAAATGATAAAAAACAACACAAGATACTAGCGCTTTAAAAGATACCGGTGTGTCCTTTTCAGTTCAGTCTGTATTGTTCATTAAAATAAATTCAAAACGGAGGATCAAATTATGTGAATGGGGGGGCGTGACCGGATGTCAGGGTGAGAGGTTGCGGCGGGCTCAGACCTACCGCCCGTTCCAGTAGCTAATGCAGCCGAGGTAGAGTGGAGGAGGAGGAGGGAAGGAGAAGCCAGGACGCTGAGACGCCGAAACGACGGGACGCTGTGACGTTGTGACGCTGCAGAGTGACGGAGCGGCCGGTCAGCGGAGAGCGCAACAGCGGAGGAGTGTGGAGGCCGCCGTAGACAGCTCTCCCACAGAGAAACACCGATCTCCACGCAGAAAATCCCGGTGAGAGAGGGAATAAAAGCGGAGGGTGGGATAGAGCACTACACCCCCCCCCCCCCGGAGGAAGAGACATCAGACCATAAGGTATGACCAGGAAAAGGGGGGCGGAGGAGGCGGCCACACACAATGGGTCACAAACATTGCGCAGTACTAAGGAGAAAGTGGGTCATCCATCTTGGCTGACAGGCGCAGCTGCTGCAGCCGCAGCGTCTAAACTTGAGCGATATGCCCATACACCTAACCAGACGCCAAACCAAACATCTAAAAAGAATGTGCATCTGGGAGAGGGGCGGCAGCAGATTATGACGGCAGTGCAAATGGCTGGTAGGAAGAGCCAGGGCTTGGTGACAGAAACTTTGATGACAAGCCCAAATAAAACAGAAAACACAGTGGCCCAGTTTGACACTGTGGCTGTAATGGGTGGAACAGTGGAAGTGCAGGAGTCTGTGAGTAATCCCTCCACAGAGAATGGTGTTGGACAGGACTGTGAGACTGGTGTAGAAGGAGGAATTTTGGTAAAAGGAAGCGAACCATCTTTAAAAGAAATTTTGTCTGCGGTTAACACATGCAAATTATCACTGGATGAGGTATCAGACCAATTAAGACAGATAAGAGAAGATGTGTTAAATTTAAAAAATGAAGTCCAGCAAGCTGCGGTTCGCATTTCAGACCTGGAGGGGAGAGTCAGCCAGGTGGAAGATGATTTGTTTCCATTGAAACAAGAGATGCAAGCGATGAAGGGCCAGTTAAATGTGTGTATGGATAAAATGGATAACATGGAGAATATTATACGCAGAAAGAATATTAGAGTCCTAGGCCTACCGGAGAAAAGTGAAGGCAACAGTCCTATTGAATTTATGGAAACATGGATAAGGGAAAAGGTGGGGAGCGAGAGGTTAACGAGAGTCTTTGCAATTGAAAGGGTGTATAGAATTCCGTTTAGGACGGTGGCAGGTAGAACCCAGCCCAGACCTATAATTATCCAGCTATTGTCCTATAGAGATAAAACAGCTATCCTTCAAAGAGCAAGAGAACTGAGCAATCTTGAATATGATGGGATAAAGATTTCATTGTATCCGGATTTTTCCCCTAAGTTACAAAGACAGAGAGCCAAGTTTATAGAGTGCAAAAGGAAATTGCAAAGTCTCAAAGTGAATTATGCACTACTCTATCCGGCAAAGTTGAGAGTATCAGCACTGGGAGAAATTGCGTTCTTTAATAGTCAAGAAGAAGTTAAATTGTGGTTGGAGAAAAATGAGTGTCTGCTTCAACAGAGGAGGATGACATGATGTGAAGGCAGAAAGAAAATAGACATTATCTCAGGATGGTGACTTGGACTAAAGGGAAACGCTATCATTTTGCTTTTTTTCTCTCCTTCCCTCCCTCCTCCTTTTTTTTTTTTTTTTTTTCTTGGCTGCAAAAGGGAATATCTTTATGTTTTAGAAATAAGAGTAACGGGAGTGGGTTGGTAGGGTGGGTAGGTGGGAAGGATATATCACCCTGGGAGGTAAAAACGGTAATTTTGGAAGTCCTTTAGAAGGGCCCCAAGTGGGGTACGGGGTGGGTGGGGAGGGGAAAGGGATAAAGAAAAGGGATGGAGAGTTTGAAAGGATGAATGATAGAGTGAGAAAGGAGGCTCAAAGGTTAAGAAAAGGTACAGGAAGGTATGATAAAAGATTATCACTTGCACAAAAAATATTTAAACACAGAGTTGATATGTGGAACAGAAATAAATATGGTGGTTAGTGAAAAAGGTCACAAGAAAATGAAATTGAGTGAGGCACAAGGTAATAAATTGTTAGACGTTTATAAAATGTGTCAAAAATGTGTGTATGGAATTTAGAAAACTCTAGAAACAAAATATAAGCGTGATTTAAATAGGGAGCACTGGAAAATAGTAGGGGGGAGACACAGAGAAAGCACACAGAATGGAGAAACAGAAGTCTGATATGGGTGTGATTTCAGGTTTAAGTAAGGGAATAAGAGGTAAAGTAGGGAATGTCACTAAAAGTGTAAGAATCTGTTCTTGGAATGTGCGGGGGGTAAAGGAACAGTTGAAGAGGCGTGAGATATTTTCCATGGGAAACATGGGTAACTATGGGATGCTCTGTCTGCAGGAGACCCACCTGGATCGAGACACAATTAGTGTGTTAAGACACAGGAAGTATAAGATACAATATCATTCTACATACACCTCTTGTTCAAGGGGTGTAAGTGTCTTGATAGATCCTGGGTCGGGTTTATCCTGCAGGCAGAGCATCATAGATGATAAAGGGAGATTTGTGTTTCTTTTTTGTGGTATAGAAGACCAAGTATGTGTGATTGCAAGTGTGTATATCCCACCACCATTTGATGCAGAAATATTAAACGAACTGTTGAAGTTTATAATTGATAAACCCGGAATCCCGGTTATAATAGCAGGGGACTTTAACATGATAATGGACCGAAAAATGGATAGGTTTCCACAGAGGGCAGGCTGTAGGGAGGGACCCAGTGGGCTATTATTCCAATTTTGTGAAGAAACAGGTTTTGTGGATATATGGAGGAGGTGGAACCCCTTAAGGAAACAGTATTCTTGTCATTCAAGGACGCACTCCACCTTGTCCAGGATCGATATGGTGCTATGTAATGAAGAGGCGCTGGGGATGGTGGAGAAGGTGGAGTACGAACCAAGGGGAATCTCAGACCATTCACCTGTGACGCTCTCAATGACAGTAGGGAGAGGAAGCAGTAGAAGGGAATGGAAAATAAACCCATTTTGGTTAGAATTAATGGATAACATGAAGGGGGTGAAAGCGAATTTAAAAGAATTCTTGAGTATAAACGTAGGTTCTACATCTCTGGGAATAATGTGGGACGCCCTGAAAGCCTTTCTACGGGGGGAATTAATAAAAAAGATATCTCAGATTAAGAAAAACGGGACAGCTAAGGAAATAGAAGCAAAAGAGAAGGTAAGGAGGCTAGAAGAAAGATATCTAAGGGTCCCCTCAGTAGAGAGCTATAGAGATTGGGAGGAGAGTCAGGCAGATTATAAAATACTTATATGGGAGAAAGAGGAGAAGAAAAGGCAGTTCCAAAGGCAGACCTTCTTTGGAGAAAGGGAACAAGTGGGGAGGGTTTTATCATTAATTGCTAAAACAAATAGTTCATGCCCAATAATACCGGCGATCCTGGACAGGGAGGGAGGTATAAGGAAGTCAACACCCGAGATAGTGGAAGAGTTTAGAAAATATTATGAGGAATTATATAAAGTTTCAAATCCCAATGTAGAAGGGGAGATGCAGGAATTCTTTGGGAAAATATCATTACCCAGTCTATCGGAGGAAGATAGGGAGGGCTTGGAGGCTCCATTAACCCTGGAGGAGTTGCAAAAAGCAACTGCAAAAATGATAAATCAGAAAGCCCCAGGTCCGGACGGACTGCCGATAGAGATTTATAAAAAATTTGGGGATATACTTCTACCTGCCCTCCTACAGGTGTTTAATGGGGCCTTTGAAGTGGGGCAGTTGCCGCTATCAATGATGGAGGCCACAGTGGTGGTCTTGGCAAAAGAAGGGAAAAACCAATTGGAGACCGCATCATATCGACCTATATCGCTATTGTGTTCAGATGTCAAGATTTTGGCAAAAGCACTTGCAACAAGGGTAAAAAATATAATTACAAAATTAATACATCAGGACCAAACCGGATTTATTCCAGGGCGGTCCACAAATATGAATGTGAGACGTGCATATTTAAATATTCAGATTCCTTCAGAAAGTAAAGGGAGTAGGGCAGTCATGTCCCTAGATGCGATGAAAGCCTTCGACAGTGTGGAATGGCATTACTTGAGGAAGGTGTTAACGGAATTCCAATTTGGGCCGAGATTTTTTCAATGGATAAGAGTGTTGTATACAGGCCCAAGGGCGAAAGTAAGGATAAATGGGGAATGCTCAGAGGGGTTCCACTTGGAGAGGGGGACAAGACAGGGGTGCCCTTTGTCGCCCCTGCTTTTCGCCCTCTCGGTGGAACCTTTGGCCTTAGCCTTGAGAGAGGCGCAGGATATCCAGGGGTTTAAAAGGGGGAATGAAGAGGAAAAGGTCGGTATGTATGCTGATGACGTACTACTGTTCTTGGGGGATACAGGGCCCTCATTGGTGGTGGCAATGACACTGATAAAAGAATTTGGATATTTTTCTGGACTAGAAATTAATTGGGAAAAATCAGTTCTCCTTCCAGTGGACTCCCTGGATGTTCCATTGCCAGGACAGGTATCCCAAATCAAAATTGTGAAGCAAATGAAGTATTTAGGAGTGAACATGACGTCAGATCCGAGACAGTATATAGCAGGGAACTTAGTCCCACTTATATCAAAATTAAAGCGGAAAGTCAGAGTATGGAAGAACCTTCCCCTGTCAGTAGCCGGCAGGTGCAATTTAATTAAGATGGTGTGGATGCCTCAAATATTGTATGTCATACAAAATTCACCAGTTTGGATTCCAAAATATTGGTTTAAAAAAATAGAAAGTCTGTTTAGAGAAGTAATATGGAAGAATGGAGTGGCAAGAATTAGTTTACAAGTATTACAGAGAACAAGGGAACTGGGAGGGATGGCACTACCCAATATGAGACATTATTTTTTGGCCTCTCAATTACAGTACATGAAAGGAGGTAATTTAAGAGTAACAGAGGAGAGGGGAGGCTCCCCTCTGGGGAAGGACACCCCGCATGATACGGTTGTGGAAGCAGTGGAGGCCGACTCATTTAGGTCCAGATGCCCTACAGTTCAACTGATGGTAAAATGTTGGGAGGAGGTAAAAGTAACTTTGGGGTATAGAGGTTATATGGAATATTCCCCATTATGGGAAAATAAAAATTTAGAGGAAATCAAGAAAATGGGGAGATTAGTAGAATGGGATAGGAGGGGCGTCCATTTTTTGGCACAACTGTATAGGGACGGGAGGTTGAAAACATTCCAGGAACTAAGGGATGAATATGGGTTGCCTGCCCACACCTTCTTCAATTACATACAAATTAAACATGCATTAGAGCCACAATTTAGAGGAAGGATTCTGGAGTGGAGCAAGATGCCCGTACTTAGGAAAATTATAAATAGTAATACATCTAAAGGAGTTATCTCAGATATTTATGGGTACTTGAAGAGAACAGAACTTGAAGGGGTGATAGAGGATAAAAAAAGGGTAAAATGGGAAGGAGACGTGGGCCCAATATCGGTTGAACAGTGGGAGAGGGTCTTGGCGCTGGGAGCGAAAGTTTCATTATCCCCATCACATATGATATCTCAAATGTATTTAATATACAGGGTATATTATACCCCCTTTAAGCTGTTCAGGTTTGGGAGTAGGCAAGATGCAGAATGTCCAAGATGTGGAGATCGAAGAGGGGATCTGATACATATGATTTGGCGATGCCCAAGATTATATAGATATTGGGAAGGAGTAATAGGAAAAATAAATCAAGTGCTTGGGTTATCTCTAGAAGTTGAAGCCAAAATCTGTATATTGGGATTGATAGAAGAGGAGGATGTCCTGGGGGATGCCCAGATAGCTGCAATCAGATGCCTTTTTCAAGGGAGAAAACTAATCGCATACAAATGGCAAAGGAGGGAAGCACCCACAGTGAAGGAATGGATGGAAGTAGTTAAAGATACAATAAAAAAGGAGAAGTACATATATAGGAAAAGAGGTAGTTATAGGAAGTTTGTTAAAATTTGGGGAAAGTGGTGTGAGTAGTGTGCAAGAGTGAAAGGGATGTAAGAGATACGGATGAAGGGGAGAGTGAAAATGGGGAGGGGAGGAGGGAGGGAGAAAGGAAAGAGTAGATTGTTTAATTCCTATTCATTTATACTTTTTGATATGTTGTTGATTACAATGTGTATCTAATATAATTGGGTGGGGGAATTGGAGAAGGAGAGTTTTGGTGGGGTGGAGGGATAGGGGTGGGATAGGGAGAAGAAATAGGTATGTTTGGGAAATTATTGAATGTAATTATTTTGTGGTAGTATTTGTGTATTTGAATATAAACCAAATACAATAAAAAGAAGATATGAATAAAAAAAAAAAAAATTCAAAACAGTTTTTATCAAAGCAAGATGTTTTTTTTAAAAAGTTATCTGAGAAAACAGTACTTGGAATTTGCTGAAAATCCAGAAAGGTTGCTTGCTGTCCTTAGAGGATAGGGGATGTATGTGCACAATCACCTGCGGCATCTGCTTCTTTAGAGGTAAGTCATCTCATGAATAGGATACCAATAAAAGAATATATAGAAGAGCGCCAAATCAGTAAAAAGTGCATTTATTTTATACAATCAATAAAAGTCTCACTTACATCCATAATTATTATTGTCCTCCGTTTGATATTCAAATCACTGTTCCCTTTCGCTGGTGCTGTTACTGGATGAATCCTCCTCCACAGCGTGCTAGGGGAAGCTCCGCTGTGTTCTGTGATGCACAGAGACATAGACTGGCTCGTAGACAGCGTGTGACGTCAGCCGGGGGGTACCCGAGAGCACAACGCGTTTCTGAGCTTGCGCAAGCCTCGTTCAGGCATGCGCGCTCCTTTCTCAAGTGCAGGTATCATGATAGCTGCACTTGAGAAAGGAGCGCGCATGACTATCAAACGGAGGACAATAATAATTATGGATGTAATTGAGACTTTTATTGATTGTATAAAATAAATGCACGTTTTACTGATTTGGCGCTCTTCTATATATTCTTTTATTTGCCAGTTCCTAAATGTCTTGCAGGACAGTTTCATGGGTCAGATGGTAAACGCACCCACTAAAAACAAAGCGTTACTAGACCTACTGATTACCAAAAATACAGACCTGATCACAAATGTGGAAATACGGGGAAATTTAGTAAACAGTGATCACAGGTCAATTTATTTCAGTATAACTTAACATAACATAAGGTTAATACAAAGACGCAGAATTTCAAAAGAGCCAACTTCCCTAAACTACGATCCTTGCTAGAAGATACTAATTGGGATAAAATCTTAGGAACAAAGAACGCAGAGGAAAAATGAGTATGCTTTAAGAGCATATTAAATATGGGCATTAGTCAGTTCATTCCAATGGGAAATAAATTTAAAAGAGCTAATAAAAGTCCTGGGTGGCTTAACTCCAATATAAAAATGCATATAAAAGCAAAGGAAAAGGTCTTCAAACAATACAGCAATACAATAATTGCCAGACCATTGTTCCTAATTTTTATAAACAGTCTGCTGACTGGAATGGTACCAGCTGATTGGAGAAAAGTCAATGTAGCACCAATATTTAAAAAATGGCCAAGTTACATCCCTGGGAATTACAGACCAGTTAGCCTAACATCAATTTTATGCAAGCTCTTGGAGGGGATGATAAGGGACTATATACAAGATTTTAGTAATGGCAACGGTATCATTATCAGGAATTAGCATGGATTCATGAAGAATCATTCTTGCCAAACCAATCTATTAACCTTCTATGAGGAGATGAGCTTCCATCTAGATAAAGGAAGGCCCATAGACATGGTGTATCTGGATTTTGCAAAAACATTTGATACAGTTCCCCATAAACGTTTACTGTAAAAATTAAGGTCCGGTGGCATGGACCATAGGGTGAGTACATGGATTGAAAACTGGCTACTTTCAGAGTTCAGAGGGTAGTGATAAATGGGGAGTACTCTGAATGGTCCGGGTGAAAAGTGGGGTCCCCCAGGGTTCTGTCCTAGAACCAAACCTATTTAATTTATTCATAAATGACCTGGAGGATGGGATAAACAACTCAAACTCTGTATTTGCGGACAATATTAAAGAAGAAGTAAACCCTGGTGGGGTTTTCTTCCTCTTTATTTCCCTGCAAAGGTAAAGCATAATGGGCTACTATGCATCGCATAGTAGCCCAATATGTGTCACTTAACTGACACTGAAGCCCATGCTGTCACCGTTGTCCCCAAGAGCTGGGAGCATCCATCTTCACCCCTCCTTCCTTTCCGGGCCAGGAACTCCGGCTCTGTGACTGGCAGGAGTCGCGTGCCGTGTGGGAGCCGCCAGTCACGGCCTAACCCCTATTGGAAACGGCATAATGTGCCCTTTATAAAGGGCGCATGTGGCGTAGTCATCGGCGCTCAATTTTTTCGTAAATATCTCCTAAACCGTGGAGGTTTAGGAGATATTTCAAGCACCTACAGGCAAGACTTAATATAGGCTTACCTGTAGCGATCCAGAATTACCAAATTCGGAGAAAGCATGGAACACTGCTTTCTCCGTTCACAATCAACCTGTTTCTCAAACTGCAGCTTTGAAATGTAGGTATCACTTTTATGACCATTTACATAGTGGCAGGGTCTCACACTGTCACTATATATATACTGTATACTGTATATATATTGTAATGGAAATTTGTAGGTTCTGTATATAATTGTATTCTATTTTATATGTATTGCACAATGCCCTCACTGTGCACACGGCACTAACAATGTTTTCAGTACATGTTTTGCATTCTTTCGAGTTCTGATTAGAATAAGCCTGCCTATGTAACGCCCCTTGTTACCATAAACGTACAATTGTAATATTAATCTGATACCTACGTAATCATGTGTATAAAAGCCTTCAAATGCGTCATAATAAAGGAGAACGGTTATTTGGAAAGATGCTGAGCGTATCTTTTGTGTCTGTTCCCTACTGCAGTAGTTATTAATTTGGAACCACTAATCAATATGAGGATAGGAGTTGCCTATCATCAAAATATCCATTTCAGGTGGCGAGCCAGCCAGGAGGGGTTATCAGGTGACCCTGAGTATCCGAAACGAGGAGCTTGAGACGATCCGGGAATTTCTGATAATCAGCCGGCTGAGGTAAGCCTTTTGCTTACATTTGAGTTATCAGACTTCCTTGATCGGTAAGGCATTTTCGGGACAAAGGGTACCTATTTTACACCCCTTAATCGAACTGTATTGATTAGTGGTTATATGTTATGTTGTCACTGTCTACTGTCCATCAGAGTGTTATAGAGAAAGGGAAGAATAGTGCTGTTCACAGGTATATGTAGTACATCTGCTAGTAAAAGTAGTTTAGAGGCAAAAGGGTATAGGCACACGTAGAGAAGACTGGCCAGTCATTATGGGCATTAAATTAAGTAAGGGAATGATGGGTAAGAGACCCTCAAAAATGCCCAGCGCAAGAGGAGCGCTATATATGAACCGAAGGTGAGGTTCCGCCTATACTGAGCCCCTAGATTAATGGTTAAAGTGGACAGGGATCCACAAAGGGTAACTGGGTTACCACCAAAGTCCACAGGGACAAAGAATCATGCAGAGTATACAGCTAGAGAAACAGCTATTTATGTGAGCAGGATGGATCAAGAGTGACATTAACACTAGACAGAAAGGGACATTTTGATGTTAAGTTGTGGGATGAATTTGGGGTCAGGCACTTCAACTAGTAAAGTCAAGAAACAGTAATGAGAGTTAAAACAAACTTCTGGCCCTTCAAATGTATATATATACACACACACCCAGTATGATGTTGTATATGAGCTGGGAGGAGGTGTTCTAGTGTTTTCAAGTTTATAGCATTTGTATATATTATTTATTATTATTTATTGTTATGATGAATTGTTTGTACAAAAAAATGTAGTACTAAGATATTATATTCATATTTTTATAATTCCTTTTGAAATAACATATTTCCTGGAGGTTTTTTTTTTGTTTATATACATTAGGGATGTTGGATCCATATCACATGCCATTATTACATTAAATTGATGCATCAAACTATGGTAATGCAGACTCCATTAATAGCAAATTATTCTGCTTCTGAGATGATTTTGTGAATTACACATTTTTGTTTCACTTAAATATTGGTCTTGCAAGTAGATTTGTTCACTCTGTGGAATATCATAAACTTCATAAATCAAAATTGCCTGGATTTGTAAATGGTGTATTGCAGTTTAGATCAGACAGATCTGCATGCAAATGTTAACAAAAAAAATAAAAAATCGAATTGTTACTTCATTGACTTCGGTGACCCATTTCATCTGTGAATTAACATCTGAAAATGTTCTCACTTTTGGTAAATTGATGAACCATTTTGCTTACTTGAAAAAAACAAGAATAAGGTATTATCACTGCTTAACTTTTCAACAAGTACAATCTTCTTACAAAAAAAGTAATGCAACAAGACAAGATATGGTAACTGCTTGCCTTTTTTTTTTTTAAACAAAAGCAGAATATGGCCTAGGAAATATAGGAAAGTAAATACTCTTCTTTTTTCTTTTTTTTTTATACAGTAACTTCACATATTTAAATGAATGAAGCTTGGTAGTAAATTCTAATTTGTAATAAAGGATTTTTGTCCTATTTCTTTTTCATTACTTAGCATTTTCTGAAAGGACTTGGGTCTCAATTCCTTTTCCCTGAAATTCTCAAACTTTCACTGAGTTGCAGAAGATCTTGATGCACTTTTAGCAAATGATTGTCTCTCTGGGAGATTGCCACAGAGAATTAAGTTCTCACAGTCCATATCTTTGCCTCCTGTGTTGGGGGTAGGGAACTATAAGATACAGATCACTTCAAGTATAATGCTACACTGGTGAAGCAGGTTCAGCACTGGACAGTTCTTCAGATGCCACCAATTATTGTTCTTTTTAACACCAATTCTGTCTTAAAATTAATATTAAACTTGAACGTGGAATTTGAGCCATTGTAATTACAAGGATCACACAAACCATTTCCTTGCCAGTTGCTAAAAAAGCAGGTGTTATCTAGCATGTGATGTTGAGTGACAATCAGAGTATGGGAACCAAAAATGGGGTTTTAGAACTGGATCTCTGAAAAATAAAAAATAAATTAATCAGGACTTAGGAATATAGAATTTGAAATTAAAGTGAAGAGATTACCTTGATGTGTTATGCCACGTACACACGATCAGACTATCCGGAGGTCCGCTGGACTTTCTGAACGAGCGGATTTGCCCACATATGCCCACACACGAACTGACTTTTCCGGCAGACTGGGTGCGGCGGACTTCTGGCGGAGGTCCGCCGGACTTTCCAAATGAACGGACTTGCCCACGTATGGACTAAAGTCCGTTAATTTTCAATGTGATTTCAGGTACGACGGGACTAGCGAAGGAAGTCAATGTCGCCGCTTCCATCAGCAAGATTGACACCTTGCAAGCCCCGTCTGGTATGGATTTTAAGGGTAACCTCACGCCGAAAAAATGGTGTGGGGGTCCCCGAAAAGTCCATACCAAACCCTTATCCAAGCACACAGCCCGGCCCGTCAGAAAAGGGGGTGGGGATGAGCGAGCGTTCCCCCTCCTGAACCATTACCAGGCCGCGTGCCCTCAACATGTGGGGGTGGGTGCTTTGGGGAAGGGGGGCGCCCTGTGGCCCCCCACCCCAAAGCACCTTGTCCCCATGTTGATGAGGACAAGGGCCTCTTACCGACAACCCTGGCCGTTGGTTGTCAGGGTCTGTGGGCGGGGGGCTTATCGGAATCAGGGAGCCCCTTTAATAAAGGGGCCCCCAGATCCTGGCTCCCCACTCTATGTGAATGAGTATGGGGTACATCATACCCCTATCCATTCACCTGGAGGGAAAAAGTGGTAATAAAAAAACACACAACACAGGTTTTTAAAGTAGTTTATTAGTCAGCTCTGGGAGTCTTCTTCCGACTTTGGGGGTCTTCTCACAGGGTTCCCCCGCTATCTTCTTCTCTTTTGCCGCTCTTTTGCTAGCGGAGGAGCCCGGCTTTCTCGTTCATTGTCGTCGCCAACCGGGGGTGCTCTTCTGACTTCGGGGGTCTTCATTCCGACTTCTCCGCACTTTCCGGCCTCTTCTCCTGCTCTTCAGTTCTTCTGCCAGGCTCTTCCGCTATCTTCTTCCAGCTCTTTTACTAGCGTTGGCCCGGTCTTCTCATTCGTCACCACCTCCGCCTTCTTCTTCTTCTTTTCTTCCGATGTTGACACGACGCTCTCTCCCACTGTAATGCCTGGGACACGTTGCGCGGCGACTTATATAGGCATTAAGGGAAGGGGTCACGGGTGATGTCACATGGTGACACCGTCCCCTATGATGTCACAGTCCCAGGGGTCCCAGGCATTACAGCGGGAGAGAGCATTGTGTCAACATTGGAAGAAGAGAAGGAAGAAGAAGAAGAAGGAGGCGGTGGCGAACGAGAAGAACGGGCCAATGCTAGTAAAATAGCTGGAAGAAGATAGCGGAGGAGCCCGGCAGAAGAACCAAAGTACGGGAGAAGAGGCCGGAAATCGCGGAGAAGTCAGAAGAAGACCCCTGGACGGCGACGACAACGAAGGAGAAAGCCGGGCTCCTCCGCTACCAAAAGAGTGGCAAAAGAGCAGAAGATATCGGAGGAGCCCGGGAGAAGACCCCCGAAGTCGGAAGGCGACCCCCAGAGCTGCCAAATAAACTATTTTAAAAACCTGTGTTGTGTATTTTTTTATTTACACTTTTTCCTCCCAGGTGAATGGGTAGGGGTACGATGTACCCCATACTCATTCACATAGGGAGGGGGGCCAGGATATGGCCACCCCCTTATTAAAAGGGGCTCCCGGATTCCGATAAGCCCCCTGCCTGCAGACCCCTGGCCGTTGGTTGTCGGGAAGAGGCCCCTCTTTCCCAAAGCACCCACCCTCCCGTGTTGAGGGCACGTGGCCTGGTATGGTTCAGGAGGGGGGGTGCTTGCTCGTCCCCACCCCCTTTCCTGACCGGCTGGGCTGCTTGCTCAGATAAGGGTCTGGTATGGACTTTGGCGGGACCCCCATGCCGTTTTTCCGGCGTAGGGTTTACCCTTAAAATCCATACCAGGCGACGGGGCTAGCAAGATGTCAATCTCGCCGATGGAGTCCACCGGACTAAGTCCGCCGGATAGTCCGATTGTGGGTACGCGGCATTAGATGACATAGAAGTGACATTTGTCATTAGGGATGAGCTCAGGTTTGTTCTAATCCTAGTTGGAACTCACCTGAGCTATCTTGCCAGGAGCTGTCATTGCACATTGTCAATCATAAGTGGCTGAGGCATTCCTTGCCCTATAACTGGGGCAAGTACATGTATGGTTATCGGGTGGGAAATTCCTCAGCTGCCTATGGCTGTCTATGCTTGACAGTGTACAGTGACAGCTTCCATGCGGCAAAGCTCAGGTGGGTTCAGGCCTAGGTTTTAAACAGGCCTGAGTTCCTCCTAATTATCACTATGCCAAAGACCTCTAATGCGCAAAAACAACAGCACACATCTCACCAGCTATAGCTAAATTGTGTATTTGTGATTTGCCAATTTTGTATGTAAACAAAATTTGATAAACTCCTTATAATTTCTTTCAGCTATTCCTTATATTACTTGTATTCCTTGCTTTCCCCATGTTATTTTTTTTTCCAAACTGTTGTTTTTTCTGAAGTCTATACTATATACAGTAAATTTCAGAACTGTTAGGCCGCGTACACACGGGCGGACTGTTCGCCCAACTTTGTCCGCTGAACAGTGTTTCAGCGGACAGTCCGCCCGTGTGTGGGCTTTCAGCGGACAGTTTCAGCGGACAGTTTGACGGACAAAGTCTTTCGGAAATTCCGAAAAACTGTCCGCTGAAACTTTGTTTGAGCGAACAGTCCGCCCGTGTGTAGGCTACTTTCGAAATGAGCAAACTGTTCCCGCTCGGAGGAAAGTCTGCTCATTTCGAGCACGTGTGAAGGTAGGCGGGGCCCGCGACGGAGACGTCGCGGGCTCCGCCGCCTGGAATGGACTTAAAGGGGAACCCCAACGCCGAAAAAAATCGGATCGGCGTGGGGGTCCCCCCAAAGTCCACAACAGACCCTTGTCCGAGCACGCTACCCGGCCGGCCAGGAAAGGGGGGCGAGCGAGCGCGCCCCCCCTCCTGAGCCGTACCAGGCCGCGTGCCCTCAACATGGGGGGTGCCTTGGGGAAGGGGGGGCCGCGCGGCCCCCCCACCCCAAAGCACCTTGTCCCCATGTTGATGAGGACAAGGGCCTCTTCCCGACAACCCTGGCCGTTGGTTGTCGGGGTCTGCGGGCGGGGGGCTTATCGGAATCCGGGAGCCCCCTTTAAGAAGGGGGCCCCCGGATACCGGCCCCCCACCCTATGTGAATGAGTATGGGGTACAATGTACCCCTACCCATTCACCTGTAAAATAAAAGTACCCAAAAAAAAAACACAACACACGAGAAAAAATATTTTATTGCACAGCTCCGGGGGTCTTCCGTCTTCGGGGGTCTTCTCGCCGGACTCCTCCGCTATCTTCGTGTAGCTCTTTTGCTAGCGGAGGAGTCCGGCTTTCTTCCTCCCCGCCGCCGGCCTCTTCTCCCGACTTCGGGGGTCTTGTCCCCCTCTTCGGTTCTTCTGCCGGGCCACCGCGCCTTCTTGTAGCTCTTTTGCAGGCGGTGGCCCGGTCTTCTGTCACCGCTGTCGCCGTCGCCACCTTCCGTTCTTCTTCTTCTTCTTGTTCTTCTTCTTCTTCTCCAGGAGATGTTGACACGACGCTCTCTCCGGCCGGAATGCCAGAGCCGCCCTGCGCTGCCACTTATATAGTGACAATGGGGCGGTGTCACATGGTATATGTCACATGGGTTGGTCACATGGGTTGATGTCACATGGGGACTATGACATCGTAAGGGGGCGGGGTCACCATGTGACATCAACCCATGTGACCAACCCATGTGACATATACCATGTGACACCGCCCCATTGTCACTATATAAGTGGCAGCGCAGGGCGGCTCTGGCATTCCGGCCGGAGAGAGCGTCGTGTCAACATCTCCTGGAGAAGAAGAAGAAGAACAAGAAGAAGAAGAAGAACGGAAGGCGGCGACAGCGGCGACAGAAGACCGGGCCACCGCCTGCAAAAGAGCTATAAGAAGGCGCGGTGGCCCGGCAGAAGAACGGAAGGCGGCGGCGACAGAAGACCGGGCCACCGCCTGCAAAAGAGCTACAAGAAGGCGCGGTAGCCCGGCAGAAGAACCGAAGAGGGGGACAAGACCCCCGAAGTCGGGAGAAGAGGCCGGCGGCGGGGAGGAAGAAAGCCGGACTCCTCCGCTAGCAAAAGAGCTACACGAAGATAGCGGAGGAGTCCGGCGAGAAGACCCCCGAAGACGGAAGACCCCCGGAGCTGTGCAATAAAATATTTTTTCTCGTGTGTTGTGTTTTTTTTTGGGTACTTTTATTTTACAGGTGAATGGGTAGGGGTACATTGTACCCCATACTCATTCACATAGGTTGGGGGGCCGGTATCCGGGGGCCCCCTTCTTAAAGGGGGCTCCCGGATTCCGATAAGCCCCCCGCCCGCAGACCCCGACAACCAACGGCCAGGGTTGTCGGGAAGAGGCCCTTGTCCTCATCAACATGGGGACAAGGTGCTTTGGGGTGGGGGGGCCGCGCGGCCCCCCCTTCCCCAAGGCACCCCTCATGTTGAGGGCACGCGGCCTGGTACGGCTCAGGGGGGGGGGGGCGCGCTCGCTCGCCCCCCCTTTCCTGGCCGGCCGGGTAGCGTGCTCGGACAAGGGTCTGTTGTGGACTTTGGGGGAACCCCCACGCCGATTTTTTTCGGCGTTGGGTGTCCCTTTAAGTCCATTCCAGGCGGTGGTGCCCGCGACGTCTCCTTCGCGGGCCCCGCCTACCTGTACACGCGCTCGAAATGGGCGGACTTGCCTCCGCCTTACGTGGGCGAGTCCGTTCATTTCAAAAGTTGAGCGAACTGTTTGGCAAACAGTTCGCTGAAACAGTCCGCTCGTGTGTGGGCAAGTCCGCTCATGCAAATTTTGAGCGGACTGTTGCGGCAACTGTTTGACGAACAAAGTTTCAGCGAACAGTCCCCGCGTGTGTACGCAGCCTTACTATTTTTTTCAAACAATTGACTTTCACAGTTGTATATTTTTAGTAAAGAGCAAAATACTTGTCCTTGTTAACAGTCTACAATGAAAAGCCTACAAAGCAAATAAATAAACACGCTACATCTTGCATAGATGAGATGAAACTGTGCAGTGCATACACCTAAGCATTTTGTTCATAATGGACTTTAATTTTCATGCATTATAATTCAAAGTTATACAAAATCATATACTTAATAACAAAACACTTGAAAAAAATAATTGTATTTAACAGTGATTCTTTTTCACATAATACATATTACTTTCTTTAAAGACTAGTAATAAAAATTACTGAAAAACTTGTTAAGAATTAAAGCTAACAACAGGCATTTTCCAAAGGTCAGCATAGCCAGCTCCATGATTTTCTCATGGCAGCTTTCGTTTGAAAGAAAATTCCAGAAAATGTAGCTTTGTTAAAATTAGTTGTGCATGTTTTTTGTTTTTGGTTACATGGTTTGAAAATGCAATATTCCACAGTGTTGGAGCTTGTAGCATTGTCCTGCTTCTATGAGTATTGGAATAGCCATTGTACACTGCTCTTAAATCCAGTTGTTGTTCAACCAATGGGGAATAGGCAAAACTGAATCTGGATTGTTTTTTTGTGTCAAATGTGTTGGTTCTAATAAATCACAAATTGATGGCTTTTTGACATTTTAACACAGTTACGTTTATACAATTTACAACAAGCAGTACAAAAAAAGCAAATCTCATAAGCAGCTCAGTGAGCAAACACACCATTTTAAATGTTTTCAAAGTTTAGGGAATCCACAAGTGCTCGAAAAAAAGGGTTTGCAACAGGGATAGGGGGGGCAAAGGGTATACAGGGTATATACAGGGTATACAGGCACCTACACAGTATCTGTCCTGAGGAAGATAACATTTTAGTGAAACGCGTTGATGAGCACGTTTTTGGAGGCACTTCTGGATCAAAAATCTCTTTTTCACTTTGATATATTACCAAATCAATCCTTGTACTGTAAACCCAGCCCTCTGTAACTGCATTATTGGGTAACTGGTAACTGTGTCCACATAGGGTGTTGTTTGTATGTTGTTTATATGTTTTTTAATTATGCTGTAATAAAATTTACAATTTATATACTTTTTATTGATTCTCCCTCTCATTATGTGCCCACAAAGTCCACCAATTCTTTGACTTGTTCAATTCTTATATATATATATATATTTTGGATGTTGGCATGGTGAGGGTCTTCCCTTCCTACTTTATTTGAAAGAGTAAACCTCATTGGTAACATACGCAATGCAAGAGAGAAGGGTTTCAAAGGTCTCTCCAAGGAAAAGTGGTAACCTGAGAGCAATTAACAAAGTGCACAGACTTCAGTCTAAACTAACGGAATAACTTGTAAAAACAGCCACACAGAGCAGACCAAGAGAACCCCAAGATGGTTGGGTTCCCGGAAGAATTTTGTATTTTCCCTGACCCTGATGTCATGAACATACTGCCTTAAAGCCAAATCTTTATTTTAAATTATATACATTTTAGAGAAAGTGAAAGAAAGTGTCCTAAAATATTAAGTCATTATTACATTAGAAGTTCAACAATGTCAACATACTTTACATTTAGTTAAACAGGTCAGCCTCAAACAATTTCTCACCTATACTTTGGAGAGTATGCATGTTAAATGATTTGATAATTTTTTATGGAAAGGTGCTAATACAATGTGACATATGTATTATGTCACCAATGCAGTATGTAGTTATACGTGAACTTAATATTTATTTGTATAGACAAATGACACTTTGCAAGCTAAAATATTGTAATCACATGTAACATAATATTTTGTAATATAATGTAATAGACAATGAATGATTGCTAGGGTCTGAGGTAGATCAATGCACAGCAGCAGCAACTTACAGTATATATGACTGCACTAGCATTTTTATTTTCCTTGACTAGAGTACCCATTAAATATATTTAACTAAACAAATACTAGTAGATTAGCATAGAGCTGGTTAAATGAAGTAGCTAAAACAGAACAGAATTTTGTTCATGTTACCAATTTTTCCTTTAAGTTGTCCTACTGGCTTTATCTGCTGCTTCCTCAAATATTAGTCATTATGAAGCTTTCACTTAAAGTAAGGAGCTCATTGCCCCCAATAATTTGGATGAGATATTTGTGGAACTAGGTTTTAAATATAATATATGTATATGTACTGTTTGCTTGGTCATTCACTCCCCTTCCCCAGATTGTGGTGCCACCCAAACTGAGAGTAAAGACTTTTTTTTTTAAGTTTTACGTGACAAATATCAAAAACTTTTCAGGCATTAACCATGGGTTCATAGTAGTGCGATGTAGGAAGCAGCGCAATTCCAGCACCGGTTCCCGAATCGCTCCTCTCCCGCAGCCAACCGCTGCGAGTGTCATTAGCAAAGTTACTGACACCCCCAGTTTAGTTCACAGATCACAGTGCGAACTGTGAAGTCACACAGTAATCGGATCACATAGATGAGAACACCCATGCGATCCGATTCTGGTACACAAAAAAAACAAGTCACTGCACTATTTTCTGTGCGAATCCAATGCGATTTCAGCCATACAACTGTATGGCTAAACTCGCAATGCTCAGAAATCGCATGTGAATGTCACCTGCGGTACGGGTGCGAATCACATGCGATCTCTGAGATCGCGCTAGTGTGAACCCAGGCTTAACAACATAAGAAATGTTAACTGTGCCTTGTTTGTATTTATTTTGATGTTTCTTAGTGCATGCTTACAGTACTTACAGGTATTTATTAAAGTGGTTCTAAAGCCAAAATGTTTTTCTACCCTAATGCATTCCCGGCATTAAGGTAAAAAACGTTTTATATTTTTCTGTCCTCCCTCTTCCCTGTGTGAAGGCAAGAGAGGGGGAATAGATCCAGTGCTATGCACAGATGCATCACTTCTCCCCTGTCTCCTTCTTCACTCAGGAACTGTCAACCAAATTCAGTGAGGCGGAAACAGGTGCAGAGCAAAGCCCCACTTTGTGAATCCATAAGGTGCAGCTCAGAAGCAAGCACGAACTGTGTGCCTCCTTAGCATAGCAAGTGTTACCTTTATTAACACTTTAACTCTTATAGAGATCTTAGTACTTCTCCCTGCATCTCCAGAAGGACATAGACATCTTTGTTTAAGTATTACCCAGGGTCAGCATCTACTACCTGGAGTAAAGCTAAACTCCAGGAATCCAGCCACTTTGTACAATTAATTAAGACCGATGAGGTGCATTCCTCAAAAAAAAACAAAAAATAGTACTTTATTTATTTTTTCAAAATAGTACCTTATGAGGTGCATGCCTGCACAACAAAACCACCATCTGCCTTGAAGGTCCTCTCAGCACAAAGGAAGGGCAAACCAGAAGCTTCAGCACATACCGTGCAAGCTCTGACTAATGGTACAGCTTGGACACACAATAGTCCATCAACAGCCACTAGTCCCAGCTCCTGACAACTCTCTTGGCCTGTCACTATTAACAGCTCCTGCCAACTCTGCTAGCCTACCACCATTATCAGGTCCCACTACCCTTCCTGAACTACCACCATTACTAGCTCTTTACATCTCTTCTGGTCTACCACCTATTTACATCTCTGCTGCCCATCTCTGCTTGCCTGATGCTGACACTATTAGCAACTGTTGTGACATTTCCTGGACTGCAGCTGCCCCTATTATCAGCTCTCGCAGCCTGTAATGGCCTGCCTGCATTACTAGCTCTTGCCACCCTTCCTAACTTGCCAATGTCACCAATACCAGCTCCTGACACTTTTCCTTGCCAACCACCATTACCAGTTCTTGCCACTTTTGCTGGCCTGCCACTATTACCAGCTCCTGCCACCTACCCTAGCCTGCTGCTGCCAGCATTACCAGTTCCTTTCACCAATCCTGGCCTGCCAGCATTGTCTCTGAAATAATACAGTCTCATTTTTATTTTACTATAGAACCTGTCTAATCTCTTCCTGATAAAGCTGCTTACATACATTGTATAATATTTCTAAACATTTTCTACACTATATTTTTTTATTTCAAAATCAAGCCTGCCTCAAATCAAACATTTCCCTCGATTACTTTGTAGCCTAATAAAGGTGCTTATATACTGTGCAGCAACTATACAGTATTTTTGGTTACTGTTTTTTTTTAAATATTACAATGTAATTTTTTCCTTTCTTTTCCTTCCTTTAGATGGCAGCTCACCTCCTCAGAAGGTTAATAAATTGGTTTGACAAGAGTGATTCTTCATGAATCCATGCTGATTACTGCTAATGATACCGTTTTCATTACTAAAATCTTGTATATAGTCCCTTATCATCCCCTTCCTAAGCTTGCATACTATTGATGTTTGGCTAACTGGTCTGTAATTCCCAGGGATGTATTTTGGCCCTTTTTAAAATATTGGTGATACATTGGCTTTTCTTCAATCAGCTGGTACCATTCCAGTCAATAGACTGTCAGTACAAATTAGGAACAATGGTCTGACAATTACTCGACTCAGTTCCCTTAGGAACCTCGGGTGCAAGCCATCTGGTCTGGGTGACTTATTAATGTTAAGTTTTTCAAGTCTAATTCTGTCCTCTGTTAGCAATGAGGGTGTTTCCTGTGATGTGTCATGAGGATAAACACTGCAGCTTTGATTACTGCAGCCCCCCGATTCCCTTGTGAAGACTGAGGAGAAGAATAAATTCAATACCTTCGCCATCTAACCATCCTTTGTAACCAGATTCCCTTCCTTATTCTTTATGGGGCCAATATGGTCTGTCCTCCCTCTTTTACTGTTTATATAATTAAAGAATTTCTTGGGATTTTTTTGCTCTTCTCCGCTGTGTCTTCCATATTCTATCTTAGCCACTCTAATTGCACCCTTACATTACTTGTTGTATTCTTTGTAAAGTCTGAATTCTGATGATGATCACTCAGCCTTGTATTTTTTGAAGGCCTCCTCTTTTGTTTTTATGTGTATTTTTACATTGGAGTTAAGCCATCCAGGAACTCTGTTCGCTCTTTTAGTTTTATTTCCCAATGGGATGCACTGGCTAATGCCCTTATTTAATATGGTCTTAAAGCAAACCCATCTCTCCTTCGTGTTCTTTGTTCCTAAGATTTTATCCCAATTTATATCTTCTAGCAAGGTTCGTAGTTTAGGGAAGTTGGCTCTTTTGACATTCAGTATCTTTGTATTCCCCTTATGTTTCGTATTTGTGTGAATTATACTGAAGCTAATTGACCTGTGATTGCTGTTTCCTGAATGGCCCCTTATTATCACATCCGTAAACAAGTCTGTACAATAGGTCTAGTAACGATTTGTTTCTAGTTGGTGCATCTACCATCTGACCTATGAAATTGTCCTGCAAGACATTTAGGAACTTAGACGAATGCACGGTTTTTTCTGCCCAGTCTATGTCAGGATAATTAAAATCCCCCATTATGATGACACCCCCCATCCTTGCCACTAATACAATTTGTGATAGGAGATCTGTCTCCCCTTCCGCCTTTAGGTTAGGGGCCTATAACATACTCCCAGTATTACTTTGGAGCTCTACCCATAAGGATACCACCTCCTCCCTAGCTCCCCTAGTGATGTCATCTCTCACATTCACTTGTACATTATTCTTGATATACAGACATACCCGTCCCCTTTTTTTACCCTCCCTATCCCTGCGATAAAGGGAATACCCTTAAATGGTTGCCAGCCAATCATGAGAGCTGTTGAGTCAAGTCTCAGTAGCAAGAAGAAAACCATTATTGAAAGAAAGCCATAAGAAGCCCTGTCTGCGGTTTGCGAGAAGCCATGTGGGGGACACAGCAAACAAGCAGAAGAAGGTGCTCTGGTCAGATGAGACCAAAATTGGCCTAAAAGCAAAACACTGTGTGGTGGAAAACAAACACAAACACTGTATATAACCCTAAACACACCATCCCCACCATAAACATTGTGGTGGCAGCATCATGTTCTAGGGATGCTTTTCTTCAGCAGGGACACAGAAGCTGGTGGAGTTGATGGGAAGATGTATAGAACTAAATACAGGGCAATCTTAGCAGATAACCTGTTAGAGTCTGCAAAAGACTTGAGACTGGGGTGGAGGTTCACCTTCCAGCAGGGCAAAGATGCTAAACATACAGCCAGAGCTACAATGGAATGGTTTAGATCAAAGCATATTTATGTGTTAGAATGGCCAAGTCAAAGTCCAGACCTAAATCCAATTGAGAATATGTAGTAAGACTTGAAAATTGCTGTTCACAGACACTCTCCATCCAATCTGACAAAGCTTGAGCTATTTTGAAAAAAATAATGTCATTCTCTAGGTGGGAAAAGCTGATAGAATACAAATGCATGCCACACTTTGCAGATTTTTTTGTAAAAAAAAACGAAAACGTTTATCCTTCTTATCTTTATCCTTTTTCCTTCCACTTCACAATTAAGTACCACTTTGTGTTGGTCTATCACATAAAATCCCAATAAAATACATTAACTTTTTTGATTGTAACATGCCAACCACTAAACAAACTTTTGTGTATATTTTCCTACTTTCAGCCTTCATGTACGAGGGGTCTTCAAAAAGTTTCCGCACTTTTATATATTTAATAGAGTTAAAAAAAATGCAGAACTTTTAAAAAAAACCCTTGTATATCATTTTTTTAAACTAACTATATCCTCTACATATACTACTGGTTGTTCTAATCTGCTTTGCCACCCTCTAGTGTACATGAACTATACAAGTGTTCTCTTCTGTTTTGTAATCCTATCTATCACAAAGCGCAAGACTGAACACAGGCGCAGTGAACCACAAAGCTGAGGCATATCTGTCAGTCTCACCCAAATCACATCAAAGAAAGGTCATCATATTCTATAATAACTGAAAGCAGATTCTCATTGCATTATGCCTTTTGTATGGCGTCTTCAGTTTTCTGCCTGTTGAGGATACAATATCAAGCATATTTATAACCCTTTTATGCTACAATGAAAGAGTTTATAAGCGCTTTGTTTTACATCCACTATCTATTATGCATTCTGGTCCTGATACTACATGATATCATGTTGTCATTAACAAGAAAAACTGCACTAAAGGGGTATTTAGCAATTAGATAGTTGCACTTCATTGTACCACTCAAGGGAGAATTTAATGCTGAAATGTATTTAGAAAAAAAATGTTTCTATAACTTTAGTGACCTAACGTACATGTAATGAAGCTTCATCCTGAAGAAATCCTCTGTGTGGGGTGCCCTTTCCACTCCCTGTCACTGAACGTTTTTCCCCAAATTATTTATAGAACAGCAATTTCCTCCTTCCAGTAATGCTTGAGCTTAGAGTATGACTAATTGATGTGTTGGAGTGTCCCCCCACTCTTCCTGACTGTGTCAGCACCTATCCGATGTAGCAGGGAAGAACTTATGTAGAATTGAAGGGGTTCTCTACTATCATGTCAAAATCTTGAAATTATTCTCCTGAATATTTGTGCAAAGGGAAGATTTCAATGCAAAGCGGACTATGGTAGTTTTTGTGACTCTGTAAATGTTCTCCCCAAATCAGCTTCCCATTTCTCAAAATAGGGCAATGTGAAGTCCTCTGGAGGTAGAACCAAAAGTGAATAGAGCTTACATAGAGAATGAGGGACAGTACAACTGTCCGAGCAATGTTCTTCCAGTGTGGTCAATCTGCGATGGAAGCTATTCAGAGGGGGGATAGATTGAAAAAATTATGGATTTGTAGGGCTCATCCAAAAGTCCAACTTGTAGGGGCCTGTTGGATTGTCATTGAACTTCTGACACTGTGATGGTTAGAATCTCTGAGTCTTCTACAAAAACAGAACTAAAGTCCTCTTATAATAGATTGTGAGAAGGAAAGCTATTGCAGAAGAGACATGCCTCTTCTGCAATAAAAAAAAACACCTACCTCCATGCTTGCAGTATTCTACAAAATCTAAACTTACACTAAGCGTACACTGCAGGGACAGTCCCTGTGTGCCAGAATTACTGACTCCTGCTCCTGCACAGTTACATCATTCTAACCCCGCCATAGAGATACCCAAAAACCAGCACCTGGGGAGAAGATGCCAGTCCCGGCACCAGGACCCAGACCATTTCAGAGGAGGTAAGTTTACTGACTTTAATTCTACTTTAAGCTGCACATCTCATCTTACAGTGCCAAGACTGTCCCTGTTTGCCATGATGACTGCCACGTGTGCATGTGTAGGAGTTAAGTTATCCTGAGCTAGCCAATGGACATACCCCAAGACTGGCACCCAGGGAGAAGATGACGGCACCAGCGAGGGAACCCAGACTGTTTGAGAGAAGGTAAGTTTAATGACTTTAGTTCAGGATTAAACTGCTGTGAACAAGCTCACAATGGGTACCTATCCTTTCCTCTCTCCTTTGCCAATTGGAAGTTGTTTTATAATGTACGCTGCTTGTAACACAACCTCCAAATGGGGAAGGAAATCCTGTGATTCGCCAGACTCTCCCCCATTCACAGATGCAGTGTAATCAATTAATGGGATTTTCTCAGTAGACACAATCTAACTGCTGATTACTACTTTCTCTAAAGCTGGCCATAAACCGCTTGAATCAGCAGATCATGGGTGCAATGCAGGGCTCTGGCAGACTGTCAGTGTAAGCAGTCTGCTCATACCTCATATGAACAGGCAGTTACACTTTGACAGGAAGCATCAATGAACTACCTAGAATGGTCAACATCACTCTGGAAATTTATTGAGAGCTTCAAGCCATCAGCCGCAAAGCTTGTCGGTACTTGTTCTCACATTCACAGAACTCTGTGAATAACTGATGCGGCCTGCTGCAACAGTAACATGTTACATTTTACACCCTGAATATGGGTGTAACATATAATATGTTATGAAAGGTGAACTCATACACAAACACATGCTTGTGTACCTTTGAAGGGTAAGTTCACTTTCTGAACATGTTACATAATACTCCCTTATTTGGGGGGTGACATGTTACAGCTAATAGATATCCCACAAGTAACAATAAGTACAACATATGTCCATTCTACACAAATTGTTATACCTCTTTCAAGCTCTACCAATACATATCCTTGCTTCTTTTCAAAAAAATAAATTCTCTCTTTGTTTGGTTTATTTGGGCTGATAAGAAACCTAGAATTTCCTGACAATTGTTTTATTACCCAAACAAAACGGTGGCTTTGCCTTACCCGTGCAATATTATTGTGCCACACACCTTGTCAAGCTTATTGACTGGTGCCGACATACAGATATTAACCACTTCAATACAGGGCACTTAAACACCTTCCTGCCCAGACCAATTTTGAGCTTTCAGTGCTGTCGCACTTTGAATGACAATTGCGCGGTCATGCTACACTGTACCCAAATGAAATTTTTATCATTTTTTTCCCACAAATAGAGCTTTCTTTTGCTGGTATTTTATCACCTCTACGGTTTTTATTTTTTGCGCTACAAATAAAAAAATACCGATTTTTTTTTTTTTTAAATATGTTTTTTTTGTTTCAGTTTCAAAACTTTGTAAATAAGTACGTTTTCTCCTTCACTGATGGGGCTACACTGATGGGCACTGATAAGGCGGCACTGATGGGCACCAATGATGTGGCACCAATGAAGTGGCACTGATGGGTGGCACTGATGGGCGACACGGATGGGCACTGATAGGTGGCACAAATTGGTACTGATAGGTGGCACGGATGGGCATGGATGGGCAGCACAGATGGGCATAGATAGGCGGCACAGATGGGCATGGATAGGTGGCACAGATGGGCATGGGTGGGCACTGAGAGGTGGCACGGGTGGGCACTTATAGGCGGCACAGGTGGGCACTGATAGGCGGCACAGGTGGGCACTCATAGGCGGCATTGGTGTTATACTGTACTAATGGATGCCAATCAGTGCAAAACAATAATGCATGCCAATCAGTGATGCCCATTGTGGGCACTGATTGGCATCCATTATGGGCACTGATTGGCATCCATTGTGGCACTGACTGGCATCCCTGGTGGTCTAGGGAGGATTACCTTTTGCTGAGCATCCCTGGTGGTCCAGTGTGGGCATCCTCGGGGGGGGGGGGCTGTGCTGATAATCGATCAGCACAGACCCCCCTGTCAGAAGAGCAGCCGATCGAGTGAGGAAAAACCGATCACCGGCTCTTCCTATTTACACTGTGATCAGCCGTGATTGGACACGGCTGATCACGTGGTAAAGAGTCTACGTCGGAAACTCTTTACCGAGATCGTAGTTGCCAGGTGTCAGACTGACACCCCGCAACAACGATCGCGGCGATGCGTGCCCCCGGGGGGGTGCAGCGGCTCATAATCCTGATCACGTCATATGACGTCCAATCAGGATTATGCAACCACTTTGCCACCGTCAATTGCCTATAGGGCAGGCGGCAAGTGGTTAAACTATGGCCGCACATTGAACAGGCACAATTTAAAGTGTTTGTTACCCTAAAAAAAATCGATTATGTTCCCTTAAAGCATGAATAGTAGCACAGTGCATGTGCCGTGTCATTTGGCCTCCTGTATAATCTAAAAAACCTGTCTGATTCTGCCTGGTTCTGCCCTCCCCCCTGTAAACTGTAACGGTTTTTCATGGCTGCTGAGCCCTGACACCATAGTCAGTTTATGTGCCTCCGTCAGCCGCAGCTCTGCTCTCTGCTCTCCCCTGTCCTCTCCACCCTCCCTGCCTGTCAGCTTGAGTCACTGCCCACCCCTCCACTTCCGCTGCGATAAATTTTTTGATTATATTTTTACCATCCCCTCTGTTATATAACAATGTGTCCCAGTGCCTGTGCTGTATAAAAACTATGCCAATTTCTACCTTATCTCAGAGCATCTCCCAGCGCTCATGTGCCTGCTCAGTTCTCTCTAATAAAGACCAGTCAGTTTTGCTTTCTCTTTTTGTGCAGAGTGACTGCCCCTTCCTTCTGTTATTTTTGCAGGCAGCCTGTAGTGGGTGGTTGTATCTGTTTTGGGTCCCTTCAACAGTTCTGCTCTCTGCACAGGCTATGTGCAGTACAGTGATGATATCACTGTTACTATTACAAGGTAGAATTTGGGATTGCAAAATATATATGTATAGGATTTGCCAGGTGTGCTTGGGCACACCCTAATCACCCTACATTGTGACCCACCCATGCTTCGGGGGTCCTGGGTAGAAAGGGAATTAGATGTGTGCAGGAGAGGAGGTAATCAGTGTGTCTGGGGGTGACTTTTCTTCTCCTCTTCTCTCTCCAGCCAGCTTTCAGCTGCTGCAGGGAGAGACACACAAAAGCATTGGTTCTTATAATTGCACCCTTACCGCACTGATCCTCCTCCCTGTCCAGGATTGAATCCCTCTGCTGCCCTGGACCCCCCATGCACTCCTCACCACCCCCTGCAGTGCTATCCGCTACCCTCCACTCGTCTCCCACTGGCTACTGCGAAAACACAGGGCAGCAGATCTTCAGGATGGAGAGCGAGGGAAGAAATCACTTTGCTCATTCATAACCATTTATTCACTGTCCAGTGCAGCTGGGAGAGACACCAGGGGTTTGATATTTCACAAAAGCACCCCCCCCCCCCCGTGCCCCCAACAGCAATGCAAAAAAAAAAATACAAATAATTTAAACATCGTAATTAAAACAATTCAAAATGGAAAAAAATTATAAAAAAAAATTAAGGGCTCAATCCCAAGAGTTCTTTAGCGCATACAGTGTAAATAGGTGGTGCCGCTGGAGCCGCTTGTTACTCTATGAGGACACAGTAGTTGTATGAAATACAGTCAAAAGTCTTAATTTGAGAGGTGTGCAGGTGTGTGTGAGGGGTCCCAAATGCGCACTGTCTGTATTTGGGGCTGTACGCCTGCATCCTCACACCTGCAAATTAGGACCTGCAGCAGTGTTGATATAGCTGCTGCGCCCCTGTAGCGTAACATAGGCTGCCTACATACAGTTCCATCTGATTCACACTGTATAAGCCACATAACCCCATGTGAATGAGCCTCACACAGAGTTTTACTTAGTACTCAATACAGTTTTAGTACTCAATACAGTTTTAATTTTTTGTGAAGAATCACCAACAAGTGGGACACAATTGTGAAGTGGAACGAAATCTATTGGATATTTTAAACTTTTTTAGCAAATAAAAAACTGAAAAGTGGTGCGTGCAAAATTATTCGGCCCCTTTACTTTCAGTGCAGCAAACTCACTCCGGAAGTTCAGCGAGGATCTCTGAATGATCCAATGTTGTCCTAAATGACTGATGGTGATAAATAGAATCCACCTGTGTGTAATCAAGTCTCTGTATAAATGCACTTGCTCTGTGATAGTCTCAGGGTTCTGTTGAAAGCGCAGAGAGCATCATGTAGACCAAGGAACACAACAGGCAGGTCTGTAATACTGTTGTGGAGAAGTTTAAAGCCGGATTTGGTCACAAAAAGATTTCCCAAGCTTTAAACATCCCAAGGAGCACTGTGCAAGCGCTCATTTTGAAATGGAAGGAGTATCAGACCACTGCAAATCTACCAAGACCTGGCTGTCCCTCTAGACTTTCAGATCAGACAAGGAGAAAACTGATCAGAGATGCAGCCAAGAGGCCCATGATCACTCTGGATGAACTGCAGAGAACTACAGCTGAGGTGGGAGAGTCTGTCCATAGGACAACAGTCATACACTGCACAAATATGGCCTTTATGGAAGAGTGGCAAGAAGAAAGCCATTTCTCAAAGATATCCATAAAAAGTCTCGTCTAAAGTTTGCCACAAGCCACCTGGGAGACACACCAAACATGTGGAAGAAGGTGCTCTGGTCAGATGAAACCAAAATCGAACTTTTTGCCCACAATGCAAAACGATATGTTTAGTGTAAAAGCAACACAGCTCATCACCCTCAACACACCATCCCCACTGTCAAACATGGTGGTGGCAGCATCATGGTTTGGGCCTGCTTTTCTTCAGCAGGGACAGGGAAGATTGTTAAAATTGAGGGGAAGATGGATGCAGCCAAATACAGGACCATTCTGGATGAAAACCTGTTGGAGTCTGCAAAAGACCTGAAACTGGGACGGAGATTTATCTTCCAACAAGACAATGATCCCAAAGGAATGGTTCTACAAAGGAATGGTTCACAAATAAACGTATCCAGGTGTTAGAATGGCCAAATCAAAGTCCAGACCTGAATCCAATCGAGAATCTGTGGAAAGAGCTGAAAACTGCTGTTCACAAATGCTCTCCATCCAACCTCACTGAGCTCGAGCTGTTTTGCAAGGAAGAATGGGCAAGAATTTCAGTCTCTCGATGTGCAAAACTGATAGAGACATACCCCAAGCGACTTGCAGCTGTAAGCGCAGCAAAAGGTGGCTCTACAAAGTATTAACGCAAGGGGGCCGAATAATTTTGCACACCCCACTTTTCATTTTTTTATTCGTTAAAAAAGTTTCAAAAATCCAATAGATTTCGTTCCACTTCACAATTGTGTCCCACTTGTTGGTGATTCTTCACAAAAAATGAAAAGTGTATATCTTTATGTTTGAAGCCTGAGATGTGGCAAAAGGTTGAAAAGTTCAAGGGGGCCGAATACTTTCGCAAGGCACTGTATCTATAGACATATATATGTGTTTGTTGGAACTTTGGGGTGCATTATTTATTATATTTAAATAAAGATTTTTGTGCTTGGAGTTCAGCTTTAATGTCAGCTTTCTTCTTCTGCATATTTCAGTGATGTTAAATGTCAGTGACTCAGAAAATATTGAAGACAGAGGAAAAATCCTGACAGCCAGACAATTAGCAATTTCAGAAGAAAAAGCCAGCAGAATTAGCTGGACAGGTTATCTAAACAATAATTATACATGGCTATAACTTAGAAAACCATCCATAATCGAAAAGATTATGTTAGAAAACATTCTGCTGTGCTTTTCTTTCAATGTTTATGTATTAGCCCTTACAGACATGATGGTTCTCTATATTTGTTGACATGTTTATTAAAATTTACAGATGGAATAATAAAAACAGTGTAGCGCTTCAATAATAATAAGTGTAATCAACACAAATTAAAAAAAATAACAGAACATAAAATCGCACAGAACTAGATGCCTGAAAGTAAAAGTCCAACATAAGGCACTCATTCCACTATGTTGATGGCATAGGAGTGGCCAAACCGTCACATGGAAGGAGAATGGTGTGCTAGACGAATATGTTCATGCAGGTAGACTTGGTTGTAACAATAGTAGATAAATACTTCTTACCGGAACAGTTGGACTCACGCAATCATATGACGGCTGAGTCTAGAAGGCTTGGGGTCACAGTCAAGGACCAAAGAGTGTGAAGAGAGAGGTCAGTTGAGCTGGTGATGGAGCTCCAGGCGGTTGTAGGCTCAAAGATGGGTCCTTTCAGATGGAACATCAAAGGTCGAAGTGGTCAAGCTCAAACGCAGCCCGTTGGACCAATACTCCAGCCTCCCCCGAATGGGGAGGGGGGTGTTTGTGAGGTTTTAAACCAAAACCATGGAAAGAAGGGAAAAGAAAAAAAGGCTCCACATGGTGCGGGTCAAACGATATAAAAACGTTGGTTTATTGAAGTCAAAAGGTAACAAATGACTTAGTGATCACATAAAAAAACGAAATAAACTTAAAAGCAATGTGGGGTACCAACAGCTCGCCCGACGCGTTTCGACATATGTGTCTTCAACTGGGGCATGTTGGAACCCACCACATTGCTGACAAATATATAGAGAATGAGAGAGAGGTTCCGCCTAACAAGAGGCGGGACATCCAATCTCAGACAACCTCTTAAAGCTACAGTATACAATTCAGTCAAACCAAAGTATACCAATTCAGACACTATAAGCAAATGCAAATAACATCTCAAAATACCACACATGCAGAATGTTAGCTGGGTATTGATGACAATAAAATCTAAAAAAAAATAAAAAATATAAAAATAAGCCACCATGCTCACGCATGGATAACACTGAATAGATTACATTATTCATAGCCTAATCAGATATATGGATGCAACATAATACAAATCACTCATGAAGCATATGCAAGGGACACATCAAGCAATAATACATAAAGGTAACACCTGCATTGTTAGTATACATGAAATACATTAAACATTTAACAGAGACTGTCAGTTTGTATTTGCATAATTCACAGTCTCATCAGACTTATGAATTGCAAACAGCCCTAGTGCTCATACAGAGCGCATACAAAAAACACATCCAGTCATGGTACAAACGATCAGATCTGCACTGTCAATTGTACATAAGCTGCACTATACCAACCCAAGAGCAAGCTGATTTGTATATATTATAACAAAAACAGAGCTATGAAATTCTCAGCGGTGATATCTAATGGAGCTCTATCATTAAATGTCTCTTACTTGTTATACCAGCAATGTGTGACCTGGGGATGTGTATAAGTAATCATGGTGAAACTTGATACGTGATGATCGGTTTAGTAAAGTTTAGATCAGATAATCTAAAGTGTCATAACATGAGATGACACAGAAAGGACTGAACCAATCACTGAGTGCGTGTATCATGTGGTTAGATGTGGGAGTGGTTGAGAAGAGCTCAAGTCTGTGGAGTAGGGGCGTGTATATTTGCATATCATTGGGCAAAAGTGTGAGGAGGAGGTATCTTTCAAAGCCTGGCGCCAAATTACTCATTATTATGCGTTCCATGCTGCAGATCACAGCAAACTTAGTGAACGCCTATAGGTGCATGCCGGCAAAGTGGGGCGTGTGCATACAAACGTCACATATTGCGTATTCGTACAGAGACTGAATAAACAGAAGGGGGCGTGTGAGATGTAGAGGAGGGAAGAGCATTTCAATCTGGCGCCAACTTCCCACATGGAAAGCGTCACACGCCACTGGGCGTGGCCAGCAGCAAAAGGGCCAATCCAAGGGTCTATCAATATACACATGCGCCCTGACTAATGACGTAATTACGTCATGTCATGCGCAGTGATGGATCAAGGGTGGAAGCAACGAGATGATCCCGGGGACTATGGGAGATGTGACGATGTCACGTCACGTCCAATAATAGAGCCCGACGTAACCGTGGTAACCACGGAAGTGTCACCGCTTTTAAAGGCAAAAGGATACCGCAAATAAAGGAACGCAAGTACACAAATAAAAAGAAAAGACAAATATCACTAAACAGTCAGATTATACTTCTTACTGTGGAAAATTTTGCCACTAATAGCCAAAGGTTATGTGAAGTGGAAAATTGGGAATAATCGCATGGGTCAGATGTAAAGCGCCCAAATTACACACATATTGACCTGAAAGGTATAAATATAAATTTTGAGGTACCAGAAACCCAAAAAGAAGGACCTTAAAATATAATAAAAATGGCATATTCTCAACTAATGCCAGAAGTGAAGTTTGGACATAAAAGTGAGAATGTGAAAGGAACTCAGTCCCAGATCCCACATGATCTAGAAAAAATGCGTAATAAACGCATATAACCAGATTCAAGCAGAGATCTGAAAGGGAGATATGTGAAAGAAAAAAATTTTTATGTAAGAAAAAATATATGATGGGGACGTAAAGTGTATGCGGTGAATTGAGAATTGTGTCACAGAGAGCGCGAATTTAGGAAGTGAAAATGAAAAGTAAAGTGCCCGATGAATGGATAATGGGTATATTGGTGTATAATACCGAGGAAAAGGAGAACTAAAGAAGTAGTTAGGAGTATAAAACAAATCAATAATAAAAATGATAATATATGGCACTAGTGATCCATAATAAGATAGATTAGGCCTGATTAATAAAGCTGTTAATGTCCCAGTCTGTGTTCATGCCAAAGGGGGAGTAGCACCTCAATTCATAGATCCAAAATGTCTCGAGACGCGAAACCCCCCTCAGGCATGAGTCTCCCCTCCAGTTTGGGACAAATTTGTCAATGATTTGAAAACGGGTGCCCGTAGGATCTCTGTTGTGTTTTTCAAGATAATGTCTCGGAACAGGGTGTTTATCGCACCCTTTTTTGATTTTGCTAAGATGTTCGTTGACTCTAATGGAGAAGTTACGAATAGTGCGGCCAACATATTGTTGGTTGCAAGGACAGGTGATCAAATAAACAATGTACCTCGTGACACAAGTGGTAAAGTGTTTCATGAGGTATCTACGTGTAGTGGATGAAGATGTAAAGGAGTCACTTTTGCCCTTACCCAGCATATTATGTAGGCAGACATTGCATTTTCTGCAGGGAAAGTAACCCTTACTCTGGGGGAAAAATTGTATTGATTTAGGAATATCTATTACATTAGGAGCGATATCATTTTGTATGGATCGAGCTCCCCTGTAGATAGTTCCAGCTTTATTTGGAATCATTCCACCCAAAATTTTGTCACTTTGTAGTACCTTCCAGTGCCTGTTAATAATTCGCTTTATGTCATTGTGTTGTGTGGAGAAAGTTGTAAAGAAAGACCATTTATATTTGTCACTTGTTACTGTTTTGACTTTCTTCTGTGTAAGAGAGGCCCTGTCGGTGTGTAAAGCTGCCTGGATCTCGACATCAAGAGTACGTGGATCATAACCCTTGTCCAAGAACCTCTTACGGATGGTGTAAGATTGGGAAATATAGTCACTGACATTCGTGCAGTTGCGCCTGAGCCTGAGAAACTGACTGCGTGGGATGGAATTAAGCCATTGACGATGATGGCAGCTGTCAACAGGAATATAACCATTCCGATCCGTTGGTTTGAAGAAAGTCTTCAGGACCAGGCGTTTCTGCACTATAGTAACCTCTAAGTCAAGAAAGTGGATGTTAGTTGTACTGGCCTCAAAGGTCAACTGAATGCCGCGATCATTGGCATTGAGGGTTGCCATGAAGGAGTCAAGAGAGGGCCGGCTGCCCCTCCATAGGAGGAGGATGTCGTCTATATACCTAGCCCACAGCACCAGTTCAGGCCTGTTAAGGGCATAGACGACATCCTCCTCCCACTGGGCCATAAACAGATTGGCCAGGCTGGGTGCATATTTGGCCCCCATGGCAACCCCTCTGTTCTGAGTATAAAAGGTACCCTGGAACCAGAAATAATTATGAGACATAGCGAACTCTAATAGCTGCATAAGGAAATTCCTGTGTATCACAGGAAGTGTAGAATCCCTGGAGAGAAACAATTCAGCAGCTCTCAGGCCTAAATCTTGTGGGATACAAGTATATAGTGCAGAAACATCTGCTGTAACAAGAATAAGATCATCATGGTACTCAATATTCTCAAGTAATCGAATAGTATCACCTGTATCCTGTAAGTAGGAAGGTATATTCCTTACTAGGGGCTGTAAATAGGAATCTATATATTTCCCTATTCGCGAGGTGATGGAATTTATACCACTCACAATAGGGCGGCCAGGTGGATTGGCAGAGTCCTTATGTATCTTAGGAAGTTGGTATATTGTCGGAATGCGTGGAGCCAGTGGGATCATAAATTCTCTTTCTTTCTTATTTAGAATATTCAGAGAAAAACCTTCGTCTATGATCTGTATAAGTGTTTTTTTGTATTTAAGGGTAGGGTCACCTGGTAGAGGGCTATAAGTAGTGACATCGCTCAATAATCTATTCATTTCCCCTATGTAACGAGATTTGTCTAAGACCACTATACCCCCCCCTTTGTCTGCAGGGCGAATGATGAGATTTTTCCTTTCACATAAAGATTTAAGGCCCTGTGCTATAGAAGGGTCTTGATGTGTCCTTTTTATGGGTAACTGGTCTAAATCGTTTAAAACGAGATTTTTAAAAACATTAATAGATGGAGGTAAGATACCTGGGTTGAACAAAGATGGATTGCTCAAACCAGAGTGTCTAACTGATGTAGGATAAGAAATTTTATTGGTTACACTTGGAAGAGACAAAAAATGTCTCTGGATGTGAAGCTTACGGATGAACTTATGCACATCAATGAATGTGTTAAATTTGTTGAGTTTTCTAGGTGGGACGAATTTAAGGCCCTTATCTAGAATACTTTTTTCACTTGCTGATAATATTGCTGTGCTTAAATTAAAAATGCCCGCACCTACTGTGTCCTTTTTCTTTTTGTGCTGGATGCGCCTCCCCCCTCTGGTGCCTCGTTTGGTTTTTGGTTTCCTCCACGTATGGGGGTATCCCTGTGAAAATCCTGATAATAAGGGGGCCCTGATGGATGATTACGGTTATATGGGGGTCTAAACGGAGGTTCATCATTGTAAGTCATGTAAGGGGGAGGGTCGCGTTGAGAATCAAAGTGGTCCTCTTCCCTAAGGGGTAGATAACGATTATAAGTGCGAATTGGAGTACTATGTGAGTAGTCCTCCCTACTGTGACCATAATTGTCATCCCTCCGATTTCTACTATATTCACGGGAAGTGTATTGGTGACCACCATTGTTATTTCCATGATGTCTATCTGGGCCATAACCCTGATTATTTCTCCCTTTACCCTTATGCCGCGGTTTAGATCCTTTCCCTTGGAGGTTAGGGTATTGGGCTTGGGCAGGGGATCTATATGCATAGTTATTTGTTCTAGGAGGTCCGCTGGGCCTAGGCGGGGGTGGAGGAGGTTCATATGTTAACCTTCTTTCGGTCTCCATAGCCTCGGGTTGCATAATATCTGATGGCGGATCATTACCCGGTTCTGAACCAATTTTTTTCTGCCAATTAAAAACAGCATTGGATTTATAATCGTTAACGTCACGATTATACTTTTTTTGTTTTTTAATACGTTGATCTTTTTCCTCTTTCTCCAGATGGTTTCTTAGATTGGAGGATAACGTATTATACTCTGGTGTACCCAATGCTGGTATAAGTTTTTCTTTGATATCTTTGATTTCTTTGTCAATGAGGGGCAGCCTGGCCTGCTTCTTATCTATCAAGAAATTTAACAGTTTAATACCCATCTCATTGAAAAAGATGAACCAGGCATCAAACTCAACCTCCCCCTGTTGAGGATGTATGTCCCAACGTAAACCCCGAGGGACCATTTTCTCTTTAATATATTGCCTCAAGAAGGCGATGTCCCATTGAAGGTGAACTTCTGAGACCATCACGTTCTTGAGTCTGGTGAAGAGACCACTGACTTCAGTATTAGTGGAGTTAGATGTAAACACACCATCAGTATTGAAGGATCTAGAGGTCCTATATTCAAAGATATCCATTGTGTACGAAAAACAATATTGCCAAAAATTATATAGAGAGCAACAAAACTGAAAACGAAAAGAAGCTGCAGTGGATAATAAGTCACAAAGATAAATAGAAAAGGGGAAAACACTGCGCTGTGGTTTGTAAAAAAATGGCCACAACAGCCAAAACAGCCGCCAACACTAAAAACAAACAAAGTTCAACAGATGGAATAATAAAAACAGTGTAGCGCTTCAATAATAATAAGTGTAATCAACACAAATTAAAAAAAATAACAGAACATAAAATCGCACAGAACTAGATGCCTGAAAGTAAAAGTCCAACATAAGGCACTCATTCCACTATGTTGATGGCATAGGAGTGGCCAAACCGTCACATGGAAGGAGAATGGTGTGCTAGACGAATATGTTCATGCAGGTAGACTTGGTTGTAACAATAGTAGATAAATACTTCTTACCGGAACAGTTGGACTCACGCAATCATATGACGGCTGAGTCTAGAAGGCTTGGGGTCACAGTCAAGGACCAAAGAGTGTGAAGAGAGAGGTCAGTTGAGCTGGTGATGGAGCTCCAGGCGGTTGTAGGCTCAAAGATGGGTCCTTTCAGATGGAACATCAAAGGTCGAAGTGGTCAAGCTCAAACGCAGCCCGTTGGACCAATACTCCAGCCTCCCCCGAATGGGGAGGGGGGTGTTTGTGAGGTTTTAAACCAAAACCATGGAAAGAAGGGAAAAGAAAAAAAGGCTCCACATGGTGCGGGTCAAACGATATAAAAACGTTGGTTTATTGAAGTCAAAAGGTAACAAATGACTTAGTGATCACATAAAAAAACGAAATAAACTTAAAAGCAATGTGGGGTACCAACAGCTCGCCCGACGCGTTTCGACATATGTGTCTTCAACTGGGGCATGTTGGAACCCACCACATTGCTGACAAATATATAGAGAATGAGAGAGAGGTTCCGCCTAACAAGAGGCGGGACATCCAATCTCAGACAACCTCTTAAAGCTACAGTATACAATTCAGTCAAACCAAAGTATACCAATTCAGACACTATAAGCAAATGCAAATAACATCTCAAAATACCACACATGCAGAATGTTAGCTGGGTATTGATGACAATAAAATCTAAAAAAAAATAAAAAATATAAAAATAAGCCACCATGCTCACGCATGGATAACACTGAATAGATTACATTATTCATAGCCTAATCAGATATATGGATGCAACATAATACAAATCACTCATGAAGCATATGCAAGGGACACATCAAGCAATAATACATAAAGGTAACACCTGCATTGTTAGTATACATGAAATACATTAAACATTTAACAGAGACTGTCAGTTTGTATTTGCATAATTCACAGTCTCATCAGACTTATGAATTGCAAACAGCCCTAGTGCTCATACAGAGCGCATACAAAAAACACATCCAGTCATGGTACAAACGATCAGATCTGCACTGTCAATTGTACATAAGCTGCACTATACCAACCCAAGAGCAAGCTGATTTGTATATATTATAACAAAAACAGAGCTATGAAATTCTCAGCGGTGATATCTAATGGAGCTCTATCATTAAATGTCTCTTACTTGTTATACCAGCAATGTGTGACCTGGGGATGTGTATAAGTAATCATGGTGAAACTTGATACGTGATGATCGGTTTAGTAAAGTTTAGATCAGATAATCTAAAGTGTCATAACATGAGATGACACAGAAAGGACTGAACCAATCACTGAGTGCGTGTATCATGTGGTTAGATGTGGGAGTGGTTGAGAAGAGCTCAAGTCTGTGGAGTAGGGGCGTGTATATTTGCATATCATTGGGCAAAAGTGTGAGGAGGAGGTATCTTTCAAAGCCTGGCGCCAAATTACTCATTATTATGCGTTCCATGCTGCAGATCACAGCAAACTTAGTGAACGCCTATAGGTGCATGCCGGCAAAGTGGGGCGTGTGCATACAAACGTCACATATTGCGTATTCGTACAGAGACTGAATAAACAGAAGGGGGCGTGTGAGATGTAGAGGAGGGAAGAGCATTTCAATCTGGCGCCAACTTCCCACATGGAAAGCGTCACACGCCACTGGGCGTGGCCAGCAGCAAAAGGGCCAATCCAAGGGTCTATCAATATACACATGCGCCCTGACTAATGACGTAATTACGTCATGTCATGCGCAGTGATGGATCAAGGGTGGAAGCAACGAGATGATCCCGGGGACTATGGGAGATGTGACGATGTCACGTCACGTCCAATAATAGAGCCCGACGTAACCGTGGTAACCACGGAAGTGTCACCGCTTTTAAAGGCAAAAGGATACCGCAAATAAAGGAACGCAAGTACACAAATAAAAAGAAAAGACAAATATCACTAAACAGTCAGATTATACTTCTTACTGTGGAAAATTTTGCCACTAATAGCCAAAGGTTATGTGAAGTGGAAAATTGGGAATAATCGCATGGGTCAGATGTAAAGCGCCCAAATTACACACATATTGACCTGAAAGGTATAAATATAAATTTTGAGGTACCAGAAACCCAAAAAGAAGGACCTTAAAATATAATAAAAATGGCATATTCTCAACTAATGCCAGAAGTGAAGTTTGGACATAAAAGTGAGAATGTGAAAGGAACTCAGTCCCAGATCCCACATGATCTAGAAAAAATGCGTAATAAACGCATATAACCAGATTCAAGCAGAGATCTGAAAGGGAGATATGTGAAAGAAAAAAATTTATGTAAGAAAAAATATATGATGGGGACGTAAAGTGTATGCGGTGAATTGAGAATTGTGTCACAGAGAGCGCGAATTTAGGAAGTGAAAATGAAAAGTAAAGTGCCCGATGAATGGATAATGGGTATATTGGTGTATAATACCGAGGAAAAGGAGAACTAAAGAAGTAGTTAGGAGTATAAAACAAATCAATAATAAAAATGATAATATATGGCACTAGTGATCCATAATAAGATAGATTAGGCCTGATTAATAAAGCTGTTAATGTCCCAGTCTGTGTTCATGCCAAAGGGGGAGTAGCACCTCAATTCATAGATCCAAAATGTCTCGAGACGCGAAACCCCCCTCAGGCATGAGTCTCCCCTCCAGTTTGGGACAAATTTGTCAATGATTTGAAAACGGGTGCCCGTAGGATCTCTGTTGTGTTTTTCAAGATAATGTCTCGGAACAGGGTGTTTATCGCACCCTTTTTTGATTTTGCTAAGATGTTCGTTGACTCTAATGGAGAAGTTACGAATAGTGCGGCCAACATATTGTTGGTTGCAAGGACAGGTGATCAAATAAACAATGTACCTCGTGACACAAGTGGTAAAGTGTTTCATGAGGTATCTACGTGTAGTGGATGAAGATGTAAAGGAGTCACTTTTGCCCTTACCCAGCATATTATGTAGGCAGACATTGCATTTTCTGCAGGGAAAGTAACCCTTACTCTGGGGGAAAAATTGTATTGATTTAGGAATATCTATTACATTAGGAGCGATATCATTTTGTATGGATCGAGCTCCCCTGTAGATAGTTCCAGCTTTATTTGGAATCATTCCACCCAAAATTTTGTCACTTTGTAGTACCTTCCAGTGCCTGTTAATAATTCGCTTTATGTCATTGTGTTGTGTGGAGAAAGTTGTAAAGAAAGACCATTTATATTTGTCACTTGTTACTGTTTTGACTTTCTTCTGTGTAAGAGAGGCCCTGTCGGTGTGTAAAGCTGCCTGGATCTCGACATCAAGAGTACGTGGATCATAACCCTTGTCCAAGAACCTCTTACGGATGGTGTAAGATTGGGAAATATAGTCACTGACATTCGTGCAGTTGCGCCTGAGCCTGAGAAACTGACTGCGTGGGATGGAATTAAGCCATTGACGATGATGGCAGCTGTCAACAGGAATATAACCATTCCGATCCGTTGGTTTGAAGAAAGTCTTCAGGACCAGGCGTTTCTGCACTATAGTAACCTCTAAGTCAAGAAAGTGGATGTTAGTTGTACTGGCCTCAAAGGTCAACTGAATGCCGCGATCATTGGCATTGAGGGTTGCCATGAAGGAGTCAAGAGAGGGCCGGCTGCCCCTCCATAGGAGGAGGATGTCGTCTATATACCTAGCCCACAGCACCAGTTCAGGCCTGTTAAGGGCATAGACGACATCCTCCTCCCACTGGGCCATAAACAGATTGGCCAGATTGGCCAGATTGAGCTCTTCTCAACCACTCCCACATCTAACCACATGATACACGCACTCAGTGATTGGTTCAGTCCTTTCTGTGTCATCTCATGTTATGACACTTTAGATTATCTGATCTAAACTTTACTAAACCGATCATCACGTATCAAGTTTCACCATGATTACTTATACACATCCCCAGGTCACACATTGCTGGTATAACAAGTAAGAGACATTTAATGATAGAGCTCCATTAGATATCACCGCTGAGAATTTCATAGCTCTGTTTTTGTTATAATATATACAAATCAGCTTGCTCTTGGGTTGGTATAGTGCAGCTTATGTACAATTGACAGTGCAGATCTGATCGTTTGTACCATGACTGGATGTGTTTTTTGTATGCGCTCTGTATGAGCACTAGGGCTGTTTGCAATTCATAAGTCTGATGAGACTGTGAATTATGCAAATACAAACTGACAGTCTCTGTTAAATGTTTAATGTATTTCATGTATACTAACAATGCAGGTGTTACCTTTATGTATTATTGCTTGATGTGTCCCTTGCATATGCTTCATGAGTGATTTGTATTATGTTGCATCCATATATCTGATTAGGCTATGAATAATGTAATCTATTCAGTGTTATCCATGCGTGAGCATGGTGGCTTATTTTTATATTTTTTATTTTTTTTTAGATTTTATTGTCATCAATACCCAGCTAACATTCTGCATGTGTGGTATTTTGAGATGTTATTTGCATTTGCTTATAGTGTCTGAATTGGTATACTTTGGTTTGACTGAATTGTATACTGTAGCTTTAAGAGGTTGTCTGAGATTGGATGTCCCGCCTCTTGTTAGGCGGAACCTCTCTCTCATTCTCTATATATTTGTCAGCAATGTGGTGGGTTCCAACATGCCCCAGTTGAAGACACATATGTCGAAACGCGTCGGGCGAGCTGTTGGTACCCCACATTGCTTTTAAGTTTATTTCGTTTTTTTATGTGATCACTAAGTCATTTGTTACCTTTTGACTTCAATAAACCAACGTTTTTATATCGTTTGACCCGCACCATGTGGAGCCTTTTTTTCTTTTCCCTTCTTTCCATGGTTTTGGTTTAAAACCTCACAAACACCCCCCTCCCCATTCGGGGGAGGCTGGAGTATTGGTCCAACGGGCTGCGTTTGAGCTTGACCACTTCGACCTTTGATGTTCCATCTGAAAGGACCCATCTTTGAGCCTACAACCGCCTGGAGCTCCATCACCAGCTCAACTGACCTCTCTCTTCACACTCTTTGGTCCTTGACTGTGACCCCAAGCCTTCTAGACTCAGCCGTCATATGATTGCGTGAGTCCAACTGTTCCGGTAAGAAGTATTTATCTACTATTGTTACAACCAAGTCTACCTGCATGAACATATTCGTCTAGCACACCATTCTCCTTCCATGTGACGGTTTGGCCACTCCTATGCCATCAACATAGTGGAATGAGTGCCTTATGTTGGACTTTTACTTTCAGGCATCTAGTTCTGTGCGATTTTATGTTCTGTTATTTTTTTTAATTTGTGTTGATTACACTTATTATTATTGAAGCGCTACACTGTTTTTATTATTCCATCTGTTGAACTTTGTTTGTTTTTAGTGTTGGCGGCTGTTTTGGCTGTTGTGGCCATTTTTTTACAAACCACAGCGCAGTGTTTTCCCCTTTTCTATTTATCTTTGTGACTTATTATCCACTGCAGCTTCTTTTCGTTTTCAGTTTTGTTGCTCTCTATATAATTTTTGGCAATATTGTTTTTCGTACACAATGGATATCTTTGAATATAGGACCTCTAGATCCTTCAATACTGATGGTGTGTTTACATCTAACTCCACTAATACTGAAGTCAGTGGTCTCTTCACCAGACTCAAGAACGTGATGGTCTCAGAAGTTCACCTTCAATGGGACATCGCCTTCTTGAGGCAATATATTAAAGAGAAAATGGTCCCTCGGGGTTTACGTTGGGACATACATCCTCAACAGGGGGAGGTTGAGTTTGATGCCTGGTTCATCTTTTTCAATGAGATGGGTATTAAACTGTTAAATTTCTTGATAGATAAGAAGCAGGCCAGGCTGCCCCTCATTGACAAAGAAATCAAAGATATCAAAGAAAAACTTATACCAGCATTGGGTACACCAGAGTATAATACGTTATCCTCCAATCTAAGAAACCATCTGGAGAAAGAGGAAAAAGATCAACGTATTAAAAAACAAAAAAAGTATAATCGTGACGTTAACGATTATAAATCCAATGCTGTTTTTAATTGGCAGAAAAAAATTGGTTCAGAACCGGGTAATGATCCGCCATCAGATATTATGCAACCCGAGGCTATGGAGACCGAAAGAAGGTTAACATATGAACCTCCTCCACCCCCGCCTAGGCCCAGCGGACCTCCTAGAACAAATAACTATGCATATAGATCCCCTGCCCAAGCCCAATACCCTAACCTCCAAGGGAAAGGATCTAAACCGCGGCATAAGGGTAAAGGGAGAAATAATCAGGGTTATGGCCCAGATAGACATCATGGAAATAACAATGGTGGTCACCAATACACTTCCCGTGAATATAGTAGAAATCGGAGGGATGACAATTATGGTCACAGTAGGGAGGACTACTCACATAGTACTCCAATTCGCACTTATAATCGTTATCTACCCCTTAGGGAAGAGGACCACTTTGATTCTCAACGCGACCCTCCCCCTTACATGACTTACAATGATGAACCTCCGTTTAGACCCCCATATAACCGTAATCATCCATCAGGGCCCCCTTATTATCAGGATTTTCACAGGGATACCCCCATACGTGGAGGAAACCAAAAACCAAACGAGGCACCAGAGGGGGGAGGCGCATCCAGCACAAAAAGAAAAAGGACACAGTAGGTGCGGGCATTTTTAATTTAAGCACAGCAATATTATCAGCAAGTGAAAAAAGTATTCTAGATAAGGGCCTTAAATTCGTCCCACCTAGAAAACTCAACAAATTTAACACATTCATTGATGTGCATAAGTTCATCCGTAAGCTTCACATCCAGAGACATTTTTTGTCTCTTCCAAGTGTAACCAATAAAATTTCTTATCCTACATCAGTTAGACACTCTGGTTTGAGCAATCCATCTTTGTTCAACCCAGGTATCTTACCTCCATCTATTAATGTTTTTAAAAATCTCGTTTTAAACGATTTAGACCAGTTACCCATAAAAAGGACACATCAAGACCCTTCTATAGCACAGGGCCTTAAATCTTTATGTGAAAGGAAAAATCTCATCATTCGCCCTGCAGACAAAGGGGGGGGTATAGTGGTCTTAGACAAATCTCGTTACATAGGGGAAATGAATAGATTATTGAGCGATGTCACTACTTATAGCCCTCTACCAGGTGACCCTACCCTTAAATACAAAAAAACACTTATACAGATCATAGACGAAGGTTTTTCTCTGAATATTCTAAATAAGAAAGAAAGAGAATTTATGATCCCACTGGCTCCACGCATTCCGACAATATACCAACTTCCTAAGATACATAAGGACTCTGCCAATCCACCTGGCCGCCCTATTGTGAGTGGTATAAATTCCATCACCTCGCGAATAGGGAAATATATAGATTCCTATTTACAGCCCCTAGTAAGGAATATACCTTCCTACTTACAGGATACAGGTGATACTATTCGATTACTTGAGAATATTGAGTACCATGATGATCTTATTCTTGTTACAGCAGATGTTTCTGCACTATATACTTGTATCCCACAAGATTTAGGCCTGAGAGCTGCTGAATTGTTTCTCTCCAGGGATTCTACACTTCCTGTGATACACAGGAATTTCCTTATGCAGCTATTAGAGTTCGCTATGTCTCATAATTATTTCTGGTTCCAGGGTACCTTTTATACTCAGAACAGAGGGGTTGCCATGGGGGCCAAATATGCACCCAGCCTGGCCAATCTGTTTATGGCCCAGTGGGAGGAGGATGTCGTCTATGCCCTTAACAGGCCTGAACTGGTGCTGTGGGCTAGGTATATAGACGACATCCTCCTCCTATGGAGGGGCAGCCGGCCCTCTCTTGACTCCTTCATGGCAACCCTCAATGCCAATGATCGCGGCATTCAGTTGACCTTTGAGGCCAGTACAACTAACATCCACTTTCTTGACTTAGAGGTTACTATAGTGCAGAAACGCCTGGTCCTGAAGACTTTCTTCAAACCAACGGATCGGAATGGTTATATTCCTGTTGACAGCTGCCATCATCGTCAATGGCTTAATTCCATCCCACGCAGTCAGTTTCTCAGGCTCAGGCGCAACTGCACGAATGTCAGTGACTATATTTCCCAATCTTACACCATCCGTAAGAGGTTCTTGGACAAGGGTTATGATCCACGTACTCTTGATGTCGAGATCCAGGCAGCTTTACACACCGACAGGGCCTCTCTTACACAGAAGAAAGTCAAAACAGTAACAAGTGACAAATATAAATGGTCTTTCTTTACAACTTTCTCCACACAACACAATGACATAAAGCGAATTATTAACAGGCACTGGAAGGTACTACAAAGTGACAAAATTTTGGGTGGAATGATTCCAAATAAAGCTGGAACTATCTACAGGGGAGCTCGATCCATACAAAATGATATCGCTCCTAATGTAATAGATATTCCTAAATCAATACAATTTTTCCCCCAGAGTAAGGGTTACTTTCCCTGCAGAAAATGCAATGTCTGCCTACATAATATGCTGGGTAAGGGCAAAAGTGACTCCTTTACATCTTCATCCACTACACGTAGATACCTCATGAAACACTTTACCACTTGTGTCACGAGGTACATTGTTTATTTGATCACCTGTCCTTGCAACCAACAATATGTTGGCCGCACTATTCGTAACTTCTCCATTAGAGTCAACGAACATCTTAGCAAAATCAAAAAAGGGTGCGATAAACACCCTGTTCCGAGACATTATCTTGAAAAACACAACAGAGATCCTACGGGCACCCGTTTTCAAATCATTGACAAATTTGTCCCAAACTGGAGGGGAGACTCATGCCTGAGGGGGGTTTCGCGTCTCGAGACATTTTGGATCTATGAATTGAGGTGCTACTCCCCCTTTGGCATGAACACAGACTGGGACATTAACAGCTTTATTAATCAGGCCTAATCTATCTTATTATGGATCACTAGTGCCATATATTATCATTTTTATTATTGATTTGTTTTATACTCCTAACTACTTCTTTAGTTCTCCTTTTCCTCGGTATTATACACCAATATACCCATTATCCATTCATCGGGCACTTTACTTTTCATTTTCACTTCCTAAATTCGCGCTCTCTGTGACACAATTCTCAATTCACCGCATACACTTTACGTCCCCATCATATATTTTTTCTTACATAAATTTTTTTCTTTCACATATCTCCCTTTCAGATCTCTGCTTGAATCTGGTTATATGCGTTTATTACGCATTTTTTCTAGATCATGTGGGATCTGGGACTGAGTTCCTTTCACATTCTCACTTTTATGTCCAAACTTCACTTCTGGCATTAGTTGAGAATATGCCATTTTTATTATATTTTAAGGTCCTTCTTTTTGGGTTTCTGGTACCTCAAAATTTATATTTATACCTTTCAGGTCAATATGTGTGTAATTTGGGCGCTTTACATCTGACCCATGCGATTATTCCCAATTTTCCACTTCACATAACCTTTGGCTATTAGTGGCAAAATTTTCCACAGTAAGAAGTATAATCTGACTGTTTAGTGATATTTGTCTTTTCTTTTTATTTGTGTACTTGCGTTCCTTTATTTGCGGTATCCTTTTGCCTTTAAAAGCGGTGACACTTCCGTGGTTACCACGGTTACGTCGGGCTCTATTATTGGACGTGACGTGACATCGTCACATCTCCCATAGTCCCCGGGATCATCTCGTTGCTTCCACCCTTGATCCATCACTGCGCATGACATGACGTAATTACGTCATTAGTCAGGGCGCATGTGTATATTGATAGACCCTTGGATTGGCCCTTTTGCTGCTGGCCACGCCCAGTGGCGTGTGACGCTTTCCATGTGGGAAGTTGGCGCCAGATTGAAATGCTCTTCCCTCCTCTACATCTCACACGCCCCCTTCTGTTTATTCAGTCTCTGTACGAATACGCAATATGTGACGTTTGTATGCACACGCCCCACTTTGCCGGCATGCACCTATAGGCGTTCACTAAGTTTGCTGTGATCTGCAGCATGGAACGCATAATAATGAGTAATTTGGCGCCAGGCTTTGAAAGATACCTCCTCCTCACACTTTTGCCCAATGATATGCAAATATACACGCCCCTACTCCACAGACTTGAGCTCTTCTCAACCACTCCCACATCTAACCACATGATACACGCACTCAGTGATTGGTTCAGTCGTTTCTGTGTCATCTCATGTTATGACACTTTAGATTATCTGATCTAAACTTTACTAAACCGATCATCACGTATCAAGTTTCACCATGATTACTTATACACATCCCCAGGTCACACATTGCTGGTATAACAAGTAAGAGACATTTAATGATAGAGCTCCATTAGATATCACCGCTGAGAATTTCATAGCTCTGTTTTTGTTATAATATATACAAATCAGCTTGCTCTTGGGTTGGTATAGTGCAGCTTATGTACAATTGACAGTGCAGATCTGATCGTTTGTACCATGACTGGATGTGTTTTTTGTATGCGCTCTGTATGAGCACTAGGGCTGTTTGCAATTCATAAGTCTGATGAGACTGTGAATTATGCAAATACAAACTGACAGTCTCTGTTAAATGTTTAATGTATTTCATGTATACTAACAATGCAGGTGTTACCTTTATGTATTATTGCTTGATGTGTCCCTTGCATATGCTTCATGAGTGATTTGTATTATGTTGCATCCATATATCTGATTAGGCTATGAATAATGTAATCTATTCAGTGTTATCCATGCGTGAGCATGGTGGCTTATTTTTATATTTTTTATTTTTTTTTAGATTTTATTGTCATCAATACCCAGCTAACATTCTGCATGTGTGGTATTTTGAGATGTTATTTGCATTTGCTTATAGTGTCTGAATTGGTATACTTTGGTTTGACTGAATTGTATACTGTAGCTTTAAGAGGTTGTCTGAGATTGGATGTCCCGCCTCTTGTTAGGCGGAACCTCTCTCTCATTCTCTATATATTTGTCAGCAATGTGGTGGGTTCCAACATGCCCCAGTTGAAGACACATATGTCGAAACGCGTCGGGCGAGCTGTTGGTACCCCACATTGCTTTTAAGTTTATTTCGTTTTTTTATGTGATCACTAAGTCATTTGTTACCTTTTGACTTCAATAAACCAACGTTTTTATATCGTTTGACCCGCACCATGTGGAGCCTTTTTTTCTTTTCCCTTCTTTCCATGGTTTTGGTTTAAAACCTCACAAACACCCCCCTCCCCATTCGGGGGAGGCTGGAGTATTGGTCCAACGGGCTGCGTTTGAGCTTGACCACTTCGACCTTTGATGTTCCATCTGAAAGGACCCATCTTTGAGCCTACAACCGCCTGGAGCTCCATCACCAGCTCAACTGACCTCTCTCTTCACACTCTTTGGTCCTTGACTGTGACCCCAAGCCTTCTAGACTCAGCCGTCATATGATTGCGTGAGTCCAACTGTTCCGGTAAGAAGTATTTATCTACTATTGTTACAACCAAGTCTACCTGCATGAACATATTCGTCTAGCACACCATTCTCCTTCCATGTGACGGTTTGGCCACTCCTATGCCATCAACATAGTGGAATGAGTGCCTTATGTTGGACTTTTACTTTCAGGCATCTAGTTCTGTGCGATTTTATGTTCTGTTATTTTTTTTAATTTGTGTTGATTACACTTATTATTATTGAAGCGCTACACTGTTTTTATTATTCCATCTGTTGAACTTTGTTTGTTTTTAGTGTTGGCGGCTGTTTTGGCTGTTGTGGCCATTTTTTTACAAACCACAGCGCAGTGTTTTCCCCTTTTCTATTAAAATTTACAGACAATCAGAAATAGATGTTATCAGTCTAAATAAGCACAAGTGTTTTTACTATTGCTTTTTTTTATGAATGTATGTAGTATTAACCCATTATTTTATATTTTATTTTTGTTAATTCACTTTTATCTTATATCTTGGGTTTGCAGCCTTCTGGCACTCGTAGGCAAACTTCTCTACACCACGGTAAATCTGCAAACACTCCCGGTTCTGCAAAGCAATTAGTTCTGACTACAAGACATTATGTGTGTTTGTTAGGCAAAGGCAATTAAATTCAGTTGGATGCTGTAACATAATACAAATGTTTATTTTTTTCTTTAAAGTTTCAACTGTACAAACACTATCTCAAAAATAGGGCAACTTGATGTCTACTTTGAGAAAGCATAGATGGATTCAATGCAATAAGAGGTTTTGTTGGCAGTGGTTGGGGTCAGGATTAGCTGTAATTATTATTGTGTTAAGATAATAACTGTCATATTATTGTTTCATATTTTTTTATTATTTAATTTGAATGTGATCTGACTCAGCATAGGACTTATTTCTGTTTATTTTTGGGCTTGGGAGAATTAGCAAACTGTCATTTATAGGTAGTAGAAACCATCTACTCCTCCCTTGTTTTTTAACGCCTGTTTATGTGGTAGATTGCAGCATAGTATGTAAAGAGGAACTTTACCCTTATGATGAAGATGACAGCAAAGACACCTTTATAAATATTTAGTTATGGCAATCTACAAAACAGATACTTATAGGTAGTTACAGGCTTTCTAATCGTTCCATGCCTTCTTTTTTTTCTGCTCACCATTCTTATCATGGTGGCCATTTTAGTAAGTGCAAATGAACCGATTCCCCCTTCTTCCCAAAGCTCTGCCTAGTACTCTGGGTCTGCTTCCTGGAACATGTGACAAGGACTTCCCAGGATGCAGATGTGAGGCCAGGGTTACATCACCAGTGTCTCAGGAATCCAGAAAGTGGAAAAGCAGTCATTGTAGGTAACATCCAAAAATGTTTATTTCACTAAGGAATGTAAAATGATTTCATACCAGCATGCAAAGCTGCATGCTGGTGTGATTTTTTGTGAATTGGGGGAAAGGTCTGCTTTACGTATCATTTACTGAAGATATATATGTTATGATACGTTTTCAAAGCATTCTATAGCCAGGATTATTAAATCTCTAGACCATGTGTTTGGTTTTCACCTACTCTTTCTACATGTGGCAAGATAGTAATTGTTTAACATTTTCTCCATAAAAACTATATTATGAAAGAAATGTATTAAAAAAGTGAAACAATAGGCAGGCAGATTCATTCAAGGTCTTGCCACTGAAGGCATACTTTCTATGTTGCATTTTCTCAGGTTTAGGCCTGTTTGCAGCATTGAACCCAGTTTAAGATTTGGGTCAAAATGAATGAACATCCCTGGCAATTTTTGGGCAAACCAGGGAATTCAAATATGTATTAGACTAGGATATTGGCAATATGTGTAATTATGAGGGAAAAGTGGGGTGGGTGTATTCATGTGAAGAACCACCAAACATATTGTACAAGATGGTTTATATATGAGATACCTGATTTAAGTTACTATGGATCCTGGTCTATTACAATTTTGTGTATAGGTTATGCTTTTCAGTGTTGCCTAAGTAAGTGTGCCCCCCCCCCTCCCAAATAACTCAAAGTCCATGGGCACGTCCATCAATAGACATCCTCCCCTGTGCATACTCCCTGGCCGGCCCCTGTAGGGCATGCGTAGCGCACGCTGTGATCACCAAGCCAATGAGACTCAGGTTATCACAGATCTGAGTAAGGGGTTGATCCCCGCCACTTACCATGTGATCAGCTGTCAGCCAATAACATCTGAGCACGTGATGTAAACAGAATATCGGTAAGCATTATTTTTTCTCCTCATGCTGACAGCGCGAGGAGAAAAAAAAGCCAATCACCGGCTTCTGTGCACGAGACATCAGTCCCAAAGAGGAAGAGGTGAAGCTGCCTCATCTGTGCCAACCAGTACCACCTGCCAGTGCCACCTGCTAGTGCCCACAGTGCCACAAATCAGTGCATAACAGTGCCAACAATCAGTGCCACCTATCAATGCCCACAAGTGCCACCTATCAATGCCCACCAGTGGTGCCAATCAGTGCCACCTAGCAGTTCTGCCTATCAGTGTCACCTACCAGTGGCAATCAGTGCCCATCACTGCCACCTATCAGTGCCAGCTATCAGTGCCAGCTATCAATGCCACCTATTAGTGCCATTCAGTGCCACCTATCAATGCCTTTCAGTGCTGCCCATCAGTGCCACCCATCAGTGCCCACCAATGCCACCTAATCAGTGCCCAAAAGTGTTGCCTATTAGTGCCCATCAGTGCCGCCTTATTAGTGCCCATCAATGCAGCCTATCGATACCCATCAGTGCAGCCTATCAGTGTCCATCAGTGCAGCATATCAGTTGCCCATCAGTGCAGCCTCATCAGTGTACATCAATGAAGGAGAAAAATTACCTGTTTGCTAAATTTATTAACAAAATCTAAATTGTATATTTTTTTTACATTTCTGTCTTTTTTAATTTTTTTAACAAAAAAGAAAAAAACAAATACCACCAAAAGAAAACTCTATTTGTGGGGAAAAAAATTATAAAAAATTAATTTGGGTACAGTGTTGTATGACAGCACAATTGTCATTCAAAGAATGACAGTGCTAAAAGCTGAAAATTGGTGTGAGCAGGAAGGGGGTTGACGTGCCCAGTAAACAAGTAGTTACAGAAAGTATAAAGTAAAAAAAAAAAAGCCTAAGACCCCATACACACTATTAGATTTTCTGAAGATTTTTGTCTTCAGATTTAACAAAACCATGTAGTGCAAGGGCCTGCCTATTTCATATAAATGGAAACTCTTAAGGTTTGACCCCATATTATATGGTTTTGGTAAATCTGAAGACAAAAATCTGCAGAAAATCTAATAGTGTTCTTAACAACATTCCTTTCCCATCCACCTACCTATCATACTGAATAACCTGTGTAAAAAAAAAAGATCTGTATACCTACTTCTTTACCTCTTTTTATTCTTTTCTGGTCTGGTCATATGATTATGCAGCTCCAGCTGTCCTGTGTCAGCAAGAGGCTGTTGCAAAGGAGAAATAGGAGGCCAACAATGACTGGGCTATGGGAGCCTATGGGTGATGTCACAGATCCTGGAATACACAGTCATTGTCCAGCACTCCTTTACACAGGGGAGCTGTAACCAAAGTATCACATGACCAGAGCAGATTAAAAAGAGATAAATATAGAGCTTTTTTACACAGGGTATGCAAGATAGGTGAAGGGAGGGAAGGTTTTTAAGAATAGATAATGTTAGGCTTTTCTTCCACTTTAAAGGAATCTCAGGAAAAGTTGTAGGAATTTGATTATTGTAAACCATGCTTGAAATTGAAAGCTCCAATTCATTCCTATAATTACAGTACCAAATGTTAAAATTCTGGCTCATATATGAATCTACTGGAAGTTTGGGTAGAGTCAATGCCGCCTACACATGACCGGACTTTCCGGGAGACTAGCTCCGACGGTCTTCCCGACGGATTTTCGGCGGAGTACTGACGGACCTTCCAAACGAACGTACTTGCCCACACACAAACGGACTAAGTCCGTTGGAAAGTCCTTTAGTTTTGAACGTGATGACGTAAGACGAGACTAAAAAAGTTCAATAGCCAGTAGCCAATAGCTTCCCTTGCGTCGTATTTGGTCCGTCGGACCAGAATACAGACAAACGGTTTTCCCGATAGGAATTGAGTCCGTCGGACAGATTTGAAACATGTTCTTTTTCTAGGTCCGTTGGATTTTTTAAATGAAAAACAATCGGATTAGCCCACACACAATTGGATTGTCCAACGGACTGATTCCGTCGAATCTAGTCTGCCTAAAAGTTTGGACATGTGTAAGCGGCATTACAGTTTTTCAGGTCCTACTATAGCCCTGATGAAAACAATGCCACTTCTTTAAAAAACAGAGTGTTCAAACAGATAACAACAAAAATTCTGCCCAAGTATTAAATTAAACAATATAGGTCTCTATACTCATCTCAAAACAATTATTTGTAACAATGTATTGAACATTTAGTGCTCATGCACACGGACGTTTTAAAAAAACTGGCTGCAAAGCTAGCTCCGATGCCTGGAAAAATTGTTGTTAAAAACGTGATTTTTACCGCGTTTTGCATTGGCGTTTTTGCGCGTTTTTTAGCGTTAGCGTTAAGTAGCTTTTTTTAAGAAACACATCTCTTGGCTATAGGACTCAGAAAACAAAGAAAATATGTTGCGCGTTTGTGCGCGTTTTTGCGCGTTTTCCCGCGATTCGCGTTTTTACAGCTCTAGCTCCACGCCACGGAACGCACTGGTCCTGGGTTTTTTTTACAGCTTAAAAACGCCTATGCCATTTGCAGCTCAAAAACGTCTAGGTGGGCATGAAGCCATAGACTAACATGGACAGCCGTTTTTAAGCTGCAAAAAAAGCTCAAAAAAGCGGCTGTAAAAACATCCGTGTGCATGAGGCCTTATAATTCTATAGAACCGATGCTTCATGACATCTTTCCCACTATTGACAGTATGAGTTATGTCCATCTCACACATAAACAGTATATGTATCTATTTTTTATTGTTTTTTTATTGTTTGTTAAAAATTGCCAAACAATGTGAGAAAGTATTTTAAAACCTGCTTTGCCAGCAGCTCAGACATTAGCTGCTTATTCTAGGTTTTCTTTTTTATATATATATTTTTTAGCCTAAAGTTTATTTCAAACCTAAAAAAAAGTATTAACTTCCCTTCTGGAGGCTACTATATGGCATACCAGTTACATAGGCTAATGTCCCTAAACCATGCCTGGGGTACTTTAGAGGAGCTCTCAAAAACAGGGGCATCCATCTTAAAGCACCAGTGCTGGTTGCCCTTGAATTTTTAAAATCTGTATAAAAAAATTACTGTTCACTGCTTTAGCTAAAACAGTAAAAAGAAAATAAAATACATAGAGATGATTCATTATTATTTCAGGAGCACAGTGCACATATTTAATATTAGTAAAAAGGAAAGGTTCCACGGGACGCATTTAACAGTTTGTTCTGCACCATGGTGATGGCAATAGTACATCCAGTGACTTATCAAAACCACCCCCCCCCCCCATATAACAAAGAGTCCATTCAACAGTCTAGGCAAATTGCTTTCAACTCTGTTTTACAGCTAGTATCACTGGGGGACAGGAGCCAAACCATGTCAGGGATTCTAACAGTTCCTCGGGGACAGATCAAGAACTGGCTCACTTTCTGTCATCTTATGCCAGACAAAGTCATGTTTGAAACAGTATGGCGTATGAGAAGGAGAAAGGTTGGGGTTCCAGCAGTGAGGAAGAGGAGGGCATGGGGCAGGCTTTCACTCTTCCAAACCCCAGAAATTCCAGTTAGATCATTAAGTACACTGTTGGCTTCAGCAGCACAGAGGACTCAAAGACCTCTGCTACATGCAGTTTCAGCTTGTGGCAAATATGCTTATCCATGCTGAAATGCCTGAGTAAAGTTCCCAAGATTAGAGAGAGAGGGACCATTGAAAATTAGCCATCCTTTTAGATCCCTGATACAAGGGAGCAAGGGTAAATCTCATGTTGTCCTCACAGAGGGGTAAAAAATGTACCACTTAGAAGAGATGCTATAAAAAGAATGGTGATAGTTGGATCAATAGTTTCCATGTTCAAGGATTGGTCACTGCAGACCTGTGGTTCGGCCTGCAAGTTCCCCTGATCTTTCACCACTCAACTTTTACTTGTGTGGCCACTTAAAAGCCATAGTGTACAAGGAAAAGATTATAAACATGGATCATTTTAGGGAATGCATTCACTATGCAATTACTTGAATAACAACAGATACCTTGTAAAGTTTTCACCATGAGTGGAGTAGAAGACTTTGTGTGTGTGTAGAAAGAGGTGACCAAGACATAGAGAATACTTTGTAAAATTTGTATTGAATATTTTGTAAATAAAGGTATAATTAGCTACAATTTCCCATTTTCCCTATGTATGGTGACTTTTGGGACACCTTGCAGTATATGCTTATATAGAGATTTTTTCTAGATATTTGTGTCTACTTTGTTTACTTTTTGTTTTTTTGCAGAAGACATCTATAGAGATATATACGAAAACTAAGAAATTAACTAGTGTTTTACTAGTAGAATAATTGATTTTTAATGATCAATATCATGTAACAACTGTGTTCCTATTCTATATCACAGTCAAAGGTTCATTTTAAAAACTAGATCAATACTGAAGACATTCAGTTTTTAATACATTTATTATGTAACGGGTTCTAAATGTGTTTTTCCTATTGATTATCAAAAAACATGAGTATTTCCTAGGTAAGAATTAATATATGTTTGAGTAGGCACTGTCATGGGTTACTTGAAAACAGACAGGCCTTGGGGGTATACTTAAACATTTGCGTTTGTATTGTTTTGCTACCAATACATTCAGGGATTGTTTTTTCATAATCCTGTAATGTATCAATATTTAATAAAAACATTGACCAGGGCCACGGGAGAGAACTTTAGTTCCATCCAACTGCAATTGGTTGCCAGAATACCACTCATTTTGGCTCCAGTTGGCTCCTATGAAATCATATGGCCCCGTTTCTGTTCATGACCTCAGAGGTGAAAGTCATCCACTACAGTCCAGAAGAAGCTTGGCAGTCACCAGCCCCAGACACAAGTAATATAATAAATCTACATGTGAGTTCTGAGAAATGTGACTGCTCTTTCTACAGTGGGGTAGTAAACACTTCATTGATGCTTTTCACAATTCTGTTTTGTTAATTATTGTGAAAATGATCGCCATCACTCCAGAAATATTGAAACTGTGATTGACTAGGAATAGTTTAAGTTATATTTTAATCTTTTCAACTATACGTAATATATACATACTATACTGAATAAATCTTTTGCGAGATGATAATAATTAGTACACAAATTGTCTAAAGCTCCCAAGAACTTTATCTTAACTTTTTCTTGTTGAACTATGGGAGCAGAAGGCACCTAGAGAGATATTCATAGTTGAATTAAAAATGGATTCTAGTTTAATGTTCTGTCACACACCTGTAGTAACAGTGACAGTTGAATTCTGGAATTTGTATCAATTTCCAAATGTATGGCCCCTAATCAAGTTTCATTGAACGGACTCAAACGGAGATCAGCCACATTGTCCACCTTAATTTTTCCACATTGACTGATTCTGTCATTTCAGGTCTCTAGTGGTGATATGACCTTGTGGAAGCTGGTCTGTTTCTCTGTTCTATGGCAGTTGTTATTGTGGGAGCTCATTGCTCCTGGCAGAGATAACACTGGGCTCCCTGAGTCACATTGGTGAAACTTTTTTTTTCTCACAATGTTTATTGGAAAGGTGTGTCATGGGTTATCAGATTTTGTGATCAATGTGATTGGCAGTCACATTGATCACATGATCAGGACACCATCCTACCTGCTCCCAATTAATACTCTGATTGGAAGCTGTCAGTGACAGTATAGGGACAGAGCTGGAGATGCACAACCATGCTTGCTTCAGCCACAAAACAGTAAGCCCTTGTACACATGGTCGGAGATTCCGTCGGAATGTGTCCAATCGGAGCAGTTTGTCAGATATTCCGACTGTGTGTGGTATGCATCGGACTGTTTCTGTCGGAATATCCGTTGGAACAAATTTTCCAACTTGCTGGAAATATTTTCCGCAAAAACTGCTCCGATCGGACATACTCCGATCATGTGTAGAGAATTTCGATCGGACAAAGTGCCACGCATGCTCAGATCAAATTCCTACATCAAAGCTATTGGCTACTAGCCTGAACGTAGTCCCATCGTAAGGAAATTACATCATCACGTTCTGAAAGATCGGATTTTCTGACAACTTTGTCCATCCGTGTGTATGCAACAGTTTCGGACAAGATCCGTCGGACAAAATCCGACGGACAAAATCCGACGGATTTGGTTGACGGAATCTCCGACCGTGTGTACAAGGGCTTAGACATATATGTGGCATCATAGAACAAGCCCCAACTCTGTGCTGCCACATATATGCATAAAGCTGGCTAGAAGGCGTGAACAAGTGTAAGTAATTAAGATAATACACATAGTTAAAATAATTATCTAGTACATATAAATCATAAATAGCAATGGCACAATACAATAGTAGCTTTTTAATGAACTGATGTTATAGAGGTATAATGGTTATAAACAAAGCTTAAGAGTTCAAATTAACCACATACAGTATAAGCTGGGAGCACATGTCTTTAAAAGATGAAGGAATAACCAGTAGTGAATCAATGACTGCAAATAATATTTTAGAGGCAAATTATATCCTGCATAAAGAGGTAGGGTTTAGGTTCAGAGGATTTAAGAATGCCAGACAGCATTTTGAAGAGAGGCAGGTTAACTGGCCTAAAGGTGAGTGTGTTGAAAGGTCTAGCCTAGCATGGAGAAAGGGAAAAAGGTTGTATACTTGGAAAGCAGTGGTGGCTGGTGTTGGAGGATTTTTTTGGGGGGGAGGGGGCACAGTTGGGCTCTTTCAGCTAAAGACACTTTCCCCTGGAGACCACCACCAGCCGCTGCCTGTGATTGGAGCAAACATGCCTGCCTGTCACAAGTTCCTATAACTGAAGTCAGTGCATTGTTTTCCAAAGGTTAGCTCCATAATCCCAGCTCAGCTCCTATACAGACTATAGGCATTTGACAGGCTGTGTCCTAACTCTGCACGGGCGGTCATGGCTCCCCTGGTGCCCAGCGCAGCAGCTTATGGGTTAACCCAGTCTTATTTCCAAGTTCTGGCTCTTTGGTCTTGATTGGCCAGGACAGGAAGCCGGAAGTCGATGGCGAGTGTTGATTTGCCGGTATCATCGAGTGAGCGGGTTCGGGGAGCAGTACTCTGCGTCCTGAGGACAGCATGAAACAGGCCAATTGGGGCCTCAGGCTCTGGTCACATGTTTGTGAGGGTGAGATGGACCTAGTAGAACTGTTGGTACGGCGCCTCGCACAGTGCATGGCCATGTTTGATTGTGCAGGCTAGGGGTGGATTGTGTGGACTGGGGGGGCGGGGCTCCTGCGTCCCTTGTAGATAAGCCACAACTGTTGGAAAGGCTGAATTTGGGCTGGTATCTAAAAATTATGGAATAGATATTTGGAGGAACTAAGGCAGCGAGAGTCCTACTTTAAAGATGAAATCCAGCCTTACCTTCAGTCTTGCAAAGTTGTACAGGCTTCTCTTCTGTACTAAATTTGCCTACTTTGATTTCAGTGTGCAAACTTTTCCCAGTGAGCATTCAAAGTTGCAGTAGTCTGATACAGGCCACCTCATTTCTTCACTTAAAGAAGTCCAGCATCATCTAACCTTTACTTCCCTAGCTTTTCTGTCCCTGGCCTGCTGCTTTCATTCATTGAATGTCAGTTATTTTAAACATTGCAAGCTCACATCACATGTGGGCGTTATCTTGAGCAGTCTGTATGCAAATACAGCCTGCCAATGAATGCCTGCTTCTCCAGACTGACGTTCACCCTAGTATTTTGATATTTGCATAACACTTTATAGTTGCATCAGGGCTGAGGGTTGTTCCAAAGAGTACTGAAGCCAGAAGCAGTGATGTTTTCCGGAAGCTATGTACAGCTCTGTTGGCCCCTCTCATGATCTGCCTGCATTGCACAGAGACTCAGAAAGGATGTCACTAAGTCTAAAAAAGCTTTGTAATAAAAACTGAAAAGTTTATTTAAAAAAATGTATTAGCTGGTGTGGGAAACAGGGAACCTAGGAGAAATAAAATATCAGGTGATGAAACTTCAGCTTTAGATTCCAAAAAAATTAAAAATGGTCACCAGGGCCAAACATAGTTATTATTATTTACTTTTTGAAACCAAAAGAAAGAATGGAAAAATGGCTACTATGGGGAACACTGGCAGGAAGATTTCACGCTACCCAAATCCTATTTGTTTTCATGTCAACAATAAAATCAGATGCATGGCTGAGTAAAAATTGCCATCGCATGGGTCCTAAAAATGAAATGCACCAGGGTTTAATGTACCACTCTGAGGTCTATGGTTTAATATGAAAATATGTTACCGATGCTGGAGTCTGCAGTCCTAGAGGGCCAAATGTATATGTATACAGGTTATGCTGGGACCTATACTCTCCCAATAGAGTCAGGAATGATAAATCTATAGTGCACTGCACATAAAGTTTATACTACTGGTTTCATAACATTTAATGCCCATGGATTATGCTGGATCTTGTATTCCCATTGTCCAATAATACAGGTTGTATAGAGGTCACATTGAGGTTTGGAGCCCAATAGTTGAATAATATACAATATTTTAAGGATATGTTGGGATTAATAGTCGCTCGGGGTATAATATACAGTTTTTATAGGTAATTTGTGGACTTGTAGTTCTGCATTCACATGATATATAGTGATACTTGAAGTCCCCCAGTCACATAATAGTCCTCAGTTATTTACCTAATACTTCAGGGCATTTCCAGCTGATTAGCTTTAAAATAGCCTAATTACTAATCACAACTGCCCAGTGCATAGTCATCTAAAGGCAGCTGAAATTAAATTCCAAGCTGTGACCATTTTTTCATTTATATCGTATTATCATGGTAATTAAAATGATATTTTATGAATCCATTAAATTTTTTACAGAGCGTTATAGACTGTGCTTTCCTTATTTAATTAAAGATAAATTCTGGAAAATGGGTAAAAGTATTATTTTATATTTTCCTGCACCTGCTAATGCCAAATACAATTTATAAATGGTTTCCAATGTAACGCGAACATGTGACTCAGTCATTAACACCAAAAGGAAAGAAACAGAGGCCGTATGTGCTTAACAGTTATGCACCATTTACCCTGTAAAACGTATAGGTACTAAAGACCATATGGCAATTCATAACATAACTAGAATTTATATATTAAATATTCAATTTTCTCCCTGAAGCCTTAACATTTTCAATTAGTATGCATTTTTGTTTCAGAAGCAGCATTTTGGTTACTAATTTATTTTTCTTGACTATGTTTACAAATCTCTTTGACAACTACTTCATTGATAAATGTTCACTGATTAACACTTTATTAAAATGTATTTATCCTGAGATGAGTGCATCTTTACAAATGTGCTCAGAGTTCATGTTGTAGTCACCCTAGATTACTACAGTCCATGTATTTTGTTCCTGCCATTATAATCTCTGGCTGGAAATAAGCAAGCATTTAAAATATCGAAACCAACACCTTCATTTTTCTAGATTGCAAATTAAGGAAACACAGGCCAAACATAACATAATACAGATTGCTCCTCTCTAAAGCTAAAGTTGGGTCAGGCATTGACATGCTATGGTTTGTTTGAAAGAAATAAGAATGACAGGATCAGGCCAGCACTGGGGCCTTTGGTTGTATTCTTTTGCTGTGGGCATGAAAACCCGAGGCAGGTCTTTCTAGAATTTTCCATGCCAGTATGTTGCCGCGGGGCCACTATGTTGGCGCGGGGCCTTCTTGGCCTTCATGCATGGGGGTACCTTTCCTCCCATGCACATGCTCATTAATGCCCAGGACCAGGGAGGGCTGTGGTCATGCGAAAGTCAACATTAAAGCAGAACCCCAACTGAGAGAAGAGTTCATCTGTGAAATGTATCGTCCCATGTCACTACACACCATTGGTTGATGAATGTAGCAATTAGGAGGGACACCGCTGAGCCCATGCCCTCTCCCTCAATCCAGCATAACTCTGTCCCCTCACTCCCAGTAACAGAACAGGGTCCCGCTGTGCACATAGCACAAACCTCATGCGTGCACTTAATTAACTGCTTCACACTCCCATACCCTGTGGCTGGATATATGGGGTCTCCGAGGTTCCATGGGTTCGGTCCTGTTTGTGTTTGGAGAACTGACCACTAAGGAGAAAGTTAGAACACTGACCCCCTCACTACCAGAGGACCTGTCACCCGTGTCTGGTACCAGTCCTCACTGGCTGGCTGCTGTTCCTCTCACCAGTTCATGGTTACCCATGGCAACTACTCTACTACTCTGACTCTCCTGCCGAGTTACCCTTTGTGGTGTACCCCCTGTATGTTTTACTGGCCCTGTTCTTCTGATATGCCATGTACCAACATGCACCCCTTTGAATGACTTGGCTCAGAAACAGTTAATGAAACTTTACTTTAACGTTCTACAGTACATTCCATGAACCTTCCAGTCCCCAATTAGATATTTCTCAGCTGCCTAAGCATATTTCTGCATGTAGAAGTCCATTAGTGGCAAAGTTCTAAGTAGGTAGGTTCCCTTAGGGCAGTGATTGAGGGTTGCTCTGGGTTACATATCCTTCTTCACTGGACCTTCTCCTTTCCCAGTATTAACCATTCCCCACCTGGGCAGCACAGGTCCTCTAAATAGTAACGACCTGACCTGTCGGAACCTGAAGTGCAGGGCTTCTTGAAGAATCAAATGTAGATTAGACACCATTTCCTATAATCTTATTGTCTGGACTCATTTTAAATTAAATTACTACAGTGCCACAACACATCATACTGCTCCTTTGTTTTATTAATTTTTTTTAAATGTCACACAGTGGCATTTTATTAAGTTCTTTTGGACACTGTGCGGTGCAAAGTGGGGGATTGCCTCAAACTTCATTGTGCTGTAAAAAAGTATAGCCCGTTGTAATCATTTTCAGCAAACACCACCACAACATGGTAGCCTGAACTAGCCACATAGGAGACAAGGCATTTTTCCTAGTCTTTCAATGGGACTGTGCTGGAATAGCCGCCCAATGCAGTTCCACTGCACTTGTTGTGAATAATCCCTGAATGTAAATAGTCATAAACAAAGGAAAAAGAAAAAACAAAGGTAATTATGGTGAAAACAAGAATAGTAGTATGATGTTATCAATGTACCACTGTGATGTCTCTACTCATGGGACAGGACCTGTTTAAAAACATTTCCTGTGTTTAAAACTAATTTAAAATATAATACATTTAGCAAGTTTTCTGTTTTAAATTTCATCAATCGTGAGCATCTTCTGTCCACTTAAGAAATGATTACCAATCATGGACTTAGAAAAACGAAATACATTGCCAGTGGTATACTACTTCTCTATTAACCTAGCAGGTTATCACCTACAAAAATGAAAATATATTTTTTGCCAATTAAACTTTCTAAATTGCTGTCAACAGAAAGAGATAGTTTATTGCAAGTACTCTAATTACTCCCTCAGAGGAATGTCAAATAAACAGAATGTATACCTGTCAGCAGAATGGGGATTTCTCTGTTCACTCACTAGCTTGACTGCCAGCCTTAAAATCTGGGACTAATGAGTGACAACCCCCCTCTTGACCAAAGAAAACAGAAAACCTATGCAGCTGTTGGCAGATTTAAGAAGTCCAATAATTAGCTGCCTTGCTGAAAATAGCACTGCCAAGTCATAAAGATTTGTGTCTGCATTAGAAAAATAATAGTTTTATATTAAAGGAAAGGTTTTAGAAAGAAACCTAGAAAGAAATCATAATTGTCGTTCAGAGTATTGTGCGTCAATCCGAATATTAGAGAGCTTATCAAATTAGTCTGCAGATATGTGAACTCTACAAATATCATTAGGACAACTTTTTTATTTATGAAAAATATATTTTATTTTCATGTTCATAGTTGAGTAAAAGTAAGGTGAATCTCGAGCTGTTATTATTTTTTTTTAATATATAAAAAGGTATTTTTGCGCTTAGTGAAAAAAATTAAGGCAGCAACCAATAAGTTTGAATACTAAACCATATACTGTTTTATTTTATATATATATATATATATATATATATATATATATATATATATATATATATATATACAGGTATACATATATATATATATATATATATATATATATATATATATATATATATATATATATATATATATATATAGGTGCGCTGCCAAAATTACTCATCTAGTGCAAGAAATCTTCAACATATAAAGCATTAAGATCAATAAATGACTCTTCATACATATAATAAGCAGATTAAAACACTAGTGCAAAGTGCATCGAAATTTTAAATATATGATTAAAGTAAGTAAGTAAAGTAAATTAAGTGCTTAGTATAAAGTGCTCAGTCCATGCAAATGCTGATGGCTCTAAGAGAAGCGAAAGAGAACCGCAATAAACTGTAAAAAAACATTCTTTATTAAAAACTGACAACGTAGGAAGAAACAAGAGCAATCTTACAATCATATAAACATACAAACACAGAGACAACAATCTCAGCATGCATGTAAAATCTGTGGATATGCCCCGCCCAACATGTTTTGCCACCAATCAGCATCGTCAGGGGTGTGGAGCAATTTGTTTTTTGTTTTGGTTAAGGGTTAGAACCTTTGTCACCCAGTCAACGCAGTCACCAATAAAAAGATGATGGAGGTTCATAAAGGTGTTTTTGTAGCGGTCTGTATTCCTCTTGGATATATCCCTTCCCTTCCTGTTTTGGTGATATTTTGCCACTGGAAAAACAAGCTAGAAGAAATCTACTCCAGAAATCTAGTGTTGTTACTACTCAGTATGGCATAGTATGGACTAGGACTCAGTTTATCAATTAAAATGTGACTGTACTTTAACATTATTTGCTTTTAATTTGTTCTCCCCACCCCCACCTGATGTTATACCTACCTTCAGATGTGATTCAGTGATCTTCATTGTGTAGTCACTTTCCAAGCTATATGGCCTTGCTCCTAAAATTGTCCATTCCCTACTGTGTATGTGTGCCGCAGATCCAGTCCTATGGAAAAAGCTGTATTCATGGCTGCTTCAAAAATTTCATGGAATATGGCTTTCCCATGAGAATGAATGGGACTGTGGTATGCTTACAGTACAAAGCAGACATTTTGTATGGAAAAGATTGCTGAAGACTGCTGGACTGAGACTGAAGGTGAGTAGAATTTGTAACAAGTGGGCAGTATTCAAGGGGGTTGGGAAAACAAACTACAAGAAAAAAAAACTGACAAGGAAAGTAAGGTTAAATTTAGGCTTACTCCAATTATACATGCAAGATGCAGCTGTAGAGTAGTCTCACAATTTTCTGTAAACTTTGTATAAATCATTTAGGGCAGGGATCTACAAACTTTTTAAACAAAGGGCCAGTATACTGCTTTTCAGACTTTGGGGGGCAGGTCTGTCAGTGTGAGTGGAAAATGTCATGGCAACAATGGGAGTAATCAATGCCCCATCATTGGTATTAGTGGGAGTAATAGTGCCACATTACATTGTTGGTATCAGGGGAAGGAATAGTGCCCCATCTTTGGTATCAGGGGAAGAAATGGTGTGCCATCATTGGTGTCAGTGGGAGAAATGATGCCCCGTTATTGGTATCAGGCAAATGAATAATACCCCATCATTGGTGGCTATCGGAAGGAATTGTTGTTCTTATGCTGTGTACACACGGTCGGCCTTTCCGACAGAAAAAGTCAGATGGAATCATTTCATCGGATATTCTGATCCTGTGTGGGCTTCAGCTGACTTTTTCTTTTTTTATTCTGACGGACCTAGAAATAGAACATGTTTTAAATCTTTCTGATGGAATCAATTCCTATTGGGAAAACAGTTTGTCTGTATGCCTTTTCCGACATACCAAAAACAATGCAAGGGTAGCTATTGGCTACTGGCTATTGAACTTCCTTTTTCTAGTCCTGTCGTACGTGTTGTACGTCACCACATTCTAAACAATCGGACTTTGGTGTGATTGTGTGTAGGCAAGTTAGTTTCAGCGGAACTCCGTAGAAAAAACTGTCAGAGTTTATTCTGTCAGAAAAAACGGTCGTGTGTACTCGGCATTAGTGTCACTGGGAGTAATAGTGCCCCAATGACCAGATATATGCAGGCAAGGGGCAGCACCCAGCCCCCAGGCCACAGTATGGAGATCACTGCCTTAAAGCGGTTGACTACCCCTCGATTTTAAAATATAAAAAGGCTTACCTGTAGGTAAAATGAATATCTCCTAAACCTGTACAGTATAAACAAAAATAGCGACAATTTTGAAAACAAAAAAACATTATTTTAAACTTTTTGCTATAATAAATATCCCCAAAAAATATATAAAAAAACATTTTTTTTCCCTCAGTTTAGGCCAATACATATTCTTCTACATATTTTTGGTAAAAAAAAATTGCAAAAAGCGTTTATTGATTGGTTTGCGCAAAAGTTATAGCGTCTACAAAATAGGGAATAGTTTTATGGCATTTTTATTAATAGTTTTTTTTTTTACTAGTAATGGCGGCAAACATCGATTTTTATCATGACTGCGACATTATGGCAGACAGATTGGACAATTTTGATGCTATTCTGGGACCATTCACATTTATACAATGACCAGTGCAATTAAAAATGCATTGATTACTGTGTAAATGTGACTGTCAGTGAAGTGGTTAACCACTAGGGGCGCTGCAGGGGTTAAGTGTGTCCTAGGGAGTGATTCTAACTGTGGGCTATGTGTGACACAACACCGATTACATGGAACTGTGATCAGTGTCACTAGGCAGAATGGGGAAATGCTTGCTTGCATCAGCATTTCCCCGTTCTTCTTCTCCGTTAGACGACCGGGGGACCCGCGATCACACTCACGGAGCTTGTGGCAGGCACGGCCGCGTGCACCAGCAAGCAGCTTCTTAAAGGGCAATGTACAGATACGTTAATATGCCTGTAAGCGCCCTATATATGCCTGTAAGCGACGTATATCCGCGTGAGCTGGTTGGCAATTGGTTAGACCTCTTTTCTTCTAATTTTAATGAGTGGCCACGAGTCTTGTTAAACTCCCTTCTGTGTAAAAGTTTTATCCCTATTGTGGGGTCACCAATATGGTATTTGTATATTGAAATCATATCCCCTCTCAAGCGTCTCTTCCCCAGAGAGAATACGTTCAGTGCTCGCAACCTTTCCTCATAACTAATATCCTCCAGAACCTTTATTAGCTTTGTTGCTCTTCTTTGTACTCGCTCCATTTTCAGTACATCTTTTCGGAGGACTGTGCTCAGAAGTGGACAGCATACTCTAGGTGCAGCCGGACCAGAGTCTTGTAGAGCGGGAGAATTATCGTTTTATCTCTGGAATTAATCCCCTTTTAATGCATGCCAATATTCTGTTTGCTTTGTTAGCAGCAGCTTGGCATCGCATGCCACTGCTGAGCCTATCATCTACTAGGACCCCCAGGTCCTTTTCCATCCTAGATTCCCCCAGAGGTTCTTCATCCAGTGTATAGATTGCCACCCAAATGCATTATTTTACATTTTTCTACATTGAACCTCATTTGCCATGTAATTGCCCACCGGATTAATTTGCTCAGATCTTTTTGCAACGTTTCCACATACTGCGGAGATGTTATTGCCCTGCTTAGCTTAGTATCATTAGCAAATACAGATATTGAACTGATTCTCCCCATCCTCCAGGTCGTTTATGAACAAATTAAACAGGATTGGTCCTAGCACAGAACCCTGGGGGACCCCACTATCCACCCTTGACCATGCTGAGCACTCCCATTTACCACCACCCTCTGAACTCACCTTTGTAGCCAGTTTTCAATCCATGTACTCACCCTATGGTCCATGCCTCCACAGACCTTATTTTGTACAGTAAACATTTATGGGGAACTGTGTCAAATACTTTTGCAAAATTTAGATACACCATGTCTACAGGCCTTCCTTTATCTAGATGGCAACTCCCCTCCTCATAGAAGGTTAATAGACTGGTTTGGCAAGAACGATTCTTCATGAATCCATGATGATTACTGCTAATAATACCGTTCTCATTACTAAAATCTTGTATATAGTCCATTATCATCCCCTCCAAGAGTTTACATACTATTAATGTTAGGCTAACTGGTCTGTAATTCCCAGGGATGTATTTTGGGCCCTTTTTAAATATTGGTGCTACATTGGCTTTTTCCAATCAGCTGGTACCATTTCAGTCAGTAGACTGTCAGTAAAAATTAGGAACAACGGTCTGGCAATTACTTGACTGAGTTTCCTAAGTACCCTTGGGTGCAAGCCATCTGATCCCAGTGATTTATTAATGTTACGTTTCCCAAGTCTAATTTTAATTCTGTCCTCTGTTAGGTGCTTCCTCTGCTAGTTGCTTCCTGTGATGTGTCATGAGGATAAACACTGCAGTTTTGGTTACTGAAGCCCCTCAAGTCCCTCGTGAATACCTTCGCCATCTCCCCATCCTTTGTAACCAGATGTCCTTCCTCATTCTTTATGGGGTCAATATGGTCTGTCCTCCCTTTTTTACTGTTTACATACTTAAAGAATTTCCTGGGATTTTTTTGCTCTCCTCTGCTATGTGTCTTCCATGTTCTATCTTAGCCATCCTTATTGCACCCTTACATTTCTTGTTGCATTCTTTATCAAGTCTGAATGTTGATGATGATCCCTCAACCTTGTATTTTTTGAAGGCCTTCACCTTTGCTTTTATATGCATTTTTACATTGGAGTTAAGCCATCCAGGACTTTTGTTTGCTCTCTTAAATGTATTACCCAATGGGATGCATTGAAGATTGCCCTTATTTAATATGCTCTTAAAGCAAACCCATCTCTCCTCCGTGCTCTTTGTTTCTAAAACTTTATCCCAGTTTATGCCTTTTAGCAAGGTTTGTAGTTTACGGAAGTTGGCTCTTTAGAAATTCAGTGTCTTTGTATTCCCCTTATGTTTCCTATTTGTGTGATTTATACTGAAGCCAATTGACCAGTTACCTAAATTGCCCTGTATTTCCACATCCGTGATCAGGTCTGTATTGTTGGTAATCAGTAGATCCAGTAACTCTTTATTTATAGCTGCCGTGTCTACCATCTGACCCATAAAATTGTCCTGCAAGACATTTAGGAACTGGCGAGCCTTAGATGAATGTCTGCCCAGTCTATGTCTGGATAATTAAAATCCCGCATTATGATAACACTTCCCATCCTTGCCGCTAATCAAAATTGTGATAGTTGATCTGTCTCCCCTTCCTCCCTCAGGTTAGGAGGCCTATAGCATACTCCCAGTATTATTTTTCCCTTCGCTTCATCCCTTTGGAGCTCTACCCATAAGGATTCCACCTCCTCCCTAGCTCCCTTAGTGATGTCATCTCTCACATTCACTTGTACATTATTCTTGATATATAGACATACCCCTCCCCCTTTTTTACTCTCTCTATCCTTGTGATAAAGGGTATACCCTTGAATGGTTGCCAACCAATCATGAGAGCTGTTGAACCAGGTCTCTGAAATTCCCACAAAATCCAAATCCTCCTTGTTCAACAGTATCTCTAGTTCACCCATCTTGTCCATCAGGCTCCTGGCATTGGTGAGCATGCCACATAGTTTAGACCGGTCACATATTATCCTCTTATTGGGTGTTCCGAGATTGCAACTAGGACTTGCTACTGTACTTAGCTTGGGTTTATGTGCTTTGGTCAATCTACCACCAATGCCCCCAATACTACCCTCTGGAATATGTTCCGCACTGACTATCTCTACCTCTGCACTGACTATCTCTACCTCTGGACCCTCCCCCCATCACCCAGTTTAAAAACCCCTCTAACTTTTTGTCTATCTTCATTCCCAGCTGATCTGGGACACTTTTAGACACATGCCCCATTCTATGCACCGCCGTAAAAGGCGTGCCTCCACTGCAACATTTTTATTGGGGAGAGGCACTGTGAGCTCATTCTCTAAATCTGCTGCAGAGTGCACCAGCAAACTGGCTGCTCTGTATTTAGCTTCTGGCTGCGCAAGGAGCCCTATATCTCTGGAACCATAGATGATTTTGACCAGTGGTGGGGTAGGACTTCAGCCCCTGGTTGCTAAACAACAACCCTGCCTCACCTGCCTCCCCTGACTGAAAGTCCCTGCTGTTCAACCAAGCTGTTAGGAAGGAGATGGGTTTGCAATTGACAGCAACATCAGGGGTCACTCCAGAGACTAGTACTGCCATTCACAACTGATCAAGCCGGCAATGTTGTTTGATCTATCTGTGGCTGCATGGAAGTACGAGTATCCTGGCTATTGGATCACATGCTGCAGTGTTAGTGATCTTTTACTATTTTGAACGAACAGGCAGTACTGCAGAGCTGTGTAATGCATGTCACTGGTGCAGCCAGCATCAATCATTCATTCATAAATAAGATCACTTACTGCTGTGGCACTGTGTGACCCATCTGCCAGGGCTGTGTATGTTTACAATCAGATAGACATCAGATAGAGTCCTGCAGAACTGAATGATATTTTACTGTTATCATTGAGCAATCAGCACTGCCTGCTCATTCACAATAGCAAAAGTGCATTAAGTGCTGTGGTGCTATGTGATCTATCTGCAGCTGCTTGTAAATATAGCCTTGGCAGATGGTTTACACAAGTCCACAGTTCTAAATGATTTATTGCTATTATAAATGAACAAGTAGTGCTGAAAAAGTGCTGACTGTACCTTCCCCCACAAGAACACCCATAAATTGGGCTTCAGAATGAGGTGGAACAACAGCAACATAACAGGTGCTTTTACTCTAAAACAACGCCACTCAGAACGAGACCAATTGCTACAGTATATGCACTTTTGCGAATTGAAAAAAGTTTACAATTTTTCACAAGAATGCTTCTTTAAACCAGAACTCCTGCCACAATACTAAATACAAAGCTTTTTTCTGATCAATGTACCTCAGCCAATTATCACATCTGGATCATTAACCTCCAATAAGGAACAGCACCGCCTGTGAAAAAAACACTGGTTAGCATCATACACCCTACTTTCTGCTCAATATTGAATTAGAAGCAACCCAGTAAAGATAAGGTAATTTCACCATTAATTGCATTCTTTCCTTGTCAGCAAGTTTTCTCTCAACAGATACGCATGCGGCAGACTCTGAATGGCATTTAGTGCTTATTCAGTCTCCACTGGTCTGAGGACTGCTATAAAGGGTTTTAAAGGAGTTACACAACAGGTTCCAGGAAGAACAGGAGAAACACCAGCAAAAGAAACCGTCATTTAACAGCAGGACCCAGGGAAGACAAGATTAACAATGGCAGGGAACAGAAGCCCCACTAAAAAGATATAGTCAGCACTGCAGAGATCACTGTTGTGTAATAGGGGCCATGTACTGAGCTGCAGGTCCTCCACATGTACAATTAACCAAGTGGTGAGGGAGTAAATGCACTCCTTAACATGGCTGTCTATACCCAACAGGGCACTTTGGAGGAAGGATCCCCCTTGGAACCTGCCAATACACAAGCACTTTCTGGGAGTCTGGTTAAACCAGCACCCTCTAGTGGTTTGTCCCATATCTGCTTCAGGACTTACAGCAATGGACACCAAATAGAAATTTCACTTAGTGTTGTCTGTCTCTATTGCACATCCCCATACTTGAGGTTAGAGTATGAATGGTCCAAACAATGCAAGCCTTTTAAGTGTTTACTGAACTATTTGATTTACATATTTATATACTTCAGTCATTCCAGAAGTGATGGCACAATCCTTCAGGTTTCAAAAAATAAAGGGAGAGCTATAATGAGAGGAGAGCTGAGTTGAGGAGCCTTTGCCTTTTAGGGGTTTTGCCAGAGTCCTGGGGGGACTCTGGGGGGTGGGGATGGGAGGAGTCCCAAAAGTACTGTACCTTTCTTCCCTTCTTGTACCTCAAGGGGAAGCTCCAAGTAATAGAGCCTCACAGCCTACATTATTGTAGCTTTGTCCTCCAGATACTTCCCATAATGACCCCAGGCAGACTCCAGCCAGACTATTTTTAACAGAGCCCTACTTTCCAAGGTGTCTCACTTCTGAATATGACAGCTTTTCACACAGGGCTCTATAGCCCAATTAAGCTGCCAGCCAGGGAAGCCTATAGCTGAACAGCTGAACTGTTTGCTGTAAATAATTATAAAGTGTTAAATGGAGTTTGGCTTCTATTTGTTATGCTGTTTAATGGTGCCCCCTGTGCTCCTTCATCCAGAGTGGGACACTGTAATAAAGCAAGTGTGTTACTGGCCAGATCAACATGTGAAAACAAAGAAAAAAACAAATAAAATGAATGTAACCATCACATCTATTGATTTGCAAGCTGCAATATATTACATTTTTGGTTTTGGGTTTAATACTACTTTATAGCTAGTAGAAATAAAAGACAAAAAAAAATCACAAATCATTCATGCTTTTAAATGCAAGCAGTGCAAGCAACTTAAAGTATAACTGAATGGGCAAAGTTTTTTTAGTTTTTATGGATAGAGAGGAGAGTGATTAGAACACCTGTCCGTTTTAATTGCTGTCTTTGCCCTCATTGGGGAGATTCACCCTCCCTATGTGGTATGTTTACCATTATCATCGAAAGTGAAAATAAAAGAAAATCCCAAATTTTCATTTGACATCAGAACACTAGTAGAAGGGAAATCTTCCAATTGGGACACTAGCTCTGGTGACCCTGGGGACTAGGGATGAGCCGAAACCCCCCCCCCCCCACCCCCATTCGGTTCGCACCAGAACATGCGAATAGGCAAAAAATGTGTTCGAACACGCAAACACCGTTAAAATCTATGGGACACGAACATGAATAATCAAAAGTGCAAATTTTAAAGGCTTATATACAAGTTATTGTCAAAAAAAGTGTTTGGGGACCTGGGTCCTGCCCCAGGGGACATGTATCAATGCAAAAAAAGTTTTAAAAACAGCCGTTTTTTTCGGGAGCAGTGATTTATATTTATTTAATAATGCTTGAAACAATAAAAGTGTAATATTCCTTTAAATTTCATACCTGGGGGGTGTCTATAGTATGCTTGTAAAGGGGCACATGTTTCCCGTGTTTAGAACAGTCTGACAGCAAAATGACATTTCTAAAGGAAAAAAAAAGTGGGCAATTTTATAGCATCGATCGCTGTATCAATGGCAATGGTCCCAATAATGTGTCAAAATTGTCCGATGTGTCTGCCATAATGTCGCAGTAACAATAAAAATCACTGATTGCCACCATTACTTGTAAAAAAAAAAAAATTAAAATAATTATGTAGACGCTATAACTTTTTTTTTAAACCAATCAATAAACCCTTATTGTGATTTTTTTTTACCAAAAACATGTCGAAGAATACGTATCACCCTAAACTGTGAAAAATGTTTTTTTTATATATTTTTGGGGATATTTATTATAGCAAAAAGTAAAAAAGAATGAGTTTTTTTCAAAATTGTCGCTCTTTTTTTGTTTATAGCACAAAAAATAAAAACCGCAGAGGTGATCAAATACCACCAAAAGAAAGCTCTATTTGTGTGAAAAAGGACCTCAATTTTGTTTGGGAGCCACACCGCATGCCGGTGCAAATTATCAGTTAAAGCGATGCAGTGCCGAATCGCAAAGAGTGCTCTGGTCTTTGGCCAGCAAAGTGGTTAAATAGGGAGAATCTGCGCCACACAGGGTTATTAGAGTGCACACCTGGCACATCCTGTGCGCACGCCCATGGCTGTGTCTCTGTGTTCCTGTGTCTCTATCTGAAATTTTAAAGAACGGCTTCAAATATACTTTAGTTCACCTGGTATCAGCCTTTTGCTATCTCTGCACAATAGAGCTCAGAGAGGGGCAGGAAAATACAGCAAAAGGAGTCAATCAAGTGTGTGAGGAAGTGCAAGGAGTGTGCTAATAGAAGGAGAGAGCAGCATGAAAGTGAGTTGCACTTATACTTTTAGGCTCAGTTCACACTAGTGCGGGCCGTGCGTACAACGTTTGCTCGGGCATGGCAGGCCAATCATTTGAATGAGCTGCTGTGCCACGTGAAATGCTCAAAAAAGGTGGATGCACCTTTTTAAATATGTGGCCACAGGGAGGCCGCATGCTCTTTTTGACCACATGGTTTCCCTGCAGTTCCCGCACCTGCAATCATGCTGTGGGCTCAGATGCGCAGAATTAATGGCAGCCCCACGTGCCTTGCAAGAGCAGTGCGATTCGGCTGCGGGTGGTTGCAGGTGTGGGAATCAATGAGATTCCTGCAACCTGAATCCTCAGTGTGGGCTCGTGTGAACCTAGCCTTATGCCCTGTACACATGACCAGTTTTCCCGACGGAGTTCCCATGGAAATTCCGCTGAAACTGTCTTGCATTCACACGATCAAACAAGATTATAATTCAGCATTACTGTGCAATGATGTTGTGCTACATCCTATAAAGACATAAAAAAAGGAGGGGAACCCCCTATTTTTTGGACTTTCACGGCACGTACAGTAGTCAAAAATAGAATAAAACAATATTTATTTCACAAAATATGTGTACATATATGACAATCAAAAAAACATATATGGAGATCATAACATAATTAAAATACATGCAATAATATCCGTAATGAGGTGACAATAGTAGATGAGAGGTCACCCATGTTACATAGAGTAGGCCAGGGTGCTCAAAAACCCTACGCGTTTCGGAGAAGTGCTGGTCTCCTTCATCAGGGGTAAGTATAGAGCAAAAGGCGCATTTATGTATAATTACAGAAGTAGATGCATGTAGTATATGAATAATTAAAATAAATCAAGCAAATGTCATGCTTAGTATTCCAGTACTCCAAAGTATAAAATGTATATGGGGGAACCCAAAAAGGGGGCCCTAATTCCCTGTCCGGTGGAGTGGGATTGGCTACAAGGTGTACACCGATGGGGCCACTGAGGCTTAAATGGCAAAGACCCTGGAAGTATGGACAGATGAGAGGCAGCAAGACCGTTCGCTCTACGTCCCACAGTGGGTACACACGATCACACTAAAGTCTGATCGTTAAGAACGCGGTGACGTACAGCACATACGATGGGACTAGAAAAAGGAAGTTCAATAGCCAGTACCCAATAGCTTCTGTCTTGTACTTGCATCAGAGCATGCGTCGTTTTTGGTCAGTTGGAACAGCATATAGACAAGCGGTTTACCAGATAGGAATTGGTTCTGTCGGAAATATTTAAAACATATTCTATTTCTAAGTCCGTCAGAATTTTCGTAAAAAAAAGTCCAATGAGGCATACACACGACCGGATATACAATGAAAAGCTTCCGTCTGACTTTTTCTGTCGGACATCCGCTCGTGTGTACGCGGCATTACTGTTTCTTTTTTCATTGGAGAGGCTGAGGTGTTGAGACCTGCAAATGAAAGTGCAGAAAAAAGTATAATATACAAGTAAAGTGCTGCGTAAACTGATGGCACTATATAAGTACCTGTTATAAATAAATCAGGTAGGTAGAAAGATCAAGTTCTAGGCAACGCTGTGTTGTGGGACAAAGCTGTGTAAACCTTAGGAACGGTCGAACAGAAATACAAATCCTTTTAGCAGGTAAAAGAGCTCCCATATATTTTTATAGTTCTGTGTATTTATCTGTTTTCCTGGAGCTCGGCTTTAAACATAACTTGTGTCACGTGTATGTTTCATTTAGATCAGTTATATGCTTGTCATCTGCCAAATAACTGCTGATTAGCCTTGTTTTATAAAAGCACTCATGTTTCAGAAATATGTGGCAATTATTCCCATGCACAAGAACATGTAGACAGCAAATAGGATGAAATATGCAAAAATATTCTCGCCCATGGTTGTAGAAAGAATGCGAATACTGGCTATAAATGTCATTTAAATGATGCAGTAATATATTCCGAAACACAAAAACCTTACGGTCATGAGTATTACTTTCAGCATTTCCTGGTACCTGTAATCATTTCCTTAGATTTCATGCGGAGCTTTGGCCCATCAGTAGGGAAAGTGAAACTTTAGAGGGTAACTGAACATTTCCTCCCTTCCATATTTCTGTAATCCCTCTAGTGCTGCCCCCTGTCATCATCTCCTTCTTCATAATATTAACCTTTCCCTGTGTCATCTATTTCCTCCCTCTCTTGTTTCACGTTATCATCTCTCTTTCCACTCGCCTCTTTAACCCATGTCCTTCTATGTCATCACATGTGCCTGCTTTCTACCTCTTTATCATTTCTACACTTCATTCCTCTAAAGGCTGCAAAGTGAACATGTGCATACCTTTATGGCTGCTTCATTTTTTCATCTGTCAGGCGAAGATCATAACACTTTACAGCGCTGTTTGAATTTTCGCTTCCTATTAGCTATCTCTGGATAGGAAAATCCTATTAGTAATGATGAAGTTGGAATGGAACAAGGGAAAACATTCCAAAGTGCTGCTTTGATGTTGAGAATCCTGGAAATATATCCTGACACATAAAAGCAACCCCTGAACATCATTAACTACTTAAGGACTGAGCCTCTTTCTGAGATTCGTTGTTTTTTTTTTACTAGAAAATTATTTAGAACCCACACCGTATTTGCGCAGTAAAGTTAGCTCAACAGTAAACAGTAAATTTGTTTTTATATTGTGAAAGATAATGTTACACTGAGTAAATTGATACCCAACATGTCACACTTCAAAATTGCGCCCGCTCGTAGAATGACAAACTTTTACCCTTAAAAATCTCCATAGGCAACATTTAAAGAATTCTACAGATTGCATGTTTTGAGTTACAGAGGAGGTCTAGGGCTAGAATTATTGCTCTTGCTCTACCGATACCTCACATGTGTGGTTTAAACATCGTTTTCATATGCGGGCGCTACTCACATATGCATTTGCTTCTGCAGGCGAGCTCGTCGGGGCGTGGAGCGTTTAAAAATATATATTTTTTCTTATTTATTTTATCTTTTATTTTTTATTTTTACGCTGTTGTCACTTTTATTCCTATTAAAAGGAATGTAAATATCCCTTGTAATAGAAAAAAAGCATGACAGGACCTCTTAAATATGGGATCTGGGGTCAAAAAGACCTCAGATCGCATATTTACACTAAAATGCAAAAAAAAAAAAAAAAAATGTGTCATTTAAATTTTTTTTTTTTTAAATGTCCCTTTAAGACCTGTGGGCGGAAGTGACGTTTTGACATCACTTCCACCCTGCATTGTTATGGAGAGGGGTGGGGACCATCTTCCCCTCACTCGTCTCCCTACCTAACAGGAGCCTGGACGCGATCACCTCCGCCGCTGCAGATAGCTCCGGTAAGCGTCAGTGGGCATCAGATCGCAGCAGGCGGGGGGGCCTCTCTCTCCGCCGATATAAGTGATCTTGCAGTGAAACTGCCACAGAGACCACTTTTATCTTGTAGAGGACCGCCCGCTGAAGTAGAGGATACCAGGTTTATGGCAGGTAGCTGCTGCCATAACAAAGATATCCCCCCCTCAAACAGCCTACGTAAAACTGAGGCGGGCGGTCCGTAAGTGGCTAAAGATGCATTAACATGGAGCTATGTTCAAATAGTTGTAACACAGCAAAGATTTGTTAAGTTATATCTATAGTGTCAAAAGATTGTATACTTATATTTTATAATATTAGCATTGTAATAACAATACAAACAATAGTTATATTTACCAATCCAATAAAATCGTACTTGAACCTCTCCTTTTATACTATGAGTTTTGCCTGTCTGCTGTTCATTGCTTTCCACAACTTCCTGAATTTCCTGCACTCTTTGCAGCTTCTCTTCTGCTGTTTATTTTCAATTTCTAAGGACTACATATCCCATGGTACCTTGCTGTATGCAAGCAGTGATTCCTGTACTGACTGAAACTCCTCCTCCCACCACCTCTGGCAAATGGTTAGACACTCCAGGGTTGAATTTGACACAATTAGTTAGAGATACGTTGTTAAGGTGTAGCACATAAATGGGACTCTCCTCTCTTTTTTTTTCTCTTGAAATTGGAGGGGAATAATAAAGTACATGGAAACTAATAGATGGAAGTTTGTAACATTATCACACATATAAAAAGGGTTGCAGGATATACGACAAATGGTGGTTTAAATAATTATTTAACACTAAATGGAATATGGGAAATTGAAGAATGAAGTGAAGAATCTCTCAGATATTTAGAGAGTTATAAAATAAATGTTATATTTATAAAATGGGTAAGTTCTAAGGGTTCTAGAGGGTATATATATATATATATATATATATATATATATATATATATATATATATATATATATTAGTTTTTTATAAATATTTAAGTATTCACTGTATGTTAATGGGATGTCTAACTATTAAGATAACCGGAGAAAAGTGTTTTGTTTAATGAATTTGATGAAAGAAAAGTTTAATAAAGAGTATTTACCAAAAATAAATGTGTGAGGATCATCACAAAGTAAGTTTACAGACTTTAAGATACTTCAGATTAATAGGAGTAGGCTAGAAATAATTAAAACACAATGTGGAGACGATTATATGATTTTCAATGTTGACCATAGATACACTTTAAAATCAGTGGTTGGATGAATTGACCATGTGAACTTTGCTGAAAAGGCTGTTCTTTCAGCCCTACTAGTTTTCCTAATTTATACTAAACACGCTAGTAACATAAATTTATTTTAAGAATGACTCTTTTGACTTTCAGTAATTAAAAATATATGTGAGCTTCCTGCCCAGCCTCGGCACCCAATAACTTGGCTATTATGCTCAGGGGGTGGGAAGATCTGCCTGATTGGCTGTCACAGTGGTCAAATGATTAGGAGCCGGACCCACCACTCCCAAATATTACTAGAGACCAGCTGTCTTTGACAACTCCATCATTTTGCTCAGCACAGAAACTTCTGCCATCCATTAATGCATTTTCGTGGGGTGTGGGCATTACAGGCCACCATCTTTGCTGCCACACATATGGGTTATGTGGGCAGCGAGAAGTTAATGCTGCCCTGTGACTATAGTAAAGTAAGGATGAGGAGAAACATCTCAGATAGAACCCAGAATAGCAGAAAAACCCAAAAGGAGTTTTATTCCTTCCCCACGCTATACAAAATTTTAAAAACATTGTTTTTGCTGAACTTATACTTTAAAGCAACCCTGTTGTTCTAGTAAGGTTCCCCAGCCAAACACAGATAACTAGAAATTATCTGACGAAGTCCCTTGAAAAACTGACATTTTCAGGAGTGTTGACCTTCTGGGTCCCTCGCAGCTCCCACTGGTTTCTCCTTCTCAATGCTATCTCATGTAGTGTCATGGAGTTCAGTAGGAGAAACCAGTGAACACTGTGAGGGATCCAGAAGATCCTCACTCCGGGAAATTTCAGTCTTTTTTGGCAGACATTTCTACTGAACAGAGCAGTGATCAGTGGGGTAGGCAGCAAGATTTTTTTTTTTTTTTTTTAAATACTGTCACCAGTCAGTATCTCTGATCACCACCACACCAGTCATATGATGATGCTGTACTGCAATAATGACAGTAGGTTAAATATTTAAAAATAATTTCTTCATTTTCTAAAAGCTGTGACAAAAAAAAAATGATGCCTTTTTCTAAATACCTTGGACTGTATACTTTCCAAAAAAGGGTATTTGGGGGGTATGTTTCATAGTTTGTAGACTTTGTAGTATAACTTTCACACAGACTAAATAATACACACTGATTTGGGCTATTTAAAAAAAAGGAAATGTAGCAGACTACATTTTCGTCTAAATGTATGACGAAAGATTATTTGTTTTTAAAAAATATCACTATTTTTTTATTTATATAGCAAAAGAAAACAAAAAAACCCAGTGGTGATTAAATACCACCAAAAGAAAGCACTATTTGTGTGAAAAAAAGATATCAATTTAATTTGGGTACAGTATTGCATGACCGAGCAATTGTCAGTTAAAGTAGCACAGTGCTGAATAGCAAAAAATGCCCTGGTTATGAAGGGGGGTAAAACCTCCTGGCAGTCACATGGTTAAAGAACAAATCCAGCCAATATTTATGTTTTAGTTTTGCATAGAGAGAGATAGGAATGGAAACCCTGTCAGATTGTACTGTTGTCCGGGGGTCTGTTCCTTGACAAATATAAAGAGAAACTGTTAAAACTTTCTGGTAACCAACAGTTCTTAAATTATAACTAAAGGCAAAACTTTTTTATTTTAGTTTTTGAGAGCCTGCGTGAATGAGAGCTAAGAGTAAATTAGGTTTATGGCTAGGAACCAGGGCTGGGACAAGGAGTTAGCGGCTGCTCTGGGCACCGTGGCATCATGTGGGGTAGGGAAGTACCACAATGAGATTGGGGAGGGCATATGTGTTGTAAGGGGGGATTTGGGGAGTAGCAGGGGGTAAGTATTGTTCCAGGAGGGGAAATGTGGGGGGTGCTAAGAGTGGTGATTCAGGGGTATTTGTGTTAGGAGAGGGGATAGAGAGAAGAATATTTGTGCATGGGGGGGATTGAGGGGGAATATATGGGGAGATTTGAAGTGGGGGGGAGAAGATGTGTACTAGGAGGGGTGCTTTCTTTTTGGGGATGGGGCATTTGAGCTGGGGAGATTTGAGGGATAGGGGAGGATTTCAGCAGGGGGGTGGATTTGTATGGGGTGGAGGGGGAATTTTTGTTTTGGGGTAAGCATGCAGATTAGTGCTCAGTGTTTTGTAGGGGTATTTTTGTTGACACCCAATGCTCATACATCTTGGGGAGTGGGTGTAGATTTGCATGTTCACCCTGGGTTCTAGATGGCCTACTGCTAGGAACACCCCTTCTTACTAAAAACAAGGATTTAAGGCCTGTCTGCTTTCTCTCAAATTACTGTATTCCATTATTGTTAAAGAGTACAACATTAGGGATGAGCTTCGTGTTCGAGTCGAACGTACGTTCGACTCGAACATTGGCTGTTCGTCCGTTCGGCGAAATCCGAACACTTGGTCCGTTCGCGTCAAAATTTGCGTGGCGCTCACGGCCCACAATGCACTGCGATGGCGCAGTGCATTGCTGGCTCATGATTGGCCAATCACAGCGCCAGCAGCGAGGAGAGCCATGATTGGCCACAGGCAGGATGCCTGTGGCCAATCATAGCTCAGGCTGTGTAGTGCACGCCCCACACTATATAAGGCCGCCATTAAGGCGGCCTCGTGTAGTGTGTTGGCATCTGAAGCAGTGGGTGTTCTGTGTACCTTCAACACAGTACACACCGATCGTTTTTGGCTGATTTCCTATCTTGCTGTTGTGTAGTGGTTATTGTCTGTGCCCTGACCGCAGTATACACCACTATATTCACCTCACCTATATAGCTAGTGATCTATCTTTAATAATAGAGCTTGCAGTCAGTAGTGCTGTCTGCGTGCTCTGTACCCAGTACATACCGCTATAATCCACCTACATAGCTGTTCTCTATTTGAGCCCAATTGCCATCTGCAGGAGTTATTGGAAGTTGTGTGTGCCTCCAGCACAGCACAGTATACATCTGTATATACCCCTTTATCTCTGCTGTTTTCTGGTTATTGTCTGCGTGCCCTGACCGCAGTATACACCGCGATATTCACCTCACCTATATAGCTAGTGATCTATCTTTAATAATAGAGCTTGCAGTCAGTAGTGTTAGGAGATAGTGCGTGCTGTCTGCGTGCTCTGTACCCAGTACATACCGCTATAATCCACCTACATAGCTGTTCTCTATTTGAGCCCAATTGCCATCTGCAGGAGTTATTGGAAGTTGTGTGTGCCTCCAGCACAATATAAACTACCCAACTGCTGTTTTACCCAACTCCCTTCAGGCCATTACCATGTCTGGAAGGCCAGCAAGGAGAGGCAGACAGGCGCAAGCCGATAAAAGAGGGCAAGCAGGCTCTGTGTCTAGAGACAACAGTGCTGGTCGTGGACGCGGTGCATTGTCATCAGCACGTGGCCATGGGACATGCTTGTCCTTCTTTTCGGCAGCTGGACATGTTGAACCGCAACATGCCAACGACTTGGTAGAGTGGATGACCAAGCCCTCTTCATCCTCCTCATCCTCTCTCACCCAGTCTCAGGGTAGTCGCAAAGCAGCTGCCAACGCATCGTCTTCCCTCCTCTCAATGTCATCATCAGTGACTCCTTCCCTAGACCCACCACGTCCTCCTGAGGAGTCTCCTGAACTCTTTGAGCACAGTGTTGGGTACATGCTCCAGGAGGATGCCCAGTGTTTGGTGGGCTCTGATGATGACACTCAGCTAGAGGAAGGCAGTAGCGTGAGCGCAGAGAGAGGGGATGCTCAAGAAGGACAGCAATCTGGCAGTCATGTTCCACAAGCTGCAGCATACTGCCAGGTTTGCTACAGCGATGAAGAGGGAGGGGATGATGAGGGCACTGACTCCACGTGGGTGCCTGGAAGGAGGGAGGAGGAGGCACATGTCCAACGAGGCAGGATGCCCTCCGGGGGCCAGCTTAGGGGCAGCACACCGACTGAATCACACCGCAGAGCTCCGCCTGTGCAGAGCGCTGCCTCTGCGCGTTATTCTAAAAGTTCTTTGGTGTGGGCCTTTTTTGAGACGAGTGCATCAGATCGCACCACTGCTATTTGCAACATATGTCTCAAGCGTATCTCACGTGGCCAAAACATCAGCCGCTTGGGCACCACATGCTTGACCAGACTTATGTTGACCTGCCATGCAGCTCGTTGGCAAGCGTACCTCAAAGACCCACACCAAAGAACAAAGCGGACCTCTCCTTGCTCCTCATCAGCTGGCATCTCCAACCCCACTAGACCTTCAGTCCTCTCTGAAACCTGCTCTGAGAGGAATGAAGGTGTAGAATTAGGTGTGTCACAGCCAAGTGCTTCCGGGAACTCTGCTAGCGGTACACCCATGTCCGATTATAGCAGGCAAATGTCCCTGCCCCAGCTGCTGGACCGGCGGAAGAAGTTTACTCCCAGCCATCCACATGCCCAGCGGTTGAATGCTAGCTTGGCTAAATTGCTAGCACTTCAACTGCTGCCTTTTCAGTTGGTAGACTCGGCCCCCTTCCGTGAGTTTGTACAATGTGCGGTTCCTCAGTGGCAGGTCCCCAAACGCCACTTTTTCTCACGGAAGGCGATTCCGGCTCTCTACCGGCATGTGGAAGGCAATGTCCTTGCCTCGCTGGACTGGGCGGTCAGCGGTAAGGTGCATATTACCACTGACTCATGGTCCAGCAGGCATGGACAGGGACGTTACCTGTCTTTCACGGCCCATTGGGTCACTCTTCTGGCTGCTGGGAAGGATGCAGGACAAGGTGCAGTAGTGTTGGAGGTTGTTCCGCCACCACGCCTCCAAAATGCTACTATTTTTTGTGACACACCTCTCTCCTCCACCCCCTCCTCTTCTTCTTCCTCCATGGCCTCTTCCAGTGCTCTGTCCTCAGAACCAGCGGTGCTCCGTAGGCGTTCCAGGGGCTACGCAAGTACGCAGGCAAAACGATGCCATGCCGTGCTTGCGCTGGTTTGTTTGGGGGACAGGAGCCACACTGGGGCGGATGTTTTGTCAGCTCTGCAGGGGCAGGCCGAGAGGTGGTTGACGCCACGCCAGCTTAAGCCAGGAATGGTGGTTTGCGACAATTGCACCAACCTCCTCTCCGCCCTCCGACAGGGACAACTGACCCATGTGCCCTGTGTAGCTCACGTCCTTAACCTGGTGGTGCAGCGGTTCTTGGGCAGGTACCCCGGCTTACAGGATGTCCTGAAGCAGGCCAGGAAAGTCTGTGTGCATTTCTGCCGATCATTTAATGCCTGTGCTCGGCTGGCTGAGCTCCAAAAGGAGTTGAACCTGCCCAAGAACCGCCTTATATGTGACATGCCCACCAGATGGAACTCAACATTGGCCATGCTGCAGCGGCTGCACACGCAGCAGAGGGCCATCAATGAGTACCTGTGCGACTACGGCACCAGGACAGGGTCAGGGGAGCTTGGTTTTTTCTCACCACGCCAGTGGGGCATGATCAGGGATGCATGCACTGTCCTGTCACCGCTTGAGGAGGCCACAAGGATGGTGAGCAGTGACAGTGCATGCATCAGTGACACTGTACCTCTTGTCCACCTCTTGGAGCATACGCTGCATGGAATAATGGACAGGGCACTTGAGGCAGAACAGAGGCAGGAAGAGGAGGACTTCCTTGCCTCTCAAGGCCCCCTTTATCCAGACAGTGTTCCTGCTGTGCCACCCATCACACAGGAAGAGGATGAGGAGGAGGAAGAGGAGGAGGAGGATGATTGTGTCAGCATGGAGGTGGAGGCTGGCACTCAGCATCAGCATCAGCAGCAGTCTTATAGGGATGATTTACAGTCCTAAGAAACACGTGGACTTGTACGTGGCTGGGAGGAGGTAGCTGCGGATCATGTTGTCCTTAGTAACCCAGAGGACTCCGGACCGAATGCCTCAGCTAACCTACGCTGCATGGCCTCCCTGATCCTGCAAAGCCTGCGGAAGGATCCTCATATTCTTCGGATCAAGGAGAGGGACCATTACTGGCTGGCCACTCTCCTTGATCCACGGTACAAGGGTAAGGTTGCCGACCTTAACTTGCCATCGCAGAGGGAGCAGAGGATGAGACATCTCCGGGAGGCCTTGCAGAAAGCTCTGTGCAACGCGTTCCCAGAGACTGGGAGGTTACAAACTCCTGGTCCTGGACAACGTGTTGCTGAGGCATCGGTCAGAAGGAGCGGTGGAGAAGGTGGCCGTCTGACTGATGCTTTCAGACAATTTTTTAGTCCGCAGCCCCAAGGTATGATTGGTTCCAGCACCCATCGCCAGCGTCTGATTTACATGGTGCAGGAATACCTAGGGGCAAGGTCAGACTTGGACACCTTTCCCACCGAAAATCATCTGGCTTACTGGGTCTTGAGGATGGATCACTGGCCAGAGCTTGCACAGTATGCAATTGAGCTACTGGCCTGTCCTGCATCCAGCGTTCTTTCGGAACGCACCTTCAGTGCTGCTGGTGGCTTTGTTACCGATCACAGGGTGCGCCTGTCCACCGAATCAGTTGATCGACTGACCTTCATCAAGATGAATCAGTCTTGGATCACCCACAGCTACCAAGCACCTGAAGCTGATGTAACCGAATAATTTTTTTTGAAATACCACATCCCTTCAAGACTGCCTATGCTGATGCTGAGTGACTGTCCTGTTATGTTGATTGTCTATCCTCTTCCTCCTCCGCTGATATGTTGGAAGAACATTTTTGGTTCTGGGTGATGCCAGCAGCCCAATTTTTCTGCCCCTGTTTAACAGGGGCGTTTAATTACAATTTTTGATGCAATGCTTTGCAGCAGGGCTAATTCCTGCAATAAAACTAGAGTATATGGCAGAGGTTGCAGTGTGGTGGCACCAGCACCAGTGCCTAAGGCCCAATTTTTCTGCCCCTGTTTAACAGGGGCGTTTAAGTACAATTTTTGATGCAATGCTTTGCAGCAGGGCTAATTCCTGCAATAAAACTAGAGTATATGGCAGAGGTTGCAGTGTGGTGGCACCAGCACCAGTGCCTAAGGCCTAATTTTTCTGCCCCTGTTTAACAGGGGCGTTTAATTACAATTTTTGATGCAATGCTTTGCCGCAGGGCTAATTCCTGCAATAAAACTAGAGTATATGGCAGAGGTTGCAGTGTGGTGGCACCAGCACCAGTGCCTAAGGCCCAATTTTTCTGCCCCTGTTTAACAGGGGCGTTTAAGTACAATTTTTGATGCAATGCTTTGCAGCAGGGCTAATTCCTGCAATAAAACTAGAGTATATGGCAGAGGTTGCAGTGTGGTGGCACCAGCACCAGTGCCTAAGGCCCAATTTTTCTGCCCCTGTTTAACAGGGGCGTTTAAGTACAATTTTTGATGCAATGCTTTGCAGCAGGGCTAATTCCTGCAATAAAACTAGAGTATATGGCAGAGGTTGCAGTGTGGTGGCACCAGCACCAGTGCCTAATGCCCAATTTTTCTGCCCCTGTTTAACAGGGGCGTTTAAGTACAATTTTTGATGCAATGCTTTGCAGCAGGGCTAATTCCTGCAATAAAACTAGAGTATATGGCAGAGGTTGCAGTGTGGTGGCACCAGCACCAGTGCCTAAGGCCCAATTTTTCTGCCCCTGTTTAACAGGGGCGTTTAAGTACAATTTTTGATGCAATGCTTTGCAGCAGGGCTAATTCCTGCAATAAAACTAGAGTATATGGCAGAGGTTGCAGTGTGGTGGCACCAGCACCAGTGCCTAAGGCCCAATTTTTCTGCCCCTGTTTAACAGGGGCGTTTAAGTACAATTTTTGATGCAATGCTTTGCAGCAGGGCTAATTCCTGCAATAAAACTAGAGTATATGGCAGAGGTTGCAGTGTGGTGGCACCAGCACCAGTGCCTAAGGCCCAATTTTTCTGCCCCTGTTTAACAGGGGCGTTTAAGTACAATTTTTGATGCAATGCTTTGCAGCAGGGCTAATTCCTGCAATAAAACTAGAGTATATGGCAGAGGTTGCAGTGTGGTGGCACCAGCACCAGTGCCTAAGGCCCAATTTTTCTGCCCCTGTTTAACAGGGGCGTTTAAGTACAATTTTTGATGCAATGCTTTGCAGCAGGGCTAATTCCAGCAAAAAAACTAGAGTATATGGAAGAGGTTGCAGTGTGGTGGCACCAGCAGCAGTGCCTAAGGCCAAATTTTTCTGCCCCTGTTTAACAGGGACATGTAATTACAATTCTTGATATAATATTTCACAGGAGGGCCCCTTCCTGTGCCCACCCAGAGTAACGGTGAGGACTTATAGTGTTGTGGCACCAGCACCACAACCACCAAAGGTCAATTTTTCTACCACTGTTCAACAATGGCATGTAATTACAATTCTTGATATAATCGTTCACAGCAAGGCGCTCCAGCGCCCACCAAGAGTCACTTTGAGGGCTTACAATGTTGTGGCAAAACCAACACCTTGTTCCGCCATTTCTGCAGAGCATATAGGGCAGGCCCCTACTTTCAAACATCCAACTTACAAACATCTCCTACTTGCAAACGCAAGGAGACAGCAGCAAGTGAGATGAAAAAAGATGGACGACAAAACAAATTATACAGGGGTGATAACCCTTCCCTATGTTTTCCAAAAAGCTTAAAAATTTTTTTTGACTGGAGCTACACTTTAAAAATGTACCAGTTGAAAATTACAAACAGATTCAACTTAACACAACAAACCTACACAGTCCCTGTCTTGTTTGCACCGCCTGTATACTGCTGTTCTGAGTATATAGGGCCTGGGGGCCACACGCATTTCCTTTTTTTAATATGGGTACAGGGTTCCCCTTAATATGCGTACAAGACCCAAATAGGCTGGTAATGGGCATGGAGGGCTACCCATGCCATTTTTCTCAATGATTTTCAACCATATTGCAGGAACCAGATATAACATTAAAACCGCAAGCAGTTTTAAATGGTGTTATTTCCGTTAAATGTCATTTTGTGCAGGGACTGTTCTAAACACGGGAAGCACGTGGCACTTCACAGGCATACTACAGACACCCCACAGGCACCATATTTAAAGGAATATTTCACTTTTTTTTTTCACTTTAATCGTCATTAAAATCAGTGCTCCCGCCAAAACGGACGTTTTTAAAACTTTTTTTTGCATTGACCCATGTCCCCTGGGGCAGGAGCCAGGTCTCTAAACCCTTTTTAGGACAGTATCTTGCATATTAGCCGTTAAAATTAGCACTTTCCATTTCGAATGTTCGAGTCCCATAGACTTCAATGGGGTTCTAACGTTCGTAACGAACGTGGGGTCCATTTGAAAGTTCTGGTGCGAACCGAACCGGGGGGTGTTCGGCTCATCCCTATACAACATTATCAAATCATCAGCTTAGTCCTTGTAAACCTCAGAAGTCATAAGCAAGTCTTTAGTTTATAACAGGCTGAAATCTGAATTTCTGCAAAAACAATGTATCCAAAAACCAATCAAGTAAACATGTAGACAGGCATCAAGTAAACAGCTAATTTTATAAGATTTTTCGCAGATTTTTGTGTTTTGCTTCTAAAATTGAAACTTTTTTCCTTTGGTTTTGGATAGTACCAAGGAGGAGGAGTAGTACGGAAGGATTAGGACCACAGGTCATATCTGTTATTGCTGTATGTGCTCCTGTGAGGGATATTTACCTCTGTAATCATCCTGTGGACAATTGTCACTGGTGCCTAAAGTGAGGTAATACCACGGCACCCGGGGCGGATCCTATATCTGGCACCCCCCCACGTTAAAATGTAAAAACACCCCACTGTGCCCCCCTGCATACCTCTGCACCCCCCAATACAGTCTGTCACTACTGTATACCCCCTCTCCACAACTGCACCTCTGGACCCCTTTACATTACACAGTACCCTGCACCTCTGGACCGCTTTACACAGCACCTTCCATCTCTGGACACCTTTACATTACACAGCACCCTGCACCTCTGGAGCCATTTACATATTATACAGCATCCTGCACCTCTGGGCCCCTTTACATTACACAGCGCCCTGCATCTCTGGACCCTTTTATATTACACAGCACCCTGCACCTCTGGACCCATTTACATATTACACAGCATCCTGCACCTATGGACCCCTTTGCATTACACAGCACCCTGCACCTCTGGACCCTTTTACATTACACAGCACTCTGCACCTCTGGACCCCTTTACATTGCACAGCACCCTGTTCCATTTTTGATGAGAAAACATCTTCCCAAGAGGACACAAATGGCAAAAAAAGAAACTTTACTGGGATTTTAGCTATTTCCTACTCTATTTCCTACTCTATACAAAATTACACTATTTCCTACTCTATACAAAACTAAAAAAAGGGCAAAAAAGTGTTGGCTTTTCAGATAAGCTTGACAGATTGATATGTAGTTTTCCAGTTTCTTTCATTGTATCTAGTTTACTACATATATATTACTTATGATAAATATTGTAATTTGGTGTTTTAAACACATAAGTGCTCATGGCAGCAGCTTAGTGATAATTGACTATAAACAGAGCCATATGGAGAATAATATTGGCTCTATATTAAATCATCCACCACAGTACTCAAACAGATTAAAAAGGCAGTCACCATTATTCCCCAGTATGGCTACTGCCATGATATGCCAAGACTGCACAATCCCTGTGTAATAAATTCCGGATGAGTCTGGTACAGCAGACAAATTCAATAAAACAGTAATACTGTATTTCCATTTACAAACAATTTACTTTTATACACTATTTAATAAAACATCATGCTTCTTGTTAAAATCTACTTTTGCCATTTTTACTATAAATAGGCCACCTAAAATGAAACATATATATATGTATTGTAATCCCTAGTTTTCCTATTACTAACTCCAGTTTCCAATTTGAACAGAAACGTGAGTTTATTATAAAGAAATTAGCACAATTTATTTGACATCATACACCTGATGAGAAGCAATTCCACATTTTGGTTGATGACATAAAGGTGCAATGGCTGTGATTCAAGAAATTACAGAAGGTTTATACCAGCTACGTAAAACCTGAGTTTGCTTCCAGCACTGCCATGCTAAAAAAGCACATTTTCTTTAGTAATTCACACCTACATTTAAGGGAATATGACAATCTTTTAACTTTCTTCTTTCCATTTATTTGCCTGGTTCACATTAGTGCCATTTCAGATGCAATGGAAACCACATTATTCTCTATGGTGCCCACTCAATGAAGCGCAGTGTTTTTGAAAAAGGGTCCGGTGCTACTTTGGTACGATTGCAGCGTCATTTTGGCCCCATTGACTTCAAAGGAAGCACACCAAAAACGCATGTACATGGAATTTTTATGTGTTTTTGATGCATTTTTATGTTTTTGCAGGTTGCAAGATTCCTTAATCCCTTCAATGCATGGGCAAAACAAATCCTAAGGTCTGAGTACAGTTTTGCAACTTTGGCACATGTTAGTAGAACTGTATATATCATCAAAACTACTTTGTGTATTCAGGTTGATTATACCTTGTTTTTTTTCAGGACAAATTGGGCTTTCATTTGGTGATCAATGGTAATGGATATTGCCTATTCCTTTTTTATTATCAAAGTGAAACTGGCACAAAATATATAAAAAAAAAACTTTTTTTTTAAATGTAGCTGTATATTTCCAGTTATTACCATAGCCTACCGCCAAATACCAATTCAAAAACAATTATTCTACTCCTGACAACTACAACAATACCACATATGTGTATGCAAGTTTTTGTTTGTACTCAAAGTAAGCCTTTTTTTATCCTACCTAAAACACACTAGTTGATTTACTAAGGGCAAATAGAGCTTATTAAATGAGCAGAAGCTCTGCTGACTTCCATCATCCAATCATGTGCAAGCAAAAATTAATTTCATTTTCCTTGCAAGTGATTGGGTATTCTTTGCAAAGTAGAGCTTTCCCTCATTTACTAAGCTCTGGAGCAACTGCACTTGCAGAATGCAACTGCACTTTGCAAAGCGCACAGTCTATTTGCATTTACTAAATCATGCCTACTGACACTAAGGGGTTATTTACTAAAGGCAAATCCACTTTGCACTGAAAGTGCACTTAGGAGTGCAGTCGCTGTAGAACCGAGGGGGACATGCAAGAAAGATAAAAAACAGCATTTTAGCTTGCACATGATTGGATGATAAAATCAGCAGAGCTTACACTCATTTCAGATCTACCCCTTAGATTTAGAGCAACTGCACTTCCAAGTGCACTTGCAGTGCAAAGTGGATTTGCCTTTCGTAAATAATCCCCTAACTTATACTGATACTAATTAAAAATATATGTTTTAATCTTATCTAAAATACACTGACCTGAACCTTTGACCCATACTTGGATCCTAACCCTGACACTGACCTAGATCAAACCCTGATAAAGGGAAAAAAAACTGAAGTAAGAAAAGTATTGCAGCCAATACACATAAGGACCGGTATGCTGCATTAAAATTGGTTCCTATCATAGATCAGTGGAGGAGAGACATAGCCACCCAGGCACAGAAGCTGTGTGTTTTGCAAGCCTACCAGATAAAACTAAAGAAGCCTGTAAAAGAATATGCACAAACATAAATGTCACAAGGAAGCTGTCTTCCATCTGGTGATTATCAGAACAGCTCTCTGCAGCATTCTCCTGTGAGCCCAGGGCAGAGGGAAAATCCTTGACACCCTGTGCCCACAGGAAGTGCATTGCATGACACTGTCATCGTTTAACCTAAAAAATGACCTGCACTATATCCCCAAGTAAGTGAGTCTGCAGGAGACAACACCGAAAGAAGAGGTGATGATTTCAGCTAGAGATTATTTTTTATTTTTAGGAATTGCGAGGCATGTGCTTTACAGAGTGAAATTTGGATCCTTTCACATGGGCACTCAGTCTGGATCCATTTGTCAGTTTTTTCAGGCAGATCCAGACTGGACCACAAGGCATGCCTATGAGAAGGTGTTTGTGTGTGTTCTGTTCTTTTTACGTACATTTTTAGGCAAGAAATATATTTTTCATTTATACTTTTCTCCACCTATGGCTATTTTCCTGAGCAACTAAAAAAATGAACATGTGAAAAACAGATGTATACTGATGTAAAGTGAGCTGAACTGAAGACAGATGTATAAACTGATGTAAACTGATGTAAAAGGATTCTGTTTTCATGTTTTTTTTTTTTTTTTTTTTTACTACTTTTCGTGACAGAACAGAAGATGTTCATGTGAAGGGACCCATAACCTGTGAATTAACCCCATTTTCGATGCAGGGAAACAAATGCTGTAAATTCCAACACTGAGTAAAACTGAGAGGCAGTGGCAATAGTCTTACAGTTGATAGAGAAGCACATAATCATGTTATCTTCAAACACTGTAACCACTGCAGTGGTATAGATGCATTGCACTGTGCATTTAAGGCAATATGTTAAAGTGGATTTAAGCCTCACTTATACCCAGTGAAGTGAACAGCCTCAGATGATACACAGAGATGAAACTAATCTCCCTACATAGGTCTTTCTTTCTTTCTTTCTTTCTTTCTTTCTTTCTTTCTTTCTTTCTTTCTTTCTTTCTTTCTTTCTTCATCTGTCAGTAGCACAGAGGAGGGGGCGGAGAGACTGCAGTAACAGTGTGTTAGAGCTGATTGGAGGAAAGGCACACACCCACCTCCCCACACAGTAAAACTATTCTGAATAGACTTAAAGGTAGTGGAGGCCTTTGCTCTACTGGGAGTAAATAAAAAAGAACTGTATGTGTGTAAACAAGTGTGGGTGTATTCACAAGTGCTGCAAAATGAAAGAGTTCACAATAACACCAAACGAAAAATAGTAAATATAGAATTTCGCGCAAAAGTGAAATCCCTCAAAATGAAAGTGCTTATGGAAGTGGTGACTGCTAAGAGGGTAATTACCCAAAAATTCTAAAGTATAAGGGAAGTAGGTGTAGGGGAAGAGAGAAAAGATCCAGATAACGGAAAAAATAGACATCAAAGTAAAAATAACAATTACGATAAAAATGAAAAACAAAAATAACAATGAAAATAGGAATAAAAATAAAAATAGGAATAAGAAAAAAGTAAAGAAGAAAATGAAAATAAAAATAGAAATAGAAATGAAAATAAAAATAATTAAAAAAAGTGTGAAAAGTGTCTATAAATATACAATGATTATTTCATAAATTGCTCTTACATAAAATACATGTATCACAAATTGCTTAGTGAGCTAATTAGTAAACAACATAAATAACTCCAATAATAGGTGGATAGCATAAATAAATAAGATATTAAATTGATTCGTATAAATAAATATAGTGATGAAGCTGATCGTGCTAAGATGTGAAACAATAAGTAGTTAATGTGTATGATTGATTAATCGGTGATGAAGATCATAGAAAATTCATAAGGAATTAAAGTTCATATGTGAAGTTCATAAGGGGGTAAAATTCATAAAGTGTTGTCAGACAATCTTCCAATCACATGGTCTGTGTGGACTCGCACCTTCTTTCTTTGTATTAAGTGCATATAGTCATCTATTAGATGGACGCTTCCATATACTGCTGTATAGTGACTCTGGAATAAGATCAATCTCTAAATGGCACTCCTCTCTCTGTTCCTCCACACACAGAATCTCTGTCTCTCCGCAATGTGTTAGATGAAGGCACCTGGCCATAACGCGTAGGGATTGGCTGAGACGGACGTTTGTCACAAGACATGTGAGAAGGCGTATCTGACGCCGAACTGTTACCATTTTTTACTCTGCTGTTTTTATATTGTTACAATGTAAGAGACCATCCTTAGCTATTTAATAAACACACCCCTTTGGTCTAAACATACTGCACTAGTGGAGGCTTTCTTTCTCTTTTCCTTTTTGACACATTGCGGAGAGACAGAGATTTGTTAGATCCAGATGCAGGGCAGGTAGCCATGGGACAGGTAGAAAAACCAAATGATTCCAGTAGCTCCCTAGGAGGTATTAATACACCACTTTACAATATCTTTTTTTTGTTCTGTACCTAAAGCCATTCTTTACAACCGGAGGATCAAGGGGGATTGGCTTTGCCTAACTGGCAAAAATATTATTTGGCCAGCCAAATGGTGTTTGCCCGTCGATGGCTACGGGCAGATAATGAGGACTCGACCACCGTATTGGAGGCAGCTCACCTGGGGTTATACAAAAGTCTGAGACTGGCTCTATATAGAGCAACCAAATTGAATCTCCCACTGACTTTTACAATGAAAGTAACTATAGGAGCCTGGGAAACTGCAATGATGTTGGCATGTCCTAGTTATTAAGGTGTCACCCCCTCTACCTCTCTGTGGATAAACCCTAAATTGTCCCATTATTATCACATATTGGTTCCCATGGTGTGGGCGGTCAAGGGAATTAAAACATTGAAGGATACAACCGGTTATGGGGAGTTGTTGACCTTTACACATATGAAAGCAAAGCACGATCTTCCTAATTCTTACCTTTTTAGATTTTTCTAACTTCATGCTTTTCAAGTACAATTTCGGGATGTGGGGGTGGAATCTCTGCCCTCAGATCTCAAAAGTTTACTAACATGAGGGGAGCTTATCAAGCCTCTTTCAGTGACATATAAAGAATTATTTAAAAGGACACTTCAGGCTATAGCCAGATGTAGGGATAAATGGGAAACTGAATTACCTGACTTATAGGAGGAGGATTAGGCCGATTTGTGGACTCAACCATTTCAACACCTTGTATCAGCTAGAGATAGGTTGATTAAATTTAAATGTTTACACTACTATACCCTGGTCAGATTAGCCAGGATTTTCCATTCCGACTCAGTTGAGTACTAGAGATGCTTCTTTTCGCCCACTAATGTGAATCACATTTTCTAGAAGAGTGAGCAGATTCAGTAGTTTTGGTCTGAGGTCACTTTCTGTATCTCGGACCTTCTGGCGGTACCTATTTCTATGAATGTGCGGGTTTGTCTATTGGGTCTAGTGGAAGAGGTGGTGCCTGCTAGGGCTCTTAGAACTCTGCTTAATATATTGTTATTTTATGGGCGGAAAGCCATTCTGATAAATTGGTGTGTGTTTTTTTGGAAGGGCTTGGTGAATTCCATGATGCCATATTATAAGGCCACGTACACAACCAGAGGCTAAGGAAATAAATTTGACAGGGTATGGCAAGCATGGTGCAATTCCAATGACACAGTGGTATAATAGGTGGGTCTAATTAATAACTGTAAAAAGGGAGGGGTATAACTTATTAAAGCTGGGCGATCCTTTGGGACACAAGAACCTACCTCTCTATGGTTGATATCCCAGTATACAGAATGGCAATAGATACTGTTTAATTGCAATATCTACTTGATGCAGGTTACTAATTGTTCTTTATCATTTCTTCTGTTTTAGGGGACTCAGCAGAGGTCCTTGGTAGAGCTGTCACAAGGGGGAGTGGGGGGGGGGGGGGTGGGTTACATTGTTTAAATGTACTGCGTGGCTGCAGAAGTGAGTTGAGGTCACGTTGACTCAGTTCAGATGTTCTATGTTATATTATGCTTAAAATCTTAATAAAGAGAATTTTCTAAAATAAAAAAAGCCACTCTTTACAACAATAAAGAATAAAAAAACATATTCTAAATGAGGCTGAAGCAAGTATCTTATAGCCATAAAAAGTTGTTAAGATAATGAAATAAAGGTAGCAAACCTACCAATTTTTGTCTTTATAGGCTTTGTTTAAAATGGGTTGATGGGTTTCTTACGTCTTAATTGCTATTAATCAGGTAGTGGGGAAAATCTGCATTATCACAGAAGTATATTATGGACTTTTCTGGTAGAACTGATACAACATAATCCATTAAAAAGATTACATACCAGTAATGTGAATAGAGCTAAACTAATCTATCTAAAACAAATTTGAAATGTAGCATATTTTAAGTAAAATACCATATTGCAAACCATGTGCTAACACAGTGGATAAAAATGCACCACATTGTCTATTTTGATTTTGAAAGGAAAGTATATCTTCTAGACAATTAACTCTGATAAATCTACACCATGCAACTTACTTGTTAATGGGAAGTATTTTTCCACTTAGTTCATGCAAAGGCTTACTTAATAAAAAGTGTATCTCATGCCCATACAATGCTCCTGAGAAACAAGTTAAGCCAATTTTTCAGTTAGTAATCCTTTTGGCCATGCACCACAAAACTTGCACCTTTCATAATCCTCCCAACATGCCTCTAAGCCCACGCAGAGTAATGTTTTTCCCTGCCTTGCTGAAACACTTTAGATGAGGCTATCTTCCAATAATTTCTTGACAGCCGCCTCAAAGCTTTGACCTAACAGTATGACACTATGAAGACCAAAGTCCTATAAGCAGATAATCATGAGTCCATAGATCTTTTCCTCCACTGCGATAATCTTTTATGCCGTTGAAAATCACAATAAGCCAATGTTAAGCTAAACACTGTCAACAGTTCTTAAGGTAAAAACCTTAAGAGTGATTATCCCATTACATGATTTGGTAAGAGAAGGTTAAGATAAATTTTGGGCTTTGGTTTATTTTTTCTATTTATCAGTTGTTAATGTTTAGTTCTAGTCTTTGTCTTTGCCATGCACAGACTACATCTCCTGTTTTTAAACACACTATCACACTTTAAACACACCACATGCCTAACTGGTCATTTGACTTTTCTCTCATAGCAGTAAACTTGCTGATTGTCTTCAGAGGTCTGTCTTTATTTTTAAATTTACTTGCTTGTGGATTTATTTACCGTACATAAAGAAAGATGAAAACAAAATGCAAATGATTAAATTAATACAATCTTGTACACTACTATGACCAATATCTAAATGAAAAAGCCTGGGCAAAGCAATTGTATCTTACTGGTTTAATGTACAATTGTTAGAAGAAATGTCTTAATATAGGTGGATAATAATAATTTAAAAAGCCAAATCCAAAATTTTTTGGACATTTTTTTTTTCATTAAAGCTAATTGATAGTTTTACTTAGATAGAAATGGAATTTATGTCACTATGTTTCTTATCTGTTTTATAGAAATGGGGGCCATAGCTATTTTCATTGTTTACTGTTTGCACCTGAATCTTTATGATTAGAGTACAGTATTAAAGTTGGATGTATACCTGACATTGAAAACCTAATTTACCTAATAAATTATAGAAAAAAAAAAAGATTTTTTGACCGACAGACTAAATCAGCAGCTGCAATTATGGTGCACTCATTAAGGTTGTGGGAATGAAACATTGGGGTGGGAATGAAAACATTGTTTCATCTCAACTTGCTGCTCCATTTTCCCCACTGTGATAAATAAAATAAAAATAATTATGATGATGATAATGACTAGGAGAGATGACGACAATCCTAATCAGAGCACTGTTTTGGCTGTTTAATATTTTCCTAACCTCGTGCGGTGCTGCATTAATTGATTCCTGAAAATAGTTATGGTAATAAAAATTCTGCATTGCGAATAGCCATTTGGTCTGAGGTGTTAATGTATGATTTTTCAAGTATGTACAAAAATGTACAGTACACATTCATTTAATTATGCCAAAAGTCAATGAAAGATCTTAATTTAATATGGTTGTTAAAGAAAGACGTTAAACAGATATCTACACAATTGAATATAGTTGTGAGATTAATAGTATAATTCTTAGAAAGATAGCACAATGATTTATTATGTGCTCTCACATTTTCAATGTGTCCTCAGTTGACTTGCGACAGCATATTTTATTGTGCCAGCTGGTCCAGGATCTTTGGAACTCCATATGTAAGAACATAAGTACGTATGGCTTTACTGAATGGTGTGTTTTAAAAGAGAAGATTTAATCAAAGTTGGAAAAAAATAAACAGTGCATTTAAGTAACCTGAAAATGTAATGACATCGTCTTTTCAAAAGGTTCATCTCTTTGCAGTATAGTATATCAACCTCTGCTAAAATTGGCAAATAATATTACATGAATTAAGGATGTATTTTTAAATCTGAGTATTGGAGAACACAGTATAAGTCATGCATATTCTCTTTCTAAATGCTTAAAATAGAAGTTTAGGCACTATAATACCTACCTGTTTTGATGCTGCAGCCCTCAGTGTTGTACAATGACATACAAATTACTTTGTAAATAACCCTTTTCCTTTGTTTTCTATGTGGACACCTGACTGAAAAGCCTCAGCCCCTCTGTGTTATGTTTAAGACTGACAATGGGGAGGAATTCCTTATTGACGTACCCACCTGCATCCACTGCTCTATGAGTTGTCAGATGGGGCTGTACATTTAAAAGATAGAAGGTAGAAGTGCCTAAACTTTATTACACATAACTGCATTAACCTCCCTGGCGGTACGATTATTTTGGATTTTAGGTGCTAAAAGCGGTACAATTATTTTGCATGAAAATTTGGTGTTTTATATTGAAGTCCTGTAATTCTTAGCAATAACTCACTTAAATCTGTTCAAACCAGAGTCTAGCAGACATCCCGGGTATGATAAAATTTGAAAAATTAAATCATAAATTATAATATAATAAATAATTGTACCAAATAATAATATAACAATAATAAAAATTATTCAATAATGTAATCAAATAAAAAACACTGAAATTTGCTCAGTCGCAGAATTGTTGCTGTCATTACTTTTCAATATTTGATGACGGGTCTCCCCACAAATCGTTATCGATCAATTCTGCGAGTGATTCCAATTTATTATCGCTGTTTTCTAGCTGGTCTAAAATCATTTTTGATGTAAAGGGACAGTTTTGGTTGCTATGGACAATCTCCAGTTTCCAGGCATAAAGAACAGTTTTTATAATATAAAATTACATGCAGGACACTGGGCAGACCACTAGGGACAAAGGGGATGTGAAATAATTACATACAGCAATGTAATCTTTAAGATTACATTATACTGTATGTATACTGTGTGTTTCACTTTTTGAATTTGGCGCCGATCTCCGTCCCCGTGCATCGCAACGCTCACAGGGAATGGAGACTGGCTCTGTGATAGATCCAGCGGAGGACGAGCCGCTCGTACAGCGCGGGGACATCGCTGGATCCAGGGGACAAGGTAAGTAAGCGTCCTCCTGCATACAGCGATGCGGTCCCGAGTCTGGCTCGGGGTTACCGCTTTTGGTATAAAAATTCCACCCCAGGCCAGACTTGGGAATACCGCCGGGGGGTTAAAAAAAACAATTAGCATAATGTTTACAAATTTATTTATTTTTTTCGCATGAGCTAACCATTAACAATAATTTTCTTAAAGGATAAGTTCACCTTTTGGAACATGTTATATGTCTTAGTTCCTGTGAGGAATTGAGAAAACAAAATTGATGGCACAGTGGCAGCATTTGATGGCACAGTGGCAGTGTTTGATGGCGCAGTGGCAGCATTTGATGGGCACAGCGGCAGTGTTTGATGGGCACAGTGACAGCGTTTAATGGCACAGTGGCAGCATTTGATGGCACACTGGCAGCATTTGATGGCACAGTGGTAGCGCTTGATAGGTACAGTGGCAGCGCTTTAATGGGCACAGTGGCAGCATTTTATGGGCACAGTGGCAGCATTTGATGGCACAGTGGCAGTGTCCTGGCACAATGGCAGTGTTTGGCACAGTGGCAGCATTTGATGGGCACGGTGGCAGCGTTTTATGGCACAGTGGCAGCGTTTTATGGGCACAGTGGCAGCCTTTGATGGCACAGTGGCAGCGTTTGAGGGCACATGGGCTGCGTTTGATGGGCACAGTGGCAGCATTTGATGGTACAATGGCAGTGGTCGATGGGCACTGTAGCAGCATCTGAGGGCATAATGTTACCATTTGATGGGCACAGTGGCAGTGTTTGAGGGCACAGTGGCACCATTTGATGGGCACAGTGGCAGGGTTTGATGGCACAGTGGCTGAAACTGATGATTTTTTTTCAAAAATGTTTGCGCCCCTCCAAAAAATTTGAGCACCAGTCACCACTGGTAATAAGTAAAGTAGTTCACATAGATGTATTTTCTTGGATTTCAGCTTTAAGAAAAGTTGTGGCTGATCCTCTTAACATAAGTTCATTGAATGTTTGTGTTTGCCCGAAGGCCTAACTCTCACCCAGATAATTTTGGATATATTAATTTACCAGATAATGTAATATCTTTAACAATAATAAGCCTGTAAATATTCTTTGTAGAAGGTCACGTAAATGCAGTTCAATGGATTCATTCAGTCAGAATCTAAAATCTTCTTTTAAATAAGTCTGCAGACGACTGATATGCAACAGGACTTAAAATATGGAGCCACCAGCAATCTGACAACATAGAAACAGCATTTCATATCATTATTCACATATTCCACATAGCTGGTATGCAAGGTTAAATTACTAATACTGAAGGAAAGCCATTTGGTTCTATGACAGACAAGATAACAATATGAATGAGAATGTGAAGAATTTAGACGGTGTCACCAATACATAATCCAACAAATTGTTTAGTATATAGACATTCCTACAAAGCCTTAAAATTGTTCTTTGTAAGGATGAATGTACTTTACATTATATTTATTTGTATCTGTCAAAGGACAAGAATGACCCACAAGTCAAGTTCAGCTACTGTATTACATACTGGATTCTATAATCTTCCTGAGCACAATACATCTGTCCATAGATACGTTTATACAAATGTATGCATTCTCAGCTGCCTATTGTGTTTACATGTGTCTCACAAGTTAAAACAAATTGGTAAGAACTCTTGCTGGTTGAACCATATCTGGACACTCATGGTGTTCCTTAGCAACAATGACCATCAGGGTAGGCAGAAGGGCTCCCATTAACCTTAATCACACTTTTCGACTGTTATAGATGCTCTGCAGCAGTAGTTAGCACCTAGTCCTAGTTCAAGAATGAGGTTGTCTTCCATGTCTAACAAGGTCCCCCTTTTATTTGAAAAAAATGTCTGAATACATTTTGCCCATCTCCAGGAGCTTGCGTGAGTTCTCAGTTTGTGGCTACCTTCATTAAGATCTACTGCTGGCCAATACTTTAATAAGTACCAATGTATCCTCAAACTAAAAACCCAACTGTGATGATTAAGTACTGAGATCCCACCTTGTGCAGAGATTTTCCTGATCCAGTACAGCAATCTTAACACCAGCAGATTAAGATTAATTTTACTGAAGCAGTTTAAGTGAGCATTTAACCCTTTACACACACACACACACACACACACACATACAGTAGCCACCACAATGCATTTTGAAAGGAAGGTCCAGTCAGTTCCAGTACAAAAAAACATGTGGGCACATGCTTATGGTCTTGTGAAAAGGCTTACTGACAATCAAGCACTCATGCCAATGTGTGCAAGTATCAGCATGTAAGCTAAAGGAATAGGCACTAGTATTGGCACCAAACTGCCTACATACAGTGTCACTTGGACAGATTCAACTTCTTCCTGATTAACCTTTGACCTGACCTGCTACTTCTGCTTTCTTGTGTATGACCCAGCTTGCCTTTGACCTGTCTCTGGATCCTTTCTGCCCATTGTGACCTCGGTCTGTGTTTTGTACTTTGCTCATTGGCTTTTGATTTGGTACCTTGCTGCTCATCTCTTAACTGATCACTATCTGTATCCTGACTTCGCCTTATATTCCTGTACCTCAAGCTCAGCTGTTGCTTACCTGGGCCTGTATACTAACATTGTCTTTGCTTTCTGATTTGGTACCTCGCTGCCTGACAGTTCACAACATCCAACTTGTGTCCTGGCTATGTTCCTGCCTTATTATTGGGTGCTGCCATGTTCCTGCATCAGGCTCTTACCTAGTAGTATACAGTCCTCTGTTTCTTATAGGTGACATCCAGTGTTGCCAGCAACATTGGTCCTCATCTCACTTACTCTCGTGTCCTCACGTCCCCTGCCACCACTCTCTTTTTAAGTTTGATCTCCACCATGTATGTGACAAAGTTTAGTGAAAATGCACACTGCTTACTGTATATACTGTTGCAATTCTGACCCTTAAAAAAAAACATCTGTGAAACTCACTGCCACATCCAGAGAGGAAATTAACAGAGACTTATACCATGGTAGTCTTCTACAGAGGTAAAATCATTTAATTTCAGTTTAAAACATTCAGAGATACAGCCTAATGAATTTTAAATATAATTTTAAGGAAAGAAAAGAAAAATGGTGCAAGGAAATATTGCAAGAAATAAAAATATTAAAACATCAACAAAAAACAACAGTAAAACAAATTGGATTAAAAGTCAGAAATACTTAGCAAAGGTCTCTCTTTTACTCTGTGCAAAGTCCAATTGACTTGCAGAGAAAGTTTAATTTGATATATGACTCTTAGCATTCCTTTATGGTTTACATGTTAAATAGGAGCTCAAAGCTGCAAATACAGCCATTATTTCTAATTCTTACAGAGAGTATTACAGAACTGACACACCCAATGAAAGGGTTGAAAGGGTGTGCTGAAGGGGCTGGAAAGTGTTTTATTTTGCTTCAGTGGACACGCCCTTAGTACCAATCTATGCAAAATACAGTGATATTTCCATCTGATAAGGTTTCGCAATCCAAAAAGCAACCTATTACTGCACAAAATGGTATTACTATTTGTTAGACACCAGATATGACATTGACATTATGAATATCTCTCTTACAAGGGTGAATGTGCCCTATTTGACTTAATATGTAATAAAGTGCTACGTACTGACGCCATCATGCCATTACGCCCCATGTAACTTACATGGGTGTTCATCCTTTTAACTTTTTAAGCTTGACGGCTATTTTTAATATATTGTGGGGTGGATGCAAGTCCCTGTGTTCTGTTTTTTTTTTCCTTTTGTGCAATAAACTTCCTTTTTTAATGATATCACGCCATTTGGAGTTTTTTTGCGTTGGACTAACGAGTGACAGCCATAACTGGGAGTGTGTTTTCCTTGCCCTGGATCATCACAGATACGTGAGGCTACGGAACAACAGGAGTGCAGAGAGCTATATCTGCTTACAATCCTGACCTCGCTATTCAAGGGGTCCACCGTTTCTGGTAAGGGCACTTATATGTCAACTGTGTCCCACTATCATTTGGAGATTCTTCACACAGTCTTCCTCTTTTCGGTGAAGGTGGCTGAATTCTGGACATTTACCTTCCTCATTGGACTCATTTTTCCCTTATTATTGTTTTATATTATTATCATAATATTTTTTGAATTGTTTCACAGACTTTTTTCTTTTCACTAAGTGTTTATTGACTTTTATACGGATTTAATATTTTGTCCAGAACAAGTATATTTTCACGATTATTTATCACTCATATTTATGGTCACTTTGCATTTTGAAGGCATGTTGGTGTCTAGATATTGGCACACATCAGTGTAATACATTTTTATAAAAAGGTGGCTACATCACAATAAGACCCCTTTCACACCGAGGGCGTTTTGCAGGCGCTATAGCGTTAGAAAAGGGCTTGCAATCCGCCCTAAAACAGTTGCACCATTGTCTGTAGTGTGAAAACCCGAGGGCTTTCACACTGCAGCGGTGCACTGGCAGGATGTCAGGAAAAGTCCTGCCAGCAGCTTCTTTGGAGTGGTGAAGGAGAAATCAATGGGGCAGCGCTGTAATATCGCCGGCAAAACGCCAGTATTGCAGTGTATTGCTGGCGGTTTTAACCCTTTCTTCGCCGCTAGCGGGGGGTAAAAGCGCCCCGCTAGTGGCCGAAATGCGCCGCAAATCCCACGGTAAAACGCCGCTAAAAATAGCGGCGTTTTATCCGCGGACGCTATGGGTGCCGTGGTGTGAAAGGGGTCTTAGAAATATTGAATATGAATAGAGTTTGGCTCAGGTAGGAAAAAACTGAATCAGTACATATATTTGCTTAACCACTTGACTTACAGAAGATTTACCCCCCCCCCCCCTTCATGGCCAGGCTATTTTTTGCTTTTTGGCACTGCATTCTTTTAACTGACAATTGGGCAGTCATGTAACGCTGTACACAATTTAAAAGTATATATTTTTTTCCACGAAAATAGAGCTTTCTTTTGGTGGTCTTTGATTACCACTTGTTTTTTTCATTTTTGCACCATAAATGGGAAAAAAATAAAACATTTGAAAGAAACAACATTTTTTACATTCTGCTATAAAACATATCAAATAAAAAAATGTAAAAAAATCATATTTCTTCATAAATTTAGGCTAATATGTATCCTGCTACATATTTTTGGTAAAAAAATCCCAATAAGTGTATACTGATTGCTTTATGTGAAAGTTGTAATGTCTACAAGCTATGGTATGTAGCGCCGGGCTCCTGAAGAGCACACGCTCTGTTTTATAAATTTAACATTTCCTAAGACCATAGTTGGGTTTTAGGGTTAATTGTGGTAAATTATGGTCTCAGTATCAGTTTGGCTGGACTGTATTATGTTCTGCCTGGACATGGGTGTGGGTGTCACCTTTGGCAGGCATTGGAACGCAGTCTGGTTGGACGCATTCGGTACCAATCTCTCTCTCTGAGCCAATCAGTGGGTGCGCTGTCTTGCTGTGTATTCCGGGAGAGAGTACTTAACGTGCTGAGGTCACGTGGTTCGAGGTTCCGGTCCAGAAGTATGTTCTGACTCCCTGGTCCTGGTCCTCCTGACCAGCCCCCAGAGGCCCTCATGGCCTGGGGTGTGGATCCATCTGTTTTCGAGTCTAGGGGCTGGCTAGCCCGAGGCACAGTAACTGGAAGGAGGGTTCCAAGGTGGTCCGGTGCCATCTTGGTTTTGAAGAGGCCCAGCAACTGAAAACGCAACCTGGGGAGGACTCTTCAGAAGAGGGCCACGCACAGGGCTGGCTGCTCAGTAAGAGCCTGGAAGCTATGCTGGAAAGGACACCAGGTGAATCTACACTCTTACGGTATCGCCAGACCGGCTGCAAGATACTAGTACCATATGAAAGTTCCTAATTTCATCCTTCAGTTACAATCAAGTCTGTGGCAGAGACTTTTCTCATTCTAAAGTTCTACAACCAAGTCTGTGGCAGAGACTGTGCTTTATTTGAATCATCTGTCGGTTGCTAAGTCCACAAAAAGGGGATTTATCTGACAGCTGTAACATCCAGTTGCAAATGGCTATTCCCTGGATTGCATAGAGAGAGACATTTAAGTGTCAGCAGTTCCAAGAGTACGTCAGCTTTACTACCCATACCCTCTATTCCTTACTGAGAGACTATGTTATGTTCAAAGTTTTGCAAATAAAAAATCCCTAAAGTGGATTCAAGGGTCGGTCTCTACAGTTTATTGGGCCATCAACCTCGGGAAACCCCTAGATGCACACGGGGTGGAGAAGGTAACGGTAAGCCCAAAAATAACCAGCTGCTCCTTCGGGGATCAGTGCTACAAGTATAGATGCTGGAATTTTTTTTATTTAAATTTTTTTATGCTAGTAATGGAAGGGATCAGCGACTTATAGCGAGACAGCAATAGTATGGCGGGCAATCACTAACTGACACTTTTGACACTATAGTGGTTGATTTACTATTTGCTCTAGACCTGAGGGGAAGTTCTGAAATGAGGGGAAGCTCTGCTGGTTTCTATCATCCAATCATGTACAAGCAAAAATGCAGTTTTTTTTATTTTCATGCATGTGATTGAGTATTCTTTGCAAAGTGAAGTTTTACCTCATTTACTAAGCTCTGGAGTACTTACAGTGCACAGCATATTTGCCTTAGTGAATCAACTCCTTTGTGGGAACCAGTGACACTAATACAGTGATCAGTGCTAAAAATATACACTGTCACTGTACTAATGACACTGGCTGGGAAGGTGTTAAACATCTAGGGGGATCTAAGGGTTAAATGTGTGCCGGACCAGTGTTTATGTGTGTATTGTGAGGTGATTTTACTAAAGGATGGGTCGGTTTTTATTCCCTGCTTTGTTGACAGGACAGAGCTCTGTATTGTTTATATTGACAGAGCTCTGTCCTGTCTTCCTGCTTGCCAATCAGTGGGTGCAGGCAGTCAATCATTGGCTGACACCTGCTAATCAGCTTGTGCTGTGACTAAGCACAGCACAGCCAGCATGTGCCTCAACCCGCAAGTGCCAGATCACATATTAGATACATGACCTGTCACAGGAGAGCCGCTCTGCCACCATACTCATACATAATGCGGTTGGCAATCAGTTAAACCATTCTCAGGACTTTTTTACAACTTGACTTTTTATGACAGGGCTGCATTAGTTGCCTCTGCTAATGGACATTGATGACACTGATCCATTCCTTCTTAGTGGCTCTGTACTCTGTCAAAGGTGCTTCAAGCTGCTCTGTGGCTTAACAAAATGTGTCAATCACAGACATGAGTTGTAAATGTGATCGTTGATGCTACCGAATTGCCCATTTTGGGAAAAACTAGTGTAGCACTATGTTCAGTACAACTTCCCCATTCACGCCACACAGTTTGAGGTTCATCAGACCTCATAACACTTAACTCTTAAGCCTAGTACACATGGCCGAATGTCGGCCGGGCATTGGCCTTTTCAATAAAAACTGGCTAACATGGCCCGTGTGTACCGTAGTGGATCAACAGAAATTGGCTGGCTTCTGCTGAAGGACCATGACTAAAAAAAGGTCTGCTGATTGGCTCCCGATCAGCACTCTCAGCAAATGGCTGAGAGCGCTGACCAGAGTGTACTGGCAGGGGGCTGTCACGCTGTCAAAATACAATAGAACAGCAGGGGAGATTGTTGTACTAAAGTCGCATAGTTACTACAGCGGCTCCTCCTGAGCTGTCAGGTTATTTATTCGTTCAGCCCTGCTGGGTTGAAATAAAAAAAAAAAACACTAGTATGTACTAGGCTTTACTCATTTGAACAATCTCTAATATCTGGACAAGCCCATAACCCCACTAACCGTAACACTTAAAGCATAACTCCACTTTTGTTGAGAAAAAAACATTTGCCCCTGGGTGATTTATGTACATTGCAAGGATTATAACAACCTTTCTTGCAGATTCCTACCTTTTGTTATTCTGAAGAAATCCCTGTGTGTTTGTCTGTGCCTCTGTTCTGAGTGGGTCTAATGGGAGTGGTTTCATAATTATCAGTCAGCTGGGGCAGCTGCAGGGCACTAATGAGGAAAGCTGTTGGGCCTGCATCCCTTTAGACATGTTACTCTTGGAAAAATCTCACCAAAAATTAAATTTTTGTTGCAGGGGATGCCTGAAATCTGGCTTGTATCTTAGGCAGGCTTCTGGAAAAATTGGTGAGCCAATCACAAAAGTAGGAAATTATGTTTCTGCAGAGTGGTCAGTACACAATCTGTGCACACAACAACTCCATGTAGCCATATTGCATTGCATTAATAGAAAATTACAACGGCTGCAGATTGAAAAGGAACGGTCATTTTTTAATAACATTCAATTACAATATGACTTGTATCGCAATTGAGTACGCTATATTATTTTTTCTTTATTTGCTATTTTTTTTCCCCACAAAAGTGGAGTTATCCTGTAATCAAACTATTCACCTGAGCTAATAAAAATGACTTACCTCAACACCCAAACTGTAAAGCAAGCCCTTAACAATGAATCCTTTTTTTTTGCAAGATTTTTTCTTAAAGCGGGGTTCCACCCTAAAGTGGAACTTCCGCTGATCGGAACCCTCCCCCCCTCCGGTGTCACAATTGGCACCTTACAGGGGGGAGGGGGGTGGAGATACCTGTCATAGACTGCTGGCTTTTAATATTTTTTTTTTAGGTGGAATCCCTCTTTAACCACTTCGGATCCACGCTATTGCCAAATGACGGCATTAGCGCGGACCTACATTTCCGGGACGACGTCTATTGACGTCGTCCCGGTTACGAGCGGCCTGCGCGCCCCCTGAGGGGCGCGCACGGCGCGCTCTGTGATCGGCGAGTCTATGAGACTCGCCTGATCACCGATCCGTGCAAGGGGTCGATCCCGACCCCTTATCACGTGATCAGCTGTCAGCCAATGACAGCTGATCATGTGATAGAACGGAGCCGGTAATCGGCTATTATTCCTCCTCGCGCTGACAGCGCGAGGAGAGAAAAAAAAAGCCGATCACCAGCGGCCGTGATCGGGACATCAGTCCCGATCACGGCCATCAATACAAGGGACCACCTGCCACCTGCCTGTGCCCACCTGCCTCCCGCAGTGCCATCCTGAAGTAAAATAAAAGCAAAAGTAAGTGCCCCCCGTCAGTGCCCCCCGTCAGTGCCCATAGTGCCCACAGTGCCACCCACAGTGCCACCCACAGTGCCACCCCACAGTGCCACCCACAGTGCCACCCAATCTGCCTCAAAGGTGCTGCACCCCAGTGCCGCCCATCAGTGCCCAGCAGTGCCGCCCATCAGTGCCCAGCAGTGCCGCCCATCAGTGCCCAGCAGTGCCACCTATCAGAGCCACCTATCAGTGCCACCTATCAGTGCCCATCAGCCCCATCTATCTGTGGTACCTATCAGTGCCCATCCGTGCCACCCATCCGTGCCACTTATCCGTGCCACCCATCCGTGCCATCTTATCTGTGCCCATCTTTGCCCATCAGTGCCGCCTTATCTGTGCCCATCGGTGCCGCCTTATCTGTGCCTATTAGTGCCGCCTTAACTATGCCTATCAGTGCCCACCAGTGCAGCCTATCAGTGCCCACCAATGCAGCCCATCAGTGCCCACCAATGCAGCCCATCAGTGCCCACCAATGCAGCCTATCAGTGCCGCCTAATCAGCGCACTTCAATGAAGGAGAAAAATGACCCGTTTGCAAAATTTTATAACAAACTATTAAAACATGATTTTTTTTTTTTTGCATCTTTTTTTGTTTGTTTAGCAAAAAATAAAACTCCGAGCTGTAACTAAATACCACCAAAAGAAAGCTCTATTTATGGGAAAAAAATGATAAAAATTTCATTTGGGTACAGTGTTGTATGCCCGCGCAATTGTCATTCAAAGTGCATCAGCGCTGAAAGCTGAAAATTGGTCTGGGACTGAGGGGGGTTTAAGTGCCCAGTAAGCAAGTGGTTAATTTCTGTCCTGGAGCACAGGTTGTAAATGTGAATCTTTCCAATGTTAGACAGTTGACACTGAAACAATTACCACAAATGGAGGACTTCTCTTGTATCTCCCGTTGTAATGACAATTTTAAAAGTTTCAATTTCCTATCACTTTGTGCTGTTGTGACAGTGGTCACCAGGATTAATAGAAAGGGTGGCTCTTCCCAGTGGGGGCACAGACAGCAATAAAAGCAAAAGCTCTAATATAAACCCACTCTATGCAAAAATAAGAAAAACGGTTTGGGTCAGTGGTAGCTGGTGGGTTCTTCTTTTGGGGGGAAGCAAACAAAGAACATCCCCCCGGTGGCGTGGCATGGCACTTAAACCCCCCCCCCCCCCCCCCCCCCCCGGCAGTCTGGCACTTACCTGCGGGGCTGTGGTGTCCTTTCCTCCTCTCCTGGAGTGCTGGCTTCATTGTCTGTTCCTCCAGCTTCCTCCGCCGTGTGACTCCTCTGCTGCCAACACGCTAGGCATCCGATAGGATCGCCTGATGCTTTGGCCAATTGGAAACAGGTCTCACAGACCTGCCTCCTGATTGGTGGGGAGGAACTTTAGTGTGAAAATAACAACAAATGATTCGCTATGGGCACACAACTGGGTAGCTTCGGAGCGCATTGATCTGCGCTCCAAGGCCACCCTTTTTGAAGCCTATTAGAGCCTCTGGCTCTAATCAGGTGCTTCAAAAAAACACCCCGCTGTATTGAAATCCATGGTCCAGCACCACTGATATGTAGATCAGGGGTCCAGAAGCATGGACAGAGGAGGTGGCGCCCGCGCGCCCTCTATAGACAAGCCACCACTGGTTTCAGTAAGGATACCCTTTAGCCTAACCCCTAAAGGGAGCCATACTATAACACAGCCTTAGCCATACATGTAGCCCTAATCTGCTGTATACTGTACTTTATCTTGTCCTGAACTGTATGCCCCTGTGCCAACAGAATACAATCCCACATTGAAAGCACACAGAGAGGTGTTTCCAGTGCAGAATACACTGATTCAAAAATCCATCCCCAGAGCCTTGCAGAAGAAAATAGCTTTCTAAATGTGATCAAATTTAGAGGTAGTACAGGAGCAGTTGTAAGGGAAAAAGGAATAAATCCATTTACTATGAAGGAAAGGAAATTAAGGGGACTGATATGTAGCTTATACAAGCAGCCCAAGGTAGCTTGGCATTGCTGTTAGTGTAGGTCAATGCATCTGCCTTACCATTAGTTGGCCAGGACAGCAATGCTCTTCACATACAGATATACACGTTTTGTTTAATTGAATTGCTAATGTGTATGTATGTATAATTAAATATTTAAGTTTAAGTATTAAGTATCATTTGTATACACACACTTGTATTTGTTTGTATTGTTTGTCTACGTCACTGCAAAAAAATATATTATTTTTAGCTGTTTTTTGCACGGTGAATACTGTGCCGTATCTATTATTCTTCAACTGAAGTTGTATTCCTGTTCATAAGAATTTCACCATATTACAGATTTCACACAGAAAACCTCGCTTTTAGTGATTTAATATTGTTTTTATTGTAATTCTTGTAGAAATACACAATGGTTGAATTACCTCTGTTCCATGCTCTATAACCTAATGCAATCATTGGTTTATACATTGATCATTACTCATTACTCCATTTATTGCAAGTCAAGTGATAAATCACAATTTTTTTTTGCTGGACTCCCCACCCCTTAGAATGGTTAATAATCCACAAGTGACTTTTGTCCAGGGCGCTCACTCCCACAAACATCTGCTTAAATCACTTATATAGGTTCCTCCCATCTTATACTGTACTCATTCAACTTTTTTTTTTTTTTTGTTAACGTGCTTCAGATGTCTGCCTTCTCTCAGATTTTGTTAATTTCAAGCAAAGAAAATAAAAGCAATGTCTTTTTTTTTTTATTACAGAATGTATTTGTAGTATGCTAAAATGTCATGCGATAAATGCCTAATCATAGCCTTTGTAAATAGAACTATACTCACTGTTTATGCAAGCATTCATTGCAAAATGACATTGATGCATACTTTTAACAGTGTCTTCCGAAGGGCTAAATGTGGCGTAAAGTAAACCCATGGCCAGGCTACGGACATCTAACTATTTACATTTTCTTAACAGTAGATGAGCTCTAAAACAAAATTCAAATTAAAAACGTTTGAAGTACCCTGCAGGTTATATGCTGGGAATTCATAAGTGGAGTTTCACCCATTTAAATGTCAGCAGCTACAAAAAGTGTAGCAGCTGACTTTTAATAATCGGACACTCACCTGTCCCACGGTCCAGCGATGCGGGCGCACGAAGCCCTGATCCTCTCCCCGCTCCCCCCCGTGGCTCTGGAATTCTAACTGCCCATGTGCGAGATGTGCTGCGCGCTGTGATTGGCCGGGCAATCTTCTGGGACCTGTGACGTGTCCCAAAAGATTGCCGGGAGGGAAGGGGGAGAGGTGAACTTCCTTCTGGCGCCACGGCGCCAGGGGAGTAAGTTGGAGCTGGGTGCTTGTAAAAACAGGGTACCCCCCCCCCAAAAAAATGACATGCCAAATGTGGCTTGTCAGGGGGTCACCAGCACTTAAAGCGGGAGTTCCATTTTTGGGTGGAACTCTGCTTTAAGCAAAATAATTTAACGAACAAACCTTTGAACAGCAGAAATTTTTCCCACAGTGTGTACACAGTCCTCTCCAACTCTACCTTTAGTAAAGCTAAAGTGAAAATCAAAGTAGGGGTGTTAACTACAGCAACCAATGGTGCAATTTTATCTTTTATCCTGTACCAGTACTAACCAAGTGTTTAAAGTGATATTAAAAAATGGCAGGTACACCCTCCATCGTGGTTCGGCAGACTACACTCTATTAAAATGAACGTGTTGCCTAGAATACTGTATCTGTTCCGCACCCTGCCGGTGGCTCTACTGCGTAGGGATCTGCAAATGTTGCAAAATGAAATCCTTAGGTTTATTTGGGGACATAAGAGGCCCAGGGTGAACAGGAGCACAATGTACACCCTAAGGAAACATGGGGGACTGGGCCTGCCGGATCTGCAGAAATATTATCATGCGGCTCAGCTGGCCCACCTCACCAGATACCATTCACGCCACACATATGCTATTTGGATGGATATGGAATCTTATTCCTGTCGTCCCTCACAGGTTTCACAGCTATTATGGCTTCCAGTGAAAGATAGACCGCTGATATTGTGTCCTACCCTGTCACTGGCTTTGGCTATATGGGACAGGCTGTCAAAAATATACAAATTCAGATCACCCCACAATCCGCTGGCGCCATTACTTAACAACAAAGAGTTCACCCCGGGCCTCTCTCCTCAACTGTTCAGCTGGTGGACAAATAAAGGGCTATTGCGCATTGCTGACCTATGTGACCATAGGGGTATACTTTCTGAACAAGCTCTAACAGAAAAATTTGATATGCCGTCTTTTGAGAAGTTTCGATGTGCCCAATTACGACATTTCGTACAGAGTATGACCCGTAGGGGAGACCTGGGGTCCCTGACTCCCATGGAGCAGTTGAGTATGCAATATGACAAAATTAAAGGCCATTTATCAGCCATCTACACAATACTTAGAGGTCCAGGGAAGAAGTTGAGTTATATGATCCAGTGGGAGCGGGACCTTCAGGAATCCTTTGAATTAGATGACTGGTGCATGCTCTCTGAGACGGCATATCGCTCTCTCACCAACACATCGGTGATAGAGGCTAATTACAAGGTATTGTTGAGGTGGTACATGGTCCCAGCCAGATTGGCCGCTTTTGTTCCGGGAGCTACATCCCATTGTTTTAGGGGATGCGGCCAGGTGGGGACCACCTACCATATTTGGTGGTCATGCCCGAAGGTCAGAAGGTTTTGGATTAGAGTGTTTAATTTTGGCTACACAATCACAGGACTGAACCTGAGAAAATCACCTAAGCTGGCCCTCTTGGGGGGCACAGCGGCAGGGGCTTCCAGGCCTCAGCAGAGGCTCCTTACCTTTCTATTTATTTCAGCTAAGATCACCATAGCTCGTAACTGGAGATCAGCCGCACTACCGATAGCCCAGCTTAAACATAAAATGTCATGGTTAATGCTAAACGAACGGTTATCTGCACTGTCTCAAGACAGGATGAAAATTTTCTATAGAATATGGGATCCATGGATTGTCTATCTAACTAATGATCCCGGGACGCATGCTGTTTAACGCTACCATGGTAGCAAGAATTTGAGGATCCAGGACTACGGCTCCCTCCCAGCTCTCCCCCATTCCCCCTTTTTCTCCACTTTTTTCTATTCTCTATTCTTTTCTCTTCCCCTGCTATTGGGTCTTTCCTCTCTTCCTTACTGTTCTTTGTTTTCTTTAAATCTCTCATTTAGCGGTGCTAGCTGCACGATTGGATATTTATAACACTCAAGAGGTAACAGCTTCGGCAGATGGGATCCTGTGTGATCCGGGGTTTTTAGTTATGGAACCTATTTCGCCACCGCCAGCATGTCTGAGGAACTGACCGGTGCATTACCCCATTGTGCATTGTGCTAGATGTAATACTTTACCGCATTAATGAGACTTTTGTTTGTATTGTACTGAAAACCCTTAATAAAAATATTGAAACATAAAGTGATATTAAACCCTTATTTTTTTTTTGTTTTTTTGTTTTTTTATGTACTTTCAGCAGCTGATATAATTACTAACTGAGTAAGCTCATGAACGTTTAAATCTTTTAACCACTTAACGACCAGCCACCGCTGTTATACGTCAGTACTTTGACGTGGAATACCATTGTTATGGCAGCAGATAGCTGTCATAACCCCAGCATCCTCTTAAATGGCGGCCGGTCCGCTTTAAGATAAAAGTGGTATCTGCGGCAGATTCGATGCGAGATCACTTTTATCAGTGGTGGGAGGGGTGCCACCCTTCCTGCTGCGCTCCAGTCATCTCTGCCGCTCGGGTCCTCTTCCATGTGAGACGGATGCCAAATGAGGGAAAGATGGCCCCCACTCAGCTCCATAACATTGTATGACAGGAGCGACATCAAACATCACTTCTGTCCAATGCTCTTAAATGCTCTTTTTTTTTTTATTGCAATTGAACCTAAATGTGAAATCTGGGGTCTTTTTGACCCCAGATCTCACATTTAAGAGGTCCTGTCATGCTTTTTTTCTATTACAAGAGATATTTACATTCCTTGTAATAGGAATAAAAGTGACCTATTTTTATTTTTTTTTAAAGGACAGTGTAAAAATAAAAAATAAAAAGTAAAAAAAATGTAACGCATCCCTTCTCGGGCAGAAACTAACGCATATGTAAGCATATGAAAATGGTGTTCAAGCCACACATGTGAGGTATCGCCGCGATCGTTAGAGTGAGAGCAATAATTCCAGCTCTAGACCTCCTCTGTAACTCAAAACTGGTAACCTGTAGAAATTTGTAAACGTCACCAATGAAGATTTTTAAGTGCCAAAGTTTGTCGTCATTCCACGAGCGGACACAATTTTGAAGCATGACATGTTGGGTATCAATTTACTCGGCATAACATTATCTTTCACAATATAAGGGGAAAATTGGACTCACTTTACTGCTGTCTTATTTTTTTATTCAAAAAGTGTATTTTTTCCCAAAAGATTGCGCATGTAAGACTGCTGCACAAATACAGTGTGACATAAACTATTGTAATGACCGCCATTTTATTCTCCGGGTTGTCTGAAAAAAAAAAAAAGATATATATATATAAAATGATTTTAAGCAACAAATCTCAAAAAGAGGCTCGGTCCAGAAGTGGTTAAACTTTGTCTATGTTCCTGTTTTAGCCAGTGGCATGACCATTACATCAGGTTTACACCAGCCGGTGGGTGCCTCCTCCCATCTCTTGCAGCATCCTATGGAGTTACTCTTGCATGCAGGGACTAGAGTTGTGTCTCCCTACACTGTGTGCATCAATAGAAACACACAGCACTGTAGCCTAAAGTGACAAGAGGTACCCATGTTCCTCCTTCTTTCTCCCTCTTTCTTCACCAAGACATTCCCTAGAGGGTGCACACTGTTAATGATTTCTTGTGAAGACCTAAAGTAACATAGTCACATAGAATGTGAGGTTGAAAAAAGACACAAGTCCATCAAGTCCAACCTGATGGACTCATGGTAAGCAGCACTGAAAGAGCAGGAGCCATCAGCATTAAACATTGTTAACTGCAAGTGCTGGGGTAAGAACATACAAATAGTTTACTGGGGAATGTTTATTTATTGTGTGGCGTTTGTTAAGCTAAAAAACATTGCAAGTACTACTATAAGTATTAATACTAGTTTAACCACTTCAGAACAGGAAGGATTTGGCCTTTTAATGACCAGGCCATGTTTTGCGATATGGCACTGCGTTGCTTTAACTGAATAAAAAACAAAATTGACATCCTTTTTTACCCACAAGTAGAGCTTTCTTATGGTCACCTCTGCACTTTTTTTTTTTTTATAAAAAAAAATAAAAAAAAAAAAAACACTTTTTTTTTTTTTACTTTCTGCTATAATACATATCCAAAAAATATATATATAAAAACAAATGTATGAATCAGTTTAGACTGATATGTATTCTTCAACATATTTTTGGTCCAAAAAAAATCACAATAGACTTGTATTGGTTGGTTTGCGCAAAAGTTATCCCATCTACAAACTGCAGGATTGATTTTTCCTTTTATTTTTCCTTTTTTACTAGTAATGGCGGCGATCTGAGATTGTTAGCAGGACTGCGACATTGTGGCGGACAAATCTGACCCCAAATTACACTTTTTGGGGACCAGTGACATTATTACAAAAAAATGCACTGATCAATGTAAAAATTACACTGGCAGGGAAGGGGTTAACACTAGGGGCCGATCAAGGGGTTAACTGTGTTCCCTAAGTGTGTTCTAACTGTAGGAGGGATGCGCTATCAGGGACATGTCAGAGATCACTGTTCCCGATCACTGGGAACAGAAGATCTCTGATGTTATTAGGCATAACAGGGAATCTGCTTGTATACAGCGATCACGGGTCAACGGCGGACATCGAGTCCAGGAAAACTGCAGGCATGTCCCCGAGGTGGATGCGCACGCTATCCTCCTTGCACGGACCGACGTACAGCTACGTCGGTTCAAGCAGGAGAGCCAACCTGCAGCAGTAAATGTATGTGAGCAGGTGACTAATTCTGGTTTGGCTGGGTACCATTTTCACATTCCCTCCACTTAAGGCAATATATACACTATATTACCAAAAGTATTGGGTAATACATGCACATGAACTTGGGGTGGAGGAACTTGATGGGGCTGCACTCAACCTGATAGAACACCTTTGAGAATTAGAGCGGAGACTGCAAGCCAGGCCTTCTCGTCCACAGCAGTGCCTGGCTTCACAAATGTGCTTCTGGAAGAATGGTCAAACATTCCCATAGACACACTCCTAAACCTTGCGGACAACCTTCCCAGAAGAGTTGAAGCTGTTATAGCTGCAAAGGGTGGGCCAACTCAATATTAAACCCTATGGACTAGGACTGGGATGCCATTAAAGTTCATGTGCGTGTAACGGCAGGCGTACCAACACTTTTGGTAATATAGTGTATGTTATAGATGTTAATAAAGGGTCATGTGCAACTAAAAATATCATATCTACAAAGTTTGTCCTGTTTGAAAGGTCTATTGACATTTGTGGGTCAGTATCAACACTATAAGAATGGCTATGGAATATTTTCATAATGACTTCAATAGTATCAGAAAGGTCACACAAAAGCTGCAGAACAACATTGCATGACAGCTCATTGTTGCATGTTCCAGTGAAGCTCTTTGACATTTTTGGTCAGTAAAAGCAGCATAAGTAAGATTGTTATATAGTGTCCTTGCACTCTGATTGATATGTTGGCTTCTAATATAGGCTTGTATTGGTGACATTTTGACCTAACTACTGTTTGTAGAATGTGTGGAATGTAAACTCGATCTTCACAAGCAGGAAATGTGTTAAAGCTGTTGTTACTTCCATACTTCCACACAATCATATTTCAATACAGTATGCCATATTGTAACCTCTACATTAATTTCTCTTACCATTATTTGTATAGCAAAGATGGGTTCCCTGTATTCAATGATCACCTGCTATGAACTTTTGCTATGTGTGTGTTTGTCCACCCTTCAATCAAAACAAATGCTAACTATGTCTACATTTTACCAACATATAATGTATCACTAATACAGATTTTAGGCACTGTATGATTGCTAGTTCAGGACAGATGTTTGATTTAAACACAAAATCCATCTTCTATTTTTAACACTTTTAGTAAATCATTCAACTGTGTAAGGTAATTCTATCATCTTATACCATCATAGGCCTTGTAACACATTCAGAGATATTGCATGTTGGAACCATCGGCCAGTATTGCAGTATAATTTACAGTGTGGCTTACATTCCAAGTTGGTTTGAATGGCTTAGCTGTTCCCCAAGCATGTTTGCTTTCTTAACATAGGTTGAAATGTGTCAAAATGTGAAAGATATGAACCGGAGTCTCTATAAACCCACACTAGATCTGCACAAATGTAGTTGTACAACATGTTAGTAGACTTGAGTTTAGATGCAAATGTGGTGGAAACTGCAATTCACATTAAAGCCCCATACACACTATCAGTTTTTCTGCTGAGTTTTTCCTTCAGGTTTACCAAAACCATGTAGTGCAGGGGCCAGCCTGATTGCATGCAAATTGAAATTCCTAAGGTTTGACCTCATATTATATGGTTTTGGTAAATCTGAAGGAAAAAATCAGCAGAAAAACTGATAGTGTGTATGAAGCTTAAGTGTTGCCTGATGTTCTTGTGTTGAGAAGTATGTTGAGGAGGGTAGCTCCAGTACAACAGTCTTTGTCAATTCTATTGGGTCCCAAGGCCAGATTAAGACAGTGGTGAGCCCAGGAAAACCCTTCATGGGTAAAACCCACTCCTGTTTCATATTTTCTTTCATCATGATACGTGTAAACTTATATAATACCTTGACATTTATTTTGCCTCTAACACAGGAGCAGTTGATTTTGTATGCACTAACCACATGGCCTACACTCCTACAGTAGGACTACACATAACAAAATGGCCTCAGTTTATATATATAATGTACAGCCCTCACACCATAAAACGGTGTTAAAATGAGACATGCTAAGTTGCATCACCACAGATTAATTATATTTTATAAAGCTGGTTTCCTAATTGCTATAGTTAGTTATACTTAATTCAGCTAGATAAGGGAAAAAGAACTGTTATATCACTATTGTTGATTTCTATGTTTGCATTACTATGAGAAGCTGCTGTTGAATAAAGTTGAATATTACATACAACTGTCTATTTTGAGAGTGTCACCAGATTCAGGTAGGGGCTATAACCATATATTTATCACAGCCAACATTTAGAAATGCAGTATATTTAGGTGTTTATGTGGAATATTATATTCATCTACCAGAATAATCTGCATCCAGTTTCCCAATAAGAAGCTACATTGAGCCCAAACATATCACATAATGGTACCAGACAGTGAGTATCTATCCTTGTAATTGTACTGCTTTGCTGTTGCCAGTTTCTGATTTATCCACCAAATAGCTATATAATGGAACATGTGGTTCCTCAGAGTAGATGATTAATTGGGGGGCTGAACAGAACAGATGGCATGGAGTACCATCAATAGTTGCTAGAATGGGACCACCCATCAACTCTCTGCAATAATCAAATTGGGGATGAAAAAGATGAAGTGGGACTGGTGCTTTAGGCAAAGACTACTGAAGAGCCAGTACTGGCCATAACAATAATACGGTCTGAATTTATCACTGCTTTGGGAAATTTTTCAGTGAAGGGCATCAATGGTTATCCCACCTACACTGGATCTGGCTAGCAAATGTTAAGGATTTTCTTAGGAAATCAACCCATACCTGCAGGACAAGAAGACTTTGGGGAAGGGATAAAACAGACTATGCAGGCACTGAATAAATGGAATATTTCTGAGACACAAAAGAAACTGAAAATTACTGAGAGTTTAAAAGGGGCAGTCTCAGAGGTTCTCCTGTGTCTTCAGCATCCCCAGCTTTGTTTTCAGTCAACTTGGTGCCTGGCGGATTTCCAAATTCTAAGCTTCAGTCAAACAGGCTCAGCAGTGTTTCTGCCTCTACAAGGAGGGTTGCACCTTGCCTTAAAAATACAAATGAAATGAGCTTCTCCTTGTGCAATACAATTGACACTTTTATAAACAAAACTAAAATACTACTCACAAAGTCAGGGTATAGTAATCATTAAATGACAATCTCTGAAATGGCAAATAACCCCTTGAGGTTAGCTCTCATGGATTTCAATTGGTTCATGGATTTTTGTGCCAACAGAGGCCACTACCAAAGGCCCAGAATCCTATTCTCAATTGCATTTGAAAGGTTAACCTTGTTCATGATGGACAGGAGATCCCAGTGACATCATTGACAATATATGGTAAGGTTCGGAATTGGACAATGGCATTAGAGAAAAGAGAAAGTGGGTGCACAACACTGACTTAATCCCCCCCCAAAAATCCTTTATTTCTCCAAGAGGGGTCAAACAGCACAGAGACTTCAAAAGCTGTTAACATGTTTCACATAATTAAGTGCACCCACCTGAGACTTGAGTGAGTATACACACCTTTGCAGTATATCATTTATTGGTTGGTCAATGACATCACCCAGGACACCCCACCACTTTGTATTGTATAGATTAGCTGTTATCTGACAGATTTGTCATTAGACATAAATAAAGCGATGGGACCAGATGTGTGTTGGAAGATGGCAGGCATCAGGTAAGCGAATGATGTGCATCTGAAATGCTGGATGACATGATTGACGGTGGATGTACAAAACTGAGTTTATGGTTTTTTTTTCTTCTTTTTTTTGTTTTTTTAACTGTTTACATTTTTTGTGAATCAGTAAGAGTACTATGCATTTTACATAAAGGAAGCTGTATCTGGGGCCTCCATATTTTCCTTTACCCCTAGACCCCCATAAACACTGGATCAAGGTTGTGGGTAAGAGACTCATTAACACAAAGACAAGGTTTTTGTGATGGTGGAGATACCCCATGTTCAAAGCATGTGGCCTGGTGTGATTTGGGGGGGGGGGGGGTCACTCCTTCCTTCCTTTCCTGGCCTGGCAGACTGCATGCTTGGATAAATTGTGGTATGGATTTTTGGGAGGACCTCACACTCTTTTCATTTTTATTTTTGTGCAAGCCGACCCAAAGAGCCTGGTATAGAACTGCACTGCATACGTTTGAAAGAAGATTGTCCTTTCAGAGAGCACTCCAGCAGAATGGTGCCCAGCTGTTTAGAAATCCTTATGCTTCTCCTAATGATGTAGATAGAACTGTGGATCATTATGGATAGTTGTTGACTACTGTATTTGGAACAAGAAAAGCATTCCTTGACAGTACATTACCCCCTGGATAGAAGATGCCTTGAACTGCCTGGTGGGCAGCAGATGGTTCAGTGATCTGGCCTTAAGAAATTACTACCATCAGATCCCAATACACCCAGAAGATCAAGAAAAGATGGCTTTTATCTGTCCTTTGGGATGCTTTGAATTTGACCACATGCCACAAGGGTCAAGTAATTCACCTGCTACTTTCTAGAGGCTGATGGAAAGCACAGTATGAGACATGCATCTGCTGGAGGTTTATGAATATCTTGATTACATCATTGTTGTTGGGAGATGATGAGAGAATATTTAAAGTGAAAGCTCAACTTGAGAAGGAGGATAACTTTTCTTCTAATTATTCATGGCATAATGTATTGTCAGACATATTTTCAGCTGAAAGAAAAGAACAGCCACTAACACAAATAAGATTAAAGTTGTAACTTTATGGCCCAGACCAAGAAAAAAAAACTACCTAGCATATAAACATGAACTTCTTGCTTTAAAATGGTATCTAAGAGAAAATATCTATCTCATTATGAAGAAAGCACATTATATGAATCTGCTGTATTCACCTTCTAATGTGACTGTTTATGCACATATTTGTAAAAAAAAGCTTTCAGACTAGTATGAATCTTGAGCTCACTCCTGCTGACAGGTTCACTAGTATGGCTTTTTGAAAGTGTCCAGATGAGAGTGATTTTAGCTATAACTTCAGCAAGGTAATTACGCTCCTTCTTCCTTCATCAGTAAAACAATATCTGTTGCATATGCTATAATGCACTTGTTTTCCTGATGAAGAAACAGAGCCTGTATTACCCAGAACAACAAAATGGAGATGCAAGTGATCTATCAAGAAGACTTAATGAATGTCCACATCTGAATGATAAGTGGGTGGACATACCCACACCAGTTTGCAACCTGCCATCAGCAAACATTTTTGGGTCTGGCAGATATGTCTCCAGGCATGCTACAACCTTGTTACTTTACTAGCTTCTTCTTTACCAATTCTGATAAGAGATGGGGACAAGGTGCTTTGGGGGGCTACCCCAAAGCATCCTGATAATGTTGAGGGAATGTGACCTGGTACGGTTCGGGGGGTTTCCGGGTTTGCTTGCTGGGATAAGGGTCTGATATGGATTTTTGGGAGGACCCCACATCATTGTTTTTTCAATTTTGGTGTGGGGTTCCTCTTAATATCCATACCAGACCTGAAGGGCCTGGTATGGAATTTAGGGGGACCCCTACGCATTTTCTTTTTAAATATTGGTTCGGGGTACCCCGTGGTAAAATCCCACGCCATTTTTATCAATGAACTTTTATGTGTATTGCCGGACCGACAATTCATTATAACCGCGAGTAGTTTTAAATGACTTTATTTCCTTTAGAAATGTAATTTTGCTGTCAGACTGTTCTAAACACAGGAGACATGTGCCATTTTACAGGCATACTATAGACATCCCCCAGGTACGAAATTTAAAGGAATATTACACTTTTATTGTTTCACTTTAAGTATTATTAAAATCACTGCTCCCGAAAAAAATGCAGTTTTTAAAACTTTTTTTGCATTGATACACGTCCTCTGGGGCAGGACCCAGGTCCCCAAAACTTTTTATGACAATACCATGCATATAAGCCTTTAAAATTATCACTTTTGATTTTTTATGTTCGTGTCCCATGGGGCACTGATGAGGCGGCACTTATGGGCCTTGATTAGGTGGCACTGATGAGGTGGCACTAATATGCCACACTTATGGGCACTGATCGGTGGCTCTGATAGGCGGCACTGATGGGCACTGTTAGGTGGCACTGATGGGCACTAATAGGCAGCACTGGTGAGCACTGATAGGCGGCACTGGTGGACACTGATAGGCAGCATGGATAAATGGTACTGATGGGCATTGATGGGTGGCACGGATTGGTGACAATGATGGGCATTGATCGACAGAAGGGATGGGCAGCACTGATAGACAGAACTAACTGGCATCGTTAATGGGCACTGATTGGTGGCACTTGTGGGCAGTGGTGGGCACTGATTGCTGGCACTGGTGGGCAATGGTGGGCACTGATTGGTGACACTGTTGGCACTATATTGTAATCGGGGCATTGATGATCAGTGACCTGATTACATGTGCATGTGTCCCCCTGCGTGGAGATGCTGCTGATCAGCTCTCCTTGCAACACACTCTGTCGGATGGTACTGATGGGCATTGATGGGTGGTACTGATTGGTGACACTGATGGGCATTGATCGACAGAAGTGATGGGCAGCACTGATAAGCGGCACTGTAACCAGAACTAACTGGCATCGCTAATGGGCACTGATTGGTGGCACTTGTGGGCAGTGGTGGGCACTGATTGCTGACACTGGTGGGCGCTGATTGCTGGCACTGATCAGCTCTCCTCGCCACACACTCTGTCAGGCGGGGAGGCGTTGATTACCGGCATCTCCATGTTTACATGTGACTAACTGTGATTGGACACAGCCAATCACATGGTTAAAGAGCCATGGACGTGGCTCTTTACAGAGATCGGGGTTGCGCTGTGTTCTATTAACACGGTGCAGCGCAGCCATTCTGGGATGCCATCATATGACAATCAGCTAACCACTTTTGGTATTCGGTGGCCTCCAACAATGAATTAGAGCTACAGCGCGGACCCTAACTGCCGGGAGGACATCCCTATACAACCTCCTGTTTACTTCCGCAATGCACAGTCCCGCGAGCACGCATCGGGGAAGTTCTGTGCTGGCCGTGTCCCTTGGACACAGCCAGTCACAGATCGCTGTAAATGGCCAATCACAGCGACCATTTAGTCAGAGATGCAGCGGTTAGTGGGAAAAAATTAATTAATAAAAATAAAAAATGAAAAAAAAGTGCCCATCTGTCCCCACTGCCACCTGTCCCCACTGCCCCCACTGCCATCTGCACCCAGTGCCACCTGTCATCAGTGCCACCTGTCATCAGTGCCATCTGTCCCAAGTGCCACCTGTCATCAGTGCCATCTGTCCCCAGGGCCACCTGTCAGTGCCATCTGTCCCCAGTGCCACGTATAAGTGCCATCTGTCATCAGTGCCATGTATAAGTGCCATCTGTCATCAGTGCCACATCAGTGAAATGTGTCACCAGTGCCACATAGTGCCATCTGTCATCAGTGCCACGTATCATCAGTGCCACATAGTGCCATCTTTCATCAGTGCCATATCAGTGTCGTGTCATCAGTGCCACATATTAGTGCCATCTGTCATCAGTGTCACGTATCAGTGCATCTGTCATCAGTGGCACGTGCCATCAATTCCAGGTATCAATGCCATCTGTCATCAGTGTCACGTGCCATCAGTGCCACATATTAGTGCCATGTGTCATCAGTGCCACGTATTAGTGCCATGTGTCATCAGTGCCATGTATTAGTGCCACGTGTCATCAGTGCCTTGTCAGTGTCACATGTCATTGTCCTGGTGCTCCAGGGCCTTCAAAGGTGTAATAGGTAGTCTACAAGTTAGATGTGTAATTTATGCTCCTAGAACACCTAATGGTGCTCCCTGCATGTTGGGCCTCTCTAAGTGGCCAGGCTGTGGAAAAGCCCCACACATGTGGTATTGTAATATTTGGGAGGAGTAGCAGAATTTATTTTGGGGCATTATTTGTGGTATACACATGCCAAGTGAGAGAAATAACCTATTACAGTGACAATTTTGTGGAAAAAAATCTTCATTTTGCAAAGAATTGTGGGAAAAAATGACAACATCAAAAAGCTCACCACGCCTCTTACTAAATACCTTGGGATGTCTACTTTAAAAAAATGGGTCATTTGGGGGGTATTTGTACTTTCCTAGCTTGTTCGGGTCGCAAGGAAAGAGATAGGCCGTCAGTGATCAATTTTGTATGATTTGCACCACAGCTTGTAGACTCTCTAACTTTCACAAAGACCAAATAATATTCACTAATTTGGGTTATTTTTACCAAAGATATGTAGCAGTAAAAATTGTGGGAAAAATTTATGAAGAAAAATTAATAATTTGCAAAATGTTATCACAGAAACAAAGAAAATGCGTTTTTTTTTTCAAAATTTCCAGTCTTTTTTCATTTATAGCGCAAACAATAAAAAACCCAGAGGTGATCAAATAGCACCAAAAGAAAGTTCTATTTGTGGGGAAAAAAAGAACAAAAAATGCATTTGGGTACAGTATTACATGACTGAGTAATTGTCATTCAAATTGTGAGAGCACCGAAAGCTGAAAATTGGTCTGGGCAGGAGGGGGATTTAAGTGCCCATTTGTCAAGTGGTTAAGCTCAAATGTAGTTCTTAGAATGTAGAGCCTGGGTAACTGTCGGTACTTTGGAAGAAGTGGGAAAGGGAATCCGAGAATGCTTCCCTGAGATCACCAAAAATGGACTCTTCTCAGAATTGGAGTTAGACTGATTATTGAGTGCAAATTAATCCCATGGAAGTAGTAAAAACTATTTATAATATTGAGAATCGACAAACACCTGTAGGAACTGCTCTATGGATAAGTTACTCATCTCCGTCTGGCCATTCAACTGATGATATAAAAAAACTGAATTCAGGGTAATGTCGAAGGCTTTGTACAAGGCCCTACAAAATCAAAAAGTAAATTGTACACCTTTATCCAAAGTACATGGGAAGATCATATGCTCAATGAGTAAAGGAGCGAGTGTGGACACTGTGGAGCCGATGCCAACGCTAGCATATGTCAAATGGAGGTTAATCGATGAATATGACAGAAGGAAAGAAATTGATGACAAAGCTCTTAAGATTCTACAAAGGCACAAAGCACAACAAAGAAAGCAGAGCCTGTTTTCGCTGTAAAAGAACTGTTCTGTCTGGAAAGCGGAGCAGCGAAAGCTAAATCTATCCACAAAAGAAGGAGTCAAAGCAATCACAAAGGAAACTGAAGATACATCATAGAGTGGCACCTTTAAAGTGACACAGAGCGGCAAGCCACGCAGCTGGTGCATAGACTCAGTTGTGACAAGTTACATGAGTAGCGATGAGACCTTTTTTCTCAAACATTGATTAAAGTGCAAAAGACAACATTTTCCTAACAAACGGGAAAAGCATCATCTCTGAAGGTAAAGGGCAGGGCTTCTTGAACTGCATTACACCACAAGGCAAGCAGAGTATCCTTGTAAAGAAAGTGCTATATGTTCCAGAACTATCCAGTGCTACCACTGGGCAAACTAGGCAGCCGCCTAGGGGTGCACTGCCCCCTAGGGCACCTGACCGCTGGGGTTCCTACTTTTTGACTCTGCAGTATGTAACTAACTCTCCGCAGGCAGCCATTCTATCCGCCTTGTACTGTCAGAGGCGCAGCAGCGGCAGAAGACTGTGTCCCAATGCCAGAATGGAAGCAAACAATATCCCCTGCACGCATCTATGATCAGTTACCTGCTGCCTGTCTCACCAGTCTCAGAGTCAGTGGCATAGCCATGTGTGCAGAGGGCACTGGGACCCACACTTTACACATTGATGATCCCCTGGTTGACAGTCAGGGAAGATTGGAGTGGCAGGAGGGTCAGCTGCAAGCACCGATCTGTGTATAGACTTCAGTGAAGCAGTAGACAGCTGCTTCTCCTCCTCTCCCTCCTTTGGCTGTCAGCTGAAATGTCATACAGGGAGATCGGTGCTTGCAGCTGTCCCTCCCACTGCACCTATCATCCCTGACAGCCCTCCATCTCCGGCCCCCGTATCTTCCTTCTCTGGCCCCCCTCCGTGTCCTCCTCCTCCAGCCCATTGTCCTCCTTCTCTGGCCCCCCTCAATGCCCCCCTCCTCCGGCCCCATGGCCTCCTTCTCTGTCCCCCTCTGTCTCCCCCTCATTAGGCCCCCATGTCTTCCTTCTCTGGCCCCCTTGTGTCCATCTCTGGCTCCCACGTCATGCCCCCCCCTCCGCCCCCCCACAGCCAGCTTCCCTCCTCTTCTCTCCTGCTGGCAGGTCAGGATGGAGAGCGTGGGAAGGGACCAGTAAATATGTGTTAAAAACAAAAACTGTGCTATTAGCTAAAAAAAATAAACTTAAACTGCAACTCAAGATGTTACACAAGCAGAAATACAAAAAAAGGGGAAGCATCGCTAAATAAATTAGCCTATGAGGCAATACCTATTAACAATGTGTGCACTCAGTTATAAATTATATAAAAAATGAAATAATATACACAATACAAAATATGAATCCACTACCACAATGGGTGTGCACAGATGTACCGGTGAAATAACCTTCAGTTAAAGATACAATATAGTGGGTGTTAACCCAATAATGTAACAGTATGACTGAAATAAAAATTATACACATATGGTGACAATTAACCAACTAAATAGTGAAAATAATAAGTGCTCAACTCTACCAAAAAATTACAAAATAATTAAATTAATAATAACAATGAGTCCATATGTGATGGTAGAGAGAAAAAATATATAATACAAAAACAATATTTTATAAAAATACTCCTTGCAAAATGGTTGTCAACTCATCCACGGTGACACAAACCAGCGCACCCCAAAGAAAATGTGAAAAAATAGCAATAGGAAATGCCTCCACCTCAGCACACACTGCTGCTTACCAGATCACTATGGTCCCTTATTACAGGGGACCACAGAGCACAGAGGGCTATTACCCCAGCCCGGGATCTCTGTGCAATACACTGGACTCCTTGGCCTCAGCAGTGGTAGTCCTCACATGAATCAGGCATGGTTAATGGATCCCCATAAAAAAACAAAGGCTCGCATAGTATAAAAACCTTCACATTTATTTTACACTTCGAAAGACAAATGAACACTTACAGGTAAGTGGAGTAAAAATAGCGGTTAAAAGAATTGAACCAGCTCTCGAACAGCAGCCGTAACTTCCGGGACTTAGCAAAAGTTTTGGTAACATCAGAACGTTGCTCCTCCCTTCACGTTTCGTCACACCATAGGATGTCGTCACGGGGGACGGACGGCGTCCTGACGCACCGCTAATATACAAAAAACAAGTAACTAGGCCTCGGTCTCAGTCCCAGGACAACACTGAACGGCGCCATCTTGGTTAGTGGAAGAAATCAAATGTGTGTACTAAAATATCCACATGATGAGGGCAAATAGTAAACACATATATATATCGCTAACAGACACAGAAAACTCATAACTAAGTATCCATGTACCGTTAGCAGACATAGATAACAAAAAGGCTGCCAGCCACAAACAGTACAAACCTAATATATAAAAAGTACCTTTACTTATATTAGAATTGGTAAGCTATGTATAGACTGAATCGTGCGCAATCGCACAATAATATGTCAGCACTGTGAACCATAGCGGTAAAAATAAATACAATGCATTTTACACACGGAAAGCTTGCTTACCAGACAGGATGTGTATGGAATAGAGGATTTCTGGTGCTGACATCACACCAATCTCTTGATATAACTGCATTGTTTGACCTGCTGATGAAACAGGAGCCTATGTTTTCCCTATATGACACTACGCTGAGCCGGGAGTGATATATGGAGTAACAGCTATAGCCCCACCTTGTGGAGGATCTGGGATCGTTTAAGGGCAACAGCAACCTGGATGCCCATTTAATCACATTTCGCCTGTTGTGACCCTCTGTAATGGGGGTTCTCTTCGAGTTGGAAAGGAGCCAATTTATTTATCTGGTGATGGGAAAGAGCACATTGCATTTCTGGAGAGAAAAAAAATTGTGTGTCTTAATCCAGTCATTCACATGAAGATTCTCCACTGGTGATTGATTAACTATATGGACATTTTATACTAATAACAAGATATATAATTATATGGACGTTATCTAGTGCTGACACAGTTTAAATTATTATTTTATTTGTTTTTCATTCTGTACATCATGCATTCATAATTTTTGCTGCATATTTAATTTTTGCTGCATATTTTGTTTTGGGTTATTTTTGTTTTCATATGATTTTTCATTTATTTACTATCACATAGTGGCTTGTTCTTTTTTCTTTTTTCCTTGACACATTAATAACACTTAATTGTGTTTCACTTGAGAAAATTTATTTTGCACATAGATGCATATATACTTATATGTATTATCTGTTGAGGTGATCTCATAAGTATAATATCTGAAGTTTTTCATTCTTTGTTTGGTATACAAATATATCCTGTTCATTTTGGGATTTTGAGGTTAGTGCAGTTTTATCTTCTTTTTCCTATTTATACTTGGAGGATTCAAGATATTAGGAGCCAGTTTGTCCTTCAAAGAGGGAGCACCCCTAAAAACCAACTGGGGCTTATCAGGCAAAATCAACATAAGTACCGGATCAATTTTAAGAATATGCAGTGTTTCTTCATTATATGCTTAACACTGGAGTGTTGACAAGAGAAATTGGTGATAAATGGATTACGAAATGCATCATTATTACATCCTCCATTGTTCTCTTTCAATAAATTGGTTCTGTCAACACATTTGGCCTGATCGAGAGTGTTAGTAAGGGACTCAAGAGCATATCCTTTATCTATGAATCTTTGAGTTAGAACTTGAGCTTGTGCCAAAAAAACCTCTGTTCAGTGCAATAGTGCTTTAATCTCAAATATCGGCTCTTTTGCACAGATCTAAGCCAAGAGGCATGATGACAGCTATCGTTTTGAATAAACAAATTTCTGTCAGTGGGCTTGAAGTATGTAGTATGTAGATGTGACAAAACTGTCTCCACTGACAGAAATCATAAGATCCAAAAAAAATAAAAAGGAGGGGGATGTCGTCTATGTAACGAGCCCACAAGGTCACCTCTGGCCTTGGCTGGGCATAGACGACATCCTCCTCCCATTTGGCCATGAATAGGTTCCCCAAACCAGGGGCATATTTAGCCCCTATAGCGACACCCCTATCCTGGTGTAAAAAAATACCATCAAACCAGAAGAAGTTGTGGGTAGCTGCATACTGCATAATGAAATCAATCTGTTTTTGAGTTAAATTGGAAGCTCCATCCAAATAAAATGACAGAGCATCTAGACCCTACTGGTGGGGAATCAAAGTATAGAGTGAGGTGATATCAGCAGTCACCAACCAGGTCCCCTCTCGGCGCTTAAAATTATAAAGAAGGTTGATGACATGCCGAGTGTCCTTCACGTACGAGGGAATCATACGCACCAAGAACTGCTAAAAGAAGTCAATATACTTGCCCACCCGGGAAGTGATAGAATCTATCCCAATAACTATGGGACATCTTGGGGGGGGGCAAGTAAGACTCTTATGCACCTTCGGTAAATAATAAATAATAGGGATCCTAGGTGCTTTAGGCACCAAAAAAGCCCTTTCCTTCTTGTTTAAAATGTTCAAATTAAAACCCCTAGAAACAATTAACTCCAATGCACTCCTATACTGTATCTCTCACTGGGATTGGATGGCAAAGAGGTATAAGTGACATCATCTCCCAAAATATAGTACATTTCTTGCATATAGTCATCTTTATTCAAGATGACTATACATCCCCCTATATCCGCAGGCCGGATAAATACATTTTTATTGGCACAGAGAGAGTCAATACCCAGATCTATATCTTTTTTATTCCTAATAAGTTTGACTTGCATTTCATCAAGGTATTTAAGGGCCAGATCTCTAAAAACTCTCAATGCAGGAGATAGATGTTCTGGATGGTTAAAAAGTGAAGCATTCGAAAGGCCCGAATAAAGAAAGCTCTGAGATGCTGTCCTTGAGGGATTAAAAGGATTTGAGGCTAAATATCTCTGGACATTCAATTTCCAAACATATTTATGAATGTTCATATATGTCTGGAACTTGCTGATATTGCAGGGCGGAGAAAATTTTAGACCCCTATGAAGAACTCAGAGTCTGTCAGGGTTTGAAAACTCAAAAGATGCCAGTGCCTACTACATCCTTTGTCTTTTTGGACTGAGTGCGCCTCCCCCCTCGCGTTCCTCTCTTAGTTCGACCACCCTTTTTGTGCCTGGGAAAACCCCAATTTTGTTGTCCTTAATTATCGGCATGATTGGTCTCTCTGTAGTCACCATGGTTAAAACCATAGTATCCATCTGAAGTACCAGCACTGTCTCCCACTTTAGGAGGTGGTTGGTATACACCTCCATTGTGGCCACCCATGTCTCTAAGAGGTAGGAAACTGTTCTGAGTGTGAATATTATAATCAGACTCATAGTCTACTTCATAGTGTACCACCTGATGGCCACTATATGTGTTGGATTGACTATACTCTTGACCGCGAGTATGAGATTGATCAGGGATACGGTTATCAGAATAGCCATATTTAGAGTTGAAATTTAAACCACATCCACGAGGGGGCAGCGGGCCCTGTGTCCAACCATGTCCCTGAGCATGTGGGGGACATTGATTACTATGATGTTGTTGGCCCCGTCCATATGGTTGATATGGAGAAGATCCATTCTGATGACCCCCACCCCCTCTTCCCGGGTTCCCATAATTAGGGTAAAAAAGGGCGTTTCCCACCTCCCACCTGAACATGGGCTCCTCTGGCAGGAGAACGGGCTCGTCCCATTCCGGGGAGAGTGTGGTTATTAAGTAAACCCTGTGGCTTCACCTCAGATTGATTAACAACCTGAGGGGTAGTATCCATAGCTGAATTGGCCACACCAGCCTGTTCGGATAGAAGTTTCTTCTGCCACTCAAAAACCGTTTGCGATTCATAATCAGCAATATCTCTGTTATATTTCTTTTTCTGTTTTAATTTTTGTCTCTCTCTCCTCTTTTCAAGTAGTTTGAGCGAATTTTTTGATCTTTCCACACTAGCTTTAAGGGAGTTATCATTTCCTTAATGAGTTTGATCTCATCATCAAGTCTCCCTAGTTTGCTGGCTTTCCTCTCCATCAAAAGCTTCAAAAAGCTGATCCCAGCTTCATTGAAATATTTGTACCACTCTACAAGGTCGACCTCACCCTTCTGGGGGCACACTTACCACCTCAAACTGCAAGGTATGCAATTTACCGGCCCCTTCCTTTTCTGAATTGGACATAGTGAGTGATCGCTACAGATCACTGCTGTGTTCTGTGATAACTGAGCGAGTAACCTATGATTACTCTGCTTCAGTTTATGAATGGAGCCTCTGTCTCCTGTCCATTCATCTTCAATGCTGAGGCTGCTTAGAAAGGGACTGAGGATCTCTGTCCTCGGTCCCTTTCTCTGTCTCAAAGGGGAGATGTCAGGGGTTTGTTTAGACCCCTGACATCTCACCAAAGCTCCCCAACAGGGCTGAAAAAAGAATACAATAAATATTAAAAAATAAAATTGTAAAAAAATAATATAAGATAAAAAACTACTAACACCACTCCCTCCCTCCGCCCTACAGACATTTTCCACTGCCCCAATACCCTCCACCACCCAAAAAAAAAATAGCATTGTGAAAAAATAATAATTGTAAAAAATAAACACGCACAATAAAAAAAAACTACTGACACCATCCACTACCCCACTGACACTGCCCCATAGAGGCAGGGTTTGAAATTATTCTTTGCACTGGCAAGGTCGCATCATTGGATGCAGATCAGAGCCCCAGACCCGGTGAGTGAAACACTGTCACTGACATTGTATTACTGTATATAGTGTATATAGACTGATCTGTCAATCACACTGATGTGTGTCTCTGTATCGAGCACATGGCCTGGATGTAAGGGTCCTTCCCCACTCCCCAGTGAGCTGAATTTGATGGGCACTGGTGAGGCTGCATTCATGGGCACTGGTGGGGTTGCATTTGATGGGTACTGGTAAGGCTGCATTAAATGGGCACCGGTGAGGCTGCATTGATGGGCACTTGTGAGGTTGCATTAATGGTCTGCATTTGATGGGCACTGATAAGCTGCATTTGATGGGTACTGGTGAGGCTGCATTTGATGGGCACTGGTGAGGCGGCATTTAATGGGCACTGGTCAGGCTGCATTTGATGGGCACTGGTGAGGTTGCATTGATGGGCACTGGTGGGGTTACATTTGATCGGTACTGGTGAGGCTGAATTTGATGGACACTGGTGAGGCTGCCTTGATGGGCACTGATGAGGCTGCATTGATGGGCATGGATTAGGCTGTATTGATGGGCACTGGTGAGGCTGCAATAATGGTCTGCGTTGATGGGAACTGATAAACTGCATTTGATGGGCACTAGTTATGCTGCATTGATGGGCACTGATGGACTGCATTTGATGGGCACTAATAAGCTGCATTTGATGGGCACTAGTTAGGCTGCATTGATGGACACTGATGGGCTGCTTTTGATGGGCACTGATAAGCTGCATTTGATGGGCACCGGTGAGGCTGCATTTGATGGGCACCAGTGTGGCTGCATTTGATGGGCACTGATAGGCTGCATTTGATGGGCAATGGTGAGGCTGCATTTGATGGGCAATGGCAAGGCTGCATTGATGGGTCTAGCAAAGTGTTTCATGCAAAATAGTAGCCGTCTTTAAAAAGGTGGGTATATATGGGCAGGACAAAGGGGGTGGAATCAAGGGGTGGCAAAATAAGTTTTCACCTAGGGTGTAAAAAATCATTGCACCAGCCCTGCTTCTATCAGTGAAAAGTCTTGCAAACAACGGTCTCACAGTTAAGTTCGAGGGTGATGAATGCACAATTCACAACAATAAGCGATTTCTCGCGAAAGGAAACCTATACATGCTCATCACCACAGACCAGCAAGCTAATATAGTCTTTAATGAACTACACAGCAAATTCACTTATGGCACAGGTGGATGGGGCACAGAAGTGCAGAAGCTATACAGGACATTATAAAGAAAGGCTTATCAGAAGATTTGACAATAGCGCCTTGCAAAGTGCTCATGAAACACAAGTGCTGTATTGAAGCAAAAGCCACATGTGCTCCCCTTGCACAGGCATACCAAAGAAAAACTACCCACCCCCCACAGTGCATACACAGTGACTTATGCGGTACAGTGAAAACTCCCACGTCAGGCGGGAACAGATATCTATTGACTTTCATTGATGATTATTCCAGGTACACAAGTGCTTATCTGATAAAACACAAAAATGAAACATTAGAGAAACTTCAAGAGTTTGATGCCATGCTAGCAGCAAATTCCAACGCAAACCAGAAAAAATATGCGCCAACAATGGATGAGAATACATAGCTAAAGAAGTGGCCTCATACCTGAAGAGACAAGAAATAATATACGAGACAACCCCACCATACACTCCTGAACAAAACGGTGTAGCGGAAAAGAAAACCTGCACTCTTATAGAAAGTGCCAGGTGAATGTTGTCAGATGCCAACCTACCTCACAAGTACTGGGGATAAGCAGTCATGACTGCAACCCCCCTACAGAACAGACTACCCTCAAGAACCATTAAATGTACTCCATTTGAAAAGTGGCATGTATCAAAGCCTAGCATAGGGCACATCAGAGTGTTTGGATGCAAAGCATATGCCTAAATTCCAAGTGAAAAATGATCCAATCTGGAGAACAGAGCCATAGAGGGCATTCTAGTAGGCTACAGTGAGCAATCTAAGGGTTATAGAATCCTACACCCAAAGACTGAAAGAGTGACAATAAGTCATAGTGTTTATTTTGATGAGAGCCCATCATCAGAAACACCAATCCCTGAAAGCTGTGAAGTGAATATGCCGAGCAAACCAGAAGAAAAGGTTGACCAGAGCGAACCTGTGCAGGAGTCCGAACAAGAAGTGGAACTCACAATGCTTAAATCAAGTTCCCCACCAGATACTGTTGAATTCGCCTGAATTCAGAAGATCCACTCAGACTACAAAGAGGATATCACCCCGCAAGCTGTCATACACTGTCAAAACACACAGCCTACATGGACCAACATCTGCAGGAGTTCGTGTTAGCTAGTTCAGCTGTTATCTGTAACTTGTTGGACCATGCTTGTTCGTGTGAGTGACGTGGCGTTGTGTCAATGTCATTCTTTTCTACTGTATGCCTTTTATAAAATGTAATAAAAATAATTTATAAATAAAAAAAATTTAAAAATACTTGAACCGACAAAAACGTGAAGGCAATAAGTTAAGAAAGGCAACAGAAGAAGAAATAAAGTCACTTTGAGAAAATAAAACCTGGACACTCACAGAGCTCCCCCCTAACTTTAAAACTATAGGAGGTAAGTGGACTTTCAAAGTAAAGTCAGACGCAGAAGGGAAAATCCACAAATACAAAGCGAGACTAGTTGCAATGGCTAATCCCAGAAATTCGGTGAAGATTATGATGAAACATTCTCTCCCAATGGAAAACACTCACACCATCAGAGCGATTCTTAGCGTTGCAGTCGGGAAGGGCATGCAAGTGAAACACCTAGATGTTAAAACTGCTTTCCTATATGGACACATTAAGAAAGATCTCTACATGGAGCAACCACCAGGGTTTGAACAACGAGATAACCTTGTTTGTAAACTTCAGAAGAGAATCTACAGTCTTAAGCAATCTGCAAGGATGTGGAATGAGAAAGTGAACCAGGCACTTACCAGAGAGGGATTCTTAAGTAGTCTCCTGTTTCTACTTCAGGAATCAAGAAGACAAATGCATATACATCCTTATCTATGTCGATGACATTATAACCGGTTTTGAAAAAGAAGAGGATTATAATTCACAAGCTGAAACTAAATTTTGAAATTAAATAACTAGGGAACATTAGCTTCTATCTGGGAATCCAAATAGAGAGAGAAGAAGATGGAAGTTATCTTTTCAACCAATCTCATAAAATCTCAGATATCTTGGAACAATTCCATATGCAAGCTTCAAAGGAAGCAAAAACTCCTATCAAACCAGGCTATTTAAAGAGCAATGAAGCAGTAGACTTGCTACCCAACAATGATACATATAGCAGAGCAATCGGTAAGCTGCTATATGGTGCCACTGTGACAAGACCAGACATAGCCTCAGCAATGGGCATGCAATGCAGGAAAGCGTGACTGGAACACAATAGAAAGAGTAATTCAGTACCTCAAAGGAACAATTCAGATGAAGTTATGGTTACCAGCAACATCCAATCCAAAACTGGTCAGAAATATGGATGCTAATTGGGCCGGGGACTGCACAGACCGCACATCCACAAGTGGATTCCTCTTCTAGTATGGGGAAGGAATTATAAGTTGATCTAGTGGAAAGTAAGTAACTGTCACTCTGTCTTCAACTGAAGCAGAGTACATTGCAGCAGCACACGCATGTCAAGAGGCAATATGGATTCGTCAAATTTTTGTGGACATTGGGATAGACATGTCAAAACCAATTCCCATTTTTGAAGACAACCAGGGATGTATAAAGCTTACGCAATCAGAAAGGGTCAATCCTAGAACCAAACACATCAACGTCAAGTATCACCTACTGAGGCATAATCAAGAGCAAGGTGTTATTGATGTTCAATACTGCCCATCAGAGGAGAAGACTGTCTAAGTACTCACCAAGCCTTTATTGAAGAAACATCATAATTATATCCCAAATAAGCTGAATGTAATTTGACAAAGCACATGCTGTTGAGAAGGGGTGTTAGAAAGAACAACAGTATAATTGCTAATAAACTGACAATACTGTATGCATTATACCTATCCATGCAGCAGGTGGCGCTGTAGTATTATAATGTATAGTTCATGTATTCTATGATATGATGTAATCAGAGGAAGTACTGTTTTTCCTCTGTGTGCACTTGTTTGTTGTTCTCTTCCTGTTCCATAATAAAGACATGCTGTATGATATTTTCAGCTAATCCTCCATAAAAGCAAAGCTATTGCTGAAAATGACAAGCTTCCAGCGCATGATTTCAATACTCTGACCACAAGAGCAACCCTCAAAAGATGGCATATTGGTTATAAAATCCATAGATATATGAATTCAAAGCTCAGTAGAAATGGGTAGAGGCTGATGAAGACTCTGGGGCTCTGCATCAAGCCTTGGTTTGGGCACATACCAGGCAGGTCAGGATTTAACCTTTGACATCACACCAGATACTGGGGCACCAATATGAATAAGCCAAGAATGCATGAGTGTGGTAAATGTCTACATGCACAATGAACTTGGATTCAACCAGAAGGAACCTTAGATTGCAAAACAGGAGTAGAGAAGAGAATACAGCTTAAATAATTACGTTTAGAGATCTTAGAAATATCCCTGGAATTGTAAATATCAAAGGTACCTTCAGAGGGCATTCACCCTAGAGTTATCAGTGCCAGGCTTCTAGGTGATGATGAAGTTAAAACTTGAAAAGAATAAGGCCCATCGGGCCTGCCTGGGGTTTAACCTGTGACCAATTTGTAGATATTACAGGTTTTTATGGTCAGTTAAAATCATATTAATTAGTACCAACCCCTCCAGGTGGTACCTCCACTCCTCCAAAGCTTACTTAGTAGTAAGAAGCTTTTCAGATGGTGAAAATTTAGCTCAAGATTGTCTCCTGCCCAAAACAACTTGAAAGAGTACAGCCCAAGCCATAAAAAAGCATCCTGTTTAAGAAAGAATGTTTTTTGAGGGTCAGGTTGGGACAACACAGAAACTGCCAGGAAAGCCTTCTTAGGTTTGTGAAATTTATCAACAGCATCATCAGGTCACATATTGGAATTAGCTTCTTTACCGGTGAGGGCAATGATAGGGGCCACCGAGGATGAGTAATTTACATTATTTTGACAATTGTTGGAAAATGCCAAGAATCCATGAGTGCATCTGAGGCTGGTGGATAGAGGCTAGCTCACATTAGCAGATTCCTTGCCAGGATCCATGAACAGGCTTTCCTTGAAATTATGTATCCTAGAAAAGGTACTTCAAGAACCTCAAGAACACATTTTTTAGCTTTGCATGGAGGTTGTTAGCCCAAAGCTGCTGAAGAACAGTTCAAACATGGTGTTGATGGGACACAAGGTTGGGAGAAAACACCAAAATGTAATCTAAGCAGACTATCATGGACTAGTATAGTAGATCTTTAACTACATTGTTGACTAATTGCTGAAAGACTGCCTGGGCATCACATAGACCAAAAGGCATGACTAGGCATTCATATTTTCCATCCCTAGTGTTAAAAGTGCTCTTCCATTCATCTCCAGAGTGAATTCCAATAATATTTTAAGCCCCTCTGAGGCTAAGCTTATAAAAAGTTTTCATCCCACAAAGACAATCAAAAAGTTCACTAATAAGCGGAAGTTGGTATCTATTCACAATGATGATAGTATTCAGTCCATGATAATCAATGTATGAACAAGTCATCCTTCTTCTGACCAAAGATAAAACCTGCACCTGCAGGAGATGAGGTACGAGATAAATCCTTTTTTAAACTGCCAGTTACTGTATGTATTTCTCTATGGCTTTAGACTCCAGGATGGAAAGAGGGTACATGCACCCACGGGGAGAATATTGTTTGGAATTAAATCAATTGGTCTGTCGTAGGACCTGTGGGGGGAGGCAGTCCACTCCCTTTCCATAGAAAATATCAACATGGTCAAAAGAAGTTGTTAGAGCAAGAATGGCTGGTATGAGCACAGGTTAAATAGTCACAGCAGGTGGAACTAGGTGGCATCTTAGGTGGTCAGACCAGTGCAAAACTCAGATGAGAACAGAATAGTCACTGCTATTACAGTCAATAGTTAATCTTTGCAGCCATAGCAGGGTAGGAGCATTCCACTTCTCTGTAGGACTACAAGGTAACAGATCAGCTTTACAGCTTATCTGTGACAATTGTCTTCAAGTTGATATGGTCTTTGGAGTTACTGCAGATGATACCCACCCAAGCTCATTAAAGTTATGTGGAAGGATTGAAGAGAAATCCTAAACAGGTATTTGAGATGGTGGAGGCCGCTACTAAACAAAAACAGCACAGAATAAGAAACACGACTTGAAAGCTGGGGACAAAGTCCTTTTCCAAAACCTTGGTCTGTATGGGAAGAAAATGTTAGTTGATCCTTGGGGTTCACAAATTTACATACTGTGTTCACAGATCCTAACATTCCAGTTCATCAAATTTGTCGTAAAGATAAAGATGGGCCTATCAAAACGTTGCACAGTACTAATATGACACCTTTAGGAGTCAGCCAGAAAGATAAATCCTGAATCCAGAATGGCTCAGCATAAGTCAGACTCCTGATGTTCCAGAAGGCTTATGCAATCACCTCCAATATTCTTTGAAGAGAATACAATATTCTTTATGTCTGCGGAGAGCTGACCGCTGGCTAATAAGTGCTACATGGTGTCCAAACACAAGTTTCTGGTGCAATAGTGATTGTCCTTCATATTTCATTGCATTACTCTGCTGCAGCACAGTACTGCCATATCTCTAACTATGTTCATACCATCAGGATCTAGCGTAAGAATGGTTTGTATAGTCAAGGAAATACTGTCAGCTAGTTTTTGGCATCACTACATGTATTCTTGAACCCACAAATTATTGTACAAGGCAGCAATAATCTGAACTCCAATGGTTTGCCATGGCCTAAAACAACTTTTTTTTACAGAATAATCCTGTAATACTCTTAATACTTTTGGCCTTGTTTCCCATTTAACCTGGCTTCCCTGTTCATTTTTCCACTGATTTTTTATACTCGGACCATTCAGATCAGACTGCCAGTGCATCCAGATCTTCTAGACCTGTGTTTATGGACAAAACAAAGTATATCTGATTTTATGTAGCCTAACTATTTATAAAAGAAAACCTGAGCTTTGATTAAGCAGGGCAACTTGTTCAATTAAAGCAAAACGTAATTCCCCTTAACTTACTTCCATTTCAGCACCGTGGCATTCATGAACTTACTTGTTGTTGCTGATATCCTCACACAGTCTTTTTCTAGGTTCCACTTCTTTGGCCACCTTGATTGGCCAGACCGGGATGATGTAACTCCAATCCATGGACACAGGCAAGGGGTCTAACCTCTCCTTATTCTATCCAAAAACAGTACCCGCTCCCCCCCAAAAGGTGTCAAAACAGTACTCTTAGGAGAAAAATCTTTTTCAGAGTCACAACCTCTCAGGTAATGAAAAAGAGACTTGGGAATGGAGTTTTCAGACAACCAATAACGTATTGGTAATCATAGTCTTGCTAATTTTATTCTTTACCGATGTTTTCAATGAATAAATCAAAAGATTACACTTTAGTGGTGCATCACTGCGTATAACCCCTCTAAGTTTTCCTTCTCCAATTACCAAATTCCTGGCTGAGATGTGGCCAAATCGGAACTTTATTCAGTTTATTGTGGTGTTGCTAGGATATACTTTTTTTTTTGGTCTAAGGCGTTTTAATCTTATCAGAAATGTTAGGGCATTCCAAAAATATTTCTGTAGAATATGTCAATTCCCCTTGAGGCCAACTAAATCAATGATTTTACATATTTGTTAATCTTCAAATGTTCCACAATTTTTAGAGGTTAAAGAGCCTTTGCTGGTGCCAAAACATTATGGTTCTTAGGAATACGAAGTATAATAGCTTTCTTTTATGAGGGTGGGGGGTGGGATTGTTGCTTGAATCACCCAAAATGTTTGGTGCAGGATGGAAAAAAACTTGAGATGCCAGGTAAGACAGCCCTTAGGGTTTTCCAATAGATGAAGTAATACATTGAGGAAGGAAGGGAGTAGGGTTTGCCAGGGGTCTAATCGGGATGTGTCATTATTAATTTTGTTTTTCTTTTTTTCCTCATTTGGTGTTATACAAATTTAGTGTAATTTGCAGCTAGTTTTATGCATTAAAACATTTTAGAACATTTGATTATTTGCTATACTACTGATTTTGCTATTGAAAACTTTGTCAATGAAAAATGTATGAATCCATCTAAATGTTTCATTGTTTCATGCAGTCAAATATTTTTCAATGATTTGTTTTGTACACAGAATTTCACACAGTGCACAGAATGTGAATGTCCCTCACAGTTGCAAAATTCAGTGACAATATGGCTGATTCGGGCCCTCCCTTTAAAATAAGGGGGGCTAAATTATCCATTCCTTCAAATTGTGACTCAAATGAACAGGGGCAAAGGCTATGCACTGTATCACACTGTAGGACATTTCTTATTTCTGACAGTTTAGCTAAAAAGCCTTTAGCCAAGTTCTTGCAATTTTGGAAGTATGCAGATCCTGTGGATTCACCAGGAACCCGATTCTCATCTATATCCAAAATATTAAAAGAATGCATGCACTTTAATAGATTGTATAGTCTACAAATTTACCATATACATAGTTCTTTATTTATAAAACATATATGCTGTTTACCTTTTATTTTCAATCAATCAGCTCATTCATGGAAAGCCTCCTCTACACATATACTTACTTACTCCTATGCATTCTTATAGAGCTTATATGTGAAAATCCCCTATCAACTTTTAAAACCATACATCATTATAACTAAATTAAATAGCAACTGTGTGCACATTTTTTTCAAGCTTCAATACAAAGAAATCACTGTAAGTTAACATAAATGTAGCTCAGTCTATGGAATGCTGCATCAATGTGTCCACAGAAGACTCTTTTATGTGCTACTAAAACTGATCTACATCACAGTCTTAAATATGAAGGTAGATTTAGGCTTCAGCAAAATTGTACGTAAATAAACAATGTGTGTTAACATGTATTCCCAATATGAAACAAACACATGCCTGCCTTACAATACACTGCATCATTTTATGTTCACCCTAGCATACTCATTTAATTTAACCCCCAAGTGAGGCCAGGGACATCATCAAAAGTATGCAGAAATAGGGCCATCTGTGTATACTAGTTTTAAAGAAAATCTAAAACCCAAACTGGCCATAGCAGACTTTAATCCTAAAGGAAAGCATTAAGGAGGCACAGTAGTGGTGTGGAAGGCATTGAAATTTACATAACAGATGGAAAAAGCAAGTCCCACAGCACGCTGGTTCAGGGTCATGTGACCTGAGGCCAGCACATTAGATCTTGTGACCTATACCTGTCATTGTAGGCATTCTACTGATTTCAGCACACCAGAGTTCTGCCGCAATGGGTTCAGGTCTTGTGACCCATATCGGAACACAGCAGGAGTGCCTTTTTCTTGCTTTTATCATATGTTTTTGCAGTCTTTCAAAATCCTACTCTGCCTCACTAATACCTAGCTGCATGATTAATGTGGAGCAAACTTAACAGCTAATTTCTACTTTAAACTCCAGTCCAATTGATTATAGCAAACATCCTAAAGTCACAAAAAGTATTGCTCTCATTGTACCTTATTTTAGTGTAAAGCAGAAATAAACCCAACAACTATATTTTTTATAATATTTAACATGTTAGGCTCCTTTACATTTAGCTGTCCGATCAGGTCCACCTGTCAGTTTTTCAGGCAGACCGGATCAGAGCCTGCCTTGTCCTCTATAAGCGGCGGATGTCAGCAGACACATGTCTGCTGACACCCGCTGGAATATGATCTGATCCTGTCTGCCTAAAACAGATGTATGTGGTCCTATTTTTCATTCATCTGGTGGGTCAGATTGGATGGCATCACATGGAAATGGACAGAAGGTCCGTTTCCATCCAATTTCTCCATAGCTGAGAGTGGACACAGACATGTCATCTGCCTGCACATGAGCAAGTGGATTCCGCTTAGCGGAGGTGCCTGTGTCAAAGGGGCCTAATGCAGGCCATACATGGTCAAATTTCGAACAAATTTTCTTTACAAAATCAGAAAGTTCATTTTTTTTGTAATCCAATGATGTCACCATTGATTTTCGAAATTCAGCTGACCAAGCCTTCAATTTCACCTCATGTTGCTACAGAAATACATTTTCGTGACCAGGGATCTTCTTTTCTCTCTCCGTAAATTTTCTTTTCGCGCACACGCGCATTTTTTTCTTATTAAAGTTCTCGCAGGATTCTCCCATCATTGATTAGAAAATCCTTTGTTTTTCAAAAAATGTCCAACATGTCTGATTCCTCAAATTTGATTGCCGCACAAAAATCAGCTGTTGCCCACTAATGGTGTGAAATTCATACGAAAATTCTTAGATACGCTTTTCGAAAGAAAGTCATTTCAAAATATTGTCTTTGAATCTGAAGGTTTCATTCAGGACCCATTCATACCAGGCTCAGTGGGACTGCATTGGACAGCAATTCCATTGCAGTCCTATCACAAGACAAGGCAAAATGCCTTGTCTCCTATGTGCCACACCACTCTGTTGTGGTGGTGTGTGGGCAGTGTGTGCTGAAAAAAAAGTGTGGCCATACTTTTTTCCATGCAGTACAGTGCAAGGCAATGCACTGCCTCTCACTGTGCAGAGGCCGATACAAGTTAATGAAATGTCAAGGTTGGACATTTCAATAAAATTGGTTTAAAGAAGTGAAAAGTGCGATGTGCAGCGATCTGTCACACCGAGTACCAGCCGTTGTGTTGTAATGCAGCAGCTGGTGTGATAAGATCCTAAAATACTACCTGTTAATCCTGCCATAAAGGGCAATTCCTGTTATGGGTTGAAAACACTCTATCTCTGTCTCCCAATTACTGTATTGTCACCCAATCATATGCATTTCTGGAGGAGCCCATAAGTAGCGATGCCGATGTTCATTGCGCAGGCTTGTTCTATCATTGTCACCACCAGGAAGTCCACTGGAGCACAAGCATGTAGACAGGAAGTGTTTGCAAAGAGACAGAAGATCATCAACACTGATATACAACAAAAATGAATGAAATATAAAAACAGTAGGTTCTAAAGTGAATAAAAATAGAGAGATATCATTTGTGATAGACAGCACTTTTGCAAATAAATGTCATCCAGTTAAAGTTACATCTACTTTATAATAGTATAAATTCAATATAGGCTTCATCACATTCCAAAATGCCATTCAATGACAGCTAGGTTTACAGATCACAAGCATGTTCCCCAACATACCTTTTAATAAACGTGAATATAAATAGGAATTATTTTGGGTAGTTCTCCTCTCAAGCACCCAATTTTGACACTCCGCAATCTATAGTACGTCTAGTTAAATGTACTTCCTCTCTTTCATTGTAAAGCACTTTGACCTGCTCACCACATCAATGTGTTAGACAGAAGTTGAGAACACAAGAGAAGCATGAGATATGCTTGTCGTATATAAAAATCATCAGCTCAGATTACGGCCACTAATAGTGCACTTTCAAAGCAAACTAAGACAATGTAGGTGATAAGTGTATGTGCAATAATAAAGTGTCACACTAGTCAGTAAGGCTCAGCAGCATGTGTTACTCCCAAGACACATTACATACACAAATAAAACTTGCTGGCTTTTTTTAGTTTTCTTTTTCTGCACTGGAGCCATTCCAAGTGCTTCAAATTGGACAGTTGGGAGATGTGTGTCCCTTCTGTTTATGTAGAAGAATGTCAGCCATATGATTACACAATGTCAACAGTCTGGAATGCAAGTGTCCCTCATGTCACAAAAAAGAAAGTGCAGCCTATGTGACAGATACCTTATTCAAGCAGGTGACACATGATATATCAGTTAGATACGTTGTAACAATGCTGTAAATGGCAGTTGTATGTGTATAGTATGGACACGGGCCTTTGAAAAGCTAGCTAAGGTCAGCTGAGGTTGTGGTTGCTTCTAATGATCTGTGTATGATACAGCCCAATGATTTATTCACATTACAGTAGTCATTAAACCACATGCGTTATGGCAATTAGGCCAAAAATCTCCAACCCTAAATCCCACATCTAGTCTATCCATGATCCATTAACCTGGGGGATCTCAAGTGTATCCATGTTTAGTTTTTAGTTGACGCAAAATAGAAATGTTTTACGTAAAGTGAATCTAACAATTTTGATACCTCCTTGATCAGGGAGCAATAGGATTGGCTCATCTGTGGTCAATCATTTTTGAACTCAGTCTACTGTTTACTGTGGACAGTGTGGGGTCAAAAGAAGGTTTGGTGGCATTTTTTAAGCCCATTGCTTTGTACTTTATTATAATATATTTTTTTCGGTCTTTTTTCATTTGTAGCGTAAAAATTAAAAACCCCAGTGATGATCAAATACCACCAAAAGAAACTCTATTTGTGTGAAAAAAATAAAAAAAACTGTAATTTGGGTACTGTGTTGCATGATCACGCAATTCTCATTCAAAGAAAGTAATTTTTTTTTTTTAAATAACAAATATGTTATACTTACCTCCACTGTGCAACTCGTTTTGCACAGAGTGGCCCCGAACCTGGTCTTCTGGGGTCCCTCTGCGGCTGTCTCGGCTCCCCCCGCAAGGACTTCTCACATTCATGTGAGCTCCCCCGCATGGTGAACTGGCGGCCATAGCCGCTCACTGCCGCTCACTATATCACTCGGCCCCGCCTCCTGTGCCGCATCATTGGATGTGATTGACAGCAGCACGAGCCAATGGCTGCGCTGCTTTCAATCCATCCACTGTAACCAATCAACGGCCAGGCTGAGCAGCGAAGAGAATGTTGGGGACGAGCGCGGGACTTTAGAGGGGTCAGGTAAGTAAAACGGGGGGCTGGGGGGGGGGGGGGGGGGGCTGCACTGTCAGATGTTTTTTCACCTTAATGCATAGAATGCATTAAGGTGAAAAAAAAAATGTACCCTTACAACCCCTTTAAGCTGCTTGGTCCTCTGTGTAACATCCTTTTTCTTTGGGCTTGATTACAACACAGAGCAAGTGTATATAGTTAACACAAGCCCATAAGAACCTTTCAGGTGGCCACTAGTAATGTTTTATTTGTTTTTGCAAAGCTCTTTGTGTCCAAGGATCCTACCACCTTCATTTAAACCTGTGCACATAGTGATTGCAAGCAGTGATCTGTAGTGTCAAGTCAAAAGGGTGGCCTGTCCACTCAGCATCAAACAGTGCAGGTGTTTCTCTACTGGCTTCAGAGGTGCCTGCATTAAAATAGAGGATGTTGGGGGTAGACCTTGGCTCCAAATCCTAGGTTTAGTCAGCAATCAACAAACAAAAATCAACACAAGGGACATTACTTGTCATCAGTAAGATGTGTCCCTTGTGTCACTATGGCCAATTTGTTGAAATTCTCCTCCAGCGAATCCCCTATACCCCCCACTGCCTTTATCTTCTGGGGTTAATAGAACTGAGGGAGCAGTGACAGGCACTTATCAAGAGTGCCCAACTATCCCTGCCCTTTTTACCCAGGTCCTCCACATGGGAATAGGGAGGCTCACTTTTTTTCTTTATTTTTGGGGGGGGGGGGGGGGTTACTTTCATAGTACTTGGTGTAACTTTATGATTTTTTTATCACCTTTTTTTTCAAAACTTTATTTATTTATAAACTTAGTCAAAAATGTCTACAGTGTCCAGAGAAAGTGACACCAGAAGCAAGAAGTGATATTGCAGCTAGGGGAGATCAGCAAATTGATGTTCGCTGGTCTCCCTCCTCTCCACCCAGCCGCAGCTACCATGCAGATCCCGGGTCTGTAGGTGGAACAGCACAGCCCAGAAAACATAATGGTGGAGGGAACAGTTCGGGGGGCACAGAAAGTGATTGGGTAGCTGTACAGCTGCTGGATCAGTTTTATAAGAAACCTGACAGACGACTCGTGGAGTGTGTAAAACTCCCAGCTGCCACCACTGTACTGGCGGTGGCAGTAAAAGGGTTAAAGGAAGGTGAAAAATAGACTTACTAGCCAGATCAACAGGTGAAGATAAAGGAAAAAAGTCCACAAAAAGAAAACGTATGAAGCCACTTTGTCTTAGAATTGGTAAGCTAGAATATGATACATTTTTGTTTGGGTTTAATATTGTTTAAGTGAATTAGACCCATTTCAAACCATTAGGTTTATGTGACATAGGGTAAAGCAGTTGTAAGAAATGTAATTGTCTTGTAGAAAATTAACAACCTACTTTGCAGCAAATAATATAAATGCTCTAAAAGGTATTTGACCTTTACAAATCACTGGAAGGTATCAAGAAACATGAGAATAAAGTATCAGACTACTTAAACAGCAGATATTCCTAATTCCTAACCTATGAAATGTATGCATGCTAATTGCTTGACATTAAAAGGGGTGACGTCTTGATGCGTGCTATTGACATTTACTACGTTTAGCATGGCAGGTTTACTACCTAGAGCTGCAAGGTGTAATGACAGGTATGTATGACAGAGCACTTATAAATGGATGCTGTACCAAATTTGCAGTCCTTGTGATAATAAATCCTAAATGTAGTGCAAACAATAACACAGTCATCTAAGTATGATGTTTTATAGGACTCGTCATCACAGTCTCAGCTAGCTCAAAGTGACAGATTGCAAGTGCAGACTGATACAAGCTGGAACATATCAATAACATAACACAATAAAAAAAAAAAAAAAAGTTTAATTGAAACAATATAGTAAAAAAAAGAAACCTAGTTGCATTATATTAATAATGTTGAATGGGCAGTTTAACTCTGCCCTTCTCAGAATGAAATGGGTACCAGACAGATAAGATGTATTTGTTACATCACATAGTCAATAGCAGAAAGTGATAGAAACCAGCAATAAAAATAAATGTAGAGCATGCGCCTATTCTTACTTGACATGGGGAGTTCAGCAGTGAAGAAGTAATCATCAGAAAGATAACTGGGGTCATCTTGATCCAAATAGAGGGTCCACCTGGTGGCACCATGCTGCCCAATGTTGCATCTTGCTCCAGACAGACTTAGGAGTATGCCAGCAGCCCCTATAGCAGAAAGGGCTGTAAAACAGCAGGCAAGTTATCAGGAAAGTTTTGCCTGTACTTGTAGCTGAAGACAGGTAGACAGCATTAGAGCACACAGCAACACATTATTCCCTACAAGCTGCTTCTCTCTTCCTGGCTGCTGACAGACTGTTCATTCCTAGCAAAGGGAATGAGGGAGGAGCAATCATTACAACGCACACACACACACACATACACACACACACTTCCACAAGCATATATTAAAGTCACAGAGCCACACAGCACCTCAAGGTAAATTTCACCTATCAGAAGCTGATGTTCTGGAAAGACAAATTTGTAAGAATATATATATATATATATATATATATATATATATATATATATATATATATATATATATATATGTGTATATGTTATATATATATATATATATATATATATATATATATATATATATATGTGTGTGTATATGTTATATATATATATATATATATATATATATATATATATATATATATATATATATATATATATATATATATATATATATATATATGTGTATATGTTATATATATATATATATATATATATATATATATATATATATATATATATACATATATCTATCTATCTATCTATCTATCTATCTATCTATCTATCTATATATATATATATATATATATATATATATAATGTTAGTAATGCTAGTAAATAAATGTCTTTTAATTACTGAAGATTCGTTATTTTATATTTACAAGTAATAAATACTCAAAGAGGTATTAAACCCAAAAGCAAATCCACATAAGTTAATGTTCACAAGGAGTTCACAAAAATCCCATAGGAAGGGTGTTGTGCTTCAGTAGGCATCTCCACCTGAAACAGGAACAAATCTCTTAAATTACAAAAAGGAACACAAGGGGGCGCCAGCTAAGTAAAGCATCATAATAAAACCTATTGATGCTGCACTTAGCCGGCGCCCCCTTGTGTTCCTTTGTGTTTCAAGCTCTCATGCAGATGTAGCAATTACAGGAATGAGACAAACCTTTTACCTTTGACAAGGGTAGTTACAATGATCATTTTTTATTTATATAAAACCTTTATCCCAAAAGGAAAAAAAAAGACTGTTGCTGTAACTGCTTATGTAACTGCAGTGTAAACTGGAGTCTGGTTTCAATTTGTTAGTATATTTAAACTTGCTAGTCCATCTAACACTGCCCCCCCCCCCCCAGATTGGCAATGTTGCTATCCAAAGGTGCCCCCTATGTACCTTCATCCAGATTAGGGGCACCCTAATTAATTTGCGGTTATCTGAGAGGAAGCGCAGGCTCTGATTGAACGCTGTCTGACCCCCTGAGTAAGGGTGGTCACTGGCTCTCTGGTAAGCCTTCAACTGTTTATGTGTAGATGGTGAGACGCTGGTGATTCTTTTGTTTCACATTTAATACACAGGTCCTTTTATCCTCAGGAGGTTTCTGGATTTTCCTATGGGACTTCTTTTATGGATTTTAGTTTGACTACTTTCCATTTGGATATATTGATTATATTGATTTATGCACTGTATTATATAGTACTTTGCACTTTAAGTGATGTAAATACACATTTAATGCTGCACTTAGTTTATACATGTTCAATGTGCCTGGTATCTGGGTATAGTTTTTAGTTCTGAGCGCAGATATACACTTTTTTCTTTTTTCTTCACCCTAATACAGAAGGTGTGTTACTGGCCAAATCACCAGGTGAAAAAAAAAAGAAAAAGAAAAAAAGCCTAAAAAAATAAAACTAATGCAGTCACCACCTCTATGGATTGGTAAGCAGCAATGTATTACATTTTTGGTTTGGGGTTTAATACCTCTTAAATAACTAAAATATGAACAATACTGAACCTAATCTCATCACTACACATAAACCTACTTATTAAATATTTTATATGTTTTTTTCCTTCCAAAAAAGGTAACCTTGTGAAAATCAATTATTAAACCTTTATCACTTTTAAAAAAAGATAGTCAATACTCACCTTTCAAGGAGCCCACACTGCTGAACACAACACAATGGGGGTTATTTACTAAAGGCAAATCCACTTTGCACTGAAAGTGCACTTGGAAGTAAAGTCGCTGTAGATCCGAGGGGGACATGCAAGAAAAAATTAAAACAGCATTTTAGCTTGCACATGATTGGATAATAAAATCAGCAGAGCTTCCCCTCATTTCAGATCTACCCCTTAGATTTAGAGCAACTACATTTCCAGTGGATTTACCTTTCGTAAATAACCCCCAATGAGTTTACATTCCCCAAAGTGGATCTCTGTAGTTCTCTATTATGTCACTGCAGGATATAGTAGTGATGCAAGGTCAGCAGTAGAAACCAGTGAGAGGTGCTAGGGGGGACCTAGGAGATGGACACTCCTTCGGGTGTTGGTATATGAGCAGATAGGAAATCATGAAGGGAGCTGTGTTTAGTAGTGAGGGCACCAGGAAAGTTGCCTTTTTACCGTGTTTTGTAACACAGGTTTTAAGAAAAATGTTGCACAACAGGGTTGCTTTAACAGTGATCACTTTGGACATACAAGTGTTGATTTACTAAAACTTGGAGTCACTGGCTTAACCTCTTCAGGTCTGCCCTATGGTAGTTTTACTGCCATAGGGCAGAACCTGTGCACCGGATCACATACTGTATATTGTATATACATGATCCGACTCTCCCAGGTAGGGGACACCACCGGAAGCTCGCTCCCACTGTGATCACACACAGCAGGAGCCCAGCAGCGGTTACCACTAACTTAATGTCTGTTGATACCCGCTGATCATCCAGCAAAGAGGCAGAATGGTGGTCTGCCTTTGTAAACAAGGCAGATCGCCGTTCTGACAACAGGGAAGACATGAATCACATGTCTCTGCAAAGCGGGGACTAGGATCCATGTATTCCCCTAGTAAAAGCACCACACACTGTACAAAAACACCAGCTAGGCACACAGCTAACCCTTTGATCGCCTCTGATGTTAACCCCTTCCCAGCCAGTGTGATTAGTACAGTCACAGTGAAAAGTTTTTGCATTGATCACTGTATTAGGGTCAATGGTCCCCAAAAAGTGTCAAAAATGTCAGTTAGTGTCCGAATGTCTGCCACAATATTGCAGTCACTGATCACCGCCATTACTAGTAAAAATAAAAATAAATAAAAATATCCCATGGTTTGTAGACGCTATAACTTTTATGCAAAGCAAGTAATATACGCTTATTGGGATTGTTTTTACAAAAAAACATGTAGCAGAATACATTTAGACCTACATTTATTTTTGGAAAGGTTTCAAAGCAGAAAGCAAAAAATATTGTATTTTTCCATTGGAAATATCAATATGGGTGGGTGACAATGATAAAGAAATGGCACCAACATCCCTGAGAATAAATGTAAATGAGGGAGGGTTTTTTGACGGAATTGTTTGGTGGTGCCAGAGAAAGAGAAGTAAATTCAATACTCCACAATAAGTATAAAAAATAACAGAATTCTTTATTATACAAGACATAGTTTACAATTTATAAATACATTTGATTTTTTTATTTTGATTTTATTGGATATGTTTTATAGCAGAGAGTAAACCATATTGGTGGTTATTTACTAAAGGCAAATCCAGTTTGCACTGCAAGTGCAAAGTGCACAAAGGGGCACATTCAAGGAAAATAAAAAACAGCATTTTAGCTTGCACATGATTGGATCAAAAAATCAGCAGAGCCTCCCCTCATTTCAGATCTACCCCTCAGATTTACAGAGACTGCACTTCCAGGTGCACTTTCACTGCAATTTCAGGTGCACTTTGCACTTGTAGTTTGCACTTGTAGTGCAAAGTGGATTTGCCTTTCGTAAATAACCCCCTTTTTTTGTTGATTTTTTTTTAATTGTCGGTCTTTTTTTGTTTATAGCGCAAAAAATAAAAAATGCAGAGGTGATCAAATACCACTAAAAGAAAGCTATTTTTGTGGGAAAGTAATGGCAGAAAATTCTATTTGGGTACAGTATCGCATGACTGCGCAATTGGCAGTGCTGTAGCACAAAAAATGACCTGGTCTTTAAGGGGGAAAATCTTCCACAGGCCAAGTGGTTAAAACAAGTATGCAGATCAGGAAACGCAAAAATTCTAAGCCACATATTAGTCCAAAGGTCATTGTTTAAATCCCAACTAGAAATTTAAAAAATAAAGGATAACAAAGGAAGTTCCCCTTTCCCTAATAACATGTGTACTAAAATGAAAGTGTATGTTGTGACCATTGATTTCCTTTAATCTACAGACTATATTGGAAAATATTGCCTAAGAGCCCATTCACACAGGGGCAACACGACTTGTAGGCGACTTGAGTCAGGCAACTTGGACACGACTTGAGTTAAGATCACAGCGCGACTTGGGACGACTTCAAAATGACTTGTGATGACTTCAAGCCCGACTTGGGACGACGTACAAGTCGCCCCAGGCCAGGCGACTTTTGCCGAGGCCAAGCAGAGAATGAGCTCAAGGGGGAACTCCACGGCAAATTTCTGAAAAAAATTTGGCGTGGGTTCCCCTTCCGAGAGCATACCAGGCCCTTAGGTCTGGTATGGATTCCAAGGGGAACCCCCTACGCCGAAAAAACGGTGTGGGGGTCCCCCCCAGATCCACACCAGACCCTTATCCGAGCACGCTACCCGGCCGGCCAGGAAAGGGGGTGGGGACGAGCGGGCGGCCCCCCCCTCCTGAGCCGTACCAGGCCGCGTGCCCTCAACATGGGGGGGTGCCTTGGGGGAGGGGGGGCGTGCGGCCCCCCCACCCCAAAGCACCTTGTCCCCATGTCGATGAGGACAAGGGCCTCTTCCCGACAACCCTGGCCGTTGGTTGTCGGGGTCTGCGGGCGGGGGGCTTATCGGAATCCGGGAGCCCCCTTTAATATGTCACATGGGTTGATGTCACATGGGTTGGTCACATGGGTTGATGTCACATGGTAAGGGGGCGGGGTCACCATGTGACATCAACCCATGTGACCAACCCATGTGACATCAACCCATGTGACACCGCCCCATTGTCCCTATATAAGTGGCAGCGCAGGGCGGCTCTGGCATTCCGGCCGGAGAGAGCGTCGTGTCAACATCTCCTGGAGAAGAAGAAGAAGAAGAACGGAAGGCGGCGGCGGCGGCGGCGACGACAGAAGACCGGGTCACCGCCTGCAAAAGAGCTATAAGAAGGCGCGGTGGCCCGGCAGAAGAACCGAAGAGGGGGACAAGACCCCCGAAGTCAGGAGAAGAGGCCGGCGGCGGGGAGGAAGAAAGCCGGACTCCTCCGCTAGTAAAAGAGCTACAAGAAGATAGCGGAGGAGTCCGGCGAGAAGACCCCCGAAGACGGAAGACCCCCGGAGCTGTGCAATAAAATATTTTTTCCCTGTGTTGTCAGGGCCAGGGTTGTCGGGAAGAGGCCCTTGTCCTCATCGACATGGGGACAAGGTGCTTTGGGGTGGGGGGGCCGCACGCCCCCCCTCCCCCAAGGCACCCCCCCATGTTGAGGGCACGCGGCCTGGTACGGCTCAGGAGGGGGGGGGGCGCCCGCTCGTCCCCACCCCCTTTCCTGGCCGGCCGGGTAGCGTGCTCGGATAAGGGTCTGGTGTGGATCTGGGGGGGACCCCCACGCCGTCTTTTCGGCGTAGGGGGTTCCCCTTGGAATCCATACCAGACCTAAGGGCCTGGTATGCTCTCGGAGGGGGAACCCACGCCAAATTTTTTTCAGAAATTTGCCGTGGAGTTCCCTCTTGAGAGCTGATAATTCTGTCAAAGTCGCCTCCGTATAAACGGAGATCCGACTTGGAGGCGATCTCCATTGAAATCAATGGGTACCGGTCGCCTACAAGTCGGATAGAAGTAGCACAGGAACCTTTTCTGAAGTCGGAGCGACTTCAGTAGTGTGCATTAAGACGGCTCTCATTCACTTACATTGCTTTTTAAATGTTGTCCGACCTGAGGCGACCTGAGGCCGCGTACACACGCGCGGACTGTTCGCCCAACCTTGTCCGCTGAACAGTGTTTGGGCGGACAGTCCGCTCGTGTGTGGGGCTTCAGCGGACAGTTTCAGCGGACAGTTGGCCGAACAAGGTCTTACGGAAATTCCGAAAAACTGTCCGCTGAAACCTTGTTTCAGCGGACTGTTCGCTCGTGTGTAGGCTTGTTCGGCCAACTAAGTCTCGCGCATGCTCAGAAAGGATTTCCACGTCGGAAGGTTGCATTGCAGTGTATAGGACGTCGTATTTTTCGTCCCGTCGTACGTGCCGTTCACGTCATCGCGCACGGTTTCAGCAAACTGTTCGTCCGTCGTGTGTGGCCATGTCCGTCCATGCTAAGTTTGAGCGGACTGTTCGCTCAAACTGTTGGACGGACAAAGTTGGGCCAACAGTCCGCACGTGTGTACGCGGCCTGAGGCGACTAGGGGCGACCTGAAGTCGGATCAGGAGTTGCCCCTGTGTGAATGGGCTCTAACTGTGAGCCTTATTTATATAGCAATAACAATGGCAACAGATACACCATGAAAATAACACACAGGGAGTTATTTACGAAAGGCAAATCCACTTTGCACTGCAAGCGCACTTGGAAGTGCAGTTGCTTTAAATCGAAGGGGGTAGATCTAAAATTAATGGAAGCTCTGCTGATTTTATCATCCAATCATGTGCAAGCTAAAATAATGTTTTATATTTCCCTTGCATGTGCCCCTCAAATCTACATGCTCCATTTAGCTTCTGATAGCAAACAAATACCTTTTACTGTCATCTACTGAGGAGTAGTTATGAGCTCAGACATTTTTGGATCCCAGTGAAAAACCCACCCAGAAGCTGTCACCAGTAATGGGGCTAATCATCTACGGCCATATTATGTATACATTTGTCTGCAGGGTGGGGCATGCTTCGGTTGCTTATAATGGTCCAGTACAGTTGACAGCTTCCTGGTGGGCTTGCTCAGGTGGGTTCGGACTAAGATCCAAACAAATTTGAGTTCATCCTTGCTGAGGAGCATTAAACTCACCAAGTCACCCAGCGTAAGTGCTATCCAATGGAGGATGGGGAGAGTCCTCAGCTCTGCATAATTTCCAAATGGGGCAACTCAGAGCCAACGCAGTACTGTCTTCCTTTGTTTCCAGAGACTGAAAGCAGCAAGGGAGGGGAATGGGGGGCAAAGAAAGGTAAGTATGTGCAGTTGTGATATGGGACATATCAAATGAACCTGTTTTTTTTGTCCTCTATGTGCAAAGCACCAATCTATCATCTAAATGTGAGAGACTAGATGGCATTAAGCAACACATGTGTATATGTAGATAAATTAAGAGGTATGGCTATGTATATATTTTTAAATGTTATTTTGTATTAATAATTGCTGTATTTTCTGTAGTAGGAACATTTAGGTAATATTTTATTATAAAAAAATACAAATGTATAATTTAAATTACATCAAAACTCTAAGGAGTGCAAGCTCCATGATTTGTATTCAGTCATTATTTCCATAAATATTTGCACATTGAAAGGGCCGCTAATAATTTAATAATTTGCCAGAATATACTTGTAGCGGCTTCTCCTAACTTCATGTATCAACTATTAGAAAAGCCCTTGAGCAGTTGTAGAGGATATGGTGATACCTTGGTTCTACATTACTTCTATTGCTAATATGGATATAAAAGGTTAGATGGTTTGAAGAATCATGTCAAAGTATTGCGTAACACACATGCTCTGTTATTGTAAGGTAAATGCTGTCTGGAATTCATTAGATACAGTCTTTAGAGTCGTGCAGTAGCTGACTCATGGAAGCACAACAACAATTTTCTATTGAGCTGTCAGTAATATGTTTCCATAAATGGTTGCAATATGTGCAACAACAACAGAAGTGCCACTACATACAAAAGAGACAATTGAAAAATTCTGGTTTATTCTGTTTTACTCTTTATCCTAATTCTTTAATGTACCTTAATCTAATCCACAATACTTTAGTGACATTAGTAGAAATAAGTCGTTATTTTCTATATTTTTTTATGTTTTTCTTATCTTTCTAGGACACTAAGGAATGTAAAGCTTGGCACACAAATTGAACTCTGCTTGTACAATATTTAAAGTGATTGTAAATGCATTTTTTAAAATATCAAACAGGTTATGCTTACCTGCTCTGTGCAGTGGAATTGCACAGAGGGACCCTGATCCTCCTCTTCTCAGGTCCTTCTCCAGCCTTCCTAGCTCCTCTTCTTCTCAGTGTGCCAACATAAGAAGCCGCTTCCTATCATGGCACACCTGCAGGCTCGATCCTGAGCCATGCTGCCTTTGTTCATAATCACAGACAGCGCAGCTCAGTGCTTCCCTCCGCTCCCTCATCACAGGATTTGACGGCAAATGCATTTGATGGCAAATAAATAAGTAACCCCTCAAACATGTCGCTGGAGGAGGCAGTAACAGGAGATCTCTCCAATTTAGATTCAAACAGGTCTAAAAACGCCTTTTGTGGAGAAAGGCTGCCATTGTTTTTTTATTATTATTACACAGTTGCTTTATAGTGACAAAAATGTATTCATGCAGATTTGCTGCAGTTTAAGTTATAAACTGATAAAAATGTTATCTCTATATAAGAAATGATAAAACTGTTCATAAATGTATTTTTTTTTTACAAGGTTTAAATGGTATTTTTATTTAATAACAGGTTAATGCTTGATGTTGTAGGGGTTAAACATTTAGTGCTATGATGTGTCATGTTGGGATGTTGCACTATATGTATTCCTGTGGGAAAATGTACAAAACTGTAAATCTAATTGCTTTATTTCATAAAGAAGTTCTGGTTAAGTGGAGTTGTCTGGTCTGAATTACATGGGAAGAGTGTGTGCTCACAGTGTATTGAAGAACCAGAGAATGATGTGTACCATCACAAGTTAACTCTTGAGGATACTGAACAAAGCATGAATTGAAGTTATGAAGTCAGGAGTGTCAAGAAGGAGGAACAGCCAGCTCGGGAGTTGAAGCCGTGGTGGCCACTGGCCAATGACAGAAATTCCATAGGTGGGGGGTAGCCTAGCATTTCTTGTGCCCTACTGGGTGACAGTGTCCTTCACCTTAGGGCCTGCTGTGGAACAGAACCCTTGTAAGGACTGGGCCTGGAACCACTTGTGTGTGAGGCCTCACGTATGAAGTGCGGTGGCTCTTTGCTTTCAAGGCTTAAAACAAGTTAAGAGAAAAATGTGTTGTAAAGAGGTAGTGGAGATCAATCAGTGCCCAATGCTACTCCTTTAAAATGACTCCGTAACCAGTGACAGGGCAGGTGTCACTGGCAAGTTTAAAAGACGTTATCCTTGTTTGTGTGTGTGGCCTGGTGAAGTAATTTCACCTTTGGCCATGAGGTAGCATTAACCCTCATGTGAAAAATATAAATTTCTCAGCATGCAGTTCGCCCATGCTAACAACCTGGTAGTTCCTGTATAGAAAATTAAATGTACTATTCTGTTATGTACATGATACACATTTTGATTACAGCTATTCTGGTTACTTGAATGCTACATTGGGTCATATGAAATTATTTGGAGTGCATGAAAATATATTTTCACCTGTTAAATCCAAAACTGGGCACCTGCATAGACAGTATATTCGATATATTTTTTCCTAGTGAATCGAGGGAATGGAATGTCAGCCTCAAACCTGTAATAGATGTAGGACATACAGTATACTCTGTAAGTAGACATTAGTCCATCTGGAGGCTGGGTCCCAGGAATCCACCTAAACCACCCTAATTAAAATGTGCCATTAGGCACAATTGTCCTTGGCCGTCTGTTTATAGATTGCTCTTAGCTGACAACTTTGCTTCTTGCATATCAATGTATTTTTTTTAAGTGGCATGGTAAATCTTTTGAAGACTTCATTGTTTTGCCACAAGTTTTTGGAAAATATGGGGGAAAAAATTCAAACTAAATTTATTTACACAAAGTTGTAAATGTAATAAGAGATTTCTGATGCACAGCATGGGCATACTTAGAATTACACACACCAAAACACATTTTGCTTCTCCTCCTCCTGGTGATAACACAGGTTACAGGTTCACTTTAGATCTTGGGAGCACCCAAAGTCAATGCTAAAGGTAAAGAGTGGTGAACCAGTGGTCATCAGATCTCAACATAGATGTGACCCTTACAGTAACAGTATTTTGCATTGAATTTCAGTTGAATATACTGTACTTCACAAACTGCCCCTACAGCATGCACCTGCATGACAAGGAAATTTGATTATAAAATTAACTTCAGATTATAAAATTCAAAGCAACAGATGTGCTTAGTCCAGTGTTTTCTATAACAAATGTGTTGGCTGTGTATAAATCCTTAAAATAAAAACCTTGGTTGTACAAATTTAAAGGGTTTAAATGATCAGGATGATTAAATTCTACATTTGCATTTTGTTATTTTCTTTTCTATGTTCTAAGACTTCTTATGCCTTTAATTTTAATGAACAAAAACGTGTGTTAATAGTTTGCATTAACATGCAACAGGACTGCCAGGCGTTTATGATTTATGGTGCCAAAAAAAGCTTGTATTTTGCAGATACAGCGAGGAAAACTTAACCTTAAAATAATCCAGGCCAATGAACTAGGGATGGGCTGAATGCTAAGGGAGAACATTTCCTTTTTACCTAAAATAAAATAGTTACAGGAATAAATGACAGCTGGGTGTGTGTAAAACTCATCACAAATCAACCCTCTACAGTTTAGGAGGCATGTTATACATCACTTTTTAACTCACTGTAGATTGCAGATAAGCCCTTTCAATATGCATTTTTCAGTAAAATGAGCATACTGTTTGAACCAAATAATACAAAAAAGTGTAGCTCTACCTCAATTTTTTAAATATGTATCAATAGTGGTGGAAATCTCCTAAATAAAATAATAAAGTCCAGTGCATCAATAAGTCCGTAACAAACAATTCACTTAATGGTATCCTGAGTTATGAGCACAATGTCAATCACACAGCAGTTGCAACACGTGATATCCGTCACCAGCAGTATCAAGCACTCACCTCCATATTTGACCTAGAAAACAGGTCACTGCACACCTTCTCCATCTGGTGATTAACTCCACTGGTCTGGGAAAATTTTTAGGTACACCTCAAATTCAACAGCTACTTTTGCCCTACTGTATATGGTTCTTCGGCATTCATAGCTCAAACCGAATCAAAGATAGACCATCATTGTGCTTTACCTTCATTAAATCATTAAACTGAATCTCTGTTAAAAACCCAAGTAAATACACTCACATAAAACAGTGCACAGTTTAAAGTGCACTGTTTCATGTGAGTGTATTTATTTGGGTTTTAATTAATGTAATTCAATCATTGAAATTAATAAGATTTAAAAATATATATATATATATATATATATTTTAAAAGCTACCAACCCACATTATGGATTATATGAGGAATCTAATGCCGCGTACACACGGTCGAACTGTATGACGTACTTAGTCTGGCGGAAAGTACGCCAGACTGTCCGTCGGACTTTCCGAACGGGCTACTTGTCCACACACGGCACTTTTTGAGCGAACTAATACGGCGTACTAAGTCCGCCGTACTTTTGAAATGAACGGACTCACCCACACACGCGGAGGAAAGTCCGCTCATTTCGAGGGCGTCTCCAGGTAGGCGGGGCCCGCGAAGGAGACGTCGCTGGCCCCGCCGCCTGGTATGCACTTAAAGGGGAACCCCAATGCCGAAAAAAATCGGCGTGGGGGTCCCCCCAAGTCCACAACAGACCCTTGTCCGAGCACGCTACCCGGCTGGCCAGGAAAGGGGGACGAGCGAGCGCCCCCCCTCCTGAGCCGTACCAGGCCGCGTGCCCTCAACATGGGGGGTGCCTTGAGGAAGGGGGGCCACGCGGCCCCCCCACCCCAAAGCACCTTGTCCCCATGTTGATGAGGACAAGGGCCTCTTCCCGACAACCCTGGCCGTTGGTTGTCGGGGTCTGCGGGCGGGGGGCTTATCGGAATCCCTTTAATAAGGGGGCCCCCGGATACCGGCCCCCCACCCTATGTGAATGAGTATGGGGTACAATGTACCCCTACCCATTCACCTGTAAAAAAAAGTACAAAAAAAAACACAACACACAAGATAAAATACTTTATTGCACAGCTCCGGGGGTCTTCCGTCTTCGGGGGTCTTCTCGCCGGACTCCTCCGCTATCTTCTTGTAGCTCTTTTGCTAGCGGAGGAGCCCAGCTTTCTTCCTCGCCGCCAGCCTCTTCTCCCGACTTCGGGGGTCTTGTCCCCCTCTTCGGTTCTTCTGCCGGGCCACCGCGCCTTCTTATAGCTCTTTTACAGGCGGCCCGGTCTTCTGTCGCCACCGCCGCCGCCTTCCGTTCTTCTTCTTCTTCTTCTTCTCCTTCTTCTCCAGGAGATGTTGACTCGACGCTCTCTCCGGCCACAATCCCAGGGCCGTGCTGCGCGGCCACTTATATAGGGACAAGGGGCGGTGTCACATGGCTTTATGTCACATGGGTTGGTGTCACATGGTGACCCCGCCCCCTTACGATGTCATAGTCCCCATGTGACATCAACCCATGTGACCAGCCCATGTGACATAAAGCCATGTGACACCGCCCCTTGTCCCTATATAAGTGGCCGCGCAGCACGGCCCTGGCATTGTGGCCGGAGAGATCGTCGAGTCAACATCTCCTGGAGAAGAAGGAGAAGAAGAAGAAGAAGAAGAAGAACAGAAGGCGGCGGCGGCGGCGACAGAAGACCGGGCCATCGCCTGTAAAAGAGCTATAAGAAGGCGCGGTGGCCCGGCAGAAGAACCGAAGAGGGGGACAAGACCCCCGAAGTCGGGAGAAGAGGCCGGCGGCGAGGAAGAAAGCCGGGCTCCTCCGCTAGCAAAAGAGCTACAAGAAGATAGCGGAGGAGTCCGGCGAGAAGACACCCGAAGACGGAAGACCCCCGGAGCTGTGCAATAAAGTATTTTATCTCGTGTGTTGTGTTTTTTTTTGTACTTTGTTTTACTCTTTCACATAGGGTGGGGAGCCGGTATCCGGGGGCCCCCTTATTAAAGTCCTCATCAACATGGGGACAAGGTGCTTTGGGGTGGGGGGGCTGCGTGGCCCCCCTTCCCCAAGGCACCCCCCATGTTGAGGGCACGCGGCCTGGTACGGCTCAGGAGGGGGGGCGCTCGCCCCCCTTTCCTGGCCGGCCGGGTAGCGTGCTCGGACAAGGGTCTGTTGTGGACTTGGCGGGGACCCCCACACCGATTTTTTTCGCCGTTGGGGTTCCCCTTTAAGTCCAAACCAGGCGGCGGGGCCAGTGACGTCTCCTTCGTGGGCCCCGTCTACCTGGATACCCGCTCGAAATGAGCGGACTTTTCTCCGGGCGGGAAAAGTCCGCTCATTTCAAAAGTACGGCGGACTGGCATACACACGGCCGGATTGTCCGCCGAAATGCGAGTACGACGGACAGAATTTCTAAAAAACCGAAATTCTTAGTACACCGGACTGCATGCTGAAAAAGTCCGCTGAAGCCCACACACGAGCGGACTGTCCGCTGAAATGTGTTTCGGCGGACTAAGTACGCCATACAGTCCGCTCGTGCGTACGCGGCATAAGTGTAAAATGATTGTTCATACAAATGTAGCGCTGGCTCCTGACGTGCATGCGGTATATGTTTTTCAAAGTTAAATCTCCTGAAACCACAGTTGGGTTTTTGGGCTAATTTTACTAAATTATGGTTTCAGCACCAATCCAGCTGGGTTGCACTAGGTTCTCCTTGACCGCAGGTGTCGCTGTCGCCACAAGCAGGTGTGAGAACACTGTCTAGCTGGGTGTATTGAATGCCCCCTTTCTTTCGGGAACCAAGCCCAGTGGGAGTGTTCTCCTGCTGTTTATTCTGGGAGAGGGTATTTAAGGTACTGGGATCATGTGTTTCGGGGTTCCGGAGAATATTTTCTGTCTGTTACGTTCTGGTCCTCATGACCAGCCCCCATAGCCCTCCTGGCCTGGTGTGCGGAACCATGTATTTCCAAGCTTCAGGGCTGGCTAACCCGAGGCGATGCAACTGCAGGGACAGGCCTGAATGGATATCGAGGCCTATTGATTCAAAGGTGGTCTGGTGCCGTCTCATCTAAGCAGAGGCCCAGCAACCGGAGAAGCATCCAGGGGAGGACTCTTCAGGAGAAGGCAGTGCACAAGGCTGGCTTCTCTGAAGGAGCCTGGAGGCTCAGTTGAAGGACACTGCATGGATCTTCACTCATACGGTATCGCCGGATCGGCTGAAAGATACTGGTACCGTATGATAGCTCTTTAAATTTGTCTATGCCCCTCAGTTACATTCAAGTCTGTGGCAGAAACTTTACTTAACACCCTACCGGCTGCTCGACCTAGTGAGAGGAGGTCTATACGGGGGTTGTAAAATCCAGCTGTGAAACGGTTATTCTCTGGATTTCTTCTTATAAGAGACTTTCCATTTTTTGCAGTCCAAAGTACCTGAACTTAATCCTAACCCTCTACCCTAAACTGAAAGACTCTGTTTCTACTTCAAATAAATAACCCAAAAAAAGATTCAGTGTCAGTTTTCACATTTATTTGGGCCATTTACCACGGGAAACCCCTAGACGGAGAAGCAGTCAAGAAGGTAACGGTAAGCCCAATAAAACCAACAGCTCCTTCGGGGGTCAGTGCTACATGAAAAAGAAAACGTTGTCTGACTGCACGTTAGGAAATAATCTTACAAATGCTTTAGAAGGCAAAATGAAAAAAAACTGTCAAAAAATAAAATAAGAAAAAAATCTCATTAAAAGTTAAAATAAAAAGCAGCTTGTGCTGTAATACTGTCCTTCTATAAAAAGCAGCCTGTCAATTAAGTGCGCACGGGCACCACCCCCCTCTATCCACACCACCCCCTATATGGTTAATGGATAGATTCATGCATAGCATGAATCTATCCACGGCAACTGTGGCCACCCTATTCATGCGCCCGGCCCCTTTCAGGACACCAGGTAAATGAATTACAGTGGCCGGAGTATTTTTTTGAAGCACCTGACTCGGAGCGCAGGGCATTGCACTCGGAGCCCAGAGCATTGCACTCAGAGCCCATGCAGGTGTGTTAGAAAAGCAAATGAATATTCGCTTGTCTAACACTGAATCGCCTCTTCGCCAATCAGGAAGCATGAGTCTGATGCCAGTTTCCTGATTGCCTGAAAGGTCAGACGATCCTATTGGACGCCTAAAAGGAGGAGGGGGATGCACGGCAAAAGGTGCCGTGATCTACACCACAGGAAGAAGAAGTAAATCGCCGGACACACTGCCCGCCAGCTTCCTAGATGGGGTAAGTGCAGGGCTTTGATTTCCCGGCTGTCCTCCCAGGGGGGTTGCCTGTTTGCCAGCCCCTAAGAGAAAAAAAAGCACCTGCCATGTTAGCTTCAAAATGTAAGTAAACCCTAATAATTAACTCCTCTTATTTGCTTAGTTTTTGGTTTGTTAACCATTTGACTTCCTTCCTGACCAGGCCTTTTTTTGTGATACACCATTGCATTACTTTAACTGACAATTGTCTGGTCATGTGGCGCAGTACCCAAATAAAATGTATATCCTTTTTTTCCACAAATAAAGCTTTCTTTTGGTGGTATTTTATCACCTCTGCGCTTTTCTTTTTTGTGCTATAAACAAAAAAAGGCCGTCAATTTTGGAAAAATACAATGTATGTGCACATAACCTCATATGTTAAAAAGCTTTCTTTAACTATGTCTTAAATGTAATAAAGAATTCTGTTGTTTTTTTATACTTATCATGGAGTATTGAAATTACTTCTATTTCTCTGGCACCCACAAAAAATCCCACCAAAAAACCCTCCCTCATTTACATTTATTCTCAGGGATGTTGGTGCCATTTCTTTATCATTGTCACCCACCCATATTGCTATTTCCAATGTCCATTACAGGCGTTGTATCACATCGCCAAACCTCCTATGGATGGGTGACATTGTTTCTTCATTTCTACTATCTTTACCAGTCTCCTTAGAGGTATCCTTAAATAGTCAACAGTTTTATGTCTAGAAGCAACAAAGTACCAAAATACCTAAAATATTTATGAAAAAATGTATATGCCATGTGCCAACCAATGTTATACATATCTAATAGTGCGTACGTCAATGTACTAATCATGCACTACTGATATGTAAACGTATCGTTCAAATATTAATGTAACAATGCTTCTCATGAGCCTACTGTATAACTTGTTTATTTATCTTATAATTCTTTATTCAATTTATCATATTTCTTTGCTTCATTTTATTATTATTTTTCATATTTTCTCTTCTTAGTCATCACTATTATATTATTTTATTATTTATTATTTATATTATTTCTTTGATATACAGTATGTATTGTGGAGTTTGTCCCCTACCATGTCCAATCGTGCCAATAGGCAACTAAGTGACCTTTTTGGTCTCTCAGGATTTATCTGCCCATGATCAAGTACTGCTTTTTTCACATACAACAAGTTTACACATATGTTGAATCAAAACTTACCATCTTTCATCTAATTTTGAATTGGGCACCTTTAGAAACATATATGTTTCATTACATTTTCTCTCTATCCTTTTTAATTTTCTCCCCTCAGTTACCCCCTGCCCTGTGTGGGGGGAGGAGAGACGTCTGCCCACTGATTGGGGCATGTCAGCTTGATAGCGGGCCACGGTGCAGTATGGGAACTGTAGTTTTTTTAGTTCTGTATCATTCCTGTAAAGTTCCACGCATGTGGTACTTCACCGGCGGCCCATGCGTGATGTCGGACACCAATCATATGGCATTAGTACTCCCCTATATACAGCATGCTTCATCCCACACCATATCGACAGACACACTAAAGTTAGCAGCTGCTGCCAAACTGCTGTTTCAAGGTAAAACCCCATATTAAATTCCCTTCTCTTATTTTACGGTGCATTATTGCATTTTCCCACCATGTCCCCTACTATGCTCTAAAACTCAGTTCATTTTTTTCAAATTTTATTATCTGCTGCCACCTGTGTTGATAACTTCACCTCCCCATTAATTGAGGGGGCAGGTGATCTGTAGCAGATTCATGGTCATTTATATATAAGATAACCTAATTTTAATATTCGGAATTCTCATTGGAAAAAGCTCTGATGGTTTTCCCGTCAGAATTCTGGCGGAATTTAGCTCAAACTGTCTTGCTTACACACGGTCACACCAAATTCCGACGGTCAATAACACTGCGACATATTACATGTTCGACAGCACTATAAAAGGGAAGTTTAATGCATCCAAGCATGCGCCAAGTTGTTTCCGAGCGTGCGACGGAATTTTGAGTGTCGGAATTGCATACACAAGATTGAAAAATCGATAGAAAGGTTTTCCGTCTGAAAAATTAAGAACAGGCTCTCAATCTACAGACCGTCAGAAATGCCGACAGAAAAAGACTGATGGGCATACACACGGTCGGAAAATCCGATGAAGATCCAAAGAAAAGCTCCCATCAGAAATTCTGCCCATGTGTACGCGGCATTACAGAAATATAGGACCCAAAAAAGACCTTTATGTTCAATGGTATGGTCTTAATTAATACATAGTGCTCTCATCACTAAAAATAAATTAATTAACAAGAAATGTATTAAATTCATCCTAAAAATGCATGTACATGTCAGTCAAATGTTCCCCAACACAAATGCTTAACCACTAGCCACCCGCCCTATAGCAGATACACAGCGGCATAGTGGTTTCAAAATCCTGACCGGACGTCATATGACGTGATCAGGATTTTGAGCCGCTGCGCCAAAATCTAAATCCAATCACGGCTGATCACAGTGTAAATAGGAAAAGCCGGTGATCGGCTTTTCCTCTCTCACGTCTGTCAGACACGAGTAGAGGAGAGCCGTTCGGCTGCTCCTCTGAGGGGGGGGGTCTGTGCTGATCGATTATCAGCGCAGCCCCCCCGAGGATGCCCACACTGGACCGCCAGAGACGCCACCAGACCACCAGGGATGCCCAGCACAAGGTAATCCTCCCTAGACCACCAGGGATGCCAGTCAGTGCCCACAATGGATGCAAATCAGTGCCCATAATGGATGCCAATCAGGGCCCACAATGGGCATCACTGATTGGCATGCATTATTGTTTGGCACTGATTGGCATCCATTAGTACAGTATAATGTAATACAATGCCGTCTATCAGTTCCCATTTGTGCCACCTATCAGTGATCATCCATGCCCATCTGTGCTGCCTATCCATGCCCATCTGTGCCGCCTATCCATGCCCATCTGTACCACCCATCCATGCCGCCATTCCATGTCAATCCGTGCCAGCTATCAGTGTCAATTTGTGCCACCTATCAGTGCCCATCTGTGCCACATATCAGTGTCCATCAATGCCAGCTCATCAGTGCCACTTCATTGGTGCCACCTCATTGATGCCACCTCATTGGTGCCCATCAGTGCTGCCTTATCGGTGCCCATCAGTGTAGCCCCATCAGTGCCCATCAGTGAAGGAGAAAACTTACTTATTTACAAAGTTTTGAAACTGAAACAAAAAAAACATATTTTTTTTCAAAATTTTTGGTATTTTTTTATTTGTTTAGCAAAAAATAAAAACCGTAGAGGTGATCAAATACCACCAAAAGAAAGCTCTATTTGTGGGGAAAAAAATGATAAAAATTTCATTTGGGTACAGCGTAGCAAGACCATGCAATTGTCATTCAAAGTGAGACAGCGCTGAAAGCTCAAAATTGGTCTGGGCAGGAAGGTGTTTAAGTGCCCAGTATTGAAATGGTTAAGTACACTCTTGTGGGAAACATTCCACCACATGTACCTGTGTTTTGTGGATGTACAATTTAATCAATTTGTTGTTAATTTGTTTTATTTTTGGAATCAGAGTACTAGGTATGAATTAGGTACATACTACTGAAAATAGGGGTCTTTTTTGGCTCCTATATTTCTGTGACAGCCTCACATTTGGGGAGTGAAGTATTGACTTAGCTCTACACTTAAACCATTTACATTGTATACAACACATACTGTACTGTATATCAGAATATATCATTTTGGCTAATAGCACAGTTAACTATGTATCTTTGAAGGTGAAAATTAAGAGAAAAAAAGCCTAAAGAAAAAAAAACAAATGCAGCCACCACATATAAGGACTGGTAAACTGCAATATATTACATTTTTGTTCTTGAGTTTAGCTAGACTTTACCTTTTGCTAATTGCATGCCCAAATAAATCTAGTTATTTCAAATCATTTGTTAAATAACTATCCACTTAACATTTTTAAACCATAAAGAAACCTACTATCATTTAGAATGCATATGCTCAGCAGACCCCCCTAATTAGAACCAAATATATCTGTTTTAAAAGAAAAAAAAATCATATAAACCACATATGGTTTGTGCATTGGTAGACCAAAAGATGGAAACATGAGATTAGTTATATGAAAATATTGTCTATAAGATTGAACTGTATATTTCCATTTATTCAATAGAACACAACAAAGGCAAACATTTAAAACTGAGTTTGCAACATCTGTGTCTCTTTTACAGATTAAATTGTTATTGTTTAATGTTGTTGTGTTTTTACAGAAGTAAACAGTTCATCTTCATTTCTTTTCCTGTGTTTATTCCACATTGGCTTTTGTATGATTATTTATTTTATTACTGAGTGATGAATTATCTACAATATGGGACTCTTGGGTCATAGGTGTGTGCAGCCTTTTATATTAAGGTGTGCACCCCAAAGCTCAAACACACATGCACGTGTGTGTGTCTATCTATCTATCTATCTATCTATCTATCTATCTATCTATCTATCTATCTATCTATCTATATATATCTATCTATCTCTATATATCTCTATATATCTCTATATCTCTATATCTCTATATATCTATATCTATATCTATATAGATAGATAGATAGATAGATAGATAGATAGATAGATAGATAGATAGATAGATAGATAGATAGATAGATAGATAGTAGAGCGATAGACTTTGGACGGTGTCAGTAGGGCAGAGATTGGTGTCAATAGTTTCTTTTTTTACTTTAACAATTTTATTTTTTTTTATTTCTTACAATTTATTTTATAATAATTTTATAAAAAAAAATCTTTTTTTTTTTACAATTTTTTAGGAGTCCCATTGGGGGAGCTTTGGTGAAATAGCAGAGCCCTAATGTCTCACTTTTGAGAAAGAGAAAGGGACTGAGGACAGAGATTCCCCTGGCCCTTCCATCACAGCAAAGCAGCAGGGGGAATCTGCACAGCATAGGGTGATTAGGGTGTGCCCAGGCACACCTGGCACACCCTGTGTGCATGACTATACCCCAGGTCATAGAAGTTATTTATAAAACACCAGAATCGCTTCATAGATTGAATTCTAATTATGTTCTGATTTCTGGAAGCTACTAGTTTGTTGACAAATATGTTGACTTCTCCATGTCACTTAGGTGTATCTATGTCTCTTCTTTCCCTAGCAATTTTTGACAAAGCAGGACAATTAATGGCCAACATGTTTCTCACCTTGAAATTTTATAGGATGTCGTTTATAACATATGAACCAAAACTATTTCGAAAAGTCTTCTTCCACTTATCACGCAGGGATGGATCAATGAAATCCAGGAATTCCCCTACCCCCAGACCATTCTGTCTTTTAAATAAATATACTATATGTATATATATGACGGAATCCCGGGAATTCACATCCGTGATTAGACATGTGCATTCGTTTTCATCCGAATGCATTTTCGTCCGAATTTCAGCTATTTTCGTTTTCGTTTTGACAAACGATAACGAAAGCACAGAATCCGAAAAACGAAAGATCCGACATAAATAAATGCTTTATTTTCGTTTTAGTTGTTACAACAGTTCGATATAGAATAGGAGATTCGACGTGACTCTGACAATAACAATCTGTTTCTATAGAACCTGTGGTCGAATGTGCCTTACCTTACCTCTATTAGTCCAAGATTATATAGAGAAAATATTCGACAGAGAAAAAAGATTTGACAGAGAGAAAAGATTCTGCAAGTTACTGTCCTAAAAAGTGTTTGGGGACCCGGGTCCTGCCCCAGGGGACATGTATCAATGCAAAAAGAAGTTTTAAAAACGGCCGTTTTTTCGGGAGCAGTGATTTTAATAATGATTAAAGTGAAACAATAAAAGTGTAATATTCCTTTAAATTTCGTAGGGGGGGGGGGGGGTTTCTATAGTATGCCTGTGAAATGGCGCATGTTTCTGGTGCTTAGAACTGTCCCTGCACAAAGTGTCATTTATGCAGGAAAAAAAGTCCTTTAAAATCACTCGCAGCTATTATGAATTGTCGGCTCCGTAATACAGAGAACACTCATTGAAAGTCATTGATAAAAAAAATTAAAAAAAATAAATAAAAAAAGCGTGGGAGTCCCCCAAATTCAATTACCAGACCCTTCAGGTCTGGTATGGATATTAAGGGGAACCCCGCGTCAAATTAAAAAAAAATTGATGTGGGGGTCCCCCTAAAAATCCACACCAGACCCTTTATCCGAGCACGCAACCTGACAGGCCGCAGGAAAAGAGGGGGGGACGAGAGAGCGGCCCCCCTCCCTCCTAAACCGTACCAGGCCACATGCCCTCAACATTGGGAGGATGCTTTGGGGGTCTGTGACCCCTCAAAGCACCTTGTCCCCATGTTGATGTGGAGAAGGGCCTCATCCCCACAACCGTGGCCAGTGGTTGTGGGGGTCTGCGGGCGGGGGGCTTATCAGAATCTGGAAGCCCCCTTTAACAAGGGGACCCCAAAATCCCAGCCCCCCTGTTTGAAATGGTAAGGGGGTATAAAAGTACCCCTACCATTTCACAAAGTGTAAAAAAAATTTAAATAAGACAAACACACTTTTGAAAAATTCCTTTATTAAAAATAAAAAAAAATTTAAAAAAGATTCCAGCGGTGGTAATCCACTCTTACTATCCAGTGACTGATCTCCGGGGTCCAGCGATGGATGATCTGATCCAGCGCAGCGAATCCATCCATCTTCTGTCTCCACGGAGGAGACACTGCGGGGATTCCGGCGGCCTGACGTTTGTTATGGGCGGAGGGCAGGGCCACCCCTCACCAGACCCCGCCCCCCTCTGACGCAAGGGGAAACCCAGGTTTCCCCGTGACGTATGGGTGATCCCGCCCCCTCTGATGTAACACAGGCAGGTTTCCGTTACATCAGAGGGGATGGGGTCACCCATACGTGACGGGGAAACCCGGTTTTCCCCTTGCGTCAGAGGAGGGCGGGGTCAGGTGACGGGTGGCCCCGCCCTCCGCATATAACAAATATCAGGCCGCCGGGATCCCGCAGTGTCTCCTCCGTGGAGACAGAAGATGGATGGATTCGCTGCGCTGATTCAGATCAGCCGTCGCTGGACCCCGGAGAGATGATCGCTGGATAGCAAGAGTGGATTACCACCGCTGGAATCTTTTTTTTATTTTTTTTTATTTTTAATAAAGGAATTTTTCAAAAGTGTGTTTGTCTTATTTAACTATTTTTTACACTTTCTTTGTGAAATGGTAGGGGTACTCTTACCCCCTTACCATTTCAAACAGGGGGGGGCCAGGATTCTGATAAGCCCCCCGCCCGCAGACCCCCACAACCACCGGCCATGGTTGTGGGGATGAGGCCCTTCTCCACATCAACATGGGGACAAGGTGCTTTGAGGGGTTACAGACCTCCTCCCAATGTTGAGGGCATGTGGCCTGGTACGGTTCTGGAGGGAATGGGGGGCCGCTCTCTCGTCCCCTCCTCTTTTCCTGGGGCCTGCCAGGTTGCATGCTCGGATAAAGGGTCTGGTATGGATTTTTAAGGGGACCCCACGTCAATTTTTTTTTAAATTTGACGCAGGGTTCCCCTTAATATCCATACCAGACCTGAAGGGCCTGGTAATTGAATTTGGGGGACCCCCGCGCTTTTTTATTTTTATTTTTTATCAATGACTTTCAATGAGTGTTCTCTGTATTACGGAGCCGACAATTCATAATAGCTGCGAGTGATTTTAAAGGACTTTTTTCCTGCACAAATGACACTTTGTGCAGGGACAGTTCTAAGCACCAGAAACATGCGCCCCTTCACAGGCATACAATAGACACCCATCCCCCCCCGTACAAAATTTAAAGGAATATTACACTTTTATTGCTTCACTTTAATCATTATTAAAATCACTGCTCTCGAAAAAATTTCAGTTTTTAAAACTTTTTTTTGCATTGATACATGTCCCCTGGGGCAGGACCCAGGTCCCCAAACACTTTTTAGGACAGTAACTTGCATATTAGCCTTTAAAATTAGTACTTTAAATTTTGATCGTTGGAGTCCCATAGACTTTAATAGGGTTCTAAAGTTCACACGAAGTATGCTATATACTAGCTCCGTCGAATCTTCTTTATACATTCGACAGACACCATAAGCCTTCAAAGACAGATTCGACCGTAATTCATTTGGATTTTCGGACGAATGCAATTTTTGAACGAAAAAAGAAATAAATAAAAACAAATTTTGGAAGTAACTAAATAAATAAATTTTTCGTACGAAAACGAAATTCCGAAACGAAATATTTTACTCTGCACATGTCTATCCGTGTTGTGTCCGTCATATATGTAATATAACAAAATAGTATCTACATAATATCTAGAATATTATTAAACAATATTAATTTAGGCCTGAAAAAATACATAAAAAAGAAAATGTATATTAAAAACAAAATTTCTGAAATAAGTAAAAGGTGAAATATCGAAATACTTTATAAACAGTTACGTTTCCGGTCAGAATTCTCAAACGAGTGGTGTTAATGGGATTTTCAAACATCTCATAAAGTTCAATTCAGTAAATAACATAATAACAGTGGTCAAAATGTTCTTGTGTTAGAAGGCGAAACTATTTCAGCACAAAATCAGCTTCAATTTCAAAATGTTATTTTAAAATGCTTACCAGATTGAACCAGGAGACAGCACATAAACCTTAAATAAATGGCATGACCTAAAAAAGAGGAAACTCATACAGAAGAAGTTAGCAGTCTGGCTAAAAGAAGAGGTAAATAATGATGCGTGTATAAGGATAATTAGTTCAGTATCCTTTGTTCCCCTGCAGCTCGATCAGTTCCTCCTTAATGCAGCACCCTGGAGCCAGACCAGATAACAGATAAATATTTGCTTGTTTTGTACAATATATGTAGGTTTGTAGGTTTGTATCCAAGCTGTAGCCAGGGAAGAAAGTAACAGAGTGAGGCTCCTTTACAAATATCATATTTAAATATTAATGTGCACTAAATCTTAAAGACATGTTAGCGACTATCTGCAGTATCATTCATGTGCTCTAGAGGAAACTAAGCATATAATTGGTTGTATTGCTTTGATGCATCTTTACATCTATTTAAACACATTTTTTACAACAATATCTACTAAAATACAAGTACATTTGTATACTAAGTAATTTAAAAATAATGATCAGTTAATTGACTCTGAAGAGTACCTGGCTTCTTTTTTAGTTGTCATAATGTACATGTAAGGTTTCACACAGGGACAACTTTTTTGATTACTTGCTGCTGCTTCTCCTTAGAACAAAAAAAAATTGATATATTCAAACTTTGGGACTTGGGTAACATTTTAGATTTCACCACCATGGAAGGTCTGAGGTCTATAATTTGGATGCATCACTTAGTCTTCAAATTATATGGCAGGCAAACAGCTTCTGGATATATTCAGTAAATATATGTTACTATACATTTTGCTTTTGTTTGAATCTGTGCATTTTGCAAGCTCTATTTTATTTTAGCACACAAAAATACTCATTGTTAAAATAATAATTTTTATATAAAATTTTTTATAAAAAATAAAAGAAAATATATTTTTCAATTGTGGACAGAGTAGGGTATGATTAAACCCGTCAGATATTTTTGTCATGTGTCTAATTGGGGAAATTTATTTTCACTTTCTTTCCTGTGAGCAGCAGAAAATGAAATAAAATTTGGCCAAAGTGATGGAAATACCCTCTTGGAGAAATGTCACTGGAAGATTTCTTTTCACTTGCTGTTTTAGTGACAAGTCACAATTTAGGATTTTCCCTCACTTTCTGTCCAGTTAACAGTAGTAACCTGTACCAAAGAGAGAAAATCTCCCTAGAAGACATTAATAAAAAAACACTTCCCCACTCTACTCTAACAAAAAAAAAATAGCTTCAGATACCTTCTACCATAAATAAACATGAGAGATCATGGTTCTACCATACGGTCTAAACATTGTTCGTATTTTCTGTGAGGCAGTTTATTGTCGAGCTCTGGAAGTTAAATCGCATCAGACTGCATAGAAAGATTTTTTTTTGTGATTTGATTCTTTACAAGCTTTGAAGTCTAGTGAGATTTTGGATATGTGTGGCTTTGTAATGCCACAAGTTAGGAGGGAGATTGTGGCTATCATGCAGCACATATAATACATTGGCCCTGGCTGCTTCAAAAACTATAACATTAATCAAGGATCCGCACTTCAAAATAAAATACAGGTAACATTATTAGACAGAAAGTAGACTGTGCTGGCAGAATGTTCTATAATATTGCCAAACTCTAATAAAATATTACCAAAAATGACAGCAATGTATGTTAATTACTTGTATTTTAATTTATTAAAATTATTATTAATGTATAATTAAATAATACAATTATTTAGAGAATACATAATTTGGTATGGTAAAACAAACAATTGTAAAAACATTAGGAATGCCGAAACTCAAAGCTAATCAGTTCAACTCACAACTATACACAACATGTCTAAACAGGTGTAACAAAAAAAACATGTCAACTGTCAAAATATTTTGTATATTTGGTGATATGCATTACATGTAACATCCAATATATAGGGGGGTACTGTATATTGAATTTTTAAGTTGGACACCAATTAGCCATTTCCCTCACCAGTGTCATGTGACTCATTAGTGTTACAATGTCTCAGGTGTGAATGGGGAGCTGGTATTTTAAATTTGGTACTATCACTCTCACTCTCTTATACTGGTCACTAAAAGTCGACATTGCACCTCATTTGCAAAGAACTCTCTACAGGGCAATATTCCAACAGGATAATGATGCCAAACACACCTCCAAGACGACCACTGCCTTGCTAAAGAAGCTGAGGGTAAAGGTGATGGACTGGCCAAGCATGTCTCCAGACCTAAACCCTATTGAGCATCTTTGTGGCATCCTTAAACGGAAGGTGGAGGAACGCAAGGTCTCTAACATCCACTAGCTCCGTGATATTGTCATGGAGTAGTGGAAGAGGACTCCAGTGGCAACCTGTGAAGCTCTGGTGAACTCCATGCCCAAGAGGGTTAAGGCAGTGCTGGAAAATAATGGTGGCCACACAAAATATTGACACTTTGGGCCCCATTTGGACATTTTAACTTAGGGGTGTACTCACTTTTGTTGCCAGCGGTTTAGATATTAATGGCTGTGTGTTGAGTTATTTTGAGGGGACACAAAATGTACACTGTTATACACGCTGTACACTCACTACTTTACATTGTAGCAAAGTGTAATTTCTTCAGTGTGGTCAAATTAAATTATATAATAAAATATTTACAAAAATGTGAGGGGTGTACTCAGTTTTGTGAGATACTGTATGTCTTCACTGTAAGCTAATTTTGGTCTCATATGAAGATTACTTCATACATTACTCATATACAGTATATTATTGTATTAGAGTGCATTCTTGTAGGGAGTACATTTATCCCAGTTTAGGTGTTTTTAAAGAGGAAGTAAACCCTGTTGGGTTTACTTCCTCTTTGATTCCCTGCAAAGGTAAAGGTGCATCGCATAGTAGTCCATTATGTGTCACTTACCTGACACAGGAGCCAGCGAAGTCACCACTGTCCCCTTGTGTACGGAGCCTCTATCTTCTTGGTGGGCCTCACTGCTCCGGAATTGTCATTCGACGGAGCCGCGATGACGTCACTCCCGTGCATGCGCACGGAATCCACCACTCGCGGCATATTGCCATTAACAGCGGCGCACTGAGTGCGCCTGCGCGCCGCTGTCTATGGCGCATGCGCCGTAGACAGCGGTGCCTGTCTTTTGGCAAATATCTCCTAAACCGTGTAGGTTTAGGAGATATCTCTTGTACCTACAGGTAAGCCTTAATCTAGGCTTACCTGTAGGTCAAAGTGGTTTGTAAGGGTTTACAACCACTTTAAGTTTGTTGATAATAAAATTAATGCAAGTTTTTAAAGGATTTTCATTTTTTATGGACTCCATATCCTATGCTTGGGGAGGATTTTTCTTTCCTTTTTTTTGTTTTTGGGATGCTTTGGGGGCTTATTCCTTTTTGAATGCATAATCATTTTTATTATTTTTTCATCATTGCTTTTTTTTGTGCCCATATTTGTCCTCTGTATGCTTTGGCATTTTTTGGCTATTTTATATATATATATATATATATATATATATATATATATATATATATATATATTTATTTATTTTTACATTTGGACATCAGCTTTTTTATGCCTTGTCATCCCAGTGTATGACCATTGTTCACCTGATACCTATTCTTCTTAAGTAAATAGCATCTGATTATGCATTTATTTCCTCCCTATGCATGGGATCTTTATCCCCATGACTAAGCTCCATGGGCAGAGTGAAATGTATTGGGGGCATGGCCTGGTTGGAACCCAGGCTTAGGCTGTCATACACCTTCTTACAGGGTTTTTCATAGATGTGCAACTTCTAGAACTTTTTCCTTTTCCATTAAAAAAAATGTCATTAATCAACACAAATGAGTGCCTCAATGAAAAAAGTAACTTTGAAAAAAATTGTCATAATAAAGCAGCAACATTTATAGTGTTATATACTGTATACTGTGTGTTTATAGGTAGTGTAGAGATGAGCCAACGCACACACTTGTTTGGGTATTGGCCCAAGTGCAATCCTTGAAAAAAAATATGTATATATGCATCAGGCAGTAGGTGCATTCAACAGGACTTACAGCAGGAGGAATTTTCCAACATAGTTTAATCAATGCCAATGTTTTGACAGGGCACAGCTTGCCTTTCTCAAGACAGATACAGTAGTGGCACACACACAGGTATAAATTCCCATAACCCCTTCCACCACCAACCCCCAGTGATGACATCACCAAAAATAAGTGCATGAAAAAGAATAAAAGATATACAAAATGTAATTAGAATAAATCACAGATATCTGTGATAGCAGTACAGATTAAATACTATGGAAATAAAGTAGCAAAATTAGGGAAAGATAAAAAAGAAAATGGAAGTGCAAATCCAGAGGAGGGAGAAATGTTGTTAAAACTCCTGATTAAAGGGATGTCTCAGGAATTCAATCAAAGCTTTCAAGGCCTTAGAGGCAGAAGTCAACACTATCACTGAATTAAAATCTGTCCCATTGCTGTTAAACCTTCTTCAAATCTGCATTTAGTCTATCTCCAATGGGTGGGGAATCCTACAAAACCACATCTGCAGGACTCACAGGACACAACTTAAAAAATCTGTTTTAGTTGCTGGATTTCATGTCAGACTTTTCCCATACTTTTGTTTCAAGCTTCTTAATCTGCATAATTAATGTAAATGCTGGACTTTTTTTCAGGTTAGAGAAATACTTTAGAGATTTCTTCCACCGGGCCGAAACTTCCTATTCCCACTTTATCCACTGTAATAAAAGGGGAAGCTAAAGTATAATCAAATGCATGGAGCTTCATATCTTCTGGTTCTAATGACTGCTTCTGTTCTTCATGGACTGACACAGAAGCCCCTGGTAGAACCTTCAGAGAGTCTGTTACCCCATCTTGTTTTGAAGAATGGTCTGCTTGCATGCTTTCAGCAATTGCCAGATCTGAATTTTTGTGACACTGCTTTCTTATCTCTTGTAGCCCCTTTAAGGCAGTCTCTATGTTTAATTGTGGTTGTTAGTGCCCAAGCTTAACAAGACCAGCAAACCCTTTCCTTGGATGACTCATCACCAAGCTCCTAGTTTTCAGTATGCTGTGACCTATGACTTTTCCTTTTGCCAAGAAAGCATAGAATCATAAGCTTTCATTTGTTATACAAATGTATCCTACATGATCTGATGCAAGCAGACATGATGATCCTCCCTATCTGTCTTCTAGCTTTAGCCCCTTAAAAGCCAGAGTAAGCAAGCTCATACTATAATAACAAGGAGTGACAATTAGACTAGAACAGGTTAAAATAAATAAGCTGAATGAATAGAAATGCCTGAGAAGAAAATAGAACCTACTTGATGGTGAACAGCAGGCAAATATGTGCCCAGAAAACATAGGCTTCCTAGCGATGAGAACTGAGATGCCAGTATTGAGATACCAATAGTCTTTAAATGCAACACTAATGGCCCCACATGCCTCTGCCACCTAGAAATGGGGAGAATGGAAGGCATGTGACCTATGACATGCTAGGAAGGAGCAGAACTCCAAAACTAATAATGAGGAAGAAGTACATGTTAATGCAGCCGGCAAAAAATGTACCAGGTACAAGGTCCAAAAGGGATCCAGTAGGGAGCCACATGTGTATCCAGAGAAAGCCATGGAGTAACTAAAGATGTAGGATAAGTAAAAAAAAAAAACATAAACACCCCTCCAGCATAAACTTAGACAGACAACGTATGCAATACAGAGATACTGTAGTGTGCTCTCAATCAGCTAGATTTACCAAACAACATGGGACCATTTCACCCTGGTGAGGCTAAGCCGGGGTGGTATTTGGTAGGGAGTCATACAGTGCAGTGACCCTGGAAGAGGACAAAACAGAACCCTGACAAGAGGGATATGATTACTTTTTACACTAACAATGGATGGTCCTGTGTGGTAGCATGTTATGCGTTGGCAGGAAAATATTTTTTTATAATATGATTAGCTTGAGTTGCTCAGGTCTGTGACATATTTACTTAAACTTTATTTTTACTGAATAGATCGCCCATATTGGCAACATTTGTAAGTGGTCACCCATGTACACATGTGCCCACATTGCGACCACACACTAGAGGGCATTGGATTTGTGGTGAGGATCACAAAGGCATTTCTAGCACTTGCTCGGGACAAGCTTCCATGCTTGGTTTTTCAGACCCTGGGATTCAGAAATGGCAGACTACAGATAATACTCAACTCCACTCAATATCACATTTACATTTTTAGATTGTGTCCTTTAAAAATGTTGACACTGTTTCATTGCTAAATAAAAAAGTTTAAATTTTCACTATTTAACCCCAAAGGACCTTCCTTTAGTACAGCGGTTTAATTGTGATGACTTAAACAAAAGAAACCAAATAGGTTCAGTTAATGACACAGTTAATTGTGCGTTAAACATAAGTATCAGTGTCATTTTGACTATAAATAAGATGAGAACAGGAATTGTGTGTTTTTTTTTTTTTGCAACAGAAAGAGAGATAGATTGTAGTGAATGTTACTGTTTTCCAAAGTGTTTACACTTTTTCTCCCATGCCCTAGGGTACATGTGAGTGTACTTCAATTTGAGTGATTTTAGATTAGGGTCTACTTGCAGTGCTTTATCACGTAAACTGTTTTAGGGTTGTGACAGAACAACACAAGCAGAAAAAAATACCTGAAAGTTTGCCAAATCTGCAAATGAAAGAGCACATAGGACACCCAATCGCAACACTCTTTTGGCATCCAGTAAACAACTGCTTATATTTTATCATAGTTAAAGTGAAAAGTCTCTGAGTTTATGTATCTATTACTCATTAATAAAAGAGGCTCCTATAGTACAATATATCTTTGTATTGAGATTTTGTTTAGCTCATTTAGGTGGTCATCATTTAACAGTGTAGGAAATTATTTCAAATAGCCCATGACAATCAGACCAGAGGCAACACTGTAATTTCCTTATGCTGAGCAACATGAAAACCTTCATTATGTCTAGCATAGTTACAGTAAATTACAGTAAATGGCTTTATATTCCCCGCTACCTTCAGTTACCATGACTGAGTTTTGCCAGTTATAAGTCCATACACACCACAGCTTACAAATGCTGATTTAACCCTTTGAATGCACAGAAAGTGTCCCACATGTAATGGCAAACAAAGAGTTGAAATAAACTCAAGGCTGCAATAGCACTTGAAAGTCAAGAATTGCCTTATATTAATTTTTCACGTACTAATCATTATTTATTACATGTACTTATATAGCGCTGTGAATTTATGCTGCACTTTCCATATATATTGTACACAGTGGCAGCCCATCCATAGGGGGTGCACAGACAACGCCCCCCCCCCCGCCCAGGCAGTCAATAATATATTTTTTTTAAACTGGTCATTTAAAAAATAAAAAAAGGTCCTTACGTGCACTGTGTTCGGACGCCAGACACAGTGCACTATGGTAAGCGCCACGTCTATGCAATCATGGGATTGCAGAAGCAGCGCTTCATTTGCGGGCCTTTGTCCCTACTACAGCCGGGCGGTTTGATTGACATCTGAGTTAGATGTCACTTCCTGTTTTCTCTCTCCCATTGCGCCCTAGAGAGAGAAAAACAGACGTATGAGGAGCGGACTCCTCCATTGCCACTGCCAGTGGAAGTAGTCACCACAGGAGACGAGAGGACAACACAGCAAGGTAAGTGCCGCTGTGCTACCGCAGAGAAGAAAAAAACAACAAAGGATTCGCCCTGGGACTTTAAATGAAGTGGGTACTGTTTCCGACAGTAAACATAACAGTAGTAACTATAATATATGGTTTATTCAAGTACAATTGTTTACATGGATAAATAACATCAACGGTTGCCAATATAAAATATATAAACAAGGAGTATTGGTACATAAATGTAGAAGTAGTACATGGTACACGGGCATCATACTACCCGACTAGTTTCGTGAGATCCAGCTCGCTCTTCAGGGGTGGATGTGTGTAACAACGTACCACTGAGCTTGGCCATGGTTCCAGGTGTGTGTCTCATTACTTTTATACTTAGGATATTCACCTGACTCAGCCTATACTTTTTATTGACCAATGAGGACCCTAGGGATACATCACTACACCTTTGCCATGCCTGCTCTCCGTTTGGCCCTGGATGGGGTCCCATTTGATCCTGCCCCCTCAGCTCCCAGGGGAGGCATACGCTGCTGCCGTCTCGAGGCCGCACACCTGGAGCCATGGCCAAGCTCAGTGGTACGTTGTTACACACATCCACCCCTGAAGAGCGAGCTGGATCTCACGAAACTAGTCGGGTAGTATGATGCCCGTGTACCATGTACTACTTCTACATTTATGTACCAATACTCCTTGTTTATATATTTTATATTGGCAACCGTTGATGTTATTTATCCATGTAAACAATTGTACTTGAATAAACCATATATTATAGTTACTACTGTTATGTTTACTGGCAGAAACAGTACCCACTTCATTTAAAGTCCCAGGGCGAATCCTTTGTTGTTTGTTATATATTACAGGGATGGAAGTGTGTCACTGGGGACACCAGACCTTTTCCTTTATCTCTATACCGCAGAGAAGGGGGGGTTTGATGTGACACAGGCTGCATTTTATGTGACACAGGCTGCATTAGATGTGACACAGGCTGCATTTGATGGGACACAGGCTGCATTTTATGTGACACAGGCTGCATTTGATGTGACACAGGTTGCATGTAAGGAGGGACTCTTCTGGGGGCACGTGATGTAAGGACAGGCTCTGCTGGGGGCACCTAATGTAAGGAGGAACTCCGCTGGGGGCACCTAATGTAAGGAAAGATTCTGCTGGGGGCACCTGATGTATGGAGGAACTCTGCTGGGGGCACTTGATGTATGGAGGGACTCCGCTGGGGGCACCTAATGTAAGAAGGGACTCCGTTGTGGACACCTGATGTATGGAGGGACTCTGCTGGGGGCACTTGATGTATGGAGGGACTCTACTGGGGGCACCTGATGTATGGAGGGACTCTGCTGGGGCACCTGATGTAAGGAAGGACTCTGCTGGGGGCACCTGATGTAAGGAGTGACTCTGCTGGGGGCACCTGATGTAAGGAGGGACTCTGCTGGGGGCACCTGATGTAATGACAGACTCCGCTGGGGACACCTGATGGCATCTGGTGGCAGGCTACGTGGCTAGTGACACACTCAGGGCTCCCACTGAATTGAATGATTTAATTTTATATTACAATGTAACAATATAAATAATGTGCTTCAATCATCCTAAAACCATAACAACCATGGTGCCGGAATGATTAACGTGCTAACACCAGGTGTTTGGAGTATCTTTAGCTGCTGATTGTTAAACTATCTAGAATACACATATTTCTATTGTTGTTGGGCCTGCTGTCCTTCCATCCCTCTCTCCCTCTCCCTCCATCCCTCGTTCATTTCAGACGCCAATTACATCACCTTAGAGTCAGGCCCACTATTTTGCTGAAACCATGCCTGTTTTTAACAAGCAGGAGGGGTCAAAAAGGAAGGGCGGGGTCTGGCACCCCCCCCCACCCTAAAACGTCACCAGCCACCACTGATTATACATTTACACCAGTCCCTGCCCTAATGAGCTTACAGTCTATTGTCATTAACTCATATTCATACACATACTAGGGTATCTTTCAGACAGGAAAAACTAGTATAGAAAAACCTTGCGCTAAATATAGGTAAGACTGCTGCACTTTTACTACTCCTTGAATATGAGGAGGCGAAGATACAGTGCTTAAAATATAAAAGATATGCGCTGTCTCATGTGAATCAATAAAGTGGAGTATTGTGAACAAACACATAAAGTACCACCATGTCATTAAACAAACATAATAACATAATGTGAAACCAAAGTCATCAGAAAATTATTCATCAAAAAATAAAATTTTGCAAAAAAAGAAAACTTTATCAAAAAAATAATAATAATAAAATTATATTTATTTCATCAAAAAAATAAATGTAACCACTTCAGCCCCGGAAGGATTTACCCCCTTCCTGACCAGAGCACTTTTTTTCCATATGGCACTGCGTAGCTTTAACTGACAATTGTGCAGACGTTGCACTCAAACAAAATTGACGTTCTTTTTTCCCCACAAATAGAGCTTTCTTTTGGTGGTATTTGATCACCCCTGCGGTTTTTATTTTTTGCGCTATAAACAAAACAAGACCGTCAATTTTGAAAAAAACGCAATATTAGTTTAGGCCTATATGTATTCTTCTACATATTTTTGGTAAAAAAAAAAAAAAACACAATAAGCGTATATTGATTGGTTTCGCAAAATGTATAGCGTCTATAAAATAGGGGATAGATTTATGTCATTTTTATTATTAATTTTTTTCAATAGTAATGACGGTGATCTGCAATTTTTATCGTGACTGCGACATTATGGTGGACACATCAGACACTTTTGACACTATTTTGGGACCATTGTTAGTTATACAGCGATCAGTGCTATAAAAATGCACTGATTATTTACTTCTTTCTCTTGTTAATTCTCTCAATCTTTCAATGTATAGGTTCTCCTATAAAGTTAAGGCTTAAGGGACATTTAATAAAGAGCATGCAGGCTTTTTCAATCAGATAAAATAATAAAAGGAGATATGTTGAGACTCTCTGCCTCCGTTTGATCGGCCCCAGCTCACATTTGGAGGTCCCTACATGGTTTGAATGGCACTGATTTTAGTGCTTCCGATCCTCCTTTTTCGGGTCCACCCCATGTGACATTTTAGTCCACGTTTATTTGTTTTTTAGGCCAAACTGCTTTTTTTCAGTTTGCCCTTCAGTTAATGATTTATAAAGTTTGATATATATATAGATAAAGTTTTTACAAGTTATCTTATATAAGAAGCTCAACCATAGTAAACCTACAGTTAAGATCGATATATTTAATGATGCTGTATACAAAATATACTATATCATAGAGAAGAACAGATCTCTTTCACAGGGCATCTAAAAATCCTAATGGTGCATTGATGATGACAATAATATTTTTACACCTTTTTGTATGTGTGCCTTGCCCTGGGCCTCATGAGATTTTTCTATCAACCTATAATTACCACTGTAGCACTGACCCCCGAAGGAGCTGCTGGTTTTATTGGGCTTACCGTAACCTTCTTGACTGCTTCTCCATCTAGGGTTTCCCGTGGTAGATGGCTCAAAGAAATGTGTAAACTGACACTGAATCTTCTTTTGGGTTATTTATTTAAAGTAGAAACAGAGTCTCTCAGTTTAAGGTAGAGGGTTAGGAGTAAGTTCAGGTACTTTGGACTGCAAAAAATGTAAAAATGGAAAGAATAACCGTTTCACAGCTGGATTTCACAAGCCCCGGATAGACCTCCTCTCACTAGGCCTAGCAGCCAGCAGGGTGCCAAGGAAAGTCTCTGACACAGACTTGAGTGTAAAATACTTGAGTAAAAGTCTCTGCCACAGACTTGATTGTAACTGAGGGACGTAGACAAATTTAAAGAGCTATCATACGGTACCAGTATCTCTCAGCCGATCCGGCGATACGGTATGAGTGAAGATCCATGAAGTGTCCTTACACTGAGCCTCCAGGCTCCTTCAGAGAAGCCAGACTTGCGCACAGCCTTCTCCTGAAGAGTCCTCCCCTGGATGCTTCTCCAGTTGCCGGGCCTCTCCTTAGATGAGACAGCACCGGACCACCTTTGAATCAATAGGCCCCCATATCCATTCAGGCCTGTCCCTGCAGTTGCGTTGCCTCGGGCTATCCAGCCCCAAGACTTGGAAATGCATGGTTCTGCACCCCAGGCCAGGAAGGCCATGGGGGCTGGTCAGGAGGACCAGAACCAAGCAGACAGAAAATAACCTCTGGAACAGAACGACGAATAACCCCGGGCACGTGATGTCAGTACCTTAAATACTACCTCCCAGAATGCACAGCAGGAGAACACTCCCACTGGGCCAGTTCCGAAAGAAACGTGGCATTCAATACACCCAGCTAGACTGCGTTCTCAACCTTGCCGGCGGTGACAGCGACACCTGGGGCCAAGGAGATCCCAGTGCAAACCAGCCAGACTGGTACTGAAACCATAAATTTAGTAAAATTAGCCCCAAAAACCAACTGTGGTTTCAGGAGATTTAACTTTGAAAAACATATAGCGAATGCTCGTCAGGAGCCAGCGCTACATCACTGTTACCCATCACCTAATCAATGGAGCTTAGGGTGATATTTCCCAATGCGCAGGGCATTAACTCACCTCAGAAAAGGAAAAAAGCTTTCCGTCACTACAAGAGATTGGGGGCTGACGTTATTCTGTTGCAGGAAACTCACTTTGCAACAAACACCCTACATTTTTTGACAAGCGTTACAGTCAATTCTACTGCACAACGCATAATACCAAATCGAGGGGCGCAGAAATCTTTGTAAGGAACTCAGTGGTTTTTGAAACCCAAAGTGTCTTTACAGACCCAGACAGTCGATTTTTGATTCACTCAGTTACCATTGTCTCCAAATTAACCCCACACCTTACAAAATTATATAATCATTAGACATGTGCAGAGTAAAATATTTCGTTTCGGAATTTCGTTTTCGTCTGAAAACTTAATTTATTTAGTTACTCCCGAAATTCGTTTTTATTTATTTCGTTTTTCGTTCAAAAATTGCATTCGTCCGAAAATCCACATGAATCACGGTCGAATCTGTCTTTAAAGGCTTATGGTGTCTGTCGAATGTATAAAGAAAATTCGACGGAGCTAGTATATAGCATACTTTAGAACCCTATTAAAGTCTATGGGAATCCAACGTTCAAAATCTAAAGTGCTAATTTTAAAGGCCAATTTGCAAGTTACTGTCCTAAAAAGTGTTTGGGGACCTGGGTCCTGCCCCAGGGGACATGGATCAATGCAAAAAAAAGTTTTAAAAACGGCCGTTTTTTCGGGAGCAGTGATTTTAATAATGATTAAAGTGAAACAATAAAAGTGTAATATTCCTTTAAATTTCGTGGGGGGGGGGGGGGTTGTCTATAGTATGCCTGTGAAGGGGCGCATGTTTCCCGTGCTTAGAACTATCCCTGCACAAAGTGTCATTTATGCAGGAAAAAAAGTCCTTTAAAATCACTCTCAGCTATTATGAATTGTCGGCTCCGTAATACAGAGAACACTCATTGAAAGTCATTGATAAAAAAAATAAAAATAAAATTAAAAAAAAAGCGTGGGGGTCCCCCAAATTCAATTACCAGGCCCTTCAGGTCTGGTATGGATATTAAGGGGAACCCTGCCTCAAATTTAAGAAAAAAATTGACATGGGGTTCCCCCTAAATATCCATAACCAGACCCTTCAGGTCTGGTATGGATATTAAGGGGAACCCCGAGTCAAATTAAAAAAAAAATTGACGTGGGGTTCCCCCTAAAAATCCATACCAGACCCTTTATCCGAGCACGCAACCTGGCAGGCCGCAGGAAAAGAGGGGGGGATGAGAGAGCGGCCCCCCCTCCCTCCTGAACCGTACCAGGCCACATGCCCTCAACATTGGGAGGATGCTTTGGGGGTCTGTGACCCCTCAAAGCACCTTGTCCCCATGTTGATGAGGACAAGGGCCTCATCCCCACAACCCTGGCCGGTGGTTGTGGAGGTCTGCGGGCGGGGGGCTTATCAGAATCTGGAAGCCCCCTTTAACAAGGGGACCCCCAGATCCCGGCCCCCCCCCTGTTTGAAATGGTAAGGGGGTACAAAAGTACCCCTACCATTTCACAAAGAAAGTGTAAAAAATGGTTAAATAAAACAAACACACTTTTGAAAAATTCCTTTATTAAAAATAAAAAAATAAAAAAAAGATTCCAGCGGCGGTAATCCACTCTTGCTATCCAGCGACGGACGATCATCTCTCCAGCGATGTCTCATCTCATCCAGCGCAGCGATCCATCCTTCTTCTGTCTCCGTGGAGGAGACACTGCAAGGATTCCGGCGGCTGACGTTTCTTATATACGGAGGGCGGGGCCACCCGTCACCTGACCCCGCCCCCCTCTGACGCAAGGGGAAACCCGGGGTTCCCCGTGACGTATGAGTGACCCCGCCCCCCTCTGATGTAATGGAAACCTGCCTGTGTTACATCAGAGGGGTGCGGGGTCACCCATACGTCACAGGGAACCCCGGGTTTCCCCTTGCGTCAGAGGGGGGCGGGGTCAGGTGATGGGTGGCCCCGCCCTCCGTATATAAGAAACGTCAGCCGCCGGAATCCTTGCAGTGTCTCCTCCACGGAGACAGAAGAAGGATGGATCGCTGCGCTGGATGAGATGAGACATCGCTGGAGAGATGATCGTCCGTCGCTGGATAGCAAGAGTGGATTAACCGCCGCTGGAATCTTTTTTTTATTTTTTTATTTTTAATAAAGGAATTTTTCAAAAGTGTGTTTGTTTTATTTAACCATTTTTTACACTTTCTTTGTGAAATGGTAGGGGTACTTTTGTACCCCCTTACCATTTCAAACAGGGGGGGGGGCCGGGATCTGGGGGTCCCCTTGTTAAAGGGGGCTTCCAGATTCTGATAAGCCCCCCGCCCGCAGACCTCCACAACCACCGGCCAGGGTTGTGGGGATGAGGCCCTTGTCCTCATCAACATGGGGACAAGGTGCTTTGAGGGGTCACAGACCCCCAAAGCATCCTCCCAATGTTGAGGGCATGTGGCTTGGTACAGTTCAGGAGGGAGGGGGGCCGCTCTCTCGTCCCCCCCTCTTTTCCTGCGGCCTGCCAGGTTGCGTGCTCGGATAAAGGGTCTGGTATGGATTTTTAGGGGGAACCCCACGTCAATTTTTTTTTAAATTTGACGCGGGGTTCCCCTTAATATCCATACCAGACCTGAAGGGTCTGGTTATGGATATTTAGGGGGAACCCCACGTCAAATTTTTTCTTAAATTTGAGGCAGGGTTCCCCTTAATATCCATACCAGACCTGAAGGGCCTGGTAATTGAATTTGGGGGACCCCCACGCTTTTTTATTTATTTATTTTTTTATCAATGACTTTCAATGAGTGTTCTCTGTATTACGGGAGCCGACAATTCACAATAGCTGCGAGTGATTTTAAAGAACTTTTTTTCCTGCATAAATGACACTTTGTGCAGGGACAGTTCTAAGCACGGGAAACATGCGCCCCTTCACAGGCATACTATAGACAACCCCCCCCCCTACGAAATTTAAAGGAATATTACACTTTTATTGTTTCACTTTAATCATTATTAAAATCACTGCTCCCGAAAAAACGGCCGTTTTTAAAACTTTTTTTTGCATTGATCCATGTCCCCTGGGGCAGGACCCGGGTCCCCAAACACTTTTTAGGACAGTAACTTGCAGAATCTTTTCTCTCTGTCAAATCTTTTTTCTCTGTCGAATATTTTCTCTATATAATCTTGGACTAATAGAGGTAAGGTTAGGCACATTCGACCACAGGTTCTATAGACACAGATTGTTGTCAGAGTCATGTCGAATCTCCTATTTTATATCGAACTGTTGTAACAATGAAAACGAAAATAAAGCATTTATTTATGTCGGATCTTTCGTTTTTCGGATTTTGTGCTTTTGTTATCGTTTGTCAAAACGAAAACGAAAATAGCTGAAATTCGGACGAAAATGCATTCGGACGAAAACGAATGCACATGTCTAATAATCATATCCTTCAAGCAAACCAATTCCCATCAGACATGCTCCTAGCAAACATGCCTCTTCTTCCCAAACCAAATAAAGATCATTCCATTCCACAAAACTATCGCACAATTTCAGTCATTGATAATGATCTTAAAATATTTGGGCGTATGCTTGCCGACAGATTAGCTGCAATTATATCCTCATTAATAGATCCGCACCAAACAGGATTCATTTCGAATAGATAAATAACGGATAACATAAGACTAACTACAAACATCATTCAAGATTCTAACCTACATTCCGAATCTACACACCTACTCAGTCTTGATATCCACAAAGACTCCGACAGCGTTAGCTGGTCATACATAGACACACTACTCCCTAGATACAGCATAAATAGCAAATTCCTACATGGTTTCAAAGCCCTTTACCATAACCCCAAACATGCATCAAACTCCCCGGCAACAACTCTGACTTTTCCCTTTAAGCAGGGGTACCAGGCAAGGGTGCCCACTTTCCCCACTCCTCTTTGCCCTGGCAATAGAGCCCCTTGCCTGTGCGATCAGAAACAACACATAATCAAAGGATACACTAAAGGATCCAAAGAATTCAAACTAAGCATTTATGCAGACAACATCCTTTTTTTTAACATACCCCCTTATTTCATTACCAAACCTGACTAAAACACTAGACATTTTTCATGACCTGACTGGTTTAAGTGTAAACTTGTCTAAATGCTCAGCCCCACCCATCAATATTCCACCAGCCTTAATATCAACACTCAAAGATAAATTTCCATTCAGTTCAAACTGATTCATTTAGATACCTAGGAATCCATATTACACCATCATACAAAACCCCTTTCCCATGCAAACTATCCACCAATATTTAACAACATCAAAAATATAATGAAACTATGGTCATCATACCAAATATCATTCTCAGGAAGAATAGTGGCCACGGAAATGGTTATACTACCCAAACTCTTTTTTTTTTTTGGAGCCTTATCTCTTAGCTACTCCTTAATGTTTAGGCCCCAACTAAAAGGAAGTCTAACTATCCCAAACTTATGGATATATTACCTGTCTGCCAGATTCACCCAACTAGCACAGTGGTATGCCCCAGCCTCCCAAATCCCCTGGCTCCTATTCGAAGAACAATCAGTCCTCCTATACCACCTACAAGGACCACTCTGGTCCAAATCTGTTTTACCACAAAAATGAATACCATTAAATATAATTGTAACACATTCACTACAACTGTGGAACAGACATGATACCAAATTGAACATTTCTTCTAGCCTTTTTTCTAGGAGACCCCCATTTCACTTCCTCAGTCAATAACCAAAACTCATTAGCAATATGGAAACTGCATAATCTAACAAACCTAAATCACTTACCCATAACAATACGTTTCACTCTTTCACTGAACTACAAGTGAAATATGATGTTGGACCTACAGAACAATAAAATTATACAACGATAAAACACTTCTACCAAAAGCACAACTCACTCTCTCCCTACCCCCCTTCACACAATTCGAACAGGTTTGTATTTCCTCCCCACGAGACAAATGATTCATTTCTAAAATTTATAAAAATCTAAACAAATTCAATATGCCTGAAAAACCACACCCCATGCTGCAATGGGAATCAGACCTAAATGTGTCTCTCTCCCCTGAACAATGGGATACCATATTTGAAAACTTACACAAATGTACGAAAACAACCACCATCAGAGAATCTGCCACCAAACTGCATTATAGATGGTATCTCACCCCTGCCAAACTAAACTCATTCAACCCATCAACATCCCCCCTCTGTTTCAGGGGCTGCCCTACACATGGGACACTACTACATATAGTTTGGGATTGCACCCATCTAAAAAACATTTGGCACAATGCAAGTCTCATGATCAAACACATTTCAGGCAGAAAGATCCCACTAACACTAAAATATGTATTTTATTCTCCCCCATACAAGATATACCAATAGTCAGTTCCAGACTGATCCACAGCCTATTTAGCACTATCCACTGAACCATTGCTTTCAACTGGCGTTCATCAAACGTCCCATGGCCACAGGTTCTTAACTGTATGGCGAACATCAAATTATCAGAAAGAATACACCACACATTATATGACACCATGCATAGTATTCTAATGTATTCTATGGGAAACCTCACTACTGGTTCAATGTCCACTACTGTTATTTTGCTTAAAGAGGAAGTAAACCCTGATGGGTTTACTTCCTCTTTCATTCCCTGCAAAGGTAAAGCATAATGGACTATGCATCGCATAGTAGTCCATCGCATCGCATAGTAGTCCATTATGTGTCGCTTACCTGACACAGGAGCCAGCGAAGTCACCACTGTCCCCTGTAGTCCGGCGCATCCATCTTCTCACTGGGCTGTCATTCGGCGAAGCCGCACTGACGTCACTCCCGCGCATGCGCACGGGAGCCGCCACTCGCGGCATATCGCCATTGACCGCGGCGCGCTCAGTGCGCCTGCACGCCGCTGTCTACGGTGCATGCGCTGTAGACAGTGGTGCCTGTCTTTCGGCATATATCTCCTAAACCGTGTAGGTTTAGGAGATATTTCTTGGACCTACAGGTAAGTCTTAATCTAGGCTTACCTGTAGGTCAAAGTTGGTTGTAAGGGTTTACAACCACTTTAAGCAAGTCTATGGACCCTTTCCCACAAATGCAATATGGGTTCTGCGGCAGCGAATTAGGAGGCTGCTGGATTGATCCATTGAGGAGGTCGGATTACATACAGGAGGAATCCATATCTGTTCACTTCATGCGACATATAATCTGTTATAACATGGAGATCATTGGGATCTTTGACTTACTGTAAAATCCTTTCTTCAAGTTCATTAGGCTAAAGCAGGGGTCTCCAAACTTTCTAAACAAAGGCCAGTTTACTGTCCTTCAGACTTCAGGAGGGCCAGATTGTGGCAAACGGGAGTGGAAATTTTTCTGGCATCAGTAAGAATAACCATCACCACATTTGGTATTAGGTTAGAGGTAATAGTGCCCCATCATTGGTATCATAAGGAGGAATAGTGACCCATCATTGGTATCATAAGGAGGAATAGTGACCTATTATTAGTGTCAGTGGGAGAAATGGTGCTCCATTGTTGGTGTTAGATGGCAGAATAGTGTCTAGTATCAGTGGGAGGATTAGTGCCCCAAGGGCCAGATAAAGACGAGCAAAGGGCCACATCTGTTGGAGACCCCTAGGCTACAGTGTCAGAAGAAATTCTGAGATGCACGGGTTATACTGCCACCTACAGGAGAATCAGACAGTGGCAACAAAATTCCTCCTACTCCAACCATGCTTCAGTTATGTACAAAAGCAATAGACAGGATCATAAAAACAATACATGATCCTGAAAGACCCAAGAGGCACTAACTGATTTAGTACTGTGCACCTTGACAGGAAAAGTTGGAACCATATTCTTAAAGTATATCTAATGGCAAAACTGTTTTTGTTAGTTTTGGATAGAGTGGAAAGGGATTAGAATGCTTGTCAGCTTTAATTGCTACCTGTGCCCACATTAAGAAGATTCACCCTCTTTTTTTCCCCCCCGTTTGCCATTATCATTGAAAGTGAAAGTACAGGAAAATCACAAATTTTGTGTTATCCCAAGAAAAGTAATAGAGGAGAAATCTTCCAATGGGTACATTAGTTCTGATGACCTAGAGGTCCCCAAGGAACTTCTTTATTTACTGGGATTTCCTCTCCCTTCCTGTTTGGGTATGGGACAGGAAGTGAAGGGAGATCTCCGCAATGGGGCACAGATGACAAAAAAACATCTGACAGGGGTTACAACCCTCCCTTGCACTATCCAAACTGAAAAAAAACCTTTGGCAATGAAACACAGAAAGTCAGTCATTCTGATGGAAGACATGGTTGTGAGATAAACTCAAGAAGCCAATACCACATCTAAACAATGGAGGGAAATCTTCTTGGGAGATACCAAATGTTCTAGGCCTCAAGACAACCTTGTCCCTGTGAAGCAGACAAAGTCACCAACTTGTAAACTTATTTTGCAGAGGTGATGGCAGAGATATGCCCCTTTGCATGTGGGAATAGACAGAGGGATATCTTTGTTGGGTTTGAAGGGGTGGTTTTTGAAGAGCCAATAGAACCAAGTTAAACTCCCACAGAGTCACACATGAACTTATTGAACTTGACGTTTCACCTGGACAACACATCCTTCACACATGTGCTCGATATGCTTTTGGACCAGGTGGTTGCCAAAGCTAACAGACATCCACTCACTTTGGGAAGTGGGATCACCATCTCATGTGCAGAAGACTAGCTTGAAGTTTTGACATGTTTTGTTGTCCAAGGATTCACAGCTTGATTTTAGTTTTGTTTTCTAGGATAAGGGCACTCTTCCCTCCAGTGACAACTTTAGGTTGTCCAGCAAAGAGCCAATCTTTATTAAAAGGCAATTGCAATAATCAATTTAACACTGCTATTCAGCAGTTTAACAGTTTAACCCAAGAGTTCTCCTCATATGTACAGAGAGTAGATTCATTTTGGATATGAGATGTACCATATCAAGCCCATCAACACATTAGTGTAGGTCTAACTGTTGCAAAACCAAAGGGTCAGTTAAGATTGACTCAAGTGTTTTCACCATATCCTTAACCCTAACCCCCAAGGTCTGGCTAATGGCCATGGCAACAATGGTAGACTGTAGAGCAAGGCCTGCATATAAAAGAGGGACTTGGAGATGTCATCAACTAGATCTTTAAATACCAGACTGTCTTGAAAAGGAACAGGCAGGGTTTAGTTAGGACACGAAATGGCCTCCACCACAAGAAGGGTCCACTTCCTAACAAATGCCTCATCAATTGGTTATTGCTCAGCAATACGCTGGGGTTGGGGGGAAATGAATCCCAAACATGAAGGCAAGCTTCCAACATATTTCTTTGCTAAAGCATTCTGTAGCTTCTATTTTCAAAGTAAAATAAAACAAGTAAAATTACAGCAAAAAAAGATTTTATGTTTCGGCAAACAGCCTTAGTCATAGCCTGGCTTTGGAGAGGTGGGGCACAGTTTTAAGACCAATTGCTGCGAGGGAAATAGCTTGTCAGGGGAAGACCGGTCATCATACCAAGCTGGTTGTAGTAGCAAATGTACTGTGAAGATTGTGACCGGTTGTAGGCGCTTAAGGGAGCTTAGACTCAGCACTTTAAAGAATTAAGATGTAGCCTACTTTGATTCTAGGATTAATCCTAGGATGTATATTTGTCTAAGTAAGGCAGAGCCTCCTCAGATCATGCAAAGGGGATAGGTTAGACTCCTCATCATCCTCAGCTGCACATGTAGAAACTGTAGCAGCTGTAGACATATCAGAGACCGGCTCTGGAGAAGAAGGCATAGAATACATGGCAGCCCTTGCATTCTCAGTCAGCAAGCCTGGCAGTCATTTTTAGGATAAAATCTTATAGCCATGAAATTTTCTCTCTGGATAATGCAGAGAAGGTTGCAATGTCATAAGGAATTAGGCAAGGCTACAAGGAATATGTAGATTCAAGCAGAAGAGAGCAATCCAAACTGTCAAGGTCAGGTCCAGAAGGAAGAACTCTGCAATCTTCCTGAGAGCTGTTAGTGGAACATGAGCCGTAAAGTCCCACCTGACTTAGGGATACTTAGGGTTCATGTACACTGCATCTCAAAGAAGCTCAAAGAAGCTTCTTCTATGGCTTTTGCGTTCTCGTTTTTTTTTCTGCCTGGAAGGTCCCCTGCATGTTAGCCAATGTGCGCATGCACCCTATGCGTTTACAGGCATATGCTCTTACAGACAGAAAAAACCCCACCAAACTTGCATTTTTGAGAGGAGCTTTTGAACAGAAGAGAACAGAAGAGACATCTAAGTGCACAAAAACACACAAAAAAGCTAAAAAAACGTGAAAAAGCACAAAAAGCTAAAAAAAAGCACGGAAATTAACAAAGAATAAAAGGGAAAGATAATCTGAGGGGAGAGTTTGTGAAAAAAACGCTTATGCTCAAAAAAGCTCAAATAAGCTCAAAAAAACATGCAAAAGGGAACAAAAAAGCACAAGTTTCTTCAAGCTTTTAGGCACAGAAATAAAAGCTCAATTATCTGTAAAAGCAGTTTTTTTTTCAGCTGCAGTATGCATGAGCCCTTACAGAAACACAGCTGCAAGAGCAGGAGCGGTTAGGTGACCTTTTGTGGCCAAGTTTCTGTAGATTTCAAAAAGGAGGACTGACTCTGAGATCCGGGATCTGACTGTGCATCTACTTAGACGAAAGGCAGGAGATGCAGAGAAAAAGCGACTCCAGTGCACAAAAACATTTTAAAACCACAACCTTACTTATGCCTAATTTATTCCCCAAAAATCTAAATTTTCAATAGACTTCATAAATAGTATCTCGCAAAAGTGAGTACACCCCTCACATTTTTGTAAATATTTTATTATGTCTTTTCATATGACAACACTGAAGAAATTACACTTTGCTACAATGTAAAGTAGGGAGTGTACAGGTAGTATAACAGTGTAAATTTGCTGTCCCCTCAAAATAACTCAACACACGGACATTAATGTCTAAACCGCTGGCAACAAAAGTGAGTACACCCCTAAGTGAAAATGTCCAAATTAGGCCCAATTAGCCATTTTTCCTGCCTGGTGTCATGTGGCTCATTATTGCTACAAGGCCTCAGGCGTGAATGGGGAGCAGATTTGTTAAATTTGGTGTTACCACTTGTGACAGAACCGATCCCACACTCCGATTGAGTGCCTCCGTCAGTATACCGCTTCCTAAGTCTGAATATAGATATCAGATATTCCACCCTCTCACAAGCACAAAACTAGACGACACTTGCTTAGCTGCTCAACATTGACGATTTATTAGAACCAAAATGCCAAGTATTTATAATACAGTAAAAGACTAAAACCTAACCTAATTAGCATGAGCTAATTATCTAATTATTGACCCAGACTAGTTGTCTGAGAAATAGGACTTTTCAGGATAAGACTTTGTCTCCTAGCTCACTGATTGACTATTCAATATACATTACCATAAACGTAAACACAGGGTTAATTAGCACAAACAACAACGTGTGAAATATCCTTACAAGCCAGACTAGACTCATTTACACAACAGACAGGTGGCTGGAGTTGATGACATTAGCATCTAACAGTTTGTGTCCCAACAGTGTGATTCAGTCTATTGCTAATATGGCAAATACATATCCAGAGTCTGTGTGTCTTGGGGGGGACATGGATCTGAATCCAAGTAACACCACCTCAGGGGTCCCCAGGCATACAGCTCACAAAGAGCACCATTCACCCAAATGCCAGGGTCCATAATCGCAAGGAAAGAGGCTCGCATTCTGTCCCATCCAACAGCCTCTGTCCCGGCTAGGTCTGTCACACCGCTCTCACTCTCTCATACTGGTTACTGGAAGTTCAACATGGCACCTCGTGGCAAAGAACTCTCTGAGGATCTGAAAAAAGAATTGTTGCTCTACATAAAGATAGCCTAGGCTATAAGAAGATAGCCAAGACCCTAAAAATGAGCTGCATCATGGTGGCCAAGACAGGACAGGTTCCACTCAGAACAGGCCTTGCCATGGTTGAACAAAGAAGTTGAGTGTGCGTGCTCAGCGTCTTTCTTGATCTACCTGACCTTGGCTTGGTATCAAGAGATCCCCAAATTTTCCACTTCTTATTACGTGATTGAACAGTACTGACTGGCATATTGAAGGCTTTGGATATCTTTTAATATTATTTTTTATCTTTATAAAGTTTCTTTTCTACCTCCTCATGGCTCAGTGTCTAGCCTGCTTAGTGCATTCATGCGAGAGCTAACCAACTCATTGACTACTTATACACAGACACTAATTGTGATTTAAAAAGCCACAAATGTGGGAAATTAACCTTTAATTGCCATTTTAACCTGTTTTTGGTACAGACACCTTCTGTGTCTGTACCAAGGTCAAACATTCCAGGGTAGGGAAACATTTTATCAGGGCCATTTGGGTGATTTCTGTTAACATTATGATTTAACCACTTGCCGACCGCCGCACGACGATATACGTCGGCAGAATGGCACGGGCAGGCATATTGGCGTATATATAAGTCCATGCCTGCCCGCGGGTGGGGGGCCCGATCGGGCCCCCCCCCGGTGCCTGCGGCGGTCGGCATTCGTTCGGGAGAGATCAGGGATGAGGGGACGGCCATTCATTCATGGCCACCCCCTCGCGATCTCTCTCGACGAATGGAAATCCCCCGTGACATCACTTCCTCTCCTGTAATGTAAACACAGGAGAGGAAGTGATGTATTCTCTCCTCCGTGTCGGTATTTTCCGTTCCGACACGGAGGAGAGCGGATCGGTGAGTTGCACCAACACTCTACACACACAGTAGAACATGCCAGGCACACTCACACCCCCCCTTTACCCCCCGATCACCCCCCCAATTACCCCTGCCCCCCAGTCACAGTGACACCAATGTCATTTTTTTTTTTTTTTTTTTTTTTTTTGCATTGGTGTCATTTGTGACTGTAATAACTGTTAGGGCAGTTAGAGTTAGCCCCCTTTAGTTCTAATGTACCCCCCTAACCCCCCCAATAAAGGTTTAACCCCGTGATCACCCCCCGTCGCCAGTGTCACTAAGGCTGGGTTCACATTGCAGCGGTTTATGAGAACGAATGTGATTCGCACCGCACTGCAGTGCAAATCACATCCGATCTCTGTGCGATTCGAGTTCAGCCATTCGCCGCACCCGCCGCACCCGCCACACCCGCCGCACCCGCCGCAAATTCGCACGGGACCCTTTTTTTGGCCCGCAGCAGAATCGGATCGCATGGGTGTTCACACCATGCGATCCGAGTTTGCAGATCGCACTGCGATATGCGAACTGATCTGGGGGTGTCAGTAACATTTCACTGACACTCCCAGCAGTTCGCATAGGGCAGTGTGAACTGCCGCCGGGAGGCATGCGATGCGGGAACCCGCCGCGGATTCGCGGCGTTTCCGCATCGCTCCAGTGTGAACCCAGCCTAATAAGCGATCATTTTTCTGATCGCCGTATTAGTGTCACAGGTGACGCTAGTTAGGCAGGTAGGTATTTAGGTTCGCCGCAGCTTTTTATAGCGCCAGGGACCCCCATATACTACCGCATAAAGCCCCCTGATTGCCCCCTAGTTAACCCTTTCACCAGTGATCACCATATAACTGTTACAGGTGACGCTGGTTGGTTAGTTATTTTTTTATAGTTTCAGGGCACCCGCCATTTATTACCTAATAAAGGTTTAACCCCCTGATCACCCGGCGGGTGTCATTTGTGACTAATAACTGTTAGGGCAGTTAGGGTTAGCCCCCTTTAGTTCTAAGGTACCCCCCTAACCCCCCCAATAAAGGTTTAACCCCGTGATCACCCCCCGTCGCCAGTGTCACTAAGGCTGGGTTCAGATTGCAGCGGTTTGAGAACGGATGTGATTCGCACCGCACTGCAGTGCAAATCACATCCGATCTCTGTGCGATTCGAGTTCAGCCATTCGCCGCACCCGCCACACCCGCCGCACCCGCCGCAAATTCGCACGGGACCCTTTTTTTGGCCCGCAGCAGAATCGGATCGCATGGGTGTTCACACCATGCGATCCGAGTTTTCAGATCGCACTGCGATATGCGAACTGATCTGGGGGTGTCAGTAACATTTCACTGACACTCCCAGCAGTTCGCATAGGGCAGTGTGAACTGCCGCCGGGAGGCATGCGATGCGGGAACCCGCCGCGCATTCGTGGCGTTCCCGCATCGCTCCAGTGTGAACCCAGCCTAATAAGCGATCGTTTTTCTGATCGCTGTATTAGTGTCACAGGTGACGCTAGTTAGGCAAGTAGGTATTTAGGTTCGCCGCAGCTTTTTATAGCGCCAGGGACCCCCATATACTACCGCATAAAGCCCCCTGATTGCCCCCTAGTTAACCCTTTCACCAGTGATCACCATATAACTGTTACAGGTGACGCTGGTTGGTTAGTTATTTTTTTATAGTTTCAGGGCACCCGCCATTTATTACCTAGTCTCACTAGTGTACCCCTAAATTTAGGGGTGTCTACTTTCCAAAATGGGGTCATTTGGGGGGGGTTTGTGCCATCTTGGCATTTTATGGCCTTCAAAACTGTAACGCCCTTAGAAAGCCTGAAGGCGGTGCTTGGTTTTCGGGGCCCCGTACGCGGCTAGGCTCCCAAAAAGTCCCACATATGTGGTATCCCCGTACTCAGGAGAAGCAGCAGAATTTATTTTGGGGTGTCATTTCACATATGCCCATGGCATGCGTGAGCAATATATCATTTAGTGACAACTTTGTGAAAAAAAAAAAAAAAAAAAAAAAGTTTGTAATTTTCCCGCAACTTGTGGCAAAATATAAAATATTCCATGGACTCAACATGCCTCTCAGCAAATAGCTTGGGGTGTCTACTTTCTAAAATGGGGTCATTTGTGGGGGTTTTGTGCCATCTTGGCATTTTATGGCCTTCAAAACTGTAATAGGTAGTGAGGAGTGAAGTCAAATATTTACGCCCTTAGAAAGCCTGAAGGCGGTGCTTGGTTTTCGGGGCCCCGTACGCGGCTAGGCTCCCAAAAAGTCCCACATATGTGGTATCCCCGTACTCAGGAGAAGCAGCAGAATTTATTTTGGGGTGTCATTTCACATATGCCCATGGCATGTGTGAGCAATATATCATTTAGTGACAACTTTGTGAAAAAAAAAAAAAAAAAAAAAAGTTTGTAATTTTCCCGCAACTTGTGGCAAAATATAAAATATTCCATGAACTCAACATGCCTCTCAGCAAATAGCTTGGGGTGTCTACTTTCTAAAATGGGGTCATTTGTGGGGGTTTTGTGCCATCTTGGCATTTTATGGCCTTCAAAACTGTAATAGGTAGTGAGAAGTGAACTCAAAAATTTACGCCCTTAGAAAGCCTGAAGGCGGTGCTTGGTTTTCGGGGCCCCGTACGCGGCTAGGCTCCCAAAAAGTCCCACATATGTGGTATCCCCGTACTCAGGAGAAGCAGCAGAATTTATTTTGGGGTGTCATTTCACATACGCCCATAGCATGTGTGAGCAATATATCATTTAGTGACAACTTTGTGTAAAAAAAAAAAAAAAATTTTTTTTTTGTCATTATTCAATCGCTTGAGGCAAAAAAATAAAATATTCAATGGGCTCAACATGCCTCTTATCAATTTCCTTAGGGGGTCTACTTTCCAAAATGGGGTCATTTGGGGGGGTTTTGTACTGCCCTGCCATTTTAGCACCTCAAGAAATGAGATAGGCAGTCGTAAACTAAAAGCTGCGTAAATTCCAGAAAACGTACCTTAGTTTGTAGATGTGACAACTTTTGCGCAAACCAATAAATATACAATTATTGACTTTTTTTTTACCAAAGACATGTGGCTGAATACATTTTGGCCTAAATGTATGATTAAAATTGAGTTTATTGGATTTTTCTAATAACAAAAAGTAGAAAATATCATTTTTTTTCAAAATTTGCGGTCTTTTTACGTTTATATCGCAAAAAATAAAAATCGCAGAGGCAATCAAATACCATCAAAAGAAAGCTCTATTTGTGGGAAGAAAAGGACGCAAATTTTGTTTGGGTACAACATTGCATGACCGCGCAATTACCAGTTAAAGCAGCGCAGTGCCAAAGTGTAAAAAGACCTCTGGTCATTTACCAGCAAAATGGTCCGGTCTTAAAGTGGTTAAAAAGGATCCAAAAAACTATGTGATAACAAATGGCTTCATGTGATTGCTATCCTTAACCGCTTCCCACCCGCCCTATGGCCGAATGACTGCCTTAGAGCGGGCAGCTTCCTTCGCCTGGCCGTCCCTGGACGGCCTGGTGTTTACTTCCGCAATGCGCGCCGCCGGGGGCGCGCATCGCGGAAGTATTGTATTTGCCGTGTCTCCCGGAGACAGGCAAATACAGATCGCCGTGAACGGCCAATCAAAGCGGCCGTTCACAGCGCGATCGCAGCTGCCAATGGGAGATGATCTCATATGTAAACATATGAGATCATCTCCCATTGCCGTGTCTCTCCCTCCTCACACAGAGACAGCGTGTGAGGAGGGAGAGCGATCTAAGTGTCAGCCCCAGTGCAGCCCCAGTGCCAGTCTCAGCCCCAGTGCCAGTCTCAGCCCCAGTGCCAGTCTCAGCCCCAGTGCCTGTGTCAGCCCAGTGCCTGTGTCAGCCCCAGTCCCAGTGTCAGCCCCAGTGCCATCTGTCAGCCCCAGTGCCATCTGTCAGCCCCAGTGCCAGTGCCATCTGTCAGACCAGTGCCATCTGTCAGCCCAGTGCCATCTGCCAGTAGTGCCAGTGCCGCCAGTGCCACCTGCCAGCGCCTGCCGTCAGCCCCAGTGCCGTCAGCCCCAGTGCCGTCAGCCCGTGCCGCCAGCGCCAGTGCCGCCTGCCAGCCCCAGTGCCGCCCGTCAGCCCCAGTGCCGCCCGTCAGCCCCAGTGCTGTCCGTCAGCCCCAGTGCCGTCAGTGCCGTCAGCCCCAGTGCCGTCAGTGCCGTCAGCCCCAGTGCCGCCAGTGCCGTCAGCCCCAGTGCCACCTGCCAGTGCCACCTACCAGTACCAGTGCCACCTGCCAGTGCCACCTGCCAGTGCCACCTGCCAGTGCCATCCGTCAGCCCCAGTGCCGTCAGCCCCAGTGCCGTCAGCCCCAGTGCCGTCAGTGACGCCAGTGCCAGTGCCACCTGCCAGTGCCACCTGCCAGTGCCAGTGCCACCTGCCAGCGCCAGTGCCACCTGCCAGCGCCAGTGCCATCCGTCAGCCCCAGTGCCAGTGCCGCCAGTGCCACCACCAGTGCCGCCAGTGCCGCCAGTGCCACTTGCTAGTGCCACCTGCCACCTGCCAGTGCCACCTGCCAGCGCCAGTGCCACCTGCCAGTGCCAGTGCCATCCGTCAGCCCCAGTGCCGTCAGCCCCAGTGCCATCCGTCAGTCCCAGTGCCGTCAGCCCCAGTGCCGCCAGCCCCAGTGCCGCCAGCCCCAGTGCCACCTGCCAGTGCCACCTGCCAGTGCCACCTGCCAGCGCCAGTGCCACCTGCCAGTGCCACCTGCCAGCACCAGTGCCACCTGCCAGTGCCGCCTGCCAGCGCCAGTGCCACCTGCCAGCGCCAGTGCCATCCGTCAGCCCCAGTGCCATCCGTCAGCCCCAGTGCCGCCAGCCCCAGTGCCACCTGCCAGTGCCACCTGCCAGCACCACCTGCCAGTGCCATCTGCCAGCCGCAGTGCCATCTGCCAGCCCCATTTGCCAGAGCAATTAGCCAGAGCAAATAGCCAGCACGATCTGCCAGTGCCATCTGCCGGTGCCAGCCCCAGTGCCAGCCCCAGCCCCATCTGCCAGCCCCATCTGTAAGCCCCATCTGTCAGCCCCATCTGCTAGCCCCATCTGTCAGCCCCATCTGTCAGCCCCATCTGCCAGCCCCATCTGCCTCCAGTGCCATCTGCCTCCAGTGCCATCTGCCTCCAGTGCCATCTGTCAGTGCCACGTGTCGTCAGTGCCACGTGGGGTCATTTTGTGGGCATTTCCATTGTCCTGGTGCTCCAGGGCCTTCAAAACTGTAATAGGTGGTTGAGAAATAAGATGTGTAATTTATGCTCCTAGAACGCCTGATGGTGCTATTTCAATATTGGGCCTCTGTATGTGGTCAGGCTGTGTAAAAGTCTCACACATTTGGTATCGTTATACTCAGGAGGAGTAGTAGAACGTATTTTGGGGTGTCATTTTTGCTATGTACATGCTATGTGTTGGAAATATCTTATAAATAGACAACTTTGCGTAAAAAAAATGCGTTTTCTTTTTTTCCACATTTTCCCAAAACTTCTGTAAAAAAAATGAACCATTCAAACGACTCATTATGCCTCATAGATTATACGTTGGGGTGTCTGCTTTCCAAAATGGGGTCACTTTGTGGGCATTTCCATTGTTCTGGTGCTCCAGGGCCTTCAAAACTGTAATAGGTGGTTGAGAAATAAGATGTGTAATTTATGCTCCTAGAACGCCTGATGGGGCTATTTCAATATTGGGCCTCTGTATGTGGCCAGGCTGTGTAAAAGTCTCACACATTTGGTATCGTAATACTCAGAAGGAGTAGCAGAACGTATTTTGGGGTGTCATTTGTGGTATACACATGCCATGTGAGAGAAATAACCTATTACATAGAAAATTTTGTGAGAAAAAAAAAAATCTTCATTTTGCAAAGAATTGTGGGAAAAAGATGACAACATCAAAAACCTCACCATGCATCCTAGTAAATACCTTGGAATGTCTACTTTCAAAAAAGGGGTCATTTGGGGGGTATTTGTACTTTCCTGACTTGTTCGGGTCGCAAGAAATGAGATAGGCCACCAGTACATCAGGTGTGATCAATTTTGTGCGATTCGCACCACAGCTTGTAGACTCTCTAACTTTCACAAAGACCAAATAAGATCCACTAATTTGGGTTATTTTTACCAAAGATATGTAGCAGTATAAATTGTGGCCAAAATTTATGAAAAAAAAATTATAATTTGCTAAATTTTATCACAGAAACAAAGATATATGCTTTTTTTTCAAAATTTTCGGTCTTTTTTCATTTATAGCGCAAAAAATAAAAACCCCAGAGGTGATCAAATACCACCAAAAGAAAGCTCTATTTGTGGGAAAAAAAGGACACAAAATTCATTTGGGTACAGTGTTGCATGACTGAGTAATTGTCATTCAAAGTGTGAGAGCACCAAAAGCTGAAAATTGGTCTGGTCAGGAAGGGTGTTTAAGTGCCCAGTAAGCAAGTGGTTAAATAAAAGTTTTTTGCCATGATCAGTCATATTTTCAATATTAATTTCACAATTTCTGCCAGGGTATGCAAACTTTTGAGCACAACTGTATGCTGTTTAAACAAACTGACAGGTCAAAATTACTCTCCTTTTAAATACATTACTGAAAGTCCATTTAAAATCCCACATCTTCTTTTTCTTTAGAGTTCTATCTCACGTTATATTATGGTTTACATTTTTTTTTTTTGCTTGGAAATGCCTTAAAATATATATTTCTCTTAGTAAAAGTGTGGATTACTGGCCTCCCACTGCAGTGCTCTGTGTTGGCTTAGATAAGTAACAGTCACATCCATCATCACAAGTGTTTATTAGCAGACTTGCAGTGCCGTACAGTGACCTGAGAGGGAGTATGTTTGACCAGATCTGTTAAATTATGGAGCGTACTGGGTAACCCGGTCAAACTCTGGTGCCCACTGTACTGCCAGACAAAATATGAAACTGCTGTAGCAGGAGAGTGAGGGTAACGGTGAAAATATATTTTTCTATGACTCCATATTGGAGTTAAAAAGATTGGTTTGCCCAGAAGGTCTCCTCACTACATGAGGGGTATTTCCACTCTGCACGTGTTTTGTTTTTCTTCACAATATAATATATTACAATTTTAATCATCATAGCTATTTATTTTTTCTTTTTTTTTCTTTTTATTATATGCTTGTGTATAAAATTGTAAGAAACCGTCCTGTTTTGGCAGCACACTGGAGAGCAAGGCTTCTGCTCTCACATAGAGCTCAGCAGTTTGTATCTCCAGTGGATCAACAAGCCCCCTGCACAGTACTCCATTCAATCAACAATGCTGCTCAGCAAGTATAAGCTTTGTTCATTGTAGGACTATTCTGGGGGGGCTTCTAACCCCTGGAGACCCACACCGCTACCTTCTGGTTAAGAGCATAACTCTGGCTCACCAGCATGCTGTTAGCAGAGGACAGCTTCTTACAGTGTTAAGCACGAATACATAATAAAAACATTCTTTACTTGTAATACAGTCTGACTGCATAAGAAGTAAAAAGACTTCAGTTGGTCTTGATAAGCCTTGGATTAAAAAAATTTACTTAGAATGATGAGATCTCCTCTTGCTCCTTGAAAAAATAAAGGAACTGCCAGGCCTCAACATCTATCAATAACTGAAACATTATTTTTGTGTCCAATTACCTTTTAAAAATAACTATTATGAAAATGACACTATAAATGTACCATAATTGCTTAAACTCAAAAGCAAATATTCATTATGTTGCATTTTATTATTTATTATGCCTCGTACACACAATCGGACTTTCTGGCAGACTTGGTCCAGCGGACCGAAATCCGTCGGACAATTCGATCATGTTTGGGCTCCAGCGGACTTATTTTCCCAAAAGTCAGACAAACCTAGAAATAAAGCAAGTTTCAAATCTATTCGACGGACTAAAAATCGGGAAAACCGTTTGTCTGTATGCTGGTCTGACGGACCAAATATGACGCAAGGGCAGCTATTGGCTACTGGCTATTGAACTCCCTTGTTTAGTCCCATTTGCGTCATCACATAAAAAACGAACGGACTTTCGAATGAACTTAGTCCGGTCGTGTGTGGCCAAGTCCGTTTTGTTCAGAAAGTCAGTCGGGAAGACCGTCGGACCTAGTCCATCGAAAAGTCCGGTCGTGTGTACGCGGCATTAGATGTGATGGCTGCATTCATTTTCTTTTTTAGGCTTTCTTCCTTTTATTTTCACCTGTGATCCTCCCAGTAAGTCTGTTATTTTTCAACAGAACACGCTGTCCTGGAGATGTAGCAGTTAGAGTGGTGAGACAAACCATTTAACACTAACAAGGGGGGAGGGGGGGTGTTCAATGGCCAGCTTTCAATTATTATTTTTTTTATAAAACCTTTATTTCAAAAAGGAAAAACAAAAATATAAAGTGTTAGCTGGAGTTTAGCATCAATTTGTTAGTGTATTTAAACCAGCTAGCTATATCTAACACGTCCCTTCCCCCAGATTGGCAATGCTGTTGTCCAAAGGCATCTCTGTTACTCCTTCCAATAGGGTGGGAACGCTCTAACACAGGAGATATGTTACTGGCTAGATCACCAGGTGAAAACAGAGGAGAAATAGGCTTAAAGGATTGGCAAGCTGCAATACATTAAATTTTTGGTTTGGGGTTTATTACAGCTTTAATAGATATGTATGCCCAAGTATGTTTTAAAGAGGAATTCACGAATAATCATCATACCTCATCTTCTTTTCCCTCCACCCTCTTTTTCCCTTTTCCTCAGGCACTGGAATGCTATGGCCATGTGCCATAGTTTGGTTGCCTTGGGTGGTGGCTAATAAAGCCCTTGGTTCTATAATGACAACCATGTTTCATATAGAAAAACGATAAGACTTTCAATGTGCCCCCATTTCTGAAAAAAAAGAATAATTCTCTTAAACATAAATTTAGTTAATTTTCCATGTTTATGGTTTACCTGAGCTTGCAAATACTTTTATCCTTGTTGATATTGCTGAACATGCAAGATATAGTATCCGTAGGGGAAGAGTATGTCCACCTTTGACACATTGTTATCATCAGGTTTAGCTGGATACCTTCTTTTCATTATGACATTTCAATGAGATTCTTTCCACTTCACAGTAAACCTAGGAAAAAGTGTGCTTGTGGTATGTTTGTAATAAAAATTAGAAGGAACATGAGCAGACTCATTTCTAAATCAATATAAACATGGAAGAAGCACTTTTTCAATGACAGAAAAAACATAGCACATTCCAAAATGAAAGCCATTTGTATAACTGTCTTGTTTGCAAGTTCATACCTCTCGCATTTTCATCTAAGTTCACATATTTGTTGGAATATTTGTATTGTGTAGTTTACATGATGAATTAGGAATAAAGATAATGACTTGCAGCTTGCTTTAACCACTTCAGCCCCGGACCATTTTGCTGGCCAAAGACCAGACCACTTTTTGCGATTCGGCACTGCGTGGCTTTAACTGACAATTGCGTGGTCATGCGACGTGGCTCCCAAACAAAATTGACGTCCTTATTTCCCACAAATAGAGCTTTCTTTTGGTGGTATTTGATCACCTCTGCGTTTTTTATTTTTTGCGCTATAAACAAAAATAGAGCGACAATTTAGAAAAAAACACATTATTTTTTACTTTTTGTTATAATACATATCCCCCAAAAATATATAAAAAAAAAATTTTTCCCTCAGTTTAGGCCGATACGTACTCTTCTACATATTTTTGGTAAAAAAAATCGCAATAAGCGATTATTGATTGGTTTGCGAAAAAGTTATAGTGTTTACAAAATAGGGGATAGTTTTATGGCATTTTTATTAATAATTTTTTTTTTTACTAGTAATGGCGGCGATTTTTATTGTGACTGCGACATTATGGCAGACACATTGGACATTTTTGACACATTTTTGGGACCATTGTCATTTATACAGCAATCACTGCTATACAAATGCAATGATTCCTGTGTAAATGACACTGGCAGTGAAGGGGTTAACCAGTGGGTGGCAGTGTAGGGGTTAAGTGTTCCTAGGGGTGTGTTACTAACTGTTGGGGGCTGGGCTTTCATTTAGTGAACACTGATCTCTGCTCCAATCACATGGAGCAGAGATCAGCGTCACTTGTTTCTAGGCAGAACGGGGAGATGCTGCTTACAATGGCATCTCTCCGTTCAGCCGCCCCGTGAGATGATCGCAGGTATGCCCGCAGCGATCGAGTCCGCAGGACCAGCAACTGGACTCACCGGGGTCCCGACCAGCACGCGAGCGTGCCACTGGTGGCACGCTCGCGATGGCAGGGCGGCATTAAAGATTGGACGTACCTGTACGCCAATATGCCTGCTCGTGCCATTCTGCCGACGTACATCGGCGTGCACTGGTCGGGAACTGGTTAAATATGTATGTGCTTTTTGTCCTTAAAGTGAACATGTGGCCAGGTATGGGACATTTAAAAGAGAAGTATTGGAATCAATTTTTTACTGGAATCATACTTACCTAGCACTGAGAATTGAGAGATCAAACACCGCCAATTGCTTGGTTCTCAGGGCTCCCAGAGCAGAGAGTTGATGACTGTCAGTCACCGGCTCTCTGATCTGCCCCCTGGAGTGCTGAGCTGTGGAGGGAGTGGAAACGGCTGGCTAAGGCTCTCACCAGCTCACTGAGAGGCTGAGCCGGATGCTGTGCACAGATGCCAACCATATGGTTGTGATCCTTCCCGAGCCTGGACCGGCTCTGTGTTGTCAGCCAACAGTGGGCTTCAGTCCACTGTCTGCTGAAAATGGGTCACAGGAGTGGAGAATGAACTGCACTCCTGTGATCCACTGAAGGAGTACAGCCAACTATCCTCATTACATGCAGGAGAAATGGCCTGGCTTTCACACCACCCCTTGCCCTAAATTCTACTACAGCTCTCACACTGAGCTGAGGTTGTGCCTGTACATTCTGCATGCCCCCTATCTGTAAGTGCAGCCATAGCAGTGTCCATACAGGAGAAGCACAATCCCTCCCAGGTTTGGCTGCCATCTGCCTGGCTGGATCGGGGTTTGCACAGTTTGAGCAGCAGTAGAGGTTGGTGGAGCAGACAGAGAAAGTTCATCACACTGCACACTAGACATGTGCAGAGTAAAATATTTCGTTTCGGAATTTCGTTTTCGTCCGAAAACTTAATTTATTTAGTTACTCCCGAAATTCGTTTTTATTTATTTCGTTTTTCGTTCAAAAATTGCATTCGTCCGAAAATCCACATGAATTACGGTCGAATCTGTCTTTGAAGGCTTATGGTGTCTGTCGAATGTATAAAGAAGATTCGACGGAGCTAGTATATATACTATATAGCATACTTTAGAACCCTATTAAAGTCTATGGGACTCCAACGTTCAAAATCTAAAGTGCTAATTTTAAAGGCTAATTTGCAAGTTACTGTCCTAAAAAGTGTTTGGGGACCCGGGTCCTGCCCCAGGGGACATGTATCAATGCAAAAAAAAGTTTTAAAAACGGCCGTTTTTTCGGGAGCAGTGATTTTAATAATGATTAAAGTGAAACAATAAAAGTGTAATATTCCTTTAAATTTCGTAGGGGGGGGTTGTCTATAGTATGCCTGTGAAGGGGCTCATGTTTCTGGGGCTTAGAACTGTCGCTGCACAAAGTGTCATTTATGCAGGAAAAAAAGTCCTTTAAAATCACTCGCAGCTATTATGAATTGTCGGCTCCCGTAATACAGAGAACACTCATTGAAAGTCATTGATAAAAAAATAAAAAAATAAATAAATAAAAAAGCGTGGGGGTCCCCCAAATTCAATTACCAGGCCCTTCAGGTCTGGTATGGATATTAAGGGGAACCCTGCCTCAAATTTAAGAAAAAATTTGACGTGGGGTTCCCCCTAAATATCCATAACCAGACCCTTCAGGTCTGGTATGGATATTAAGGGGAACCCCGCATCAAATTTAAAAAAAAATTGACGTGGGGTTCCCCCTAAAAATCCATACCAGACCCTTTATCGGAGCACGCAACCTGGCAGGCCGCAGGAAAAGAGGGGGGGACGAGAGAGCGCCCCCCCTCCCTCCTGAACCGTACCAGGCCTCATGCCCTCAACATTGGGAGGATGCTTTGGGGGTCTGTGACCCCTCAAAGCACCATGTCCCCATGTTGATGAGGACAAGGGCCTCATCTCCACAACCCTGGCCGGTGGTTGTGGAGGTCTGCGGGCGGGGGGCTTATCAGAATCTGGAAGCCCCCTTTAACAAGGGGACCCCCAGATCCCGGCCCCCCCCCTGTTTGAAATGGTAAGGGGGTACAAAAGTACCCCTACCATTTCACAAAGAAAGTGTAAAAAATGGTTAAATAAAACAAACACACTTTTGAAAAATTCCTTTATTAAAAATAAAAAAATAAAAAAAAGATTCCAGCGGCGGTAATCCACTCTTGCTATCCAGCGACGGACGGTCATCTCTCCAGCGATGTCTCATCTCTCCAGCGCAGCGAATCCTTCGTTCTTCTGTCTCCGCAGAGGAGACAATGCAAGGATTCCGGCTGCCTGACGTTTCTTATATACGGTGGGCGGGGCCACCCGTCACCTGACCCCGCCCCCCTCTGACGCAAGGGGAAGCCCGGGGGGTTCCCCGTGACGTATGGGTGACCACGCCCCCCTCTGATGTAACGGAAACCTGCCTGTGTTACATCAGAGGGGTGCGGGGTCACCCATACGTCACAGGGAACCCCGGGTTTCCCCTTGCGTCAGAGGGGGGCGGGGTCAGGTGACGGGTGGCCCCGCCCACCGTATATAAGAAACGTCAGGCAGCCGGAATCCTTGCATTGTCTCCTCTGCGGAGACAGAAGAACGAAGGATTCGCTGCACTGGAGAGATGAGACATCGCTGGAGAGATGACCGTCCGTCGCTGGATAGCAAGAGTGGATTACCGCCGCTGGAATCTTTTTTTTATTTTTTTATTTTTAATAAAGGAATTTTTCAAAAGTGTGTTTGTTTTATTTAACCATTTTTTTACACTTTCTTTGTGAAATGGTAGGGGTACTTTTGTACCCCCTTACCATTTCAAACAGGGGGGGGGCGGGATCTGGGGGTCCCCTTGTTAAAGGGGGCTTCCAGATTCTGATAAGCCCCCCGCCCGCAGACCTCCACAACCACCGGCCAGGGTTGTGGAGATGAGGCCCTTGTCCTCATCAACATGGGGACAAGGTGCTTTGAGGGGTCACAGACCCCCAAAGCATCCTCCCAATGTTGAGGGCATGTGGCCTGGTACGGTTCAGGAGGGAGGGGGGGCCGCTCTCTCGTCCCCCCCTCTTTTCCTGCGGCCTGCCAGGTTGCGTGCTCGGATAAAGGGTCTGGTATGGATTTTTAGGGGGAACCCCACGTCAATTTTTTTTTAAATTTGACGCGGGGTTCCCCTTAATATCCATACCAGACCTGAAGGGTCTGGTTATGGATATTTAGGGGGAACCCCACGTCAAATTTTTTCTTAAATTTGAGGCAGGGTTCCCCTTAATATCCATACCAGACCTGAAGGGCCTGGTAATTGAATTTGGGGGACCCCCACGCTTTTTTATTTATTTTTTTATTTATTTTTTTATCAATGACTTTCAATGAGTGTTCTCTGTATTACGGGAGCCGACAATTCATAATAGCTGCGAGTGATTTTAAAGGACTTTTTTTCCTGCATAAATGACACTTTGTGCAGCGACAGTTCTAAGCCCCAGAAACATGAGCCCCTTCACAGGCACACTATAGACAACCCCCCCCCCCTACGAAATTTAAAGGAATATTACACTTTTATTGTTTCACTTTAATCATTATTAAAATCACTGCTCCCGAAAAAACGGCCGTTTTTAAAACTTTTTTTTGCATTGATACATGTCCCCTGGGGCAGGACCCGGGTCCCCAAACACTTTTTAGGACAGTAACTTGCAGAATCTTTTCTCTCCGTCAAATCTTTTCTCTGTCGAATATTTTCTCTATATAATCTTGGACTAATAGAGGTAAGGTTAGGCACATTCGACCATAGGTTCTATAGACACGTTGTCAGAGTCATGTCGAATCTCCTATTCTATATCGAACTGTTGTAACAACGAAAACGAAAATAAAGCATTTATTTATGTCGGATCTTTCGTTTTTCGGATTTTGTGCTTTCGTTATCGTTTGTCAAAACGAAAACGAAAATAGCTGAAATTCGGACGAAAATGCATTCGGACGAAAACGAATGCACATGTCTACTGCACACTCTGCAGTACCGATCACTGTCCAGCCCAGCAGCAACCAGAGCTCTCCCCAGACCTGATCAAGAACTCTTGATTTAAGACATGTGACCTGCCATTAGGCCCGGAATGGCCACAGGGCAGACCGGGCATTTGCCTGGTGGGCCAGGGCCACCCGATTCGTGGCCTGTTGATGACCGGGCCACACAGAAGGAGGTTAACGGTGACCGCGGTTCGGGCTAACACAGACCATGGATGCCGCTAACCTGCCACTATGTAGCCTTGTCTGTATTTTCTCCGGTTGGCTGCAGGGCTGAGCTGAGTGTTTCTCTCACAAACAGCTCAGCCTCAGAGCTAGTGCTGACAGTTCCCCTTTCCTCCCTCCGCATTGATGAGATAGTAGAGAGCTCATCTGCTCCTTCTCCCGCCCCTTTCCTCCAGTGTCTGCCCTACCCACACTCCCCAGGGATGTGTGAGCGGGAAGTTTGAAGCCAGCAGCCAGCAGCCACCAGAATGAAGAGGAAAGCAGCTGACATCCTACCCCTGAGCCTCCATAAGCTCACCCTCTCTCCTGCTTCCCAGTGTATATATGAATTTAATCCCTTTGCACTGATTGTATGCAAATATGCAACCTCTCAGCTGCATATTTGGGTACCACACTGCAAACACAGCTGTGCTGAGAGTGTGCGCCATGCATGCTCCCGGCCCAATTATAGGAAGGTGACCACCGTGACAGCCAATCACAGCAGTCACATGATCATAACCCCCGCCTCCTGGCATCAGAAACCCTTTAAAGGGCTGGGAGACGCTGGCACAAAGTGGCGCAAAGTGGTTAAGGGGTGGACTCTGATGCAAGGGTGCAAAGGGGGCTTTGGTGAGCAGAGCCCCTTAAATCGGAGTTCCCCTTTACACCAGAGTTCACAATATTCCCCCTTACATCTGAGCCCTCCCTCTAATCAGGGTTCCCAGAACACCCCTTACATCAGAGTTCCCTTTTACACCAGAGCTCCTTCCCTTAAATCATGGTTTCCCTTTACATGAGAGTCCACAGAACTCCCACCTTACAGTGTAAGTGGAAATTCTGCAAACTCTAAAGGGGACTGTGAGGACTCTAATGTAAGGAGGGCTATGCAAACTCTGATGTAAGGGGGAGTCTGTAGTCTCTTTTGTAGGGGGGCTTTATGGATTGTGATGTAAGGGGGGCTCTGCAGACTCTAATGTAAGAGGGGCTGTGCAGACTTTAATTTAAGGGAGCAGGGGGTGGGGGGAGCTGGAGATATGCAGAGTACGCAAAAAGTAAAAGGTGGCACTGTGATTAGAGAGAAAATTAGAGGGGGTCATGATTGCAAGGGGCACTGTGATGGGGGGGGGGGGGGGGCTGTGATTTCTAGGGGCACTGTAATGTAAAGGGGAGTGCACTGTAAAGGGGCACTGTAATCATTACAGTGCCCCTTATAAAGCAGTCCCCTTTATATCACAGTGCCCCTTTACATTCCAGTGTGGAGGACCAACTCTGTGTATCTCATCACCACCCTCACAAATGCCTAAACCCTCAGGGAAGTCCCACTGTCAGAATACAATGACACAGTGGGGAGAATTTCTGCCTCATTTGTGTGGATGGGGGTAATCCATTATTATTTTTTTCCTTCCACACACCACCTGAACAAAAAAAAAACTAACGTTGCATACTCAGCTTTAGATATTTAGATATTTAGATATTTTTCCTTCCAATGACACAACTGATGCAAGGGCATCTATTCCTTCTAGTGACAACACCAACACACAGGCATTTTTCCTTCACACTGTTAGCCCAAAGGATAAAATGCATACTGCTATTAAACTCATATGTTACATGTTTCGATGCACCCCAGCCCCTACTCCACCTGGGGAAAGGGAGGCATAGTTTAAAATCTTCACCCTGGGCACTGGAAGGCCTTGTCCCAGCACTGCTCCCCTTTTCCTTCTTGCCTCCAAACTGCACATATTACGTTCCTGAAGTCTCTCCTGATATGTTTTATCCCCAGACCTTTCATCATTTTGGTTGCCCCTCTCTGGACCTGTTCTATCTTATCAAAATCTTTTTGTAAGTGAGGTCTCCAGAACTGGACACAGTACCTTAAATTAGGTCTAAGTAAAGAGCTATATAGGGGAATCAGAACCTCCTTCTTCCTGTTGGTGACACCTCTTATGATGCATCCTAGAACGTTATCTGCTTTTCCCAATGCTCATTTTGCAATCTTCTGAAATAAGTACTCAAATATTTTTCCTCTCTAGTGCTGGACAACACTGAACCCCTATTATTGTACTCTCTCAAGGGATTATTTTTCCCTAGATGCATTATTTTACAAATTCGACCAATCTTCCAGCAATACTAAATCATGTTCCATGTTACAGACACCTCCAGAGATATTAACCCTATTGCATACTTTTGTGACATCAGCAAAAAGACATCCCTTATCCACCAACCCTTTAGTTATCACACTTACAAATAGAACAAAACCTAGTAGAAGGCTTTGTGGTACACAGCTAGTGACTAGTCTCTAATCTGAATGAATGAACACCATTTACAACCACACTGTCAGGACCTTGGTTTGAACCTCCTGAACCCATTTTGCATCACTTGTGTCATCAGGAAGCTTCTTTATACATGTATAGAGCCATAACAGGTGCTCTTTATACTCCTATATACATGTATAGGGCCATGTCAGGTCCTCTTTATATTCCTATATACATGTATAGTGCCATAACCGGTCCTCCTTATACTTCTTTATACATGTATAGAGCCATGACAGGTGCTTTTTATACCCCTATATACATGTATAGAGCCATGACAGGTCCTCTTTATACTTATATATATACATGTATAGTGTCATGAAAGGTCTTCCTTATACTCATTTATACATGTATAGAGCCATGGCAGGTCCTCTTTATACTCCTTTTATACATGTATAGTGCCATGACAGGTCCAGTTTATAGATGTATAGAGCCATGAAATGTCCTCTTTATACTCTTACATACATGTATTGAGCCATCACATGTCCTTTTACACTCCATACACATATATAGAGCCCTGACAGGTCCTGTTATACTCACATATACATGTATAGAGCCATGACAGGTCCTCTTTATATTGTTACATATATGTATAGATCCATAACAGGTCCTCTTTATGCTTCTATATACATGTATAGAGCTGAACATACATGTACAGATCCCAAACAAAGGCTCATCACCACCTTTGCGGTACTTGGCGACGGGGAGAAGTCTCCAGGATATTAAGTTCACAAATCTCCTCCCATGCTCTGGGAATCATTATTCCAGAGACCTGTTCTGCCATCATTTAGGTCCTGCAGAAGGACTATATTAAGGTAAATTTTATCCTTTAACATTACATTCTATGTATTTAATGTTTGCTAATGTATTGTATTTATTTCATCATTCCCTAATTACCATGATTGTAATATGCTGTGAATGTCCTCTTTGTCTTCATGCATGCTGTAAGCTTTTAATGCTCTTTTTTGCCCTTCATGCATATTAGCCTTCACTAACCTCCACAGCATGCTATCCTGGGCCCACACACACCTAGCCTAATCACTTAACAATGTATTTTGTGAGCTTCATTGTAGTGCTTACCCTAAACACCCCCTAAAATGTGTCCAAATGTTATTGTTGTCCTTAAATTCAGGCAAAGTGCAAGGGGCTTTTTTGGGGGGGCAAAAACTCATTTGGAACCCTCCCTCCCCCCAACCGCTAAGTCAACCAATACCAATATTCTGCTGACTTTGTCAAACCCATACGCACTATACCTACCTCTTTTGTGTTCATATTTATGGATGAATTCACCAAAGTATGTAGTGCAAGTGCCTGCCTGATTACTTTCTAATGGTACTGTTTACATTTTTGTTCTCCTATTATCTTGATAGGTAATTACAGAATGTAAAAATGTGCTTCAATTTGGACAGTGTGTATTCATATTTTTGGATTATGACACTTCTTACCTGTCCAATGGGCTGCCAATAGTGTGGGTTACCTGTCCAAAACACCCCCCACCATAACATTTTTACAATGGGCCATCAGAGGGGGTGAGGAATCTGAGCAGTGGAGCTTATGATTTCATCTTTAAATACTCATTTCAATAAATGTTCTACTTATGTTGGCCAAGAATGTTTGTGACTAATCTGCTTGCAATGTTACGTGCAAAAGTACATTTTCTTTCCTTGTTTGACTCCACAGTTTCCTTCCAACCCACAGGAATGGCAGACTGTGGCCTTCCAATTCGACCAGCAGAGGGACTTTCCCAACTGCAGTGGTGCGATAGATGGGAAGCACCTCTGGATTATCCCACCCCCCAACTCGGGGTCATACTACTACTACTTTAATTACAAGGGGTACAGTAGTATTGTGATGTAGGCGGTGGTGACCGTGAATTATGAGTTCTCATATCTGGACGTCGAGAAGAATGGCCGTATATCAGATGGTGGAGTGATGGCACAGACAGGATTTTACAGGAATGGCAGCTTGGGATTGGCATCCCCGGTGGATAATGTGGCGGTTCTCCAGTTTGTTTTTGTGGCAGATGAGGCCTTTTTGCTGGGGGACCATCTGACGAGAACTCTGACCCTGGAGCAGAGGGTTTTTAATTACCAGCTGGCAAGAGCCAGAAGAGAATTCCTTTGACATAATGGCCGGCTGGTTACGGATTTTCCAAACGGCCATCACTATGGCCAAATACAAACTCAACCATATCATTATGAGCTGCTGCATTCTTCATAATTTTCTATGGAAGAATGCAGCCAACTATGTGGTCTCAGTTGCGACTGAGGCCAACTCACCAGCACAAACAATGATGGCTCTTGAAACTGGCTGTCCTGGCTTGCCCCCCCCAAAGCTCCTGGAAAGTACGGCAAAGATATGTGGAGTACTTCGTGGGCAGGAGGGCAATTGATTTGAAAAACTAAACTCATATTTCATTTGATTTACTGCTTGTGTTTCTTATTTGTCGCCCAGGTTCTCCAATGGCCTTTTATTTTTGGCCATTTTCTTCAATAGGGCAAACATAACTTATTTGATACATGAGGTGCCAATTTCTTCTTCAGCTACCTATTATGTTGTGATGTGGGTCTGCTACACACACACAATGTTTTTGTTGTTAATGTATGTAATGCATTAATGATAAAAATAATCATCCTTTTCAACTCCATGAATTAATTGCTTGTAGTCCCTAAAATGGCCTGATTTTGGCAAATTCTACAGCACTGCACAAGTGCACTGCAAGTGCACTTGAAAGTGCACTTGCAGTGCATTTGTAGCACAAAGTGGATTTGCCTTTAATAAATAACCCCCATTGTCACTGTAACTACACCAACTTACTAAAAAAAATGGTTTTGAGCATTGAAAGAAGAAGCCACACATTTTTGAGTATAAAACATTTTACTCCAAGCACATTCACATGTGCGTTATAAAAGGGTTTTTTAACAAACCAACATCTTTGGTGTATAACATGTATGTTTAACCACTTTAGCCCCGGACCAATTTTCAGCCTAAGGACCAGAGGTCTTTTTACAATTTTGCACTGCACTGTTTTAACTGGTAATTGCGCGGTCATGCAATGTTGTACCCAAACTAAATTTGCGTCCTTTTCTTCCCACAAATAGAGCTTTCTTTTGATGGTATTTGATTGTCTCTGCGATTTTTATTTTTTGCGATATAAATGGAAAAAGACCGAAAATTTTGAGAAAAAAATATATTTTCTACTTTTTGTTATAAGAAAAATCGAATAAACTCAATTTTAGTCATACATTTAGGGCAAAATTTATTCAGCCATATGTCTTTAGTAAAAAAACTGTCAATAAGCGTATATTTATTGGTTTGCGCAAAAGTTATAGCGTCTACAAACTAGAGTACATTTTCTGGAATTTACACAGCTTTTCATTTATGACTGCCTATCTCATTTCTTGAGGTGCTAAAATGGCAGGGCAGTACAAACCCCCCCCCAAATGACCCCATTTTGGAAAGTAGACACCCCAAGGAAATTGCTGAGGGGTATGTTGAGCCCACTGAATATTTTTTTTTCGTCCCAAGTGATTGAATAATGACACAAAAAAAAAAAAGTTTACAAAAAGTTGTCACTAAATGATATATTGCTCACACATGCCATAGTTATATGTGGAATTGCACCCCAAAATATATTCTGCTGCTTCTCCTGAGGACGGGGATACCACATATGTGGGACTTTTTGGGAGTCTAGCCGCGTACGGCACCTCGAAATCCAATCACTGCCTTCAGGATTTCTAAGGGTGCAAATTTTTGATTTCACTCCTCACTACCTATCACAGTTTCGAAGGCCATAAAATGCCAAAATAACACAACCCCCCCCCCCCCAAATGACCCCATTTTGGAAAGTAGACACCCCAAGGAAATTGCTGGGAGGCATGTTGAGCCCATTGAATATTTTTTTTTGTCCCAAGTGATTGAATAATGACACAAAAAAAAAAGTTTACAAAAAGTTGTCACTAAATGATATATTGCTCACACATGCCATAGTTATATATGGAATTGCACCCCAAAATATATTCTGCTGCTTCTCCTGAGTACGGGGATACCACATATGTGGGACTTTTTGGGAGTCTAGCTGCGTACGCCCCCCCCGAAAACCAATCACTGCCTTCAGAGTTTCTAAGGGTGCAAATTTTTGATTTCACTCCTCACTACCTATCACAGTTTCGAAGGCCATAAAATGCCAAAATAACACAAAACCCCACAAGTTGCAGGAATATAATTTTTTTTTTTTTTTTTGCGCAAAGTTGTCACTAAATGATATATTGCTCACACATGCTATGGGCATAAGTCAAATTACACCCCAAAAAAAATTCTGCTGCTTCTCTCGAGTACGGGGATACCACATGTGGGGGACTTTTTGGGAGCCTAGCCACGTACGGGACCCCAAAAACCAAGCACTGCCTTCCGGATTTAAATATAAAACGCTACCAAAAAAACTGTTAGCGATCGCAGGGATCAGGCCTGACTCTGCAAACGCTGCAGTTATGTGTTTAGTGTTTTGTAAGTGACAGCGATCGATCGATACTGCACTTGGGTGGGCTGGGCGGAGGGGCAAAACGCAGGTGCTAGCAGGTATCTGGGCTGATCCCGTTAACAATGCGTTTTTTTTAACCCTAAACTGTTGGGGACGCTAGTATAGATCTGATCAGATCAAATATTGATCTGTTCAGATTCTATACCACTACGGTAGGTTTATGCTTTGTGCGTGGGTGTTAGCGGTACTGGCACTAGCCTAGCACTGCCTGGGGTGTCTCAGAACCTGACCCTAAAACCTAATTGATATCACCCGCCGGGTGATCAGGGGGTTAAACCTTTATTGGGTAATAAATGGAGGGTGCCCTGATGCTATAAAAAGAAAACTAACTAACCAGAGTCACCCGTAACACTTATACGGTGATCACTGGTGAAAGGGTTAACTAGGGGCAATCAGGGGTTCAAATTTTTATTAGGTAGTATATGGGGGTCCCTGGCGCTATATAAAAACCTGATGGGGAACCTAAATAACTAACTGGCTAACCAGCGTCACCAGTGACACTTATACGGTGATCGCTGGTGAAAGGGTTAACTAGGGGCAATCAGGGGGTTAAAACCATTATTGGGTAGTATATCAGGGTACCTAGCGCTATAAAAACCTGGCAGTGAACCTAAAAAAATAACTAGCTACCTAGCGACACTAGTGACACTAATGCAGCGATCAGAAAAATGATCGCTTAGTGACACTGGCAAAAGGGGGTGAAAGGGTTAACTAGGGGCAATCAGGGGGTTAAAACCATTATTGGGTAGTATATCGTGGTACCTAGCGCTATAAAAACCTGGCGGTGAACCTAAAAAAATAACTAGCTACCTAGCAACACTAGCGACACTAATGTAGCGATCAGAAAAATGATCGCTTAGTGACACTGGCAAAAGGGGGTGAAAGGGTTAACTAGGGGCAATCAGGGGGTTAAAACCGTTATTGGGTAGTATATCGGGGTACCTAGCGCTATAAAAACCTGGCGGTGAACCGAAAAAAATAACTAGCTACCTAGCGACACTAATGCAGTGATCAGAAAAATGATCGCTTAGTGACACTGGCAAAAGGGGGTGAAAGGGTTAAATAGGGGCAATCAGGGGGTTAAAACCATTATTGGGTAGTATATCGGGGTACCTAGTGCTATAAAAACCTGGCGGTGAACCTAAAAAAATAACTAGCTACTTAGCGGCACCAGTGACACTAATGCAGCGATCAGAAAAACGATTGCTTAGTGACACTGGCAAAAGGGTGTGAAAGGGTTAACTCTAAGGGCAATCAGGGGGTTAAATCTTTATTGGGGGGTAGGGGGCTACCCTGGACCTAACACTAACTGCCCTGACACATTTTACTTTTACAACTGACACTGAATGCAGTGATCAGTAAATAAATGATCACTGCAATCAGTGACACTGTGACTGGGGGGGGGAGGGGGGCGATCGGGGGGGTGAGTCTTGGGGGGGGGGGGGGTTTGTGTGCCTATGTGTTAGTTAGTGTCAGAGTAGTGTTTGGTGCACTTACTTTTAGTCTTCTCCTCATAGTCCGGTCAAAAAGACCGCCCGAGGAGAATGACATCACTTCCTCCCTGCCTGTGTATACAATACACAGTGGGAGGAAGCTTCTCATTCGCCAGGAGCGATCGAGAGGGGATGGCCAGAAACCAACGGCCATCCCCTCATCCCGGATCACTCCTGAAGCGAAACAGACCGCCGCATCCAGCGGGAGGGGGGTCCGATCGGACCCCCCACCCGCTGGAAGGCAAGCACGTACATGCAGCGGTTGTTAAGTGGTTAACAGTGTATAGGCTTTTTTTTGTGGCTAAACAGGCATGTTTAAAACCATAACATATACATCCCCAACTCAGGAACTTACAAAGTTCAAGTTTGCTAAAGTGAAGGCCATATGAGACATTAGTATGTCAATATGGTGTTGATTTTGCCTTCATCAGATGGGGTGATCTCACCTCTGTAAAAAACAAATTTTGAAGATTCACACAAATTTGCATTTCTCTCATGATCCCATGTCTAAAAAGTGTGTCTTTTCCCTACATCTATTTGCCTAAAGCCACAAAACATACAGTGTGTAAATACAGTATGTGCTATCTGCCATCATGGGATATCAATGTACGCGTTTTGTGGGTGCAACCCCTTCCTCCAAGCTAAAGTACGTAAGAGGAAGGGGTCGTACCCCGAAACACATCCATTGATCCCCCATGATGGGAGCTAGCACATGTTTACACACTGGATCTTAACCACCTCGCACCCGCTCTATAGCCGAATGACGGCCGTAGGGCAGGCGCGTTCGTCCAGGAGGCCGTCCCTGGACGTCCTAATGTTCACTTCCGCAATGTGCGCCGCCGCGGGCGCGCATCGTGGAAGTTCTGTGTTCGCCGTGTCCCCCAGGGACAGGCAAACACAGATCGCTGTAAATGGCCAATCACAGCGGCCGTTTACAGCGCGATCAGCGTGTCCAATGGGAGATCATATCGTAAACATATGAGATCATCTCTCAGCGCCGCTCTCCCTCCTCACACAGACAGAGTGTGAGAGGGGAGAGATGAACGGCTGCAGCGGCAGCCGTTCTGCTTTCCTTTGTTTTGATATAAAAAAAAAGTAAAAAGTAAAAAAAAAAGTGCCATCCTCCCCCAGCAGTGCCATCCATCCTCCCCCAGCAGTGCCATCCATCCTCCCCCAGCAGTGCCATCCTGCCCCAGTGCCATCCTGCCCCAGTGCCATCCGCCCCAGTGCCATCTACCCCAGTGCCATCCACCCCAGTTCTACCTGCCCCCAGTGCCACCTGCCCCCAGTGCCACCTGTTGTCAGTGCCATTTGTCCCTAGTGCCATCTGTCATCAGTGCCACGTATAAGTGCCATCTGTCATCAGTGCCACGTGTCATCAGTGCCACATAGTGCCAATTGTCATCAGTGCCACGTATTAGTGCCATCTGTCATCAGTGCCACGTATCAGTGCCATTTGTCATCAGTGCCACCTGTCAGTGTCACGTGCCATCTGTTGTCAGTGTCACGTGTCATCAATGCCACTTATCAGTGCCATCTGTCATCAGTGTCACGCGTCATCGGTGCCATGTATTAGTGCCATCTGTCATCGGTGGCACATATTAGTGCCACGTATTAGTGCCATCTGTCATCAGTGCCACGTGTCTTCAGTGCCACGTATTAGTGCCACGTGTCATCAGTGCCACGTGTCATCAGTGCCATGTATAAGTGCCATCTGTCATCAGTGCCACATATTAGTGCCATCTGTCATCAGTGCCACGTGTCATCAGTGCCACGTATAAGTGCCATCATTGCCACGTATCAGTGCCATCTGTCATCAGTGTCACGTGTCACGTGTCATTGTCCTGGTGCTTCAAAAGTGTAATAAATAGTCAACAAGTTAGATGTGTAATTTATGTTCCTAGAACACACGATGGCGCTACCTGCATGTTGGGCCTCTCTATGTGGCCAGGCTGTGAAAAAGTCCCACACATGTGGTATTGTAATACTCAGGAGGAGTAGCAGAATTTTTTAGGGGGTGTCATTTGTGGTATACACATGCCATGTGAGAGAAATAACCTATTACAATGACAATTTTGTGGAGAAAAAAAAAATGAAAAATCTTAATTTTGCAAAGAATTGTGGGAAAAAAATGACAACATCAAAAAGCTCACTATGCCTCTTACGAAATACCTTGGAATGTCTACTTTCCAAAAAGGGGTCATTTGGGGGGTATTTGTACTTTCCTGACTTGTTCGGGTCACAAGAAGCGAGATAGTCCACCAGTACAGCAGATGTGATCAATTTTGTGCGATTCGCACCACAGCTTGTAGACACTAACTTTCACAAAGACCAAATAATATCCACAAATTTGGGTTATTTTTACCAAAGATATGTAGGGAATAACAAAAGGGGCCATGAGGGAGATGCTCCAAAAACTGGAGACCTCTATCAGAACAGATATTAGTATGTTAAGAAGTGACTTGGGGCATATACTAACGAGAGTAGAAGCCGTGGAAGAAAGAACTGAGAACCAAGAACAACAGCTAAACAAAGTACAGTCGCAAGTCAATTTAATCTCTCGGAATCAGAGAAGAATTCTCTATCGACTCGAAGATCAGGAAAATAGAAATAGAAGATTAAATCTGAGAATAAGAAATGTCCCAGAGAACAAGAAAGAAGATTTAAGGGAGGTTTTGAAAGACATATTCCGCCCCATATTGGGAAATGTAGAGGAGGCACTCCCCATGTTAGAAAGGGTGCACCGGGTCGGGAGGATAAGATCCGAAGAGACAGGAAGTGGAAGACCTCGTGATATCATAGTAAGGTTTGAACACTATGAGGATAAAGCGGAGATCTGGAGGAAATTAAGGGGAACCCCCCCATTAAAATATATGGAAATAGAAATACAAATCTTCCCGGACCTAGCATATGAGACCCTATCCAGAAGACGTCTTCTGAAACCTCTCTTGGAACAGTTGAAAACACGGAATATTAGATACAGATGGGGCTTTCCGGCTTGCCTGTTGGCATTTAAGGATGGAACAACAGCGAAATTAAGCTTCCCTGAAGAGTTAAGAGAATTCTGTGAAAAATTGGAGATTCAAACTCCAAGTCTACCCGGTTGGACAGATGAGCTTGAAGAAATATTTTAAAAGTCACTCAATCTAAATGTTGAAGCAGGAGAGGAAGAGATAAAAATCTCGGGGGAGATGGGGGGGGGGGGCGGAGAGGGAAGGGGATGTACGAGGTCTGATTGGCTGGGGGAGGCAGTCCCATTCCCCCCCTTATGAGGAGATACATCAAAGAAGGGAGGGAAAGGAGGCAATAGGCGAACCCCACCTTAGAGCATTAAGACTTAGAAATGGCCAGAGATTTGAGGCCAATTGATAAGTCGAGGGCCGCATGGTGGCCAAAACCAGGGGGGGGGGCGGGGGTGGGGCGGATGGGGAGGTGGGCGGGAGAGAGGGGCATGGGAGGGAAGGGAAGGGAGGAAGATGTCAGTAGTGAAACCCTGAGGGAAAGAGGAAAAGAGGGAAAAGAAAAAAGAAAACATGGTCAGGACAGAGAATATGGATAAAAGGAAATTGGAATTAAATTTCCTGTCTTATAATATTAGGGGGCTCAACACAGCAAAAAAGAGGCATAAAATCCTGGCAGAATTAAAACAGCTAGAGGCAGATGTGATCTTTCTCCAGGAGACACATATAACACACACGTCAAGGAGTAGGCTTTATTCTAAAGATCACCCGAAATGGTACTATGGGGATACGATCTCAAAGAGGGCAAGAGGAGTAGCAATAGGATTCGGTAAAGATATTCGATTCACTGTAGAAGGAAGAGAAGCAGACCCAGAAGGAAGATATTTATTCCTGAAAGGAAAATTAGGAAATATTGGTTATACACTGGCTAACATTTACTCCCCAAATAAAAACCCTATAAATTTTCTGAGGGGAATACTGGCCAAAATACAAGAATTTAAAAGTGGCCATGTAGTTATAATGGGAGATCTGAATCTCTGTCTAGACCCCGTACTTGACAGCACGTCCCGGGTACTGGGAAGGAATAGCACTCAATTAAAAAGGTTAATTCAAAATTTGAATAAAAACCAACTAGTTGATGCATGGAGGGCACAACACCCCAAAATAAGGGACTACACATTCTTCTCCCCAGTGCACGGGACGTACTCAAGGATTGATTATATTCTTGTGGAACACAGAGCCCTAGAGATGGTACTAGAAACAAGTATAGAAATAACAACACAGTCAGATCACGCGCCTTTAAAAATGAAAATGCAGATTCCCGGACAAAGTAAATGTTTCTCTAGGTGGCGACTAAATGACACGCTGATTCTTGATAAGGAGGGGGGGGAAGTAGTGAGTAAGGAATTAGAGAAGTACTTTCTGATGAATGAGACCGAAGGAATCTCTGGGCAGGCCCTGTGGGATGCCCATAAGGCGTATATTCGGGGGATTTTGATTGCACGAGGCGCGCAGAAAAAAAAAGAACGTATAGAGAGGGGCAATAAACTCAGAGAGGAAATCCTCAGAATAGAACAACAACATAAAATGGGGCTTACAGATAAAAAGCTATATCAAAAATTAACGTCCAGGAGAGAAGAACTACGTGGGTTAATGGAACAAGAAACTAAAAAATATTATAATCAACTTAATAAAGTGAGGTATCAAGAAGAAAACAAACCCACTAAATATCTAGCCAGGATGCTCCAAAAGAAAAAAGCTACGAACTACATAGAGAAAATTCAAACAGAAACCGGGGACATGGTATACTCTTCAAAAGAAATAGCCGAATCATTCAAAACATACTACGGGAAATTATATGCGGTAAAAAACAACTCGATAGATAAAGAAGGTAAACTAAAAGAAACTGATAAATATTTAAATAAGGCGAGACTCCCCAGGATCAGTGAAATCGATAAAGAATATTTAGAAAACCCCATAACGGAAGCAGAGATAAATGAGGCATTAGCGGAATCAGCCCCTGGGAAAAGCCCGGGACCAGACGGTCTGACAATTAGTTACTACAAGAGGTTTAAGAATATCCTAGTACCGAAACTCTGTAAGTATATGAACGGGATTGGGACAGAGTACGCCATGAGTAAAGAGGCGCTGTCTGCCTCAATAACGATCATATGGAAAGAAGGAAAAGACGAGACCAAGTGCGCAAGTTACAGACCAATATCACTCCTAAATGAAGATACTAAACTATTTGCTAAGGTGTTAGCAAATAGAATGAAAAAAGTAATGAATATACTAGTACATCCAGATCAGACTGGGTTTATCCCCGGGAGAGAGGGAAAGGACAATGGGGTAAGAACTTTATTGATTCTATCTCAAAGGAAGAAGACGGAACCCCCGGCGCTACTATTATCAACAGATGCCCAAAAGGCCTTTGATAGAGTCGATTGGGGATTTATGTTCCAGACAATGGATAAAATGGGCATAGGCCCTAGGATGGCCAAATGGATTAAAATGATGTATGATCACCCGACAGCGACTGTAAACATCAACGGGTTGCCCTCCTCTTCCTTTGAGATGGAAAATGGGACCAGACAGGGATGCCCACTGTCTCCTCTTCTTTTTGTGCTCTCGTTGGAACCCCTACTCGCGACAATCAGAAACAACCCGGAAATAAGCGGAATTAAGGCAGAGCAAGAGGAACATAAACTCGCAGCATATGCAGACGACGTGTTGTTTTATATAAGTAACCCAGTAGATTCTCTGCCCAAGATAACAAAGGCCCTGGATGAGTACGGGAAATTATCAAACTTCAAAATCAACCAAATAAAATCTGAAATCCTCAATATAAATGTAGGTGCAACGGAAGTACAACTAATCCAAGAACAAAGTAAATTTAAATGGACAAAAGATCTGAAATACCTGGGAGTAAAATTGGCAAACACTCTGGATAAGATATACCGCCTAAATTATATCCCTTTATTGAATGAAATAAAAACTGAACTCAGAAGAGCAAGTAATAGACCGATCTCGTGGATAGGTCGAATAAACGTGTATAAAATGTTTATACTTCCAAAAATTGTATATAAATTCCAGATGTTGCCAGTTGAAATCCCACCCAGCTATTTCAAAAAATTAAAAGCAATAATGAGCAAATTTATATGGAATAATAAAAAACCTAGGATCTCCCATGGAGTATTAAAACAAGAAAAAGGGAGGGGAGGATTAGCGGTCCCTGACTTACAGTATTACTATCAGGCGGTAGTCTTATCAAGAATTGTGGAATGGGTAAAAGGGAAAAAAAAAGAGGAAAAAAGATGGGTTAATTTAGAATACACATACAGTAAAGCACAATTAAATAAGATAGTATGGAATCCCCCAAAATACAGGGCACTAGATATAGACACAAATAAGTTAACACAGATTGCACTGAAGATATGGGATAAGGAGTATAAAAGATTAAATGGACACTATAATTCGCCACTGATAACTTTAAAAGACAACGAATATTTCCCACCGGGTAGAGGGGTGATAGGAGGGAACTGGATAAGACTAGAGGGGACACAAATAAAAGATATATTTAAAAAAGGGAAACTTCTTTCACATGAAGAGTTAGTGCACATGGGATTTATGAGAAGGGATAGGTGGCGATATCTCCAGCTGACCCGTTTCATAGAAAAACTACCCCAGCCGATTAGATCTGAAAAGGATTTGACAGGGGTGGAACAACTTTGCACGGCTGGCAATGCAAAGGGTATAATATCAAAGCTATATGGGCTACTGATGCGGACCAGCTGGAAAGATACGCCGCCATATATAAACAAATGGGAAAGGGAATTGGGATCACAAAAAGGTAAAGAAACAATAAATAAAATACTGAAAATGACACACTGCTCGGCAAGGGATAATAAAACAGCTGAGATGAACTACAAACTTATCTCCCGATGGTATAACACCCCGGATAAGGTATCTAAATTCCAGCTAGGCGGGACCGCCGAGTGCTGGCGGGGCTGTGGAAAAATAGGTACCATGACACACATTTGGTGGGAGTGTGCCAAAATTAAACTATATTGGGAAAAGATCCTTCAAATGATTAAGGAAATAACTCAAACAGCATTGAAACCAGACCCCTGGGTAGTTCTCTTTCATGGCTCGGAGGCAGGGGTTAAACAATACCAGGACACAATCATACCGCATCTATTAAACGCTGCGAAAAAACTGATTCCTAAAAAATGGCGAGAGGTAGAGTGCCCAACAACATGGGAGTGGGTAGATGCGGTAGAAGAAATATATAATATGGAAAGCCTGTGTCTGAGAGAAGAAGAGGATAGGGTAATATTTCTAAAAAAATGGAGAGGTTGGAAACAATTTAAGCGAGATTGGAGTTTCTCCGCACAATTAAGACCATAAAGACCAGGAAATCAGGAGCAGGGACACTATTGACAAGGGGAAAGGGGAGGGGGGGGGGGGGGGGGGTAGTATAACTTTAACATAATTGTTAGTGAAACATTGGGAGTAAGATATAAGAATAGTTTTAAGAAATATGAAATAAAAGTTGGATAAATGTTTTACATTTAATTATACAAGTAAGTAACAAGAAAATAGCCACAATGATGTGAAGATTCAATTCTAAGAGACAACAATGAACGTTAAGTTGATTTATAGTCTCAGGTAAAGATTCGCTGATGTGGCAAAAAAAAAAAAAAAAAAAAAAAAAAAAAAATAAAGAAAAAAAAAAAAAAAAAAAAAAAAAAAAAAAAAAAAAAAAAGCTCACTATGCCTCTTACGAAATACCTTGGAATGTCTACTTTCCAAAAAGGGGTCATTTGGGGGGTATTTGTACTTTCCTGACTTGTTCGGGTCACAAGAAGCGAGATAGTCCACCAGTACAGCAGATGTGATCAATTTTGTGCGATTCGCACCACAGCTTGTAGACACTAACTTTCACAAAGACCAAATAATATCCACAAATTTGGGTTATTTTTACCAAAGATATGTAGCAGTATAAATTGTGGCCAAAATGTATGAAGAAAATCTTATAATTTGCATAATTCTGTCACAGAAACAAAGAAATATGCGTTTTTTTTTCAAAATTTTTGGTCTTTTTTCATTTATAGCGCAAAAAATAAAAACCCCAGAGGTGATCAAATACCACCAAAAGAAAGCTCTATTTGTGGGAAAAAAAGGACAAAAAATGCATTTGGGTACAGTGTTGCATGATTGAGTAATTGTCATTCAAAGTGTGAGAGCACCGAAAGCTGAAAATTGGTCTGGGCAGGAAGGGTGTTTAAGTGCCCAATAAGCAAGTGGTTAATACAGAAAGGACAATCCACTTGTAGTGCAAAGTGGTTTTACTTTTTTTAAATAAGCCAAAGTGTGTCAACATGTTCCCATCATGGGGGATCAATGGACGTGTTTTGAGGGTGCAACCCCTTCCTCTCACCTACTTTAGTTTTGAGGAAGGGGTTGCACCCACAAAACGCGTACATTGATATCCCATGATGGCAGATAGCACATATTGACATACTGTGTGCATCTTCAAAATTTGGCTTTGCAGATACTTTAAAACTTTTAAAAAACGTACAACAATAATGAAAAAATTTAATTTAGATTTTGCCTAAAACATCAATGATGTTGCTCATTTTTTTTTAACATCATTGATATTTTGCTTGAGCATTTATAAATCCCGATTGCACACCATGATCTCACTGATGAGTACTTGTGCACTTGCACTGTTGAAGTGAGTTTCTTCTTCCACAACATCCACATCACCTAAAAATAAAAAAACACACCATGTATTATAAATATGCAGGCATCAATCTATTACCTGAAGCTGTGAACTCAGGCACTGACCTGCTGTCGACACCATTTCGACCACTTGCTGAACCTCTGCATCCACATCCTCAGGTTCTGCATCCACATCCTCAGGTTGTGTGCTGAGTTCCCATTCTTCAGGAGTTGTGGGGGTCCTCAGATGTCACGATTCTTTTCTACCCTATGTGAAAACAAAAATGGTATACTTAGCAGACAGATTTATGAGGCTAGAAATAGTAATATGAAACATTGCTTGGAAGTGTCGTCCAATTGTCTGTTTTGGCAGAGTCCCAAGCTGAAGACATGATGATTTTTCACTTTCAAAAGCTGGAATACTTACCTGTTTTGTGCAGGTTTCTTACATGGAGAGACTCCTAGTATCCACTGGAGCACCTGTGTGGGACAACATAAAAAGGTTGTCATGGTGTCCCACACTAGTGCTTCTGCATCCAAATGTGTAAACAGCTGCTGAGTGTCCTCTCCTTACACTGAATCAAGTTGTCATTTCATTATAGTTTCAAACACATCTAGACAACAATGTAATAAACTATTTTTTATCAAAATAGGCATGAACAAATGTAGTTAACCTGCATCTGCCAAAAACATCATATTAGTGGGCGAACAAACAATGTTTAATCCGAACGATTACTGTGCCCACGAGCCTCAAACTTGGCATTTTAAACTGTATAACAGTAAAGAAAAGCACATGGACCAGCACTAAAGTAATAATAATAATAGGAACACACAACAAATACCCTTTTGCAGCACTTTCCTGATCCTTCTATACTGATTCTGCTCCCTCAATTTCAGGTCTGACCAGCGTTTCCTCAATTGATCCTTGGATCGTCGTACCCCAAAAGTCCTGTGCAGACTTCTCACAACTTTATCCATGATCTTGGCCTTTCTCAGATTTGGATTTTTGTATGGTCCATGATTTCCATCATAGTCGGTCCTCTTCAAGATTTCCACCATCGCCACTATCTCTTCAAAGGACATATTTGAGGCCTTATATCTCCTCCTGGAACTGCCTTGCTCTGGACTTTCCTCGTCGTTGCTGCTCTCAGCACACACCTGCTGTGTCTCTGCCATGTGCTCTCCCTCTGCCCTGAAAAGAAGAGGCGGGAAATACATTAAAAAGAAGGACAGGGGCCAAGTTTCACACGGTGTATATAAAGCGGAATATTCGGGCAACGTACGTACAGTCTGTAAGTGGAGGAAGGAGGATCATTAGCACTGATCATTCAAACAAAGACACAATTGTAACTTGGGGCATCACTGGTTAGTGGCCTATACTACTTAGAGATTGAGGCCTATATTGGGACAAGATTAGGAGAGTTTAGCCTGACATTAGGGTTTGTCTTGAGTTGTGTCTTGCAGATAAAATGGTGGATAAATTCACAGATCTTGACTTCCTGCCCAACTTCATCGACAAGTACAGGGAGCTGCAATGTCTCTGGCAAGCCCAATGCAAGGACTATTCGAACAAGCAAAAAAGGAAGGCAGCACTGGTTAAACTGTTGGAATTGGTGAAGCCGGTGTATCCCATGGCAGACATCAACTATTTGAAGGCCAAAATTGGTAGCCTGAAGAGCACATATAATAGGTAGCGCAAGAAGGTCCAGGATTCCATGAGATCCGGAGCAGCAGCAGATGACATATATGTCCCCAGGCTGTGGTACTACGACAGACTGAGTTTTTTGTCAGACCAGACGGAACCCAGGTTATCACTATCAACACTTCCTTCAACACTTACTGTACTTTCAAATCAGCTGAGTGAGGCTCCAGAAGTCCAACCTGGGCCTTCCACCCAGGAAGAAGATGTGGAGGAGCCCAGATTGACCCAGGTATAGCATTGTTGAACATATTTCTTGTGAAAAATTGAATGATGTTAACTAGATGTTATTGATCACTAATTTCTGATTTAACAAAGTGGTTTACATATCAATAGACAGTAGTAGCCAAAAATGATTGGGACAAGAATGAAAAATGCTGGTGTCAGAATGATAGTCTTTTCTATTTGGTAACATTCAATTTGCAACAGTCATTAGCTCAAAATTGTGTGTGATTGCTGACCAAAAACCTAAAACTATGTACCATTTTCATACACAGGAAAGTCTCAGTCAGGAGGAGGCCGTGGCAAGCAGCCTGACGAAATCCCAGGTTCCTCCCCCCAGCCGTCCAACCAAAAGGACCAGGAAGGCAAGGAATCTTGAGGAGTCCGCGGCTGTTTTTCTCAAACAGGCTACTGCGGCACACGACCCCTAGTGTCTAAGAGGCATTTGGATTTGTCATTGCAAGCAAACTAGAAAACATGGAGGAAGGTCACTGCACACAATTTGAAGAACTAATTTTGAAGGCCCCAAACAAGGGGTCGAGGGGTGAACTCACAACTCAAACCAACCTGTGTAAGTTGGACCATAGCATTCAGTCCTCTCCAAAAGCCTCTGTCCCGGCTAGGTCTGTCACATTTCTCCCCCATCAAAGGTGGACTAACACTCCACCTCCACCTGGTCTGGACATGTGTTAGTCGGGCAAAATGAACTCACATAGTCTTCTGCTGGGGGGGTTGCTAGGTGGTGCCTCCTCTACAGAAACGTCTATTAAATCCCCAGTCTCTGGAATTGCTAAAAGTGTGGGACAGAGGTCTTGGACCCTCTGTCCAGTGAGCAGCGCTTCAGCTGAGGAAGTTCCTTGCAACTCCACAGAGTTGCTGGCAGAAAATCACATGTCCCTGTCAGTGTTTTGGGAGAAAGGCCAACTACCTCTTCTCTCAAGAAGGCCGAAGCCACTGTCGGTGTTGAAGTTAGCAGAGCTCTGCCCTGTTGTCAGCACTTCAGGTTTTGGGATGGCAATCTCCGGAGTTTCCACTGCCGAATCTCTGGCATGCTGCGGAATGTGTTCTACCAGCTTCCTGTATGCCCTTTCCAGATGTTGTTCCTTCCTTAGCAAATGGTCCAGATCAGGTTTAAGCTCTGAGACCCCTGAAAGACCAAGCATAGCCTCTCTATGTTCTCGCAGGTCCTCAAGGGTAGGTTCCCCTTCATCGTCAAACACAAAACGATCTGTAAGGCTCTCCCACAGCAATCCAGGGCCTCCAAAGTCATATCCCTCCAGAGAGCATTCTGTTGCCTCCCCTAAATATCTCTGCTCAGCGTGCCATTGCAGAGCCTGATAATGACTGTCCAGCTATATCTCCTTCTGGGCCAGCCTGTCCAACTCAGTCACTTGTGTGTGCAGGTGTGTGCACGCGCGCATATGGGCGCACACGTGCACATTGTCAGGAAGGGCATGCCAGTATTGAAGATGAGAATCCAAGACAACCTGAGAGATTGCCGCCCGTGCGCATGCATCTTTGGGCGCATCAGCGCACCCGGTAACATCTTTTGGGGCCCAACAGCCTATTTAAACACTGCCAGTGCACAGACTCGGTGCTGTCTGCTCTACAGCATTCCCGTGTGTTCCTGCTACCTACATCTTATTACCTGTTCCTGTTACCCGACCGCTTGCCTCTGACGATTCCTGCTATCCACCTGCACTCAACCCGGCTTGTCTGGCCACCGCATCTGCCTGTTCATTCTGCTACCTCGCTGCCAGCCCATCCCCGACCTGGCCTGCCTGCGTGTCCGCCAGTATATGACCCGGCCTGCCTGTACCATCCCTCTTGTCTGCCTTGAGAATCCTGCTGAGCTACTGCTCCCCCTACAGCTGCTTCGGATTCCGCTGTCTGCAACCAGTCAGGCACTCCTGCCACTCTGCACTCCTGCACTCCCTGTCTGCTCTACCGGGGGGCCTCGAGTCAGAGGTGTAAGAGAGGCCATCCACTGCATATCAGGCTCTACCGTCAGGTATGAGACAGTAGCAGACAGCCATGTCTGAGCCTGCGCAGGGACCCTCTCCCATGGAGTAACTTTGCCAGCACCTGGCCAGCCTGACGCAAGCTGTCAAAGACTTACAACAGGGCTATACCCAGCTGGAGGGATGCATACAGACTCTGTCCGACTCTACGGCCGCCCAAGGGCCCCCACAAGCATCCTCTTCCTCACAAGGAACCTCCTCTTCTCCAGCAGTGGTCATGCTCCCACCTGAGCCCAGAGTACCAACCCCAGACAGATTCCTGGGTGAATGCAGCAAGTTCAGGGTGTTCCGGAACGCATGCGAACTCTACTTCGCCCTTCAGCCCTGCACCTTTTCTTTGGAGGCTACTAAAGTTGGCTTTGTCATCTCCTTGTTGCAAGGTGAACCGCAGTCCTGGGCCCACCGTCTCCTGGAGAAGAAGGCCGAATGTTTATCGGACTTAGCCTCTTTTTTTAGTGCCATGGCCCAGCTGTATGAAGACCCCCAGCAAATGGCTTCTGTAGAAGTGGCTCTTCACTCATTAAAACAGGGTTGTAGTGTGGTGGAAGACTATGTTTCAGAATTCAGACGATGGCCTTTTGATACCAACCAGAACAATGCCGCTCTACGCTACCAGTTCTGTATGGGTCTCTCCGGCCCGCTCAAGGATGAACTAGCTTGAGTGGGGGTACCCTCTACCTTGGAAGCCTTGATTGACCTGTCCATTCGGATTGATCGCCGTCTGAGAGAACGAAGGTTGGAAAGAACCGCGGGTCCATCCCGGCCGGTATGGATGCTAACCCGGGTACCCAGCTCCTTCAACCCCGCTCCACCAACTCCTGTCACACCCACTCCTGATGCTCCAGAACCCGTGCAGCTTGGATTACTAAGCCCCTCTCGCTCCACGGAAGAACGACAATGTCATCGCCAGCAGAACCTATGCCTGTAATATGGGGGATAAGGACATTATGTGAGGTCATGCCCAGTTAAACCTCGTAAGTGCCTTTCAACCACTTCTTCTTCTCCTCCTCTGAGTGTGCTCAACAACTCCGCTCATCTTACTCTCCCCATTTCATTACAGCTGCCAGGAGGGACTATTCAGACTTCCACAATAATTGTTCCCGGGGCCTGCAGCTGTTTTGTGGACTTGACCTTTGCCACCAGACATCACATCCCGTTACAACCCAAGTCTCAGAAGCTCTCTGTCCATCTAGCCAATGGGTCCATTATTAAATCTGGAGCAGTCACTTATGAAACCATTCCTCTACTCACCACCATTTCCAAGGATCATCAGGAACTGCTATGTCTGGATGCCATCGCTTCTCCCTTGTTCCCGGTCATCCTTGGTATGCCTTGGCTGAAGGCCCACAATCCCCACATTGATTGGGCAACAGAAGGGATCAAGTTCTTCTCCCCTTACTGCATCCAGTACTGCCTACAAACCCCCTGTGGGGTACCTGCTCTGCAATGCCTTGACATGGACTCTGAGACCCTCTTGTATCCACAGCTTATCATGACTTCCTAGACGTGTTTAGCAAGAAAGGGGCAGAGATCCTTCCTCCTCATCGGTCTTACGACTGTCCAATAGAACTCCTGGAGTCGAAGTTCCTTTTGGGAGAATCTTTCTCCTGTCCGAATGTGAGCTGGTAGCCCTAAAAGACTACATTGATGACAACCTTAAGAAAGGGTTCATCCACCCTTCCACATCTCCGGCGGGGGCAGGAATTTTCTTTGTGGAAAAGAAAGACCACTCTTTGCGGCCCTGTGTGGATTACTGGGAACTCAATAAAGTTACGGTTAAGAACCATTATCCGCTTCCAATAGTACCCCAACTTTTTCAGAGACTTGGTTCTGCCACCATATTCACAAAGCTGGATCTTTGGGGCGCATATAATCTAGTGCGCATTCGAGAAGGCAATGAATGGAAGACTGCATTCCGCACACGTTTTAGGCATTTTGAGTATCTCGTAATGCCCTTCGGACTATGCAACTAACCTGCCACCTTCCAGCACTTCATTAATGACGTCTTCCGAGATTTCCTGGACTTGTTTGTTATTGTATATCTTGATGACATACTAATTTTTTCTTCCTCCTTAGACAACCTCCACAGACATGTCAGAAGTGTACTAACTCCCCTTCGGCAACATGGACTATATACGCCAAGCCTGAGAAGTGCGCGTTTGAATGCCAGAGCATCCAATTCCTGGGCCTGATCATATCCACCGAGGGTATCAAGATGGACACCCAGAAGGTCACAGCTATCCTAGACTGCCTCACTCCCAGTGACAAGAAGGGCATCAAACGCTTCATAGGTTTTGCAAACTTCTACCGAAAATTCATTCGGGGGTTCTCAGCAATCATTGCCCCTATTACACAACTCACCAAACAAGGTTCTAAGTTTCCGGTGGTCCCCAGAGGCTCAGGCTGCCTTCAAGGTGCTAAAGAAGCTGTTCACTTCTGCATCTGTTCTGAAGAACCCTGACTCGGCCCTACCCTATGTCTTAAAAGGGGATGCCTCGAAAACAGCAGTCGGAGCTATTCTGTCCCAAAGGCAGGGTCCCAAGGCTCTGCTGCACCCGGTGGCATTCTTTTCTCATAAATTGACAAGCGCAGAAAGGAACTACGACGATGGGTTTGTGAACTTCTAGCAATCAAAGTGGCCTTAGAGGAATGGAGACATCTCCTTGAGGAGGCTGCACACCCAATCTTAATCTACACAGACCACAAAAATATAGAATACTTAAGGACAGCAAAAAGATTAAGACTCCGGCAGGCCAGGTGGGCAATTTTTCTAGATTTAAATTTCATCTGACATATAGACCCGGATCAAAGAACGTAAAGCCTGACACACTATCACGCATGTTCAGCAGGTCTCAAGAAGCGTTCCCCCCCATTACGATTCTATCTTTGGGGAACTTCTTTCTTCTGCAAGGGGACTTAATGACCCAGATCAAGCAAGCCTCAGTGGGGGTTTCCGCACCACCTGGGACCACCTTATGGGCAAGGGAAGGGCTACTCTGGTATGAGGATAAGATCTTCATACCAGAGGGTCTACGAACAGCCACTATGAGTCTGTGCCATGGCCACATGCTTGTAGGGCATTTTGGCATTAGCAAAACCTCAGAACTTGTGCAGCGAACATTCTGGTGGCTCGGGTTGGCGAAAGACTGTAGGAGATACGTGGAATCCTGTACTACTTGTACCCGCAACAAGAGCAGCAAGTCGAGGGCTTGGGGTTTGCTGAAACCGTTACCAGTCCCGAACAGACCTTGGAGAATGATCTCAATTGACTTTATTGTGGAGCTGCCTCCATCCGAAGGCTACAGTACTATCTTTGTGATTGTTGATCGGTTATCCAAGATGGCCCACTTCCTCCCTATGAAGGGTACCCCCTCTGCACAAGAGACTGCATGGACATTTATCAGGGAAGTTGTAAGACTTCATGGGGTCCCAGCAAATATCATCTCTGACAGAGGGGTCCAGTTCACCTCCAGATTCTGGAAGGCTTTATGCAAATCTCCTGGAATCGAACTCTCATTTTCTTCAGCCTATCACCCGCAAACAAATGGACAAACAGAATAAATCAACCAAACCCTTCAACAATATCTATGCTGCTTCTCATCTTTTTCACAAGATGACTGGGTGTCCCTACTTACCCTGGCCGAGTTTTCCTACAATAAATCTGTTCACTCAGCCACGAAACGATCCCCCTTTTTCGCCAACTATGTTTTTCACCCCTCCTTAGTGTTTAACAATATTCTGGCTTGTCCCGTACCCGCAGTACTTGAGACGCTGGACTTCTTCAACTCCAATAATAAGCTGTTACAGGAGATGATGGCCAAGACCCAAGCTTACAACAAAGAGATCTTCGACAAGAAGAGGAGACGGGAGTTGAAGAGGGGAGTCCTGAATCCAGGTGACCAAGTCTGGTTAGCCACTACAAACCTGAAACTAAACTGTCCTTCATGGAAATTAGGTCCCAAATTTGTAGGGCCGTTCCCGGTAAAGAAGCGGATCAACAATGTCGCTTATGAACTTGAGCTACCTGACGCCTTTAGGATCCATCCGGTGTTCCACATTTCCTTACTAAAGCCTGCTGTTCCTAATCCGTTTCCAGATCGGAATACAGGTTCACCCGAGCCTGTGGTGGTAGATGGTGAAGAGGAATTAGAGGCATTCTTAGATTGCAGGAGAAGGAGGAATCAGGTTCTATACCCGATTAAGTGGAGAGGATACAGCCCGGAGGACAACTCATGGGAGCAAGAAACCAGTATTGCCAGATAGAGCCAGATTGAGCATCCGGATGCTGCCCGTTAGGGGGTCAATGTCAGGAAGGGCGAGTCCGTATGCAAGATGGTGGCCGAAGAATACAACCTGTGACCTCAGCCCCTGTTAGAACACCTCTGGTGCATCTGCACGCGCCTGTGCACATTGTCAGGAAGGGCATGCCAGTATTGAGGATGAGAATCCAAGACAACCTGTGAGATTGCCGCCCATGCATATGCACGCATCTTTGGGCGAATTAGCGCACATATGTGCACATGTGCGCACCCGCACCCAGTAACAGCTTTTAGCGCCCAACTGCCTATTTAAACACTGCCGATGCACAGACTCGGTGCTGTCTGCTCTACAGCGTTCCCGTGTGTTCCTGCTACTTGCATCTTGTTACCTGTTCCTGTTACCCGACCCAGCTTGCCTCCGACGATTCCTGCTATCCACCTGCACCCAATCTGGCTTGTCTGACCACCACACCTGCCTGCTCCTTCTGCTACCTCGCTGCCAGCCCATCACTGACCCGGCCTGTATCCTGACTATTCTTCTGCCTCCGCATCTGCTCCTGACGTGTCCTCCAGTGTATCACCCGGCCTGCCTGTACTATTCCCTCTTGTCTGCCTGGAGAATCCTGCTGAGCTACCGCACCCCCTACAGCTGCTTCGGATTCCACGGCCTGCAACCAATCAAGCACTTGTGTCACTCTGCACTCCTGTGCTACCTGTCTGCTCTACCAGGGGGTCTCGAGTCAGAGGTGTAAGAGAGGCCGTCCACTGCATGTCAGGCTCTACCGTCAGGTACGTAAGACACCCATTGCTCCCGGGGCCGCTTTCCCAGAAATGCCATCCGCAATGCCAGTTGGTCACTGGCCCATTGCTCTTGGGTTGGAAAGCACTTGCCCTGTTTTATACCAGCGAGCTGGAGGGCTCCAATCCAGAGCTCCATCTGAATCTGCTGTCTGAGCTCCAGGTATTCATCCTCAGACACATTCCTGGTGTATGCTAAAAGGACGATCCGCAGCCGCCCCGGGAACTCTGATGCCAGGTCCATATCTCTGCTGGGGTGACCGAAGTCTGCTATCCTGATCTTGGATCCAGGTGGAGGTTTGGATGTCCCAGACTGCAGGAAGCACTGCTTGCCACCAATGTGATGAAACGTCCCTACACTCCACTTGAGTGCTTTCGTCATATACCACTTCCTCCCAGTCTGAATATAGATATCAGATATTCCAACCACTCCCAAGCACAAAACAAGACAAGACTTGTTTCACTGCTGACATGGACTCTTTATTAGAACCAGAATACAGTCTTTTTATACAGTATAAGAGGAGGACCCCCTCCTGCTCATATTACTCTAACAATACACCTGTAACAAATTAACATGAGCTAATTAACTAATCCCTTTAAGCAACCAATGTGACTCTGTGCCCATCAGGATTTCACTACAGGTCAGACTTGTTGTCACACAGTAGATTACATTATCATAAGTACAACCACAGGACATTTTCTCACAATAGCAGGAACTCCACTAGGAGTCGGCCCGCCTCCTACATTGTACAGAGGACAATGCGATCAGCTCTCTCAATTAACATGTTGAGTTCAGAATCAACAACCAAGAATAGTCTTTGGGCATATACATGGTTCCCAGAGTCTGTGTGTCTTGGGGGACATAGACCTGAATCTAAAGTAACACCATCTCAAGGGTACCCAGGCATACAGCTCACAAAGAGCACCATTCCCTCAAATGCCAGGGCCCATAATCGCAAGTCAAGAGACTAGCATTCAGTCTCCTCCAAAAGCCACTTTCCACTCTAGGTCTGTCACATACACTGACTGCAGTGGGACAGCACTATTTATTAGCATTGTCCTCGCAAAGATGGCTGAGGAGGCCATCCAGTATTGCAGCATCCAATCAGACAGCTGCTCTCCTTTTGACACCTATGGTGACTTCACAGCAACAAAGTTCCTCTCATTCTTCATTCCCTCTGTAGAGCATCCAGCAACAAGGGGCCACCTACAGAGGGGAGGATAAACTGCACATGTCTACCAGTCTTTAATCTTCCAATTCCACAATCCAGTGTTGCTGCTTTCTCTTTCTCACCCTACTTTACATGATGCTGTTGTCACCCCGCCTCAACAATACCCTATTGCCTTCCCCTCTTTTCCACTATTAAATGGTCTCACTATCTCCTCCCTACTCCTTTAGTATCCAGGCCCACTGCCTACACTTACTATGCAGGACAGCAATCCAGGGAAGAGCTCAGTATTTAGGGGCTTAAATCATGTTTTTTATTTTTTATTTTTATTGTAGGTTTAATAATTTTATACATTGAAATGTAACATTTATACATTGTAATAATTATCCATTTATCTACAGTGTTCTATTCTATATGAATGCACCCTTATGCCACGTACACACGACCGGACTTTCCAACAGACTAGGTCCGACGGTCTTCCTGACTGACTTTCGGCAGAGTTCTGACTTTCCAAATGAACGGACTTGCCCACATACGAACAGACTAAGCCCGTTCGAAAGTCCGTCAGTTTTGACCGTGATGACGTAAGACGGAAATAAAAAAGGAAGTTCAGTAGCCAGTAGCCAATAGCTTCCCTTGCGTCATATTTGGTCCGTCGGACCAGCATACAGATGAACGGTTTTCCCGATAGGAATTGAGTCAGTCAGACAGATTATGTTCTATTTCTAGGTCCGTCTGATTTTTTAAACGAAAAACGATCGGATTAGCCCACACACTATAGGATTGTCCAACGGACTGATTCCAATGGACCTAGACTGCTGGAAAGTCCGGTCGTGTGTACGCGGCATTAGAGAAAGTTTGACATTTTCAAGGACATGTTTTTCTTCTCAGATTCTAACAAGTTTTGCTATTGCACAATTGCTAAAACTGTGAAATATGTTGGGCTCATTTGTTTAACAGAATGCAAATGATAAAGATTCTTTGTACAGTATTTTTTTTTTAGGTTAGCTCATGTCGTTTTCACAGAGCAGGCGTCATCATGTTCAGTTTATGAAATATTTATTAATTACAGTTAATTCTTTACAGGCGCTCTTTATAGCATACACATTAGGTACTTTAAAGGCAAATAAGAAAAATATAATAAACCTTTACACTAAAATAATTCCTTTCACCATGAACATCCGCACTGCCACAGCACACTTCACATAGTGCACATTGTTTAGCCCACAGTAAACTGTCTAGATCTAGGAAGGGGTCAGTTGGTTATGCTTGCCCTGCAAGGCAAACTGGGCCATTTATGCCACTGGTCTGGTGCAGTCTCTAAATTCTATGTAGGGATCTGCTGCTAGCTGGTAATATCACAGTGTAATGTATAATTATGTATGAACACTTCTTTAAAACCCCAGGGGAAGGTAGTGGAGAAAGAGAGAGCAATTCTCAGCCACATGTCCAACCATGCTGCTAAATGTTATAATTGTTTAACTGCAGCTGCCCAGAGCTTCTTGAGTGTGTTTTTGAAACCTTGTGACAGACGTATCTCTATCCTATTGTTGTTATCACACATGCACAGTGCCAGATAGCTAGGTCTGTGCTACCGTATGTGTGTAGGGGTCACCTTCCAGTATAGGGGTCACCTTCCAGTATATTAGTAGGTGAAACAAAATAAAATTACTGTGCTGTCATAAGAAAAAAGTGAATTAGTGAATGGATGAAAAATAAAACATGTTTGTTTTTAGAAAGCCAAGCTGCAACTTCCTGTAAGATACACACAAAATCAACAACTTTCTATATTGAGTTGCGCTAAACCTTCATATAAAGTGAATCCTTGCAATAAGCATTGATAATGCTAAATTATTTGTATGTAAAGTGACTCCGTGCACATAAAAAATTATTAATTCATTATCACATTTCATCATATTATAATTTTCCCAGGTATTATTCTGTGCTGATGTTTCAAAGCTACAGGACGATTGGCATCTCAGACTGAGTGAGAGAGAAGCTGTGAGGGTGTCCTGGCAGATGTGAGGGGGCAGTGCCAGGCTGTAGATATCTGAGGGCAGAGCTCATGTCAGTGCCAGGCTGTATAGACAGCCTGGCACTGACATGAGCTCTGCCCTCAGATATCTACAGCCAGGAAGTGGGAGTGGGTACCTGTCAAAACCAGGTACCCGCTCCCCCTGAAAACTGCAAAATGTGGTAGTGGGGGGAATGCAAATAAGAGGAGCTTCCCCTTTTGGGTGGAGCTCCGCTTTTAGACGTCACTCTCCTGTAAAAGCGACACTTCTCCACACAGACCATATTTGACTCCTTGTACTCCATGGCCCAACTTCTGTAACTCTTTAATTTGTACACTTCACTCTCTTCTGTGCAGCATTTATGAGCTGGTGCCTCAGAGCTTGCACTAAACGCTACCAGCCCAGTTACTTTTTACCTCATCCCTGTGACATTGATTCACATGTTAAACTTGAATGCTAAGAAGCTGGATGCTGTACATGTTTATTCTGTCCGAGGCCTCACTCCATCTTCTGTGATTTCCAGGCTGGGTTCCTAGAATATCAAAGTATATACCCACATTCCAGATACAGACATATGAGTCTATATCCCTTATGTCTGTGCAAATGCAGTTTTGCACATTTGTAAAGAGATACTTGTGAATCTATGCCAAAAGTCTTAATGAATGCTGCCAAATCCATTTGTTTTGGAGAAAACAATACCCTCTCCTGCTAAGCTCATGGTTCTGAAAAAAAAAGTTGATGTTAAATTTGAGCTCTGATAAGTTCCGGGGTATAGTTCTAATGGAAATATTTTTAACGCTTATCTGACTACAAAATGACACTAGATGACACCTGGACACCTAGACCTATGTGAGCTACATACCACAAGAGCATTTTGGATCCATACAGTTTTAGTGCACATTTAGTGCATATGCTATTGACAAGTATTGATGACCGTATTACTCTCCTACCCCCTTCCCCATTTTTTCGATGTTTTTTTTTTGTTCCTGTTCTCTTCCTTCTCCTTTGGTCAATCTTTTTATATGTCTTTCCCAACTGTGGAAAAACTGTCATTGAACATAACATAAAAAATTACTAAATCAAGAACAAGCATATTGACAGCTGCCAACATAGTCAATGCACTACAAGGGACCAGTACTGTGGACAAAATGTATCAGGGAAGAAGGGGCAGCAGTGCAGGGAATTTACTTTTAACTTTTTTAGCTATTCTGACCTCAGTAGCACCCCGATCTTTTTATCATCTTGTGGGCTTTTAAAGGGTGTAGGATATTAGTACCTTAGGGTAGATTTGAATCCCTCCCACCCACCTTTTTCACCTGCACAGCAAGCAAGTACTGAAAGACGTGATCTAGTGGTGAGTAAAAAAAGATCCATATTAGCAATCTTTATTGTTACCTTACTTTATACTATGACAAAATTGTTGATGCTTCTGCACACAATTACTCTACAACCCTAAAACACTTTTCTTTAAAGTGATTATAAACTTTTTCTTAAGTAAAGATAAAAAAGAGGTTTATACTTACCTGCTCTGTACAATGGTATTGCACAGAGTGACCCCATACCATCCTGCATTCAGTGTAGCCTAAATATACAGTGCATTCCATGGTGTATAGTTTCTAATACACTTCAGGCGGTGTGCACAGTACATAATACAGTGTGGTGTTGCAAAACAAAAAATACATCATGTCCAGCGGGCCACCAAGGAGAGGCAGACGCTCACAGGCCACTAAAGGAGTGCAAGCAACCTTTGTGTCTGTCAGTCAACAGTGGTGGTCGTGGACATGGTGCATCCTCTGCAGGTGGCCGTGGGGCACGCTTGTCCTTTTTTTCTGCTGCTGGCCATGTTGTTGAGCCGCAACATGCAGAACAGTTGGTGGAGTGGATAACAAAGCCATCCTCATCCTCCTCATCCTCTATCACCCAGGCTCAGAGTAGTTTGCCTTCCAACGCAGCTGACAAAGTGGCCTATTCCACCGGCTTCTTGTCCACAGTCACTCATTCCATAGCCCCACCATTATGCATGTAGGAGTCCCCAGAATTATTCGACCACAGGGCCAGTTATATGCTACTGGAGGCTCCGATGTTGGTTCACAGGTTGAGGAAGGGAGTAACGTGACCCTAGAGAGAGGGGGTTCCACAGAAGACCAAGAAATAGGCAGTCATGTTCCCCCAGCTGCAGCATACTGCCAAGTTTGCTCCAGTGATTAGGAGGGAAGGGATGATGAGTTCACTGACTGTACTTGGGTGCCTGAGAGAAGAGAGGAGGAGAAGGCACAAGTCCAACGAGGCAGGATGTCCTCTAAGGGACAACTTAAGGGCAGCCACCCTATTGCATCATACTGCAGAGCTCCGCAGGGCTCTGTTAACTCCCCACTGACTTTTAAAAGTTCCTTGGTGTGGGCCTTTTTTGACACGTCTGCAACAGATCGCACCATTGCTGTTTGCAACCTATGTCTGAAGCGGATCAAGAGTGGCCAGAACAGCAGCCACTTGGGCACCACATGCTTGTCCAGACATTTGACAACCTGTCATGCAGTCCGTTGGCAACAGCACTTCCCACAAGGCGGACTTCTCCTTGCTTCTCATCTGGGATCTCCAACACTACTATACCTCCAAAAACCTGCAATGAGAGGAATTAAGGTATAGTAATAGGTGTACTTAGTACTTACAGCCAATCTGCTAGCAGTACACCACCAATTGATTTTAGCAGGCAAATTTTCCTACCCCAGTTGCTGAACCATGAAAAGAAATTCGGTCCCAGCTATTCACATGCTCAGCATCTAAATGCTAGCTTAGCCAAATTGCTAGAATTGCTGCTTTTTCAGCTGGTAGACGCTGCCCCTTTTGTGAATTTGTGGAATGTGCTGTACCTCAGTGGCAGGTTCCAAAACACCATTTATTTTCACAGAAGGCTATTCCAGCTCTCTACAGGCATGTGGAAGCCAATGCTTTGGTCTCGTTGGACAGGGCGGTCAGCAGTAAGGTTCATGTTACCGCTGACACATATATTCAAGCAGGCATGGGCAGGGACATTACCTTTCCTTCACAGTGCACTGGGTAACTCTGCTGGCGGCTGGGAAGGATACAGGACAGGGTTCAGTCTTGTTGGAGCTTTTTTCCACCACCATGCCTCCAAAATGCTAGTGGTGATTCTGCCACAGCTCTGTCCTCCACCGCCTCCTTTTCTTCTTGAGCTTGCTCAATATGCAATTGAGCTACTGGCCTGTCCTGCATCCAGCATGCTTCCTGAAGGCACATTCAGTGCTGCTGGAGGGTTTGTAATGGATCAAAGAGTGAGCCTATCCACAGACTCCATTGATAGGCTCACATTCATAAAAATGAATCAGTCTTTGATCAGCAGCTATCAAGCACCTGATGCTGATGTAACTGATTGAATCTGCTATGGATCTGGGATCCCTTGAAGACTGTCTATGCTGACTATTCTATTCCTCTTCAATCTTGATGATGCTAGCTTCCAACAATATTTCTGGTTTAGGGCACCACCACCACCCCCCAAGACCTAATTATTTTGCCCCTGATTAACAGGGGCATGTAATTACAATTTTTGATATAATATTTTACAGTAGGGCCCATTCCTGCGCCCAACAAGAGTATCTTTGAGGGGTTACAGTGTTGTGGCACCACCACCACCACCCAAGGCCCAATTTCTCTGCCCCTGTTTAACAGGGGCATGTAATTAAATTTGTTTATATAATATTTCACAGCAGAGCCCATTCCTGCACCCAACAAAAGTATCTTTGAGGGGTACAGTGTTGTGGCATCACCAAAACCAAAGGCCCAATTTTTCTGCCCCTCTTTAACAGGGGCAGGAAATTGTAATCTTTTAAATAATAGTTAAGCAGGGCCCATTCCTGCGCCAAACAAGAGTAACTGTGAGGTGGTTACAGTGTTCTGGCACCACCAAAACCAAAGGCCCAATTTTTCTGCCCCTCTTTAACAGGACCATGTAATTACAATTTTTGATATAATATTTAACAGCAGGGACTGTTCCTGAGCCCAACAAGAGTAACTGTGAGGGGTTACAGTGTTCTGGCACCACCAACACCTAAGGCCCAATTTTTCTGCAGAGTATTTAGGGCAGGCCACACCATTTTTGGATGGCGAAAGCTAGAAACAGGAAATGGAGAAGGAGTAGAGTAAAGTAGGATAAGGTAGAGTAGTGCCCTCTGTCCATTGGGTCAGTTAGTCTGTGCCATCTCTTGGAGATAAGAGTCTGTGTATATAAAATGTTGCTAGGGTCTCCAGGTCTCCCAGAAGGTGCTCTATTGTGCAGGGTGACAATGAGATCCTCCATGTCTCTCAGTTCGTTCACTTTAGAATACCACAGGGACTTTTGCGGCGGGTTCCCCGATCTCCAACAGAGGGGTATACATGCCGTGGCAGCATTCAGTAGCTGAATGGTGAGAGAGGTCTTGTATTTCTTGATGAGTCATTCTGATAGGTAAAGCAAACAGGCCGCAGGGTTCCCCTCCAGAGAGACATTGGTCAAGTGTCTCATTGTGCGAGCCACCTTGAGCCAGAACAAAGTAAGTCTGGGACACGTCCAAAAGACACGTAGCATTGTCCCATCTGCAGTGCCACAATGCCAACAGAGGTTGGATACCTGCGGGAAGAAATGGTGTAGAGTGGTGGGTACTCTATACCGGTGAGTCGTTATTTTGTAGCAGGTCTCTTGAACTCTGGTGGCTATAGAAGATTTCTGGGAAAGGTGGAGAATCTTCTTCCTCTGGGTGTCAGTAAATTGAGTGCCGAGTTCCACTTTCCACTTAGAGAGGAACGGGGGAACAAACCCTTCTGCTGGTTGAGTCAGGGAGGAGTAGATAAGTGAGAGACAGTGCCACACTGGCTCCCCGCGATGACAGATGAGCTCTAGTTCAGTAAGTTGATGGGAGATGCCCAGTTTCCGCAAAGAGCTGCGTAGAAAGTTGCGCAGCTATAAGCTGCTACAGAAATCCAGAGGAGGGTCCGTCGCTGACACCCTAGCTTCAGAGGAAAGCTGTCCGTCAGGCCCCAAGAAGTTACACAGGCCAAGCCTAGTGCCCGTTGCCAGTCATTTAAGGTGAGGGCTCTGCAGGCCAGGTGAAAATTCCGGATTACCCAGAGCAGGCACCATAGGGGAGGGTAGTGGGGACACATTGGAATGCCGAAAGGCACCTCTAGCCACTAATAGAGTGCTGCTTAATGTAGGATTTTACGCGAGGTCCCTTGGCAGGGGTGTGGTAATCCAGGGACAACTCTTGGCCATGTCTCCGGAATCCTCCATTTCCATGGCTACCCAGTGCTTTGCTTCTGCATGGCAATGCCAGTCCACTAACCTGGTGAGGTGAACCGCCCTGTAATAGGCTTTAATGTCCAGGAGGCCAACCCCACCCCTACTTTTCGCAAAGGTAAAGGAGTTGAAGTATAATGCTTGCGGTGGGACCAGATGAACGCAAGGAACATAGAGTCTATTCGTTTGAAAAATGATAGGGGTAGACGGGTAGGTAGTGCCTGCATCACGTACAAAACCCTTGGCAATAGGGTAATTTTAAGGGCATTGCAATGACCAAACCATGCCATCATGAGAGAGTGCCAGTGTAGAAGGTCCATCTTGAGGCGAAGAAGCAGCGGGGCAAAGTATAAATCGCCAGGATCAGGGGTGATGTCAACTCCCAGGTATTGGATGAGGTTAGTCGCCCATCTCAGTGGAAAGGCCAATCGTAAACGTTGAACAATGTCTCTACCCACCGTTATATTGAGGATGGAGATTTGCTTAGATTGATTTGAGAGAGAGAAAGAGTACCATATTCCTGAAGGGATTAAAGCAAGTTTGGGAGGGAAGTAAGTGGTTCCGTTAGGAAGAAGATTAGGTCGTCCACGAATGCGGACACCTTATGGGACCCTGAGGGTTTTGAGTAGCCAATGATGCCTGAGTCCGCCCTTATTCTGCACAGGAGGGGCTCCAATGATAATATAAAGATCAGAGGGGACAGGGGGCAGCCCTGCTGTGTGCCATTGCGGATGTTAAAGAAGTTAGACCTCGTTTCATTTAATTTGACCACTGCAGTGGGGTGTGTATAAAGGCACAGTATCCACCTCAACATAGATGATCGAAGGCTAATGTGCTCTAAAGTGGCCCATATAAAGGACCAATGCACACGGTCAAAGGCCTTCTCTGCATCAGTAGACAGCAGGAGAAGGGCTGGTTTAGAAGTCCTGGCTGCATGGATCAGATTCACCACTCGGATGGTATTGTCCCGTGGCTTCTGCAACGGTACAAAGCCCACCTGATCTCTATGGATGAAACTTGGTATATGGGGGAGTAGTCAGTTGCCCAGAATTTTGGCAAACAGTTTTAAGTCCATATTCAAAAGTGCAATCAGGCGATAACTCCCATACCGCAGTGGATCTTTCCCCTGTTTTGGGATAAGGGAAATATAGGCCCTCAGAGTGTCTACCGGAAAAGAATTACCCTCTGTGATGGAATTGAGGGCACAGACTAGAGGTTGTGACAGCGTATCAAAGAAGGTTTTCTAGTTCATTGGAGTTAGGCCATCAGGGCCAGGGGCCTTTCTTGGTTTCAAAGTGGCTAGAGCCACTCCCAGCTCTGCTGCTGTGATGGGTTCCTCCAGCTACTCCCATACAGCACTGGGGAGTGATGACATGCCAGAGGCAGCTACATACGACTGAGGGGTAGAGCTACCTTCCACTGGGGGGCCAACAGAGAAGGGCCTGTCTAGGTTGTAGAGACCTTCATAAAAAGAACGGAACCCCATCGCTATGTCTGACAAAGTATTCAGCTTTTGTCCAGTGGAAGCCAGGATATGAGAGATATATGTTTTCGTACGTGGGCCTTGCAGAACCCTAGCCAGCAGCGACCCGGGTTTATTCAAAAATTCTTACATGGTACGATGTGCCCAAGCCAATTTCTGCTTCGTTTTAGGGAATAAAAGAGTTCCTCATGAGCTTTGAGGAGATCCTGAAAGGTTGCACGTGCAAGACTCGCCTTGTGCGAACACTCCAGGCTGCGTATCAAGGCGAGAAGTTCTTCCGTGCGATGGGTTCTCTCCTGCTTGAGGCGGGCTTCTGTTCTGATCAGCGCTCCCCTGACAACCGCCTTGTGGGCCTCCCAAACCACCAAAGGGTTGGTAACGGACTCCCCATTGATGGAGAAGTACTCCCGCAGGGTGTTCAGTATCTCGGAACAGGTTTCCTCAGACTGAAGCAGGGTTTTATTTAGTCTCCAGGATGGGGTGGACCGAGTCACTGGTCCCAGCTCAAGTGTCATGTGGACTTGGCGCATGGTCCGAGAAAGATATGACATCGGTGGAGGTAGACACCACTCTGTTTAGGTCTTTATGCGACAACAGCAGATAATCTAACCGTGAATAATTGTGGTGCACCTGGGAAAAAAAGGTATAGGCCTCGTTCTGCAAATGGAGCACCCGCCAGGGGTTCACTAAACACGAAGTGTGGAGACCTGTCTTCAGGGGCTTCAGACGCGAGTAAGATAGGTGGGAGGCACTGTGTGAGATGTCAAGGGATGGTTCCATAGCAGAATTAAGGTCCCCGCCACTTGAGGCGGGCTCCTGTTCTGATCAGCGTGCCCCTGACAACCGCCTTGTGGGCCTCCCAAACCTCCAAAGGGTTTGGGACGGACTCCCCATTGATGGAGAAGTATTCCCGCAGGGTGTTCAGTATCTCGGAGCAGGTTTTCTCCGAATGAAGCAGGGTTTCATTTAGTCTCCAGGATGGGGGAGGGGCTGAGTCACTGGTCCCAGCTGAAGTGTCATATGGACTGGTGCATGGTCCGAGAAAGATATGACATCAGTGGAGGTAGACACCACTCTGAGGCACCGTGTGAGATGTCAAGGGACGGATCCATAGCAAAATTAAGGTCTCCGCTGAAAACAAGCACCCCTTCTGAGAATTTCAGGAGCTCACAAAGAAGTCTCCACATGAATTGTGAATGATCCGCGTTAGGGAAGTAAACATTAGCGAAGGTGACCTGCACATCAGACACCATCCCCTCTAAAAAGAGGAAACAACCCTGCTCATCCGCTCACTGCGCCTCGAACGCCCATGGTATCGATTTGGCCAGCGGATGCTTACCCCCTTCAATTTAAAGATCGGGGAGACACTGTGGTAGGCCATCGGAAGAGTCACATTGGTCATTTTAGGAGTGCTATCATCACGGAAGTGCATTTCCTGTACGAATGCTACTTGAGTTTTGCCCCTGCACAGGTCAGCCAGAAGCTGCAATCACTTTTCCGGTGTTTTCGGGCCATGCACATTGAGGGAAGTGATCTTGAGGAGACCCATTATGTTGTGGAGATGACCACCAATGGATGAGTGGAAAGGTCCCAGTCAAGGGATCCCCCCTAGCCAGAATGCGGTAGCAAAAGAAAGAAAAAACAGGAAAGGGGAGAGGGAGGACGGCAGTGAAGGGAAGAAAGGCAAGCGAAGGAGGGGAGTTAGGAGAAGAGGGAAGAAAGGAGAGGGGAGGTGGGAAGGGAAGAAGGGGAGTGAACGGTTTCTGTCGTAAATATACTCTGGTCCCCGTTAGGCACTCTAAGTGTCCACGCAGGGGTTCACCATAATGGGCGGTGGTTGGAGTGTTAGAGCCTGCTCAAAGTTGAGCAGCGATAAGTCAGTAGATAAAATAAACAATACTAATGGAGATGCATGGGATGAGACCACAGAGAACCATATTGTGAGTAGCGTGTGAGCCAACATAACATAACATACATCAACTTAACTAACAGTAAGCAGTAACTGGAGCTATAAAGCTGAATGCCATCAGCTGCGACCATATGGTAGTGGTGCCCCGGTGGGTGCAGGTAAATCAGGGGGTCCTAGGCTCATGGCAATTAGTAGGTATTCTGCATCCCAAACCGGAGCACCAGGACCGAGGATGCATATGTATACCTGTAAGGAGGCTGTAATGGAAACACAGAATAACAGAACATAGTGGGAGAGACAGAAGCAATGTATGCAACTTAGACACCACCTACACCTATTACAGGCTAATGAGAGCAGCCAGGCAGGCCATAGTCTCCGCACCCTAATCAAAGAACAGCTTCTTTGGCATGCTGGGGTATGTGGGAGGGGATCAACGGTCCTGGAGTTAACTTAGAAAACACAAACCATGAAGAATTAAACATAAAACAGGACACTCAAGGTGCCCAGCTGGTAGGGGGGTTCAGTATGGCCAGGAGTCATTAATAGCTGAGAAAGGCCAAGAGTGTTGGAGCCTGATGCCTGCCCGTGGGCACCCAGCAAGTACACCCATTGCCCGTGCTGTCCACCCATAGGCAGGCATGCAGGGGAGTGGCGTACAGAGCAAGGCAGCATGGTGTCAGTTGAGGCCTATTGCCCTATGCAGCAATCTAAAATACATATAACGAGCAAACAAGTTCTGCCAGGGGCAGGTGGGGGCACCCATTGAGGCAGTTCCAGTAGGTCAGAGTAGATGGGATCCGGATGCTTCGGGAACCTGGGAAACGAATGGGATAGCCCAGTAAAGGACCATGAGCATAACAGTCATAATGTCTTACCAGTTCTCAGGGTGAAGAGAAGAATCAGGCCTCAGAGGACATTGGATGGGGTCTGACAGTCTACCGGAGAGTGGGGTCGATGGACTAGTTGTAGCAGGTAGTCAAACCAATTGGGGACATTCACAGCAGGCTTGTTGATGAAACTAAACAGGTTCGGGAGTTGGTCCGGTGAGCGGAGGTGAAACTCGGCACCCGCCTCTGGACAATTAGATGAAAAGGGTGACCCCAACAGTAGGTGGCTTCGGCTTCATGGATCACTTCATGGAGGGGTCGCATTAGCCCTTGCATGGCTCTCATTTGCCTGGAGATGTCAAGGTAAATCCAGATCAGTGCTCCATCCAAGTCAATTGAGCCCGTCTTCCAGGTCAGGCGTAGGATCTCCTCCTTTATGGTGAAAAAACGGACCCTACACAAGACATCTCGCGGAAGGTCTGTGGCCGCAGGGTCCTGTGATGTTGTGGAGGGTGCTCAGGGCCCCGGTATGTGGTGAACCCTATCCAGCTCCAACTTCAAAGCCGGTGGCTTTCCCAAAATCTTTTCAGGATGGCCACTACAGTGGCGCAAAGATCTGGCCCCATGGTGGCTTCAGGGATGCCGCGTAGGCACAGGTTGTTTCCTCTACTCCTGTTTTGCCCGTCGTCCAGCTTCAGTTGAACTTCCACAAGATGGCGGTGGAAGGCCCGCTTCTCGGTCTCAAGGGAGGTGATGCGAGCATCGTTGGTGGAAGTGGAGGACTCCGGGACAGTGACCTTCTCCTCCACTGTATGCACTTGCTGGTGCAGATCATACAATTCCCTTGAGAGAGCATTCACTATAGATGCCGCCATTTCCTGCAGGTCCTGCTTGGTAGGCAGACCTGCCACATTGTACTGAAGGGAGCCTTCTGGATTGCTGCCTGTCCCCCCTGTGTGATCAGAACTAGGCTGTGGGTCTGAGTTCGGGATTGCAGGAGACAGTATGGGAGAGAGCGATCTGTCAGTCTGTGCAGGATGATCGCCACCCGCAGCAGCTCCCGCCTGTGTACCTTTTTGCAATGAGTGGTGGCACTCGCTGGGGGGACTCATGGCGGCGCCATTTTAGGCGAGGCAGCAGGGGAAGAAGTGGTGTGTTGCCGGAGGAAATAATGTGTTATTTCGGAACCCCCCGCGTTCAGAGGATGCTTACGGTCCCCTGGCATGAAGTCCCGGCTCTCTCTGTCAATCCAACGGGCCGTTCTCAGGGCTTTCCAGTGCAGAGCTCTGAGATGAGTATCCTCACGCTTCCATTGCTAAGCCACGCCCCTCTATTTTTTATATATACTGTGATTCTGTACTTGCCAAATATGCTGCAGAAATCTCCCGCCAATAAGTCTGGCTGCATCCATTTTAATTGATGGCAACTGAAGCTGCTGCCTGTTCACTTCCTGGATTTACACAGACACACAGAGGAACACCTCCAGCTCTGCAGCTCTCATTGGCCTATGACTCATCCTCCTCCCTTCCTGGCAAACTCTCACATGGGTGAGAGCTGTGCATGGTCATAAGCCTAGGCTTTTTATCAGACAATAAACAGGAAGTGGGCTGTATAAGGTATTTACTGGAAGAAAACAGATGTTTTACTATCCAAAGTTAAAACAAAATGGGCAGAAGATGGAAAGATGAAAAAATGACTGATGGTCCATTTTAAGTGTAAAATCCTTTCTTGTGTAGACATCCAAAAGCCCTGCAACTGCTGCTGTGTGTCACCTCACCATCTGGGCTGTGATGTCAGCAGCCCTGGCCGGCTGGCACTATCATTAAAGTGGCACTCCAAAAGACAATGCTAAAATATTAGTTTTATAACAGCTTACCTGTAAAATCATTTTCTTTGATGTACATCAGGGGACACAGAACCATAATAATATATGTGGGTTATATATCAGACCGACAGGTGCTGGACACTGGCACGCCCCTAAGGTGTGTACTTCCCCCAAATAAAAAATAAAATTATTTCTGGGAGTCCTCAGTTTTGTAGCCAAGCAATACAAGTGCATAATAAGAAGGGAGAGAGCCCTGTGTCCCCTGATGTACATCAAAGAAAAGGATTTTACAGGTAAGCTGTTAGAAAAATCCTATTTTCTTTTGTTACATCAGGGGACACAGAGCCAAAGTAATTATTATGTGGGATGTCCCATAGCAATGGCAACTGAAGGAGGGGAGACAGAACAAAAAACAGGAGGCCAGAGGACTCATACTGCAGACTGCAATATACTGTGCCCAAAGAGAATATCCTAATGACCTTTAATATCGATTTGATAAAATCTGATAAACATATGAAACGAAGAGCAAGTCGCAGTCTTACAGATCTGAGCCATAGAGGCCTGATGATGCACCGCCCAAGAGGCACTAATCGCCCTGGATGAGTGTGCTCTTAATATGAGAAGGAAGAACTTTCTTCTTTAAGCTGAAGCTTAAATATTAACTTGACAAATCCATTTGGAAAATAGTGGATCTTGACGCTGCCTGTCCACATCTTGGACCCTCTAGCAGTACAAAGAAAACCTGTGTTTTGCGAACGTGAGCGGTCGCCTTTAAATAGTCTCTGATCGCTCTTACTACATCAAGAGAATGTAGTACCTTCTCTTCCCTAGATTAAGGCTCTGGGGAGAAAGAAGGAAGAATATCTTGGTTTAAATGAAAACCGGTTACCACTTTTGGTAGTAATTCAGGATGAGCACATAAAACCACCTCATTCTTATGCATGAAGAAATACGGCTCTTACAAGACAGAGCCGCTAGTTCTGATACTCTTCTAGCAGAAGAAATGGCAACCAGAAAAGATTATCTTTCTTGTCAAAGAACCAAGGAAATTTCTTGTAAAGATTCAAATGGCTGATTCAGCAAAGTTGATAAGACCAATATTAAATTCCAAGGCTTTAGAGGTGCCTTGATAGAGGGAATAAACCATATTATCCCCTGAATAAGTTATGCACCAAGAGTGGAAAGCAAAAGGCCATAGGAAAAAACAATGACAAGGCCGGGATCTGGCTCTTGATATAAGTCAAGGCCAGCTTCATTTCAGATCCCATATGCAGGACAACAGGAATCCTGCCTATGACATACTTCCTGGGGTGCCAACCCCTGGATCCACACCAAGAAACATATGCCTTCCAGACTCTATAGTAAGTGATTCTGGAAGCTGGCTTCCTGGCATTAATCAAAGTAGACACTACCAAAGGAGATCACCCATGATCTTTTATAGAGTGGGCTTCAACAGTCAGACCTGTTAAATGTTTCGTCCGTAAGGTAGGATAAAATACCAGACCTTGTGCAAAAAGGTCTGGCTATAATGGCAGAGTCTGAAAGACTCCTGCTGCCATCTTTATGATCTCAGTAAATCTTCTGGGATCCTGCAGAGAAGGCGCTGAAGTAGCAGAACTGGAGGAAATGCATAGATCAGTGAAAGCTGATCCCATGGGAAGACTCCTGCGTCTATTCTGCCTGCTAGCGGACCCCTTGTTCTCGATATAAGGTTGTCGACTTTGTTAATGAATCTGGACGCGAATAGGTCCATGTCCGGAATACCCCATCTTCTGACATATCACAAGGAAGATGTCGGAGTGAAGAGATCATTCTCATGGAAATAATTGTTGGTGACTCAAGTAGTACTCCTGAAAAATGAGAATTGCTGATAGGCAAGGAGTGTTGTGTTCTGCCCAAGCTAGAATATTATTCACCTCTTTTTGGGCTGCACGACCTCTCGTACCCCCCTGGTGATTAATGTAAGCCACCGCCGTGGCCTTGTCATCAGACTGAATTCTGTCAGGACAGTCCCGTAGTCTGACCACCAAGATTCTAGGGCCAGACATACTGCCTGAAACTTCCAAAAAAGTTGATAGGCAAGGTCCTCTAACCTGGACCATCTCCCCTGGACAGAATCTTCTTCCAGGGCTGCTCCCCAGCCTAGAAGGCTGGCATCTCTTGTTAACACCTTCCAGGATAAAGATTTTCCCTTTTGCTGGATAACAACCACCAATTTAGGCTCTCACTATGTCGGGAGTCAAGCGTATTGGAAACAAACCAGGCCTGAATTTTTATTCCAGACCTACAGGATGATGTCTTGAAGCAGTCTTTGAGTAAAACTGCGTGTAAGGGACGGCCTTGAAGGAGGCCACCATTTCCCCTAACAATCTCATGCACAGCCGAATTTAAGGATTTTTCTTTGTTTTGATCATTTGAATTAGTCCTACAATGGACTGATTCTTGTCTGGGGTAAGAATACCTTCTTCTGTATGGTATCTATAACCAGCCCCCAAGTACCGTAATCTCCTTGATGGTTTTAAGGAGAATCTTCCTAGGTTGAGACTCCAACCTAGAGATTTCATATATTTATGGCTGAGATCTGAGACCTGAGAACTTTTAGACCTGAGACTGAATGATCTATTAAAAGAAGATCTTCTAATAGGCTAGGACAGCTATGCCTTGAGCCCTTAACTTGGCTAAAGGAGATGCCAGAATCTTTCAGAACACATGTGGTGTTGTGGCTAAGCTGAGTGGCAGGGCCACAACTGAAAAAAATAATTTTATATTTCAAACCGCAGAAATTTCTGGTAAGCGGGAAACTTTGGCACATGGAGATATGCAACTCCCCTCCTTGCAGGATGGACACAGCTGATTGAATTATGAAAGGATCGGATGTTTAAGTGCCGATTCAGATCTTTGAGATCTAGAATGGGTCTTACCTCTCTGTTTGGTTCTGGGACCTTAAAAGGTTTGAGCCAAAAAAAAACCCTGTTCCACTAAGGGAACCTCTGATATCACCGACTGGGATAACAGCTGATCCAGAGATCAGAAAGAGAGACTTCTTTTTTTATCTGGATCCTTAGGTACATTCTCAGAGGAGACGGAAACTCTTGCACCTTCAGATCAAAAGCCGACTGAGCCACCTGGGCTCTCGGAACTCTAGTCGTAGAGAAAAAAACAGCAGAAATCCCTCTGCTCTTGACATTGTTCCTGCCAGATCTTGAGAATTGCAGGACCTTTATCCTGGTGTTGCCCTTGGGGAATTTCCCTTGAACCTCACGATTGAGACCATCAAGACTGCCTAGAGGCATATGCCCCAGGCATAGGAGAGGCAGCATGATAAAAGGAGAAATGTTTCAACCTCCGTTTACTGGTAAAGAGAGCTTTACCCTTTTGGATGTACTTATCTGCTCTAAATAGCCGTACCCTAGGAAGGGAAAGAAACTGGCTAAGCGTTTTCACATGGTGCTTCGGCTGATCAATATTTCAGCCATGGAACTCTGTGAGAATGCACTAGTCCAAGTATAAGCCATAAGGCTTAAACGATAGAGTCTTTCATAGCATCTACTGTGAGACATTGTGTGTCAGATACACCAGCATATTGCCAGGCCTGCTGATCAGGCAGAATTTCAGGTATCTCCACAAACTGTTCCTTAACGCTTAGAAGTCCACATTTTTCAATGAATTAGCATGACTCAAAATGTTCTCCACCAAAATGCTGGAGCAGACGTTAAAGGGTTAATGGACTGAGACACAACAATTGCAGCAAGAACTGCAAAAGACATCTTGTCTTTAAAAGGAAGTTCCAACTTTAATTTGCTGGATCCTTTAACATCAGTGCATTATCCACTGGACATGTGAGACGCTGCTCACTGAGGTGCTTGCAGCATCAATTGCTGAAACCCCACCTTTTCTTCATAGAAATGTTCCCATTCAGAATACATAAGCTATGCATGAATAGGAAAAAAAATCCCCAAGTGGGGGAGGTTCAAATGAACCTTATTAGATGTAGATACCTCAAGAGCCTGTGCTGCAGACAAAAAAAGGGTTAAGTAAAGGAGTAGACAAGCACCTGACTTGTGAGGCTACTCCCTCCCTGTTAGGATCCTCCGAAGAGGAAGAATAAGTATCTTCCAATATTTAGGAAGATCTACCTGATCCCCAGCTTCCTGCACCTCAACAAAAGGGCCCTGAGGACTAGATGGGAATCTGCTATGTTTAGTCCTACTATGGAGAGACATCATAGCATAAATCTTCTTTCAAATTTTTAAATGGTAGAAGAAAAAACCTGTTTGTATGATATATACAGGGACTGAAGTGTTCTACCCTTGACGGCTCAAACTGACTAGCCGTATCCCTCTCAGGGGAGGATGACATTCCTTTGGAAAGTGATTTCAGTTTGATGTGTAACCATTGACCCCTTAGAACGCTTAGAGCAGTTCCTGGTCCATTTGCCACTCAAAGCTTACAGCAAAAAGGAAAGGCACTACCACTCAAAAGAATACAAACTTGCTTGGCTATAGTACAGCACAATAGCTGCTATTAATCCTAGCTTCTTACAGTACAATGTGTCAAAAAGCAAATGTCTGTGTCACCAAACCTGATCCAGCCAAATCTGCTCTGCCCCTCCACCTCCAGGCAGCAGCTACATTCACAGTGCTTTAAAGACTTCCTGGATGTGTGGCCTGCCTCTTACGCCGTTTGCCACGCTCCCCGCGCAGAATAAGCCCCCTCTTCCTTTTTGAAAGGAGAGCATTTACCTGCGCGAGCGGCATCTGCAGCATGGCGGGGGGGGTAAATCCTCCACTTTTTCGAGCGGCCGCGGTCTGCCCTCTTTTAAATGTATTTATTTATTTATTTTCAAAAAAACAAGGCAGATGCTCTAGCATGTCCCCTGAAGAGAAATAGCGCCAATCTGGGGGCAAAGGAAGAGACCAGACCCCCCTTTTCTTACCAGAGGGTCTGTGCCGGCTGAAGGAGAGGAGAGTGAAGGCTTCTGCTGTTTCCAGCATCAGGATGGTGAGTGCTCAATACAGCCCCCAGTGGTGACACATAAACATGACAACACTATACATAGAAGGAGAAATTTCTGAGAAAATCTCCCTTACCTTATCCTAGCAGCAGGGTTTTATCAGAGATAAAAACCCAATCTTCACACTTCACCGTAGGCTCCGAGACCTTAAAGGAACCGGGGAACTCTCAGGTTTACCCACAATCCTGGACCTGCGACAGCACCCTGCCAGTAAAACTTTATGGCCTTACTACCAAAAAGTACTGGATCCCAGGGCCCAGCTCTCAAATGCCTAGTTTCCACTGAGTGGATCGGTTCGGGTCAGTACAGTTTTGAAGGGTTAGAATGGTCCGGCCTATTCAGGTGAGCGTTTCCACTGCAAGTCGGACCACCAGGGGCCATACGGGGTTTAGAAAAAATGCCTAGCGTGGCATCACACTGACTCGCGGCCGTTTTTCTGTCCGCCAATCAGTGGAATGTATCGTAGCTCCGCCCTAACAGTACCAGACCATTTTCTATGGCCCCACATCTGAAGCAGCACCCTGAATGGTGCGGTATGATTCGGTTGTATGGGCCACTTTCATAATGGAAACACTCCAAATAGCGTACCGTACTGAACCATACCGAACCGATCCGCTCAGTGGAAACGAGGAAAAAGAGATGCATTCGCAAGCAAAACCTCGTTTCTTCGGATCACGAGGCCCGGGTACCATTCATTTAGCCCATGAAAAAGACATCAGAATGGATCCGGTCAGCATGGCTGGCTCTCATCAAGGATTACTACCCGTGGAACTCAGCACAGCACATCTTTACTCGTGCTCAACACCTTAGACACTGGCAAAAAAACTGAGGATTCCCAGTAATGGGAGGAGTTATATGGGGGAAGTACACGCCTTAGGGGCGTGCCAGTGTCCAGCACCTGTCAGTCCGATATATAACACACATAGTAATTATTATGGCTCTGTGTCGCCTGATGTAAGAAAAGAAAAGAAAATGCCATTATTGGCTAAAAAAGTGACACTCCATAGAATTCCCCTACACTTCTCCCCTTGCAGCAGCATAAAAGGTACGCAGATGAGTGGAGGGCAGGGGAGAGGCACTAGGCCAGCACAGACAGTAATAGACACTCCCAGAAAAAGAGAGGGCTATGGCATGCAAGCAAGGGGGAGGCTTTGCTAGGAAAATGAAGAAGTCAAATTTACTAAAGCTTAAAGGCATATTGCAAGTGAATACAAAATAATTTATGAAAAAGAAAAATACTGCAATACATATTTTTTTCAGTGCTTTTACCTGCATTTTTAAAATTGGTAACAGGACATGACAATGTACTATGTGGGAACAACAAATATCAGTTTCTGTAATATTTAATTTGAATAAATTGATCATATATATATAATGTAATATACAATGTATTTATTATATCCATGACATTACAAAAATTACATTTCAAACTCGGAATTCTAGACATAACTATCTAAATTTGCCTTGGTTATACAAATAAGCAATAACTTCAGAATAAGACACTTTACAGCTTCAATAGCAATAAACTTAAAAAGGCCTACTTTTTAAACCATTAACACCATAGATTGTAAGCATATTACATACTGGTACATTTAGGTTAATAAAGTTAAAACTGTACTGTAATGACATTTCTTGGCAGTATGTCCCTTTATGATTTGTATGTGTTGGTACATAATTACATTAGCCCTTGGCTTTCAGAAGTATACATGTGTTAGGCATTATCCCCTCCCTCAGGCCTATAATTTTCCATTGTGAGCTTCAATGCTTGTCTAGATTTCTTCAATATATGATCTTCCCACTAAAATTCAAGGTCAGCCAGGGGTTAGCATAAGTTCTTTGCAATGGCACTGCTATAGGCAATACACATTGTTTGATGGCACATTTCCTTTTTCTTTTACATCGGTAATTGCAGGACATACATGTAGCGGTTTAAATTGCCAAACATTAGGAGGCTCACTTTAAATAGCTAAGAATGTGTTACTCTATTTTACAGAAGTACTCTGTGTCAAAGCTATACATTTCTTCATTTACTTTTTCAAGCAATACAATGCATAAAAATAAATAATAATATAATTGCTGTATGTTTTAGTCAGTTCAAAGCCAGAGTCACAATATTCAGGTTTTGTAATAGTGCTGATGATCAGCATATCTACAGTATAGACTTTTTGGCAACAAAAGTGAGTACACCCCTAAGTAAAAATGTCCAAATTGGGCCCAAAGTGTCCATATTTTGTGTGGCCACCATTATTTTCCAGCACTGCCTTAACCCTCTTGGGCATGGAGTTCACCAGAGCGTCACAGGTTGCCACTGGAGTCCACTTCCACTCCTCCTCCATGATGACATCACGGAACTGGTGGATGTTAGAGACCTTGCGCTCCTCCACATTCTGTTTGAGGAAGCCCCACAGATGCTCAATAGGGTTTAGGTCTGGAGACATGCTTGGCCAGTCCATCACCTTTACCCTTAACTTCTTTAGCCAGCAGTGGTCGTCTTGGAGGTGTGTTTGGGGTCGTTATCATGTTGAAATACTGCCCTGCGGCCCAGTCTCCAAAGGTAGGGGATCACGCTCTGCTTCAGTATGTTACAGTACATGTTGGCATTCATGGTTCCCTCAATGAACTGTAGCTCGCTAGCGCCGGCAGCACTCATGCAGCCCCAGACCATGACACTCCCACCACCATGCTTGACTGTAGCCAAGACACACTTGTCTTTGTATTTCTCACCTGTTGCCTCCACGCACGCTTGACACCATCTGAACCAAATACGTTTATCATGGTCTCATCAGAACACAGGATATGATTCCAGTAATCCATGTCATTAGTCTGCTTGTCTTCAGCAAACTGTTTGCAGGCTTTCTTGTGCATTATCTTTAGAAGAGGCTTCCTTCTGGGACGATAGCAATGCAGACCAATTTGATGCAGTGTGCGGAGTATGGTCTTAGCACTGACCAGCTGACTCCCCACCCCTTCAACCTCTGCAGCAATGCTGGCAGCACTCATACGTCTGGATATGACGCTGAGCATGTGCACTCAACTCCTTTGGTCGACCATGGCGAGGCCTGTTCTGAGTAGACCTGTCCTGTTAAACCGCAGTATAGTCTTGGCCACCATGCTGCAGCTCATTTTCAGGGTCTTGAAAATCTTCTTATAGCCTAGGCCATGTTTATGTAGAGCATCTTTTTGTAGCCAAATGTAATTTCTTCAGTGTTGTCACATGAAAAGATATAAGAAAATATTTACATATATATATATAGATATATATATATATATAGATAGATAGATAGATAGATAGATAGATAGATAGATAGATAGATAGATAGATAGATAGATAGATAGATAGATAGATATATATTAGGGCTGTTACTGAGTACAATTTTGGTGTTCTATTAATCCATTTTTTTAAAATTGATTAATCAACTAATTTTGATTAATTATAACGCACCTACAGATCCAACTACTTTTAGCTGATCTCCTTGCATTGATATATAAATATATCTATATATATAGATATATCTATATATCTATATATATAGATATAAATAGATAGATATAGATAAAAGATATAGATAGATAGATAGATAGATAGATAGATAGATAGATAGATAGAAATATATATATATATATATATATATATAGATAGATAGATATGTCTATATATATATATATATATATATATATATATATATATATATATATAGATATAGATATATCGCGGATTGGAGTGTTTGCTTGGAACTTAGATCCATGTATTATCCCTTTAACAATGCTGCAAAAAAAAAAAAAAAAAATATCTTGTTCTGCCACAATCCCACTATGCTCCTAACTTTCTGTTTGCTCTGATAATGCTGGTTTTGCTGCACCAAAAGCCTAAAAGTATTGTTATTATCTCTCTCGCCAAGAAAACCTCCTTTTCTCATCTCCATAACATAACAGGTTGATGCTCTGTAGTCTATGAGGGGGACAATTCAGGCAGGGTTTTTAATATTTCTTGGGCTTTTAGGGCAGGAGAGGCAGCGTTGTCAGCTCAAACAGGAACTTGAGAGCTCTATTTGAAGAATTTTGACAACAATGAAACATGGAAAAATTGTGCATGTATCACAGATTTGTGTTTATTACAGACAAGAAAACATATTTTCAAACTTTAAAAGCAAAGTTCAGGTTTAAAAAAAAATAAAAAAAATTCTACTCACCTAGGTGGATGTAGCATCAGTACGATGCTGCATCTGTCCCCCACTGGCTCTGTAGCGAGAACTGAGCATTCAAACGCCACCAATCGCTCAGTCCTGCCCTCCGCTCTGAGAAGAGAGCCTGGATGGTCAGTCAGTGGCTCTCTGCTCTCTCCTCCGGTGCTCACTGGAGCGTTGGGCTGTGGTGGAAGGGGCTGGCTCAGGCTCTCAGAGGCTCACTGGGAGGCACTGCCAGGTGCCAATCCAGGCTTCTGATTGGGATCGTTTCAGAGCCCGGACCGGCTCTTTGACATCAGCCGACAGTGGGCTTCAGCCTGCTGTCAGCTGAAAATGGATCACATGAGTGCAGAACGAACGTCTGTGATCCACAGGAAAAATAAGGCCAAAATAACTTTGGCCATACTTCTCCTTTAACTTTTTGGCACTTTAAACCTCTAGTACACTAATTTGAAATGTTTCAGTGTTTTATTTTTCAGTTTCCATGCATTGCACAATGTAAAGAATTAAGAACCTGCCATGTCAGTAGCATATTATAAGTTAACATGTAAACAATGGCAAAATATTTGTGCCTGCTTATGTTTTTGTTGTACGGGAGGTTACATCTCTATGTTCTTTTCTTAAATGTTGGCCCTCTCTTACCTACTCCAATGCAAATAGGTAAAATATGTCTGTAGCTATGATGGAAGAAACAAAGAGGCAGGATTTTCATAATATACTAAAGCAGGTATGGCATAAAACAATTTAATGTGCAGAAGAGCTCATCCTAGCAGAAAAGTTTTGCAGTGGGTGCCAAAGGTTTGTGCACAATGACTCTGATGATGGAAATCCAGCCCTGTCTGCTCCTGTTTAAGTAATACTGCTTTTGCATTTGGCTTGTCAAACGATAACTAAATCCAAGAACAAAACTGTAATAAAGTGAAGCTTATCGTAGTGTGCATTAGTTTTCTTTTTTTCAGCCTAAAAACATTTTCAACCAGTACAGAAAATACCTGTTGATCTTGCTTGAAATGCAGTGTTCTTGTCAGTCCCTGAGAGCTGACTTGAAACAGAAAACATCCTAAAATAATATTTCTTGTGCAGACCCAATTAAGTCCTATTAAAGGGAGACAAATAAAGTCTGACAGTATTAAAGTGAAACTTGGATAGCAACCATGGCATTCTCCATAGATACAGTGAAGGACTAAGTGTAGCCAACCAGGGGAAAACACTGCATTATTCTCAGAATTACTAGAAAAAAAAAGAAAAAAAAGGATTAAAAATGAAATGTAATTTAAGTGTCCTATCCAAGGATTGGTAAGCTGTAGTACATTAAACTCTGGGTGGATGAGGGGCGTGCAGGCACACTCATCACAGTAGTGGATCCTATATCTCTGAAACTAAGAAATTTCATGTGTCCTATTTAAAAAGGTATTGAAATATATGGCTTAGTACGTACACGCTGAAATAAATATAAAGAGGATGTGTAGAAATTTAAACTTATGTTTATTTTAGATTTTTTATTTTTTTCTATGAAATTATAAAAGATAATTTTATACCAACAGATCTAAAAAGTGTTATGCCGCGTACACACGGTCGGATTTTCTGACAGAAAATGTTCGATGGGAGCTTTTTGTTGGAAATTCCGACCAGGCTCCATCGGACATTTTCCATCTGAATTTTCGACACACAAAATTTGAGATCTGGATCTCAAATTTTCCGACAACAAAATCCGTTGTCAGAAATTCCGATCGTGTGTACACAATTCCGAAGCACAAAGTTCCACGCATGCTCGGAAACAAGCAGAAGAGCCACACTGGCTATGGAACTTAAATTTTCTCGGCTCGTCGTACGTCACCGCATTCTTGACGTTCAGCATTTTCCCACAACATTATGTGACCGTGTGTATGCAGGACAAGTTTGAGCCAACATCCGTCGGAAAAAATCCCATGGATTTTGTTGTCGAAATGTGCGATCATGTGTACGCGGCATTACCCTTTTTATTTACTGTTCCTGAATTTTATGAAAAAAGAAGGGAAGGATGGAAAGAAAGGTAAAAAAATTCACACAAAATAGAAACATACACATTTAATGTTTAGAATATGTAAAGTTAAGTTGTGGAGTAAATTACATATTGGAGTAAAGTAAAGGTTTCATATCCAAAGAATGTTGCTTGTAATCACATAAAAAAAAAATAATAATGTTGGTTTGTAAACCATCCGCAAAATGCTTTCATGCATTTCAGTGACCCAAAACAAAATGTACACCAGATTCAGGCAAATTGAGGAATTTTACACCATACAAACATAAACTGTATTAATAACAATACGTAAGTAATTGAGGAAGTAATAACAGTGCTGACTCACTTTTTTCATTTACGAGAACATGATTGGCTGGCAAAAAGTTCTTAAGATAGTATAAGACTAGCTAGTTGCTGTCCATGGTGCTGAGTGTATAATATATTAGAGGGGAAAATTGCTTGAATATTGAGTTGCAGCTGGGAAATGTTTACAAAAAAAATAAAAAGAATACTTCTAGGATTTCAAATATCGTTTCTTGTTAATATGTAATAAGCAATACGAGCCTGAAAGCAAACATTATATAACAAGATGTAAAACTGATGTTGACGAACAAGTGAAAGGAAGTTTAGTCATCCACAGATTAACAAGCTTGAGCAGGAAATTGTAGGTCAATGTAATTAGCAATACAATGATCAGTTACAATATACCTGATTCTCACTTTTGTATTTTATAGTGCATTAAATGTTAAAAAATGTATGTTGATACGGAATCTATGTAAAATAGTTATTTGCGTGGGTATATTTAGTAAATAAGTGTAAACAGAAATGATAAAATGCAATACTGCCTATGGCAGTGATGGTGAACCTTGTCACCCCAGATGTTTTGAAACTACATTTCCCATGATGCTCAACTACACTGCAAAGTGCATGAGCCTCATGGGAAAATCAGTTCCAAAACATCTGGGGTGCCAAGGTTTGCCATCACTGGCCTATAGCATACTACCAGATTTTATTTTACTGACCTCAGTAGTCTTAACCTAACACCTAACAAAAGCATATATAGCCAGGGCGGGACTTAGGGCGGTGGGGGCCCCGGGTCTTGAGTCACTTTTGGGCCCTACCTTCTATACATTACCAAATTTATCAGCGTATAACACGTGCCGGCATATAAAATGCACCCCAAGTTTAGGAGGGAAGTTTAAGGAAAAAACTTACATTTAAATGCCTATCAATGCAGCCTTATCAGTGTCCATCTGCAGCCTTGCCCATCCATCTGCAGCCTTGTCCAATGTCATTGCAGCCTCGTCATTGCAGTCCTGAAGTTTAAAAATGGCGCCATCGAGATACAGAGTCCTGTGTACCTCGGCGGCTCTCGGGTCCTCTTGGCAGCTCTCGGGTCCTCTCGGCGGCTCTTGGGTCCTCTCAGCAGCTCTTTGGTCCTCTCGGCGGCTCTCGGGTCCTCTTGGTGGCTCTCGGTGGCTCTCGGGTCCTGTCGGCGGCTCTCGGGTCCTCTCGGCGGCTCTTGGGTCTTCTTGGCGGCTCTCGGGACCTCTCAGCCAATCTCGGGTCCTCTCGCAGTCCTGAGCGGAGCCGAGAGTAGCCGAGTGTATTCGGCTTGGCTCACAGTCACGCCCAGTCCTTGTGTTATGTTCCTCATAGAGTGGGACTGGGCATGACTGTGAGCAGAGCCGAGCCAAGTACACTCAGCTATGTATCTCGGCGAAGCCCGTGGGGCCCCCTATTGGGTGGGGCCCATGGGATTGAGCCCAGTCAAGCCCAATGGTAAGTCCGGCCCTGTATATAGCATAGTCCCCCGTCTTAAAATTAAATATTCCAATGTCCAGTTCTAGAAAATATGTTAGTGGAAAAAAACACAAATCCAAAGAGTGTACACAGTACATACAGCACTCCCAAGGAGAAGTGCAGAATCACTTGGTCTATTGGAATTTACATCTGTATCTGTACAGCATCAACAAGGTAGAGGAACGGATGAGGCAACTGGATGAATGGATGGCTGAGCAAGAGAAGGGACAGAGACTAGAACCACTGCCGATCCCAAAGAAGATCTGAGTAGGATCCCCTCAATGTAGATAAAAAAAAGAACAGTAGGGCGCTGACGTCAGTATCAAATAAAAACCACTTTATTAAAATAAGCAGCACACTTACATTGAAGTTAGCATTAAGCAGCATGGATAGGGGACACCTGAGACCAATCTTTGATCAGTGTGAGGCTGTAGGCATCATTGAGCAAACAGAGACCAAGGATGACAGGGAGCCAGCTCAAGCTATGGATATTAGCGGAGGCTTTCTCAGTTGCATATAAGGATGCCAACGACAGGTGTCAAAATGCCTGGTGGATGTCAGTAGAGGGGGTGTGCATGATGCATTTACAGGGACTTCACCCTCTTTTTCAAATGCACCTTGCATTTGTTTGCTCAGTGATGCCTACAGCCTCACACTAATCACAGCTGCTTGGTCTCAGGTGTTCCATATCCATGCTGTTTCATGCTAACTTTATGTAAGTGTGCTGTTTACTTTAATAAAGTGATTTTTATTTGATACTGAACTCAGTGGCCTGCTGTTCATTTTTCTTCCAAAAAAATGCACATCTGTTACTGGTCCCCTAAGGGAAGGGGTGTCCGATTTTCTTTATTCAGAGTTTAAGATACTAAGAGATCCTATTAAAATGTCATCGCTGTTACTGGATCAAAGTAGACATAACTTTAATTGTTTTACACTTAGAGCAGACCTTGCACTAAAATGCGAGGTCCACATGTGTGACTGTCTCCACCCCCTGTTGACAAAACACTGCAATACCGAGACAGAAAAAAATATTGTAAGAAAATGCCTTAAAGAAATATATACCTTATATCCAGGTTCTGGATGTTTCCTTGTTTCAGTCACTGTTGTCACTGAGCCTTACAATTGGGATTTGGGATTCTCAATATTTCTATGATGCTGCAAGAAGACCCACTGATGTCATCTCACCTAAGTGAGTTTGCTGGAAGCCTGGGAGGAAGGTACCGTATTTGCCGGCGTATAAGACGACCTTTTACACTTAAAAAAACTGAGCAAAAAGGAGGGGTCGTCTTATACGCCGGGTCCGCTGCTGGGATGCCTTCTGGCTGTCCGGTAATACTGTATGTAGCTTCGGCTACATACAGTATATACCACTGAACCAATCCCAGTGAGCGATGTATTCAAATTAATACAGAGCCTGCTCGGATTGGAGCAGCAATCTCTGCCAATCCGAGCAGGCTACACACAGTAGCCTGCTCCGATTGGCTTTGAGAGTGAGGCGCGGGCTGATGATGTAAAAGCCTCCGCCAATCCCAGCAGGCTTTGTATTCATTAATAGAATACATTGCTCGCCGTGATTGGCTCCAGCACCAGAAGGAAGAAGGAAATGGCTCCAGCAAGAACGAAGAAGAAGAGGGATATGAAGCGTCGGAAGCCTCGGAATCGGGGGTCGTCTTAAACGGTGAGTACGGGCAAAACATTTTAACTGTGCAGGTTTTTAGGGGGTCGTCTTATATGCCGGGTCGTCTTATACGCCGGCAAATACGGTATGTATTTTTTAAGATTTTTTTCAAAAGTGGGCTGATTTTTTTATGGATGTCCCTTTTTTATGGATGTAAAAAAATAAAATAAAATAAAAACATGCCTTCAAATTGACTTTAAGGGTTTGTTTATACCATCTGTAGGGTCTCTGCAAGACACACAGAAAACAATGGTTTCCTATGTGCAGGGCAGGACTTAGGGTGGTGGGGGCCCCTGGGCTTGAGTCACTTTCGGGCCCTACCTTCTATACATTACCGTATTTATCGGCGTATAACACGTGGCGGCGTATAACACGCACCCCAAGTTTAGGAGGGAATTTTAAGGAAAAAAACTTTTAGGAGGGAAGTTTAAGGAAAAAAACTTTTAGGAGGGAAGTTTAAGGAAAAAAACTTACATTTAAATGCCCATTAATGCAGCCTCATCAGTGTCCATCTGCAGCCTTGCCCATCCATCTGCACCCTTGCCCCAGTGTCTCGGGTCCTCTTGGAGGCTCTCGGTGGCTTTCGGCAGCTCTCGGGTCCTCCTGGTGGCTCTCGGCGGTTCTCAGGTCCTCTCGGTGGCTCTTGGTCCTCTCGCAGTCATGAGCGCATGCCGGGAATAGCCGAGTTTACTCGTCTCAGCTCACAGTCACGCCCAGTCCCTGTGTTATGTCCATCATAGCGTGGGACTGGGCGTGACTATGAGCGGAGTCGAGCCGAGTACAGTCGGCTATGTATCTCAGTGGCGCCTGCGGGGCCCCCTATTGGGCGGGGCCCATGGGCTTGAGCCCAGTCAAGCCCAATGGTAAGTCCAGCCCTGCCTATGTGTCTTGTTCACACCGAAGTGAAGGTGTGATGTCCAATGCAGAGCTGTGCAGGATTTTGCAGCATGTCTGCAGTTTCCCTAACAGCTCTGCACTGGAATGCAGGCAAGACATTTACAGCCCACCTTCTCCTCATGCTGGATGCCAGCTGGAATGCTGCCTTTCAGGTAGGTTTGTAAAGCTGGAAGGGCACTCATGGCATGGAACAGAATTGTCGTATATGATGAGGGGGGTCACTGATGGTTGGGGGACAGATTAGGGGTCACTGAAGGTGGGAGAGATATGAGGGGGACAATGATGGCAGAGGACAGATAAGGGGGCACTAATGGTGGGGACACTGATGGTTGGGCACAAATGAGGGGGACACTGATGGCAGGAGACTGATTATGGGGGGCAGATGTGGGGGACGCTGATGGCAGAGGACAGATAATCTAGCACTAATGGTGGGGGACACTGATGTTGGGGACAAATGAGGGGGACACTGATGACAGGAGACTGATGATGGGGGACAGATGATGGTGACATTGATGGCAGAGGACAGATAGGGGGCACTAAAGTGGGGAACACTGATGGTGGGGGATCAAATGAGGGGGACACTTATGGCAGGAGACTGATGATGGGGAACAGATGAGGGGGATCCTAATGCCGGGAGTCCCTGATAAGGATTCTCTGATGAGAGGGCTCTAATGAGGAGTTTCTGATGTGAGGGGGTCACTGATGAGGGAGTCTATGATTATGGGAAGCTGATGAGGAGTCTCTGATGTAGAGATCACTAATGAGGGCGTCTCTGATGAGGGGGTGATGACACATGATATTATGTCAGTCTCTGTTTAAAAAAAGACGTGCATGAAAACTGATGTAGACAGATGTCTCTGCAAGTGAAATCTGCACAGTTTTTCCATCAGTTTTCATGCATGTATGGTGTGAACAAGCTCTAAAATGTGGGTATTTTGTTCCTGCAGTGGTTCTTTCTTCCATTTTAACAATAATGTACTAAGCAAACTAAGAATATCAGTGATGTACAGGGGGTCCCCGGGTTACGAAACTGTTAGGGACTTTCCTCCTGTTTGTAATCCAGAAATGTTCGTAAGTCGGCCACGCATGCGCAGAACGACAATTACGAACATTTCCGATGTCCTGCCGAATGCCATTCAGCGCATGCGCAGACATTTTCCGTGGCTCCGTCTGGCTGCGCATGCGCAGAACGGCAGATGGTCCACGCAGAACGGCACAGGGTCCCCGCAGCGCCCTGTTCGTAAGTAGGAGTGGTTCGTAACTCGGGCGTTCGTAAGTCGGGGACCCCCTGTAATTTGGAGGCAGAAAGAAAAGGGTAGTACCCTTTTATTTGTCAAAGGTCTTTCAAAATATACTTTGTTCATTGTCAAAACATTTGTTTCTCATTGTGTATTTATTCTTTTTGACATAAAAGCCATACTTTACAATACAGTATTAAATATCTAGCTGCTATCTATTCACAAAGGTCCTTATTCACTGTTTGTGAAATGGAGACCTGTCCACATTTACCTCTGCATTTAATTGATTATTGCTAATTTTTCTGTATATCGAAATCAATTTGTCAATAATTTTTATTACTACCCCATGGACTTTTCATCATTTTACATCATATTACTGTTAATAATACTTGGACTTGTATTTCACTATGTAAATAACTGTTGAACCTAAATATAACGCACAATTTGTATTTAACCAGTTCCCGACCAGCACACGCCGATGTACGTCGGCAGAATGGCACGGGCAGGCATATTGGCGTACAGGTATGTCCAATCTTCAATGTCGCCCTGCCATCGCGAGCGCTCCGCCGGCGGCGCGCTCTCGTGCCGGTCAGGACCCCCGTGAGTCCGGTCGCGGGTCCCGCGGACTCGATCGCCGTGGGCATACCCGCGATCGTCTCACGGGGCGGCTGAATGGAGGAAATGCTGTGTAAACAGCATTTCTCCATTCTGCCTAGCAACTAGTGACGCTGATCTCTGCTCCATGTGATTGGAGCAGAGATCAGTGTTCACTAAATGAAAGCCCAACCCCCCCCACAGTTAGCAACACACCCCTAGGAACACTTAACCCCTACACTGCCAGTGTCATTTACACAGGAATCACTGCATTTATATAGCAGTGATTACTGTAGAAATGACAATAGTCCCAAAAATGTGTCAAAAATGTCCGATGTGTCCGCCATAATGTCGCAGTCACAATAAAAACCGCTGATCACCGCCGTTACTAGTAAAAAAAAAAATAATAAAAAATTATTAATAAAAATGCCATAAAACTATCCCTATTTTGTAAACGCTATAACTTTTGCGCAAACCAATCAATAATCGCTTATTGCGATTTTTTTTACCAAAAATATTTAGAAGAATACGTATCGGCCTAAACTGAGGGAAAAAAGTGTTTTTTTATATATTTTTGGGGGATATTTATTATAACAAAAAGTAAAAAAGTATGTGTTTTTTTCAAAATTGTCGCTCTATTTTTGTTTATAGCGCAAAAAATAAAAACCGCAGAGGTGATCAAATACCACCAAAAGAAAGCTCTATTTGTGGGAAAAAAAGGACATCAATTTTGTTTGGGAGCCACGTCGCACGACCGTGCAATTGTCAGTTAAAGCGACGCAGTGCCGAATCGCAAAAAGGGGTCTGGTCTTTGACCAGCAAAATGGTCCGGTCTGTAAGTGGTTAAAGTAACCGTTAAAGTGGTTATAAAGGCTTAAAGATGAGCTCCAGTCTGGAAAAATAAAAATAAAAGTCAGCCGCTACAAATACTGTAGCGGCTGACTTTTAATATAAGCACACTTACCTGTCCAGGGATCCAGCAATGTCGGCACCCAAGCTGATTAATCAATTGGCTTTGGGCCAGGCTCCTGCCTTGTAAGTAAGGGAAACCAGTAGTTTCACAGCTGGTTTCTAACTGTGCATGAACAAGTTGCACTGCGCTTTCTAATAGGTCCCACCATCTTCTGGGACCTGTGTGTTTTCTAAGAGGGCAGCGGGGGGATGCACGTAGATTGGCGATCTTACCTGGAAGTGGGGGGGGGGGGGGGCAGGTACCTGGTTTTGACTTGATCTTAGCACCTTGCAATACAGCAGATGGGAAGAAGGAGGGGTAAAACATGGGATCAGTTATGTGTTCTGCATATAACTGTGAGAAGGAGCAGCATGCTGATAGGGGGAGATAGATACTCTTATCAGCATATTGCTATTCCATCTATGTGCCTGGAGTGCATATTTCATAAAAATGTACAAACCCACACAACAAAAAATTATGGTTTACCAGCACTAGTATTTAATAATGTGTGAGTGGACATTTTCATAAAGAAATAAATAACAGAATTATCTGTCATTAGCTGTGGCTTAAGACTTGTGGAGCTTGCAAATAAGTAGCAGACCAAGCCTTATTAATTTACACAAACAACAATATAAAGCTGACTTTTCTCCACTCGAATCTAACCTTTATCCACTCTACTAAGTAGAGTTTTTGTATTGCTGCATGTAATAACAGTGGAGAGATTTCCCCTTGCTTCTTGTCTTGGTGGTCACCATTACTGGACCAGAAAGCAATGGAAATTCTCCCCATGGGGCAGTAAAAACAAAGGTATTGGGAAGTTGGGGCATTAAAAATATGACTGAGGCTCTACCCCGTCCTTACTCTATCTAAAGCTAAAACATCTAACATATTTAGAATTATAAACAAATTCAAAATTTAGAGGTAGGATTCTAGTGAATAAAAAGGTGACATTTTCTAAACCATTATATATTATTATTCATAGAAACCCATTAATAAAATGTTGAAAGCATTCTAACATTAAATCAGCTAATGTGGAGAAGCAGTAATCATTTTTTTTAACTGAATACAACTTTAAATGCACTGCAGTAACCAGGTAATTCCTGCAATACATGTTATAAAATCAAATAAATAATCTCCTGTTTGGTTTATTGAACAATGCAGTGCAATAATGACATACAAACTAGAGTAAACCATAGCAACAAATATTGCCTTTCATTTAATCTAAATGACCAGTTTCTATTGCTTATTGTACTTTATGCTTCATTAAACGTACCTTAATTCTTTTATGTTTATTCTGTTGTTAAATTGCCATGTATTGAGTTTTATGAATAGAATACCTATGTTATAAGTGTTTTGGGGTCTTGTAGTTTCACGGGAAAATGTAATTTCAATGCATTCTTGTGTAAATGGAAGTAACATCTGAAAACAGTCCAAATAGAGGCTTTAGAGCAGACACTTGGGTCATTATGAAATTCAACAGGTGCGTTTTGGCTCAGCCAAGAATACCATTCATGGATAAAGCAGGGTATTGTGCCCATTTGTGTACCAATAGTTATGTTAATACAGTTGTTGAGTAGCGTTCCGAGAATCTGTAATACTTCCAGGTAAGATGTAAAACTAGTGCTGCACATTAACGGTTTAGTACAGTTTAGATACATCTCCATGAAAATACCAACAGAAACCTAAAACACTGGTGGGAAACAATCTTCCTCTTGCTCTTCACTTCAGTGTTTTTCTTTAAAAACATTCCAGAAATTTAAACTATATATTGTATATTTTTGTACACATGTAATACCCAAGTTCACTTTATTCACATCTTCTACTATAAAGGTATCTGCGGTGCTAATCTCAACTTCTAGTTATTACATTTAAAGTGGAATGTCACTTTCACAATAAACATTGACAATTGTTAATCCTTATTAGTGATGGACTAACTTCCGACGGGACGTTTCGCGAACACGAAACGCGAATGCGGCCAAAAGTTCGCGAACCGCAAGGTCCGCGGCAGGCCCCATTGACTTCAATGGCAGGCGAACTTTACAAACCTACAGGTCATATTTCCAGCCACAAAATAATTACTAGCTGTGCACACATGGTCCCACCACATGGCCACTGACATAACACATGTATGAGGTGAATCTGGGATCGACAACTACAAGCATTCTTTTTTTATATGTGAAATTCTGACAATTCAGGACTCAGAAGCGCATGAAGGCAATGGAGGAGAGGGAAGGTCAGGGTAGGCAAAGAAGAGGGTGCAGGAGATGATCACCAGCACCGTGATATAGAGCACTGACACCTGCACCGTGATAGAGTGATCTGACACCAGCACCGTGATAGAGAGCACTGACATCAGCAGCGTGACATAAAGCACTGACACCAGCACCGTGATATAGAGCACTGACACCTGCACCGTGATAGAGTGATCTGACACCAGCACCGTGATAGAGAGCACTGACATCAGCAGCGTGACATAAAGCACTGACACCAGCACCGTGATATAGAGCACTGACACCTGCACTGTGATAGAGTGATCTGACACCAGCACCGTGATAGAGAGCACTGACATCAGCACCGTGATAGAGCGCACTGACATCAGCACCGTGACATAAAGCACTGACACCAGCACCGTGATATAGAGCACTGACACCTGCCCCGTGATAGAGTGATCTGACACCAGCACCGTGATAGAGAGCACTGACATCAGCACCGTGATAGAGCGCACTGACATCAGCACCGTGACATAAAGCACTGACACCAGCACCGTGATATAGAGCACTGACACCTGCACCGTGATAGAGTGATCTGACACCAGCACCGTGATAGAGAGCACTGACATCAGCAGCGTGACATAAAGCACTGACACCAGCACCGTGATATAGAGCACTGACACCTGCACCGTGATAGAGTGATCTGACACCAGCACCGTGATAGAGAGCACTGACATCAGCACCATGATAGAGAGCACTGACATCAGCACCATGACATAAAGCACTGACACCAGCACCGTGATATAGAGCACTGACACCTGCCCCGTGATAGAGTGATCTGACACCAGCACCGTGATAGAGAGCACTGACATCAGCAGCGTGACATAAAGCACTGACACCAGCACCGTGATATAGAGCACTGACACCTGCACCGTGATAGAGTGATCTGACACCAGCACCGTGATAGAGAGCACTGACATCAGCACCGTGATAGAGCGCACTGACATCAGCACCGTGACATAAAGCACTGACACTAGCACCGTGATATAGAGCACTGACACCTGCACCGTGATAGAGTGATCTGACACCAGCACCATGATAGAGAGCACTGACATCAGCAGCGTGATAGAGCGCACTGACATCAGCACCGTGACATAAAGCACTGACACCAGCACCGTGATATAGAGCACTGACACCTGCACCGTGATAGAGTGATCTGACACCAGCACCGTGATAGAGAGCACTGACATCAGCAGCGTGACATAAAGCACTGACACCAGCACCGTGATATAGAGCACTGACACCTGCACCGTGATAGAGTGATCTGACACCAGCACCGTGATAGAGAGCACTGACATCAGCAGCGTGACATAAAGTACTGACACCAGCACCGTGATATAGAGCACTGACACCTGCACCGTGATAGAGTGATCTGACACCAGCACCGTGATAGAGAGCACTGACATCAGCACCATGATAGAGAGCACTGACATCAGCACCATGATAGAGAGCACTGACATCAGCACCATGACATAAAGCACTGACACCAGCACCGTGATATAGAGCACTGACACCTGCACCATGATAGAGTGATCTGACAACAGCACCGTGATAGAGAGCACAGACATCAGCACCGTGACATAAAGCACTGACACCAGCACCGTGATATAGAGCACTGACACCTGCACCGTGATAGAGTGATCTGACACCAGCACCGTGATAGAGAGCACTGACATCAGCACCGTGACATAAAGCACTGACACCAGCACCATGATATAGATCACTGACACCTGCACCGTGATAGAGTGATCTGACACCAGCACCATGATAGAGAGCACTGACATCAGCACCTTGATAGAGAGAACTGACATCAGCACCGTGACATAAAGCACTGACACCAGCAGCGTGATATAGAGCACTGACACCAGCACCGTGATAGAGTGCACTGACACCAGCACCATGATAGAGATAACTGACATCAGCACCGAGACATAGTGCACTGACACCAGCACCGTGATAGAGAGAACTGACATCAGCACCATGACATAGTGCACTGACACCAGCACCGTGATAGAGAGCACTGACATCAGCACCGTGACATAAAGCACTGACACCAGCACCATGATATAGAGCACTGACACCTGCACCGTGATATAGTGCACTGACACCAGCACCAAGATAGAGAGCACTAACAGCAGCACTGATACCAGCAACTTGCTGCTGGGCCCCAAAAATATGACTCAACCTCTTCAAACAGGAGGGTACGGGCATATAGTACAGTGTGCTTTTTTTGTACAAGGAAGTGAGCCAAATGTAGAAAGAAGGTCTGTGTGCTCGGTTAAAAAAATTGTTTATAGACATATACATGGTTTACTGGTCACATGTGTTGAATTCCTCCGAGATCCATGCCTCATTCATTTTTAAAAATGTGAGGTAGTTAACACTGTCGTGAGCTAGGCGAGTACGCTTATCGGTCACGATACCCCCTGCTGCGCTGAACGTCCTTTCGGACAGGACACTGGACGAGGAGCAAGCCAACAGTTCGATTGCAAATTGGGCAAGCTCTGGCCAGAGGTCAAGCCTGCCCACCCAGTAGTCCAGGGGTTCATCACTCCTCAGAGCGTCCACATCGGCCGTTAACCCGATGTAGTCGGACACCTGACGGTCTAGGCCTTCCCTGATGCTGGATCCAGATGACACCTGTCGATGGGTCGGCTGAAAGAATGACCTCATATCAGAAGTCACCAACACATCTTCAAACCGGCCTCTTCTTGCAGGCGCTGTTGGATTGGTACCCGCAACTCCTTCTCTGGGAGTGGGAATTGCTCCTCTGCCAGCGCACGCAAAAGCAGAATGCAGCATTTCTCGAAGCAAGGCCTGGAAGTGCTCCATTCTGCCAGCCCTCTGTGATGGCGGTAACATTTCCGCCATTTTGTGTTTGTACCAGGGGTCTAAGTACATTGCCACCCAGTACTGGTCCTTGACCATTATGCTTTTTATATGGGGGTCCCTATTAAAACACTGGAGCATGAAGGCCCCCATTTGCACTAAAGTGGAAGCGGTGTGGTGGCCTGGCTCCTGCTCATCATCCAGGATAATGTCGTCCTCTTCATTCTCCTCTCCCCATCCACGCAGAACAACAGGGATCCCAGAAAGGTTTAAAGCATGCTCTTCTTGCTCCTCCTCATCCACCCCGACACCATCCTCCTCTGACTCCTCTTCAGACTCCTGTTGACTTCCTCATCTTCCCGCTCCTGCTCCTCCACAGCTTGATCAATGACACGACGCAATGCACGCTCCATAAAGAAGGCATAAGGTACCATGTCACTGATGGCGCCATGGCTGCGACTGACCAGTTTGGTGATCTCCTCAAATGGCCGCAGAAGTCTGCATGCGTCACGCATGAGCAGCCACTGGCGCGGTGAAAAAAAACCCAGCTCTCCAGAACCTGTTCTGCCACAGAGTTCATACAGGTAGACTTTAACTGCATGTTTCTGCTGGAGCAGCCTATCAAGCATATAGAAGTTTGAGTTCCATCGCGTCGGGCAATTGCAAATAAGACGTCTGACCGGCAGATTGTGTCACCACTGAATGTCAGCAAGGCGAGCCATGGCCGTGTAAGGTCTTCTGAAATGGGCCGAGATTTTCCTTGCCTGCAGCAAGATGTCCTGGACCCCAGGGTATTTGACAACAAATCGCTGCACGACCAAGTTTAAGACGTGTGCCATGCATGGCACGTGCGTGATTTTGCCTTGTTTCAATGCGCTAAGCAGATTGGCACCGTTGTCAAACACCACTTTACCAACTGTCAAATTGAGCGGTGTTAGCCACTGATCTGCCTGTGAATGCAAAGATGAAAGGAGTGCCGGGCCAGTGTGGCTCTTGGCTTCCAGGCACAAAAGACGCAGCACGGCATGGCAACGTCTCACCTGGCATGTCGAATAGGTTCTGGGGAGCTTGGGCGGCGCAGTGGAAGAGACGCTAGCAGCGGAAAAGGAGTCAGCCGAGGAGAAGAGGGAGGAGGATGGAGTAGGAGGAGGAGAAGAAGAGCCAGGCCTGCATGCAATCCGTGGTGGTAAAACCAAATCTACACGGGTGCCACCGGTTACATGCTTGACGGCCATCAGAAGGTTCACCCAGTGGGCAGTAAAAGTGATATACCTTCCCTGCCCGTGTTTGCTAGACCACGTGTCTGTGGTCAGATGTATCTTGGCACCAACACTGTGTGCCATAGATACATTCACTTGCCACTGAACATGGCCATATAGCTCTGGGATGCCCTTCTGTGAGAAATACTTCCTTCCTGGGACCTTCCATTGTGGTGTTCCAATGGCCACAAATTTTCGAAAGGCCTCCGAGTCCACCAGTTTATATGGCAGTAGTTGGTGGGCTATCAGTTCTGACAAGCCAGCCGTCAACCGTTGGGCAAGAGGGTTATCCGGCGTCATCATTTTTTTACGCTCGAACATTTGGCCCACGGAAGCCTGCCTTTTTGCAGAAAAACGTGAGCTTGGCGTGATGGAAGGTGGGGTGGAGGACAATTGTGAGGAGAGAGGAGAAGAAGTAGAAGACGAGGCTGGACGGTGAGAGCCTGTAGTGTGGCTTTGTGTGTTCCGTTGCTCCCACTGGGCTCTGTGATGGCAGCTCATGTGCCTTCTTAAGGCGGTCGTCCCTAGGTGAGTGTTGGGCTTACCGCGACTAATGCGTTGACTGAAAAGATTGCAGATGGCAACACTATTGTCAGCAGCGGACACTTTAAAAAAAGCCCACACTGCGGAGCCATGTGCCGGAATCCTGGGAGTGCCAGATGTGACCGTACATGGTCGATGCCTTGCTCCTGATACATTAGCAGTCTGCTTTGTCCCTCCTGTGCAATGTAAGTTATTCCTGCTTCTCCTCCCTATCTGCTGGTCCATATCTCCCTCTGAACTCCCCTCCTTTTCCTCTCTTGTGGGCACCCACGTGACATCACTAGACACGTCATCATCGAGGTCACCTTCCCCACCGCTATATTTAGAGATCTCGGAGTAGGCAGCAACACCGGGGACCAACCTCCTCCTTGGGCTGATCTGGGTACTGTCGTCAGACTGCTGAGTGGCGGTTGTTGCTACCTCCTCTTCCTGATCCAATGCCAAGAGTGGCTGCACATCAGAAATGTCTTGATATGGATCGGAAAATAATTCCTGTGACTCAAGAGGAAGGTATGTGGTGGTGGTGGTGGTAGTGTCTTTGGGGGTGCACATAGCAGAGAGTGAAGAAGAGGGTGCAGATCCAGAGGATGAGGAGGGTGCAGAAGAGTAAGGCTGAGTGAGCCACTCAACCAAGTCTGGTGCTTCCTTTGACGTAATCGCACGCACCTTCTGCAATTTCCCACTTTGGCTCAAGCCTGTTGCTCCTGCCCTACCCCTACCACCCCTGCGGAAGGGCCTGCCTCTTCCTCTGCCTGTCATTTTTTAAATGACACTGTGACAAAAGTCTCTAGAGAAGTCCAGTATGTATGTGGAAGAAGGTATATAACACCCCGCTTCAATCTGTTGTTTTTGGGGGCCACTGGTCTATCACACCAGTTACAATACTTTTTTTTTGGATTGCGTTTGTCACTCTTTGTAGTATCGCTGCAGAACCGCTCAGCAGTCACAATGCTGCACAGTGGAAATGCACTATACTATGTTTTCTATATGTGCAAGTATTTTATACGTGTATTACACAACTATATACTGCACACCAAATAGTACACCTATACCAGTCCTTAAGGACCTTTGTGGAACTAGTAGCTAGTGATTAGCAGACTGTACCTCAGTCCCTACACTGATAAAGGACTGCTGCAGAATAGTTCAGCAGTCAGCAGTAGTGCACCACAACCCTATATATTGTGGACCTATACCAGTCCTTAAGGACCTTTGTGGAACTAGTAGTTAGGGATTAGCAGACTGTACCTCACTCAACCCTATATACTGTACTACGCTATACCATACCAGTCCTTATAAGGACCTTTGTGGAAATAGTAGCTAGTGATTAGCAGACTGTACCTCACTCAACCCTATATACTGTACTACGCTATACCATACCAGTCCTTAAAAGGACCTTTGTGGAACTAATAGCTAGTGATTAGCAGACTGTACCTCACTCAACCCTATATACTGTACTACGCTATACCATACCAGTCCTTAAAAGGACCTTTGTGGAACTAATAGCTAGTGATTAGCAGACTGTACCTCACTCAACCCTATATACTGTACTACGCTATACCATACCAGTCCTTATAAGGACCTTTGTGGAACTAGTAGCTAGTGATTAGCAGACTGTACCTCAGTCCCTATACTGATAAAGGACTGCTGCAGAATAGGGCAGCAGTCAGCAGTAGTGCACCTCAATCCTATATATTGTGGACCTATACCAGTCCTTAAGGACCTTTGTGGAACTAGTAGTTAGGGATTAGCAGGCTGTACCTCACTCAACCCTATATACTGTACTACGCTATACCATACCAGTCCTTATAAGGACCTTTGTGGAAATAGTAGCTAGTGATTAGCATACGGTACCTCACTCAACCCTATATACTGTACTACGCTATACCATACCAGTCCTTAAAAGGACCTTTGTGGAACTAGTAGCTAGTGATTAGCAGACTGTACCTCACTCAACCCTATATACTGTAGTACGCTATACCATAACAGTCCTTAAAAGGACCTTTGTGGAAATAGTAGCTAGTGATTAACAGACTGTACCTCACTCAACCCTATATACTGTACTACGCTATACCATACCAGTCCTTAAAAGGACCTTTGTGTAACTAGTTGCTAGTGATTAGCAGACTGTACCTCAGTCCCTATACTGATAAAGGACTGCTGCAGCATAAGGGCTGCAGTCAACTATAATAATCTTTCTATATTTGGAAGAAAGAATATTATACGTGTACAACCCTAAATACTGTCCAACTCCTATACCATACCAGTCCTGAAAAGGACCTTTATGGACCTAATAGTAACAGCTAATGATTAAACTGACTGTCCCTCCCTGCTATACACAGCATCCTGTCCCTCTCTACACTGACAAAAGACAGGCTGCTGCAACAATCACTTGCACAGCAGTGCACTCAAACCTATATCCTGTACTACACCTACATCATACCAGTCCTTAAAAGGACTTTTGTGGACCTAATAGCTAGCGATTTGTGTCACTGCAGTCTCTCCCTGCTCCACACAGCAACCTCTCCCTATAGTGACAGAAGAAAGAATGTAAAATGGCCGCCGGATCGGGTCTATTTATAAGTTAGGGGGAATGTCCAATTGTCCATGTGCTGAAATGTCTCCATTAGCTATCCTGTACCCCATGATGGATGTGTCATCATGGGTCAAAGTTCTTTCACACAGTAAACACGTAAGTCCGCCGGGCGAACAGCAGCAATAGTCCGCCGATCGGGCGAATCGCGAACAGCCGAAATTCGCCACGAAACGACCGCCGGGCAAACAGTTCAGCCATCCCTAATCCTTATACTGTTAGTAAATAGATTAGTAAATAGAAAGTATATCATAATTACTTGTTTTAAACTTTTTTTTTTTGTACATTTCTTCAGTTACTTCCTAGTTTCCAGGCATTCCAGGAGTCTTCAGGAGGACAGGAGGGGTTTTCTCAGCTAAGCACACTCTCCTGCCTGCATGTCTGAGCTAATGGCATATATATTTCAGGAAGTAAATGCTTCATGAATCATCTGCCCTTATTCATGATGGCCATAGCCAGAAATGCTAGGGGGTGTTTTTGAAAGTGACTCCTCATAAAAGTAAAGCACGAAGACATGGATGCAAGGGTATGTTTGCTCTTAACACTAAAAATGAATAAAATATAGTTTGTGCACTGTGGTGCTCAGATGCAGTTTATTTCCGTTTTAACCACTTTCTATCTGTGCTATAGCCAAAAGACGGCTACAGTATGGTCCTCCACTTCTGGGAGGGTGTCCATGATGTCCTCCCGGAACCCCATCCCCTGCATGCCACCTTTGGACACAGCTGATCACAGATCGGGATAAAAGCTGACTTGCAGTTATCGGCAGTTCTTTCTTCCCACGGTCTGTCTGTGGAAGGAAAGGGGAGCCATTAACCAGCAAGCCTCTCAGCACATTGTTTACACTGATATCAGTGCAGCCCCATCAGTGCCAATCAGTGCAGCCCCATCATTGCAAATCTGTGCCCATCACTGTAGCCTGTCAGTGCCCATCAGTGTGGGCTATCAGTGCATCCTCATCAATGCCACTTAGTGCCCATCAGTGCCACCTATCAATACTAATCAGTACCGCTTATTAGTGTAAGCCTCATCAGTGCCTCGTCATCAGTGCCTCGTCATCAGTGCCAGTAACTGAAAGCTGAAAATTTAACCTGAAACCCAGGTTTTCAACTTTGACATGTGTGAATAAAACTGTACATATCATCACAACTACTTAGTGTATCTAGGTGAATAATATCAAATTATACAAATTGGACATTCTTTTGTTGCCAGCGGTTTAGACATTAATGGCTGTGTGTTGAGTTATTTTGAGGGGACAGTGAATTTACACTGTTATACAAGCTATATACTCACTACTTTACATTGTAAAGTGTAATTTCTTCAGTGTTGTCACATGAAAAGATATAGAGAAATATAAAAGATATAGTAAAATATTTACAAAAATGTGAAGGGTGTACTCACTTTTGTGAGATATTGTGTGTGCATATATATATATATATATATATATATATATATATATATATATATATATATATATATATATTGTTTAATTTTGAGGGGGCAGCAAATTTACAGTGATCTTCCCAATGTAGAGCTGTGTCGAGGGATGTGTCAGCACAAATTTTGCCCGTTGGAGGATAGGCAGGCTGAGCCCCATAAAAGCTAGAACATTGACCACCTAGGGATTGATGTGCTTCTATGTTTAGCGTGGTCAGTCTGCAATAGGAAAGTGAGGAGACTGGCAGGATCACCAGGTATTTCACACAAAGTAAGCAATACAAAGAGAACATGATACTTTTTAACATAAGTACATGGCACAACATACACATAACAGGAATATGACATGGGGTACTTTGTCACAGTAAGTGGGCTTAAGCACCATATAGCAATATGGTGTGACCAAATCCCAATATTTTTTTATAATGTTTTTTGAAAATGTCTAGGTGTTTTTAAAAAGCCTTGCTAGAGGTAAATGTTAGTTTTTCATTAGTGGGTCCTACACTATCCATAGATTGGGAGATCCTGCTTCTCTGAACCATGGGAGCTATACTCATCTATATTGGAGAACATTATAAGCACAGACCCACCCTCTGACAGGGAGAGCCGCCGATCGGCTCTCCCTGTCAGCGCGAACCAAGAAATGCCATTTACCAGCACTTCCTGGTTCACAAAATGATCAGCTGTGATTGGTCACAGCTGATCACGTGGTAAGAAGCCTCTGTCAGAGGTTTTTTACCATGATCGGAGATGCGGCGTGTCAGACTGACAAACCACACTCACGATCGCCGCGTGGCACGCCCCCGTGGGCGCGCATCAGCATGTTATCCTGCTGAACATCATATGATGCCCATTTAGGATAACTGAACCACTTCCCAGCGGTCATTCTGCTATAGGCCAGGCGGCAAGTGGTGAATCACTTTTTTTGTGATACAGCACTGCGTCACTGTGTTTACCAATCAGAAGCTTGCATGTTCTAGTGAGAAACATAATGAGCTGCTATGGCCTGTAGAGAGAAGAGAGAAGAGAGAACACAAGCACATTCCACATATTAAGAACAGGCAGAAGGGTAGCTTGTACATTATAGAATTCATTAAATAGTCTGCTTCTAGCTCCCATTAGTGGACTGTGGACATGAACAAACTGTCTGACCGCCGCCTACCATCTAAATACTAGCACTAGTGAAGCAACTTGTCAAAATTCCATGTAACTGTATAAGATATCCAGCCCTTGAGAACTACAAATTTCCTTTAAAAAAATTAATCTCAATCTTTTGAAAACTATTTACCATGCTGAGGGTCAAAAAGTGGAGGGGGAAGTATATTATGTCTTTTGGGGAATTTAATCTGTAAAAATAGCTGGATCAATTGTAACTATAAAAAGAGACTGTCTAATGCCAAATTACAGTTTAGGGTTTAAGTTTCAATGTTATCAGTGTTTGGCTCGCGTTATGAATGTTTCTTAGTTTTGTTGTAACTCAGAACAAGCAGAGACTAATGATACAAGTTAGCTACTGGACATTCATCATATTCTCTTCCATTTCTTTTGGCAAGCAGGATTATAAAGAGCATGCTGTGTACCTAACAATTATCTAGCATTGGAAGAGAAAATAAAGTGCTTGCATGCAGTTCTTGTGCTAGCTGATATGGGTGTGGAGATAATAGGGATTTAGTTCAATGGTTGTGCTAGGCAGCCAGAGCAACTGAATGCAAGTAAACAACATTAGCCTTCTGTCAAGTGTTTGGCATTAAGAATAAAGGGTGATTTATAGTTGATATTTTATTTTAAAAATGTAAATCATTTTGTTAGAAATGTACAGTGTAAAGTTACATTGTAATTATAACCTTATAAGGTACAGAGGAATTGCTTTAATAAAATAGTTCAACCTAGTCCCTTTCATCAGTTTACTTGGTAATCTGACAATCTCTTCTTGTAATACCACTTAGAAGTTTCCAAACACACCCACTGTGTACTGAAAAGTTTTTCAGACCAACAATCAGAATTGAACTTGTAGGCGGAGGTCTACTGTATATCGCTATTCTGTTGTGTTTTGCCTATGTTATTATGGTGTACTGTTACTTTAAATGTTCTGTCTGATTGCTGCAGGGTCAGGTCCTGTGTTACAAATTTTCCCTGCAGGCATGTCACTACCCCTAAGGCTGTGTACACACGACCGGACTTTCCATCAGAGTAAACTCTGATGGTCCTTCCAACGGAATTTCTGACGGAACAGACTTGCCTACACATGATCACACCAAAGTCTGTTCGTTTCTAACACAATGACGTACGACGGGACTAGAAAAGGAAGTTCGATAGCCAGTAGCCAATAGCTGCCCTTGCATCTTATTTGGTCCGTCGGACTAGCATATAGACGAACGGTTCTCCCAATAGGAATTGATTCTGTCGGAAAGATTTAAAACATGTTCTATTTCTAGGTCCATCAGACTTTTTGAAAAAAAAGTCTGCTGAAGCCCACACATGATCGGCATATCCAATGAAACTATTCCGTCAGACCTTTTCTGCCGGAAAGTCCGGTCATGTGTACGCAGCATTAGAAGGACATAAATGCAGGGGATCCAATCTCATTGGAGAGTCTGCTATAGGATATAGGAAGTACACATGTGAGGACCCGGGCTGCCATATAGTGCTTCTTCTTCTTTTAACTCCTTTAATGGGCCAGTCTCAGGGATCCACATTTTTAATACCATTGGAATATTACTTAACTCATGTAATTGCCACAAATGTTCTCTTTGCACTTATTCTGTGTACACCACTAGGGATAGTGTTTTTAACTTACAAGCACAGCCATTCTACCTTAGCCAAGTCACACAGCCAACTGAATACCTTCAATCGTACACGTGAACAATATTGTATAATCTACAGCTAATTTCAGGTCTGTCAGTGAAGAGGACTTTCATTATGTGAAAAATGTGTCTGTGTCCTTTAATAAGTAGAAGTGTCCTTAATCCACTAGTGCAACCTTGGTGTATCCAAAAGTCCCGTATACACGATCCGACGGGAAATGTTGGATGTCAGGTTTTTTTCGGAAATACAGACCGTGTGTATGCTCCATCAGACAATTGTTGTTGGACTTTCCGCTAAACAAATGTTGGCTAGCATGTTTTCAAATTTTCCTCCAAAAAATGTGTGTTGTCGGATTTTCTGATCGTGTGTACACAAGTCCATCGCACAAAAGTCCAAAGTACAAACACGCATGCTCGGAAGCAGAAGCGGATGGTCTTGTAAATTAGCATTTGTAATGGAGAATTAACATTTGTGACGTGGCAAATTATGAAATCTCGAAATGCAGCGCACATTCTCTTCTTCTTTAATTGGATAATAATGAAGCTGCTCTGCTGGTAATACTGATGGAGTTATTGCAAATGGATTTTCAAAGGCTTTTTTTCTAGTGACATCAAGAATAATATTATTATTATTATATATTTTTTTTATTTGGGCAAGTTACTACAACACCATTATCCCCTAGTTTATAAGATAAAATATATAATTATGTTGGTGTCCCTTATCAATTTTACATTGTAGTTCTTAAAATGTAACTGCCTACTCCCAAACTGTCATTTGAAGTAAAACGGCAAGTATTATTGTACATAATTTTTTTATTGTGCATTAAAAAAAATGTACATGCTGTCTTCCAATAGAACTTAACCAAAATGTGCATTCTATGCATTCATAAATATAGAAAATATACCAAATCAAATCATTATTCCAAGAAAATTGAAGAATGGCCGTTTAGAAACAAACTGAAAAGCATAATATGAAAAGCATAAACTGAAAAGCGCCAAATAAAAAACACGAAAAAGAAAAGAGCGAGTCAACACTCACCAAACTTCTACTAACACAAAATTAGCAGAAGGAGCCAAAAGGGTGGAGCTAAAGAGCTGAAAAGCCACGTAGTACGTCTAGTACATCACTACGTTCGGAATTGTTGGCCAACATTTGTGTGACCGTGTGTATGCAAGACAAGTTTGAGCCAACACCCTTCGTACAAAATTTCACGGTTTTGTTGGCAGAAAGGCCGATCATGTGTAAGAGGCATTAGAATCTGAACAGTTAATGCAAGCCATGGAACCCCCTGGGTTGAGAGCCTTGAGCTGGTGTAACAGGTTAACCCTTGGGGTTAAGTATGCTGGAGTAGAGTGCACACATAACCTAAAGGGTTGGCATGTCCAGTACAGGAGTTAGCAGTCAGCATGAGAAGAGAGTGACTGTTGCAGGTATTAGCATCCCTGATGTGGCAGGGGACCGAGGTGGCTAATTTCCCCACTTGGCAGCTTGGAGCATTATATGGTGCAGGGTTGATGTAAGCCTGGCTTGGGAGTTGTGGTAGAAAAGTCTTGTTAAAGAGGAAGTAAACTAAGCTCCTTAAATGCGCCTTCTTAAAAAATTCAGTGTAATAAAGTTTTCCATAACATTCTGCATTATTCTTTCCCCCCTAAGGATGTTTCTTACTTTTTTCCAAGTTGATTTGTAATTTCTACTTCCTGGTTGCAGCCAGCGCCATCTTAGCTACTGTCTTCTGAGTCTGAAGAGCAGTTTACTTCCGTCTGTTACTGTGTTTCTGTTTGTCCCTGCTGTAACCTGCTCAGTATGTTGTAATCAAGCCTCGTTTTCATTACCGATTTAGTATAGCAATATTGTCCCACATATTGAAGCATAGAGAGGTGAGCAAGCTTTGCAACACATATTTGGTGATTGTTTAATATGTTTTTGACACAAATTTACTTGCTTATTTCAGGAACTTGTGAATAACACTGTAATCTTGCGGGATCACCGAGCTGTGTCGCATAGAGAAGATGCAGATGAATGAATGGACAGACAGCACAGGGAGCGTGCCGTGAATCAGGCAAAATATGCACATGTGCTACTGACGTCATGAAAATAAAAAAGGCAGATTACAAGCAAACAGAACAGGTTAGAACTCTTTCATTACAAAACAACAAAACAATGACCACAATTGCATCAAACCCTTTGAGTGGCTATGACACACCTGCCCATGTTTCTCCTACAAATCTAGGAGACTTCTGCCTTAGCCAAAAAACATGCATACAAAAAGGTTACTTCCAAGAAGAGTCTCGTGCAAAGAGGAAGAAAAAGACAGCTACTTTGTGCAGAAGTGAACACATATGGGAGGAAAATGAATAAAGTTTAAATATTATTTTTATTATAGATCAAAAAAGCGACCAAAAATCTATAAATGACTTCACCTTCTGGCTATACCAACAAATTATGTTAAAATTGCAGAATGTGACACACCTAAATCGCATAAAAAACACACATAAATGGTGCACCAAACAACCAAATACACATATACATACAGACAATAGACTAACAAATAACACAAAATGGACTGGGCGCCGCAAATACCACATATCATCCAGGGGCAAAAATTACAGTCATTTTAAATAACCATGATTTTCAATATAGTAGGAAATCAATGCATATCAATGCACATGTGGTCCCTAGGGTTGTAGAGACCTACACTCACAATATTCAATGGAAAACTATACCGTCTAATGTATTGTTCCTGCCTATATTTTCCTCAAAAGGGCAACAGTAAAATAGTCTCCATATAGAGGGTATAGTTAAGTCCTCGTGCCTAATAGTATTTCAAGAAGCCCCATTCCTAGTGATGCTGCTATGTCCATTAAATAATCCATTCCATATCTGGAGACCAGATTAATTGTGAGACTTATATCAAAAAGCTGCTTGCAGGCTGCTTGTTATTGTACAGGGGATCAGCGTTGCCAATGACACAGTTAGAGAGCCATATAATCACAAAACGGTAATCTTTTATCTGTCCCCAGTCATGGTGTTCACAAACAGTGCTTTATGTCTCTCCAAATAGGACAATTTACTGATGTGATTGTTTTCTACATTACCGCTCCTGAAGCGATGGCCAATGTTTATCCAGTACTTGAAATACTGAAAGGTCAAGCCCAGTTACCGTTATCTTCTAATCCCCTCAGGGGGTTCATAGCAGGATACATAATGCATCTTAGAACAGGTGCTTCTTTAATCCTGGCCATGCTGTAGCGTATGTAGCATCAGCAATCACTTGCGGCTCTATACCAGCGAATGGGGTGTTCGGCATCTCCACTCCCCGTGTTAGGGGAAAGCCCCAGCAGGTGATCACAGTCTGAGGTTACGTTGACGCGTTTTGCAACATCATGTCACGTAGCTTCAACTGGACATGAGGGATCACGGAGCTGTGCCGCATAGAGAAGATGCAGATGAATGAATGGACAGACAGCACAGGGAGCGTGCCGTGAATCAGGTGAAATATGCGCATGTGCTATTGACGTCATGAAAATTAGAAAGATTACAAGCAAACAGAGCAGGTTAGAACTCATTCATACAAAGAAATTTGTACAGTGCTTATCACTGATTTAAATGGGGAAAAGTTATCTGGGTGAGTTTACAATCCTTTAATCTGCGCAATAGGTGGCATGAGTGGAGAGTGGGATAAGTTCAGTGTTCTTCTCTTAAATGTTATATACTATTATGGTGTTTCTGGGCTTTCTGTGTGAGACGTATGCTATTCAGAAAGAGCCAAAGAGTGGAGTTTTACTTTATCAAAAGATTATGGCTTGCTGTTGTGGCATCTGCCCTTAGGGAGCGAAAGATAACCCCTCACCTACAAACCTTGTCTGGTAGTTTCAATGTAACTGGTGGCACAGGAAACAAAAAGAGAGTATCTTAGACAGTAAAGGGTTTGGAAAGTAGTCCCAATGACCTTGTGAGTTGGTCTTTGCGTTCTTCAATAGTGAATTAAAGATTAAAGTCAATTGGAAAAACATGATTTTAGCACCATGTTCCCTGAACAGCATCACCAAGGCACTGATCTCCCTCACTTTGTACCTGCCTCTGAGGAAGATTGCCAGAAGCTACTTAATGCTATTGCATTTTTTTTCCCAAACTGTTGCCGCATTCCAACATATTTTTAATTGTGTATGGAATTTTGAGCGGCACCACTAAAGTGTATATCACTCAGTGAAACACAAAGGTTTGCATTTTGTTACGCCATCTGCATTTTAATACAATAAAACTGTGAAGAAGTGAATTGCAAAGTGTGGTACTTTAGCTGACAGATCCCGATCCATCTTATGTTGGTCTGAATTAAATGCAATGAATTTAGAATGGTTGCTTTTCACTATTGCATTTTTCACTTGGCATATTGCTCCTTTGTGCTGTTTATTGAATATTCCTGTAAATGTATTGTCCTTAAAGCGGATGTAAACCCTCACATACTGTATACCCAGTGAAGTGAACAGCCTCAGATGATACACAGAGATGAAACACATCTCCCTATATAATTTTTACATGTATATCTGCTGTCTTCATCTTTATATATTGTTTGGAAAGTGCACATTGTGTTAGGAGATTTTCTCTTCCTGGTTAACATTGCAGTGAAGCCTGGACATACAGCCAAGACAGCTGATTGGAGGAAAGACACACACCCCCTCTCCTCATAGGTAGAGACTTTCAGCTCTGTCCCTTGAATATTTCAGGGCTATGCTAATCTATTTATAGCATCCTCCCCAACACAAAACTCCAGCTGCTTTTATCATATGTGACGGAGAACTTCAGGAGTTATCATGCTGATAACAGAAAAACAGAGCAGGAGAAAGCTACAGGACACAGTGCTGTGAAGAGACATAACAAAACACTGCAAATCTATGTTCCCAGTTCAAATTTCATGAATCGGGTTTGAATCCACTTATAACCTTTGAAATAAATGTAAGAAAGAAAGAGCACCAGTAAATGTTAGCCAAATAGATATCAATATACAAGGAACTCTGATTGTTTCTGTCTGTCCCTCTTGTGTTCCTCCAAAACAGCCCTCAAAACAATGGCTTTTTGGTTGATTTTTTCTGTGTGTGTGTTTATACCCCTTGATGCAGTAAATAGAAGGTTCAGAAAGAGAGCCTTGTCTAAGATGTGGCGTGGCTTGTACTAAAGATAATTATTCCTCCGTATTTGTCTAGGAAAATTCTGAATATTTTCTGTTTTGTGTTTTTCTTTTAAACAGGAAATTAAAGTTTGAGCTCCAGTATTTCTCCAGCAGTAATATTTTTACACATGTCTAATCTCATATTGATTACACTTGAAGCTCTTCTTTGTATTCCAATTTCGCAGCTACATATTTTCCCAACTTGTACTTGATAAGATAAGCCCAGCTCAAAACATTTTCTTGGATATAGTAGGTAAGGTTAGAACTTCTGTCAAGTTTTTTTTTTATGCTTACTTTTGGAAGATATATCACCTCACATCCTGTTCATGCAATGGGTCTCAAACCCGCTATCCACAACTATAAAAAAAGTTTTGGCTGGAGTAGGGCATAAGCTTGTAGACTTTCTAATGTCAGGGACCATTTGTTAACTTGTAGCTGTGGGAGTAACCAAGCCATAGCCTTCATTAATCATTTGGGATTATTTAGAATGGACAATTTTGATGAAATACAATGTCATTTACAAAGAAGGAACAATTTACCTACGATTTTGATCCTTGCTATACTTGGTGACCAGGAACCATCGTACGCTAAGTGGATCATATACAACTTGCCCACTGGGTAAGTTGGAAACATCCAAACTAGCTGGAAACATGCAAACGATATGTAGCAAGGTCCCAGGCCTCCTTCAGTCTAATGAGAACCTTCAAGGCCAGAGATAGCTAACATCCTTCTGTATGTGGTGGGTTGTATTTCAAGGTAGATTCATTGGATGCCAGACACTTCTTGAATGCAAAGAGATTTTTATTTCTCTTAACAGAACTTTGGGAGAGAGGGTTAGGGCCAGGACACCCTTAGGTAGTTACATTGTTAATTGTGAGACTCTGAGACTTCAACAGGACAGCCCTGCAGGGAAAGGCATCCAGCAAGACGCCACATCTGCATGTGTAAGAATACTGTCTCCTATGGCAACAGTCTTTAACAATTTCTAACACAAGTTCTAACAGTTCCTTCACTTCACTACAATCACTTCTTGTAGTTCTTCAGTCCACTGAGGTCCCAGTCTCTCTCACTAGACTAGATGATTCACTGCCACTGAACCCCTTGAGCGCCTCCAAGCCTCACGGTAGTAACTTCCTTAAGCACCCCCGCCTCTCTGCTGGGTCCCTAGCTTGGCACTCAGATACTTCTCAAGCTTAACCCCACTGGTCTGCTCAGTTCCTGGCTTGACACACAAAGTTGCTCTGCAAGCATCACCCCTGATGGCTGGTTCCCTGGCCTGAAGTTTCCTGAGTCTTCACTATCCACGGTTGGTGAGAATTCTGCTCAGGTACTTGCTTCAGCTACTCACTGCAGTCCCTGGTAATACGGAGGATGGTCCCTTAGTGGAGACAGCTTCCCCTCTACCTCCGACCACGACAGGTTCTCCGGCCGGCAGTACCATAATTTCATGTTGTACTGAAAGCCACAAACCCAACCCTGCTCTCTTGCTTTTGGATAGGCCCTCAGACAGCCTAGCAGATAGATGTGCCCGGGATAGGCCCAAACTCCAGCCTAGCAGCCTGGGCAATATGACACACGTCCACCCAGACAGCCGTCTGGGTGGCACAGAACACTGATCACATGACCTCACCCAAATATATAAGTTCTCCCAGAAGGCCAAGGGATTTAAGAAAACCCATGCCCATTGCCTGGGATACCCCATATACCCATAATCTGACCTTGCATTACTCTTCTCATATCTAATGCCACCGGGGTACCCAGCCACCTAATGGCAAAAGAGAGAAGTGCAGCAATTACAGACAGAGTGAAATCAATTGATCCCTAACAATGGGCCGGTACCTGACAGGTATATTTAGGAGCAAACCTGCCAAAACACCAGGGTGCTACATCTATGAATAAAATAATTGTCTATATTGGCCAAAAGGGACCACACCCACGGAAATAAATTATATTACAAACAATTACTGGTGTTTGTTTTATTCTGGTTTCTCTATACTGGGAAAGTTCTTACCTTTGGACACCTTACTTTTTATTTTCAGTGTAAATCCTTTCCTTAAGTGGATCATGTCCTTGCAGGCTACACACAAATTTAAATGGGGCTTTTATACCTTACTTAAATAGAACAATCTGTGTGTTTCCTCCCATTTTTACTGACAGTATTCCACCTTATGTTTACATCTTGTTCCCCAAACACCACTAGACAGAATGTTTCATTCATCATAATACACAGACCTTTACCAACTAGATCTCTCCCAAGGTAACTAACAGGGATGGGCAAAATTTGGAGATTTCGTTTTCCTGAATTGTCAATGAGAATCAGGACTAGGAATGAGCAAACTGAGAAAAGCTTGGTTTGTAGGAAGTTTGGCATACCCGGCAAAAAGTCAACCAAGTTCAAATATAGAGACTAACTTCACTGAAGTTTATGGGAGCCAAATCTTGTTATTTCTGTCTTCAATACCACAATGCAAGCTTTGTTAGGAAACGCATGTATAGCTGGGTATGATCATGGGAAACATGTATAAATGCAAAAAAATATTAAAGATACCATTTAGCAGGGAGATGGCCTTTTAGTGCGACTTAAAAAGCATCATTAAAAATATACTGTACAGTTCTTTTAAATTACATACTTGGTGATACTTAAAGTAGCACTTTAAGTCCTTTAAAAGTGAAATTTTGTCTGTAAAAGCAGTGACTGGGGATCTGACATCGAACAAGAATAAACTATCACCTCTAAATGACAGATCCTTGGTGGCTTCTATTTGTAAACACAGCCTGGAGGATCTTGGGTACCGGCACTGATCAAATATGATCATCACCATCCAATAGAATATATTTATAAAAAGATAGCTAAGGGGGTACCACATCCAATGAAAACTATTGAAAAAAAAGTTTTTGGACATTTAGAATGGACTTTACGGTACCAGAAAGGAATACTATATAAGTTTACAAAATTGAATTTATTATATATATGTTACAAAAATAATAAACATTTTACAAAGTAAAAACAAGAGAAATAAAGCTCTCATTGATATAACCACAGATGTTTAAAAATGTAGATTCCCTATTACTGCTAAGTCAAAAGAGGTCAACATTTCGATGTTGCTTCTTCAGGACCTATTTCCATTAACTGCCGAGTGAGTATCATGTCAATATGGATGTTATTGTAATTACTATTTCCTGTATCTAGTTGGGGGTTTATTTTTATTCTGTCTTCCTCATAGAATGGGGTACGAGAAAATGTTGGTCGGTCTGATTTGAGGAGCGTTTCACTGATCTGATTGCTTCCAATTGGCACATGGCATGCACCATAAGGCAGAGCTGTCTCTGTTTCTTGAGTGGCATTTCATATACATTATTCCCCATACTACCTATGGGGCCTACATTATTATAGAAGATTTATCTGCAATTGTTATCTGTTCTATGAAGTTTTGATATTGTTCTTCTCTCCTATACAGAATCCCTTTGTCTGCAGTCAATGGAAATAGGCCCTGAAGAAGTGACAGCGAAATGTTGACCTTTTTTGACTGAGAGTTATGAAGTGGTGCTCATTTGAACTATCATGGATCTGTTCTTGTACCAAAATATGCTTTCCTGTACCCTAAATCTAGTGCTAACCCTAGGAATAACCCAAACCCTTTTCTTTATCAGTAAAGTCATGTGATAACCATGTTAGTGCTATTGTGGCAATTACATGATTTTGCTGTTCTATTGCAACGGGTTAGTGAAATGCTACTTACCTGAGGTTTGTAATTCCTCCTTTCAAAACAGAATGGTATGTTACTTCTTGTGTGAGTTTAGTCAGGTCTAAACATTTTCAGTGCAGTGACTGATGGGAATGGTTCAATAAATGACCTATGTTGCCACCCTATAAATCAAGGAAATTTATAAGTCAAATTCATGTTACAAAACAGCTCATGTTTCAAAAACTGGAGCTGTTGACTTGTAAAATGCATGTTGTCTGCCAGTAAACACAACCTCTTTTAGTGACTGTGACATTTGGGATGGACTGACATTTTAAAAACAAAGGCTAGCAGTTCTACCATAACAAAGGGAAAATTTGGCACAGCACAAATCAGCTACTTCTAGTTGCTTTGTCTTTGTCTACATTGTGCAGTTCAAATGGCAGTGTTTCGTGGTTACAGCCAGAGTTCATGTTTTGCACAGCCTTTAAACTCTGCTAGTTAATACTATGTGTTTTTGTGTATACATCCGATTGTTTTTCCCATTGTTACACCTCTGGCACTATTATTTCATTTTAAATTATATATAACAAATTATTACTTTCGTCCAGCGCTCCTGGAGAATTAATGCGTTGGTTAAAATTGCTTCATAATTAAATCAAAATGAAAAGCTGCTAAGCACAGCACTGATTTAACCCCATCATATGCAGTGCCTTGCAAAAGCATTCATACCCCTTGCAATTTTCCACATTTTGTTATATTACAACCAAAAACATAAATGTATTTTATTGGGATTCTTTGCAATAGAAACAAAAAGTGGCATATAATTGGAAGGAAAATAATAAATGCTTTTCAAAAATTCTTTACAGATAAATATGTAAAAAGTGTGGTGTGCATTTGTATCCAGCACCCCCTCAATACTTTGTAGAACCACCTTTTGCTGCAATTACAGCTGCAAGTCTTTTTGTTGATGTCTCTGCCAGCTTTGCTCATCTAGAGATGAAAATTTTACCCATTCTTCTTTGCAAAATATTTCAAGCTCTGTCAGACTGGATGGAGAGCATCTGTGAAGAAGCTGGTCAGAGTTGATGGGAAGATGAATGGAGCCAAATACAGGGCAATCTTAGAAGAAAACCTGTTAGCCCTTGTACACACGGTCGGAGATTCCGACGGAATGTGTCCGATCGAACCGTTTTGTCGAATATTCCGACTGTGTGTGGTCTACATCGGACTGTTTCCGTCGGAATATCCGACGGACCAAGTTTTCCAACTTGTTGGTAAAATTTGCAGACAAAATGCTCCCATCAGACATACTCCGATCATGTGTAGAGAATTCCGATCGGACAAAGTGCCACGCATGCTCAGATCAAATTCCTACACCAAAGCTATTGGCTACTAGCGTGAACGTAGTCCCATCATAACGAAATAATGTCGGACGGATTTGGTTGTCAGAATCTCCGACCGTGTGTACAAGGGCTTAGAGTCTGCAAAGACTTGAGACTGGGGGAGAGGTTCACCTTCCAGCAGGACAACAACCCTAAACATACAGCCAGAGCTACAATGGCATGGTTTAGATCAAAGCATACTCATGTGTTAGAATGGCCCAGTTAAAGTCCAAACCTAAATCCAATTGAGAATCTGTGGCAAGACTTGAAAATTGCTGTTCACAGACGCTCTCCATCCAAGAATGTGGAATGTCACTCTCTAGATGCGCAAAGCTAGTAGAGACATACCCAAAATGATTTGCAGCTGTAATTGTAGAGAAAGGTGGTTCTACAAAATATTGACTCAGGGGGACTGAATACAAATGCACACCACACTTTTCACATATTTATTTGTAAAAAAAATTGAAAACTATTTATCATTTTCCTTCTACTCCACAATTATGTGCCACTTTGTGTTGGTCTATCACATAAAATCCCAATAATAGATGTAGCGCCAGCTCCTGAAGATGCAATATGTGTTTTTTTTCTATTTAAAATTCCTAAGACCACAGTTAGGTTTTAGGGTCAATTATACCAAATTATGGTTTCAGTACCAGTTTAGCTGGATTGCACTGGGTTCTGCTTGGCCACAGGTGGCTCTGTCATCACTGGCAAGTGTGAGAACGTAGTTTAGCTAGGCGCATTGAGTGCCATTCTTTCTCGGAACCAGTCCAGTGGGAGTGTCATCTTGCTGTGCATTCTGGAAGAGGGTACTCAAGGTACTGACATCACCTGCTTCAGGGTCCTCCTGACCAGCCCCCCATGGCCCTCATGGTCTGGGGTGTGGATCCATCCAATTCTGAGTCTCGGGGCTGGCTAGCACGAGGCAAAGTAACTGGAAGGAGGATTCAAAGGTGGTCCTTTGCCGTCTCATCTGTGGAAAGGCCCAGCAACTGGAGAAGCAACCAGGGGAGGACTCTTCGGGAGAAGGCCACGCTGAAGGCTGGCTTCTCAGAAAGAGCCTGGAGGCTCATTTGAAAGACACCAAGCGAATCTACACTTATATGGTATCGCCAGACCGGCTGCGAGATACTGGTACCGTATGATGGCTTTCTAAATGTATCTACATCCTTCAGTTATCAATCAAGTCTGTGGCAGAGACTTTATCCACAAGTGTTCTAAATCAAGTCTGTGGCAGAGACTTTATCCACAAGTGTTCTACATCAAGTCTGTGGCAGAGACTTTGTTCACAAGTGTTCTACATTCAAGTCTGTGGCAGAGACTTTGTTCAAGTGTTCTAAATGCAAATCTGTGGCAGAGGCGTTGCTTTATTCAAACACTCTATCGGTTGCTAGGCCTTGTGAGAGGAGGTATATCCGGTAGCTGTGAGAATCCAGTTGTGAGTGGCAATTCTCTGGATTTATATAGTGAGAGACTTCCTATCTTTTGCAGTTCCAAGAGTACCCAAACTTCCTACCTAACCCTCTACCCTTCATTGAGAGACTGTTCTGTCTACCTGTTGTCAAATAAATACACTAAAAGTGGATCCAGTGTCAGTCTCTGCAGTTCTCTGGGCCATCTACCTCGGGAAACCCCCTAGACGTACACAAGGTCAAGAAGGTAACGGTACGCCCAACAAAACCAGCCACCCCTTTCGGAGGTCAGTGCTACATATACATTAACGTTTTTGGTTGTAACATGACAAAATGTGGAAAATGTCAAGGGGTGTGAATACTTTTTCAAGACACTGTACTTTTAGCAATTGTGGATGTGCATTTTTCTGATGTTATGGTTTTGGTTTTGTTTGGTTAGAACCAGTCAAGGTCCAAGATTATTTCTGCTCCTGGTCAGATTTACAGTATTAGGGTGTGGCCACACCAAAAGCAAAATTCACTGAGACAGACACAGTATCAGTGTATCAACTTTCTATTTATTTTAGTTCCTGTTTTAAACTTATATACTGATAGCCAGACATTTAATTGTCAGATTAGGCAGGTTTATGCAAACTACAAAGTGACCACAACAGCTTATACATCTTATGATAATTATGATAATGCATGACAGTGCATAGATTTTAAGCTGGGTCCTTGTCCATTTAGGGGAGTAGCATTCTATTAAAGCCATATAGGGTATCTTGCTCCTCTACATCGATATCGTCTTTTTGGGTGTAGAAGACACCGCAGTCTTTTTGTTAACTCTTGCTGTTCCATGATAAAGGAGGGGTGAGTTGTGCACATTATCTATTGAATATGAGTTTAAGGCTAATAAGCAGAAGCTTGTTTGAAACATGTACTTATATATTTAAAAACATATTAATAAATAGACATTTCATTGTGATATTTCAATCATGTCCATTACAGTTTAATAAAATATATTGCACTATGGCACCCTTGTTTTTGTCTTTCTTCCTGGCATGAGCCTGTATGATGCTGGAGGAACAATAATTTACAGTGTTGTGGCAGAATATGGGAAAGGAGGAGACATTCATCTGGAACTGTGGAGAAAAATGTAAAGAAAAAAAAAAGGCTGATGTAGAGCAATTTATTAATCAAAGGGTCAAATAAATCTAGTGAGTGTACCTGCTTTTGTGTGAGATCACTGGTGGAAGCACAGAGGTGTATTGTAGTTCATATTTACGAGAAAGAAGCACGGTGGAGCAATACAGGAGAAAGACATTATAATGTTCATTATAATACGGTTGATGTATTGGAATTTTTTTATTCACTTAGAATTTGTTGGGCATTGAATACTGTATTTGTTTTATTTGAAGAAAAGTATCTCTTTCTGAAATTTTTATACAGGCAGTCCCAAACGGAGGAAAACAACTAGAAATAAGAGGGACTCTACTCCTAGAAAAGGACATTCACTTCTGTAAGTGTTATCATGGGAAAAAGGTGTCTCCACTGAAGCTTTATCACCAATCCTTTTTTCTATGACAACCCAAAATTTTCAAAATCCAATTGCCACAGGGACAAAAAGTGAGGTGAAATCTTCTGAACAGGGGCACAGACACCGAACAAACATTGCAGGGGTGTTAACCCATCCCTATGCTATCCAAAAAACGTTAAAATATTTTTTTTTTTTTGCCTGGAGTTACACTTAAAAAATGTACCTGTTCCAACTTACATACAAATTCAACTTAAGAACAAACCTACAAAACCGATTTTGTTTGTAACCTGGGGGCTGCTTGTACTGGTTTTGTTCACAGAGAGACATTTTTGTGATAAATATATACTGTGAAATCTCATCTTTAAGAGAACATGGTATCATTTTCACATTAAATTTTAGGCTTACCATTTTTACACTTATTTTATTAAAAATTGATATATGATCGGTCAGGGCTTTTTTTTCAGCTGGAACGTGGCAGAACTCCATTCTGCCACCTTCGGAAGCCTTGTTCTCTCCAGTCTGTCACTAACCACAGAAGGCAGTAGAGGACGTTTTTGTAAAACTCACTTCTTTTGCCGCCTTCTGTGTGCTATTGCAGGGCACCCAGGACATGTGCAGGGCAGGGGACATGTTTGCCCAGAATCCGGAAACCGCACCTGGCCAGATTTTTCTTTATATTCTGGTGCTTCAGGAGGCATCTTATGTCCCTGCCCCCACTCCTGCCTGTCAGAGCTCTGTAGCACTGAGTCAAATGAAGTACTCTGAAACTCTTCCTCGGCTCTATGATACATGCGTGGAGGTGGAGACTGCACTGTGTTAAAAAGAAAACAATGGCCACACACACCTAACAGCAGTTCTATCTGCACTGCCTGTGAAGATGTGTAAGCAGAGAGGCGGCTGTGGGGAGGATGGAGGTGTAGCCCAGAGGTGTCAGTGGGGGGTGGATGGATTGGTGAGTTTAGAGTCGTGATTACAAAAGAGAAGGGGGGATGGTTATGCAGAGAGACAGCGATGGGGTGGTTACAGGTACCGTGCAGAGGTGAAAGATGGGGGCATGGGGGGCAGGTTGTACAAAGGTGAGCATTTGGGGGGGATTTCTGCAGAAATTAGTGCTGGTTAGGGGGGGGGGGATGTGTGCAGATGTGAGAACCTTGGAGGGAAAGGGGGTGTGGATGTGCAGAGAAGCAGCTGTGGGGAGGATGGGGAGTTGTGCAGAGTTTGAAAGCTGTGTGGATAGGGAGGAGGTTGGCAGGTTGTGTAGAAGTGATAGGGGATGTAGATGGGGGGGTTGAAGCGGCGATAACTGTGGATTGGGGTGAGCTGTAGATGGAGATGCAGGAGTAAAATGTGGAAAGGGCAGAGATAAACTGTAGTTGGGGATGAAGTTGTAAGTGGACAGCGGGAAGAAGAGGTGAGCTGCGGTTGGGAGATGAAGGGGTGTGCTGTGGATGCAGATAGAAGAGGTGAGCTGTGCAACAGAGGAAGAAGAGGTGAGCTGTGGATGGAGGGAAGTAGGTGAGCTGTGGAATGAGCTTCAGAGGTAATCTGTAGACATGGGGTACAGGGATGAGTTGTGGATTGGGGGGGTGCAGAGGTAAGCAAAGAGGTACGTGGAGGTGAATGATAGATGGTTACTTTGGGGGAGGAGGGGAATATGTTAGTACTGTCCCTTGTGCTGGTTCTTTTTCTGCGCCCTGTGTGATACACACACATCAACACTGCACAGTACGCACCTTGAGCCCAATGTGCTATGTAATCATGAGTGCAGTACTACATGCTGTGTGTTACACATCCACAAACCTTGTAACGTGTGCAATGCACTAATTATTTGGCACCGCTTTACTTCTCTTCCCTGATAAATGGCAGTGTTGGAGACAGGGAGTTGGCCAGGAAGGGTACGTTCCTGCACCTTTTATCCGAGAAAAAAAGCCCTGTGCCCAGTCAGTATAATAGATATAATCAAAAACATTTTCAGCTATGTTTGCCAATGTGATAAGACTAATGATTTAAATGTATCCACTGTTAATGTCTAAAGGGAAGGTGTATATGTTTTTTTGGTAGTTGCATATCTGTATTAGTGCAAGGTTGGCATATTTGTTCATTATGCAAGCAGGCTTAGCGTTGTAATTTAGGACATTTATTCCTTCCTTCCAAAGCTTAATAAAGGCAAAAAAATAATAAAGCTGGCAGCTTTTTTTATATTGTGGAAGGAGTCAGATTAGAATTTGGCAAAATAGATTGTTTAATTTTTATAAAACATTGTTTATAATGACAAACAATAATAAAAGTGAATAGTAAGATGGACGAATTGCCATGTAAGATTCCCATTATATGTAGCCAAATGCCTTTTTAATAAAAAACAAAGATGTTTTCTGAAATCTTGATTTACTTAATATGATATAAGGTATATTCGGCAAGCATCATTTTTAGTAAATAGGGAAAGCATTCTGAGAACATGTGAGATAAATGTGGAACTGTTTGTTACCTTTTCACCGATATCATCAGGATAAAAAAGAAACTGCTTAAAAAACTTTTCTGCTTTAGATTCTGTGAGGTTTCCATTTTTTAAGAGATTCAACTAATTCCAAGCTGTATCAAGAAATTGCATAATGTAAGTGAGTATATCTTTTACAAAGGTTCAAAGGAGCTTGGGCCATGCAATACATGAATAATCCAAAACAAAAAAGCAAATGAAAAAGAGGGGGGCTCAAAAAGAAGAATTTCCATATAATAAATGGTCAAGTCTCACTGCTCCTGATTGAAATGCCCAGTATTCACAGACCCCGAATCCACAGATGTACACCATCCATTTACAACTGTCCTTGTGTCCTTGGTTATTTCTACTTCCTGAAGAATTTCTAGTCAGAAATGAGTGCTATATAAAGAAGAGCTTAGTTCCAGCATGATACCTGAACAAAAACCTATTTTTGACACCGTTTCTAGGTTCCATTTTTTATGACCTCACTCCTGATTGTTTCTGATGCTTATGGCTGACTCAACTTTCCTGTTTTTTGGACAACACCTGTTTTCCTGTTAGCCTTATCCTCTTACTTGCCTAACCACAATCTCATCTCTTAATTCTGTGTCTTATCCCAATGATGTCAGCAGTTACTTTTTCTGGTGTATGCAAGTTTTGCAACCTAGGAGTGCTCCACATGGGCCGAATGCCAGCTGACCAAAGCCGGTTCAACAAAAAAAGTCAGACATTCAGCCCATGTGTATAACAGCCTGTCCGACAGAAGCCGGCCGTTAGGTACCCTGAGAGATGCACTGATGAATACTGGGTTGTTTATTAGATTATCCACTTTTGCCTTCAAAATGGCCTACATTTTTCTGGTGATGCAGAAATTCCATATTCACAGTGACATTGGGTCTCAACCTCAGTCCCTATTTTGGATATGTGGTGTGATCAGATGATCAGAAGCAGGTATATGTACAAATACAAACATATATATTTGAAAAGACACACTACTGTGCAAAAGTTTTAAGCAGGTATAAAAAATGCTGTAAATTAAGAATGCTTTCAGAAATGGAAGTGTTAATAGTTCATTTTGATCAATTAACAAAATTAAAAGCAAATGAACAGAAGAGAAATCCAAATCAAATCAATATTTGGCGTGACTACCTTGGGCTCTGGGGGGGGGAGGGGGGGGGGGAATCAGCCCTTCCAGAACTCCTTGTTCTTTACAGTTAAGAGAGTTCACATCAACTGCAGAATAAATGTAGTGCCAATTGCATGCCTCCCTGATGGTATGGCATGATGGATAAGTATCTGCCTATATTTCTCAGCATTGATCCTGACCAAATCTCCAACTCCATTTGCAGGAATGCACCCTCAAAACGTGCAAGGAACCTCCATCATGCTTTATTGTTGCCTCATTATTGTACCACTCCCCAACATGTCAGTGAACAAACTGCCTCCTGCTACAGCCAAATATTTCACATTTTGACTCATCAGTCCAGAGCACCTGCTGCCATTTTACAGCCCCCCAGTTTTTTTTATGTTTTTGTGCATAGTTGAATGGCTTAGCAATGTTTCCAAGTTGGAGGTATGGCTCTTTGGCTGCAGTTCTTCCATGAAGACCACTTCTCCAGACAGTAGATGGGTGTACCTGGGTGCCACTGGTTTTCACTAGTTCTGTGCTAATGCCACTGCTGGACATCTTCCAACATCAAAGGGAAGTAAGCATGATGCATCTTTCATCTGCTGCAAAATGTTTCCATGGTCAACCACTGTGTCTACGGTCCTTAGCATTCTTTCTGCTTCTTCAAAAGAGCTTAAACAGCACATCTGGAAATCCCAGTCTGCTTTAAAATTCAGTTTGTCGTAAAATACAGGCCATTGACAGGAGCCTAGAGCATTTTCAATTCATTACCAAATATAGGTATTCACATATTATTCACACTTATTTCCCCATTTACCTTAATAATTATAATGATCTCTTATTATTTTTTAAAAATTGCAGCATTAAATATTCTATGTATTGTTATTATCTAGACTTAGATGAAGATCAGATATCACATTAGGGGCTATGCATTCAGAAAAAAAGAAAATGACAGGCTTAACAAATGTTTTTCTCTGAACCATATCTTCTCCAGTTCTTTTCAGTAATATAGTATCTCACCTCCATGTATGGTAACTACAAAGCTCCAAACTGCCCCAACACTGATATTGCTGTGATCCCTGCATAGCTAGAATGCCACATTTGAGTAGTTACATTCAGACCTATTTAGATATGGGGTGTTCACATAAACAAAAAATAAATCCCAGCAACCTTTTGTTATCTTCCCGAACTGTTAGATTTCCTTGCACTCTGTGACCAATCTGTTCCAAGGTCTTCTGAATATCAGTAAGGTTTACACACTTTATCAATAAACAGAAACCCCATGCATATCCACCTAAAAAGCGTGACTAACTGGTAAGTGACACACCACTAGCAAAAACAAAATTGGTTATAAAACAATAAATAAATATATATATAAATATATAATATATATATATATATATATATATATATATATATATATATATATATATATATATATATGAGAGCCGCTACCCAGTAAAGTCTGAATATGAGACTCAAGTGGCTAATAAAAGTGATCAGGTGTGCTTCTCAATCAAATGAAAGATAATCACAACATTTTATCCAAGGCATTAAAACATAAATCAAAATTTCAAAGTGAGTTCAAAGTAAAACATAGCAAAAAGGAAAAACACTGCGCTACTCTAATAAGACTATCAGCTAACACTCAAACAAACAAAGTTACAGTAAATGTGAAACAAAAAATGTAGCGCTAAAAAAGTGAACACAATAACCTAAAAACTATTTTTAGGTTAGTATAAACAACCTGTGCTAGAGGAAAAAGTCTCACACTTATTGTGAGATAAGCGTAAACAATATTGCGTGCAATATGCAATACCCAATACAGTATAAATGCAACTGTGAATAATAATTATGTGATATGGTGAAAATGAGGCTGCATAACATAGATCCTGAAAGATAGACTATTATCAGTTCATCAATCTGTAAAGGAGTCCTCTTATCCTATTAAACAAAAGTAGTCAATCTCCTCATATAAACCATGGACCATGGCGATAAAGGAACCAGTGACAGCAATCTGTTTGCCTGCAGTGGTATTTGAGGACACAACCTTCTATAGATGTAAGGTGGATACTCTTACCGTAAATGTTGGACCCACGTGCCCTACGACAGTGGGTTTAAAGTGCTTGTAATCCCAAAGGATTGTATTCCAACTTTTGATGAAATAGATCCCAGTATGTAATCCTCATATAGACGTCCTCGGCCCCCGGATAGAGGTAAGTATTCACGATAGTCGCCAACCGATGTTATCCACACTCAAGGGCGATGGTATTTCAGGAACCCAGTGTATCCAGACTCCAATTTCAAATAAGGACTCATACAGATGGTATATAAAACAAGAAAAAAGAAAAAAGGGGGCTCCGGATGCAGCATTACTTGCACCCCACATTGCTTTTTTACCAGTTTCTTTTTCGTGATCACTTTTTATATTTGTACAATATATATTTTTTTTATAATAAAACCAACCATTTTTTTTTACCTACACCATCCGGAGCCCTCTTTTTTCTTTTTTCTTGTTTTATATACCATCTGTATGAGTCCTTATTTGAAATTGGAGTCTGGATACACTGGGTTCCTGAAATACCATCGCCCTTGAGTGTGGAGAACATCGGTTGGCAACTATCGGGAATACTTACCTCTATCCGGGACCGAGGACATCTATATGAGGATTACATACTGGGATCTGTTTCATCAAAAGTTGGAATACAATCCTTTGGGATTACAAGCACTTTAGACCCACTGTCGTAGGGCACGTGGGTCCAACATTTGCGGTAAGAGTATCCACCTTACATCTATAGAAGGTTGTGTCCTCAAATACCACTGTAGGCAAACAGATTGCTGTCGCTGGTTCCTTTGTTGCCTTGGTCCATGGGGAGGAGATTGACAACTTTTTAACCTCCATGTTTGACTGTAGGAATGGTGTTCTTAGGGTGATAGTCAGCATTTTTCTTCTTCCAAACATGGCGAGTCAATTAATGCCAAAGATCTAAATTTTGGGCTCATCTGACCTCTGAACTTTCTTCCAATCCTTCTCTGAATCATTTAGACATTCATTGGCAGTACTGTACATGTGCCTTCTTGCGGATTGGGACTTGCCATGGTTGGAGGAAGAAAAATGCAGACTATGACCCTAAGAACACCATCCCTACAGTCAAGCAAGGACGTGGAAATATAATGCTTTGGGGCTGTTTCTCTGCTAAAGGTCACAATTTCAAGATTTTTTTTTTTTCAAATTCTAAAGGGAACATACAAATTTGACTCTAGTTTCCCAGTCCTCTAGAGAATTTGAAGTATAATACATTTCATATTGTTGCACATATAGTACATATCAGTTATCATGCAACCTAAAGGTCATATATTTAGAGGTATGAGCTGTGACCTTTCTGCATGACAGGATAGAATTACGACTTAATGTTTTTATTTGATGAGTCCTGAAAACCCAGCTATGACGCAGAGAGATATAATAAAATATGCCAAACTAGCTTCATTATGTGACAGTTTTATAGCCAGCCCTTGGCACTATTACTGTACAGAATGTGCATATAGCATGACAATAGAGATGATTTTATAGAACAAGCATTCAAAAAACATTTCTTTTAAGATTAAATGTAACCATGTGCATCTGTCAAAGTTCTATAGTTTATCAAGATCAATGAACTGACCATATGTAAATGGTAGAAGTGGCCAAAAGATTGCAATAAATTGACTTTAATCTGACATAACATTCAATGAGATACCAGCCTTCATGTTTTATAGGCTGTGTTTATTTTCTAAAATGCGTTGTTGTTTTTTTATATCAAACAGGGTTTTATTTTCTTGTCAAAAGTGCATACATGGCATGACATACATTTAGGATACATCACATAGCATTTCGGTTTGCAGACATTAATTGTTTACATAGTTTGAGACTATATTGTCGTATTATGAGTGCATGAGAAATAAGAGACTGCTCCAAGAGATGGCTGTGTGTTCTGCTCATACTATCCATGAAGAGAGAGGGCTGGAGTGAGGCAACTGCCTGGGTAAAACGTTATAAGTTATATTATGAACAGGTGTTGGAGTCTTGTAACCAGAGATCCCAAATGTTATTGTATTTGGTCGGGCACCCTCTATTAGAATATATCAATTTTTTGTACGGTAGAGTGTTATTTATTTCCGCCTTCCACTCCGCAAATCTTGGGGGTATGGGACTCATACAATTTCTAGCTATCACCTTCCGTACTGAGAACAGTGTCTCATGTAGGAACGTCGTTGTATACTTATCAATAGTGTCAGAGAATAGCCCAAGGAGGCATTGTTTAGTTGTTGTCATGAAGGAACGTCACGACTTGTGTCCAAAGGCCCTGTATTTTGGGGCATGACCATAGCAGGTGAATCAATGTCCCTGTGTCCTGTCCACACATCTGACAACGAGTAGATTTGGGTGTTTTTATATCTAGCCACTCTAATAGGGGGGAGGTATGCCTGATGGATTATGTACTGTATATTTGTGTTAGTCTATCTGATAGTTTAGGTGAGGCTGCCTTACAAGATTGCAAAGACTCCTCCCATTCTTCATCTTCTAGGGGATCTATTGCGCTAACCCAGTGGGTTTTAACCACTTGCTTACTGGGCACTTAAACCCCCCTCAGTCCCAGACCAATTTTCAGCTTTCAGCGCTGATGCACTTTGAGTGACAATTACGCGGTCATACAACACTGTACCCAAATGAAATTTTTATCATTTTTTTCCCACAAATAGAGCTTTCTTTTGGTGGTATTTAGTTACAGCTCGGAGTTTTATTTTTTGCTAAACAAACAAAAAAAGATGCAAAAAAATAAAATAAAAAATCATGTTTTAATAGTTTGTTATAAAATTTTGCAAACGGGTCATTTTTCTCCTTCATTGAAGTGCGCTGATTAGGCGGCACTGATAGGCTGCATTGGTGGGCACTGATGGGCTGCATTGGTGGGCACTGATGGGCTGCATTGGTGGGCACTGATAGGCTGCACTGGTGGGCACTGATAGGCATAGTTAAGGCGGCACTAATAGGCACAGATAAGGCGGCACCGATGGGCACAGATAAGGCGGCACCGATGGGCACAGATAAGGCGGCACTGATGGGCAAAGATGGGCACAGATAAGATGGCACGGATGGGTGGCACGGATAAGTGGCACGGATGGGTGGCACGGATGGGCACTGATAGGTACCACAGATAGATGGGACTGATGGGCACTGATAGGTGGCACTGATAGGTGGCTCTGATAGGTGGCACTGCTGGGCACTGATGGGCGGCACTGCTGGGCACTGATGGGCGGCACTGCTGGGCACTGATGGGCGGCACTGGGGTGCAGCACCTTTGAGGCAGATTTTGGGTGGCACTGTGGGTGGCACTGCTGGGTGGCACTGTGGGTGGCACTGTGGGCACTGCTGGGTGGCACTGTGGGCACTGCTGGGTGGCACTGTGGGCACTATGGGCACTGCTGGGTGGCACTGACAGGGGGGCACTTACTTTATTTCAGGATGGCACTGCGGGTGGCAGGTGGGCACTGGCAGGGGGCAGGTGTCCGCTTGAATTGCTGGCCGTGATCGGGACTGATGTCCCGAACACGGCCGCCGGCGATGCCAGCGCGAGGAGGAATACTAGCCGATTACCGGCTCCGTTTTATCACATGATCAGCTGTCATTGGCTGACAGCTGATCACGTGATAAGGGGTCGGGATCGACCCCTTACACGGATCGGTGATCAGGCGAGTCTCACGGACTCGCCGATCACAGAGCACGCCGCGCGCGCCCCTCAGGCCGCTCGTAACCGGGACGACGTCAATAGACGTAGTCCCGGCAATCTAGGTCCGCGCTAATGCCGTCATTCGGCAATAGCGCGGTACCCAAGTAGTTAAGGACATAAGCTAATTTGGTGGATACCGGGATGACTAGCATATTACAGAAGGCCGATGTTTGTGTTTTTGACTATTGCCATAATGACATTGGGAGTGGGTTGGAGGGGGGGGGGGGGGGGGGACATTGGAAATTGAGTTTGGGCTGCATGTTTTACTTTTAGAAATCTAAATAGCATGTGGTCAGAGAGTGTGAACTCTTCTTAAAGAGCGGTGAAGGTCTTGAGGGTTCCATTTTGGTTAATTGACGCAAGTATATGATACCATAATTGGTATCGGGCAATTGTAAGAATTCAGGTAGGTTTTTATTATGCCACAGTGGAGTGTAGTCATTATATTGAGGAATCCCCAATTTAGATGAAGCTATATCCCATATGCATCTGTAGTGATATAATAGAGTGTTTCTATCATTACCCGGTCCTGTGGTGCTAAAATCTGTTGCTATTGCGTAGATCGAGTCTTTGGTTTGTCTGCCCCACGCGGGGCATATTAGCTGAAGGAATTTCTCTCTGTCTGTTTTATCTAAGTGATAAAATTGAGATAGTTGGGATTCTATATAGTAGAGAAGTCAGAAAACGCAGTGGCCCCTAAATCAGTGGGGTTTTTAAGCGCTTGCTAAGTCAGTTTATGTCTATTGGTTTCCCACACAAAGGGTTTGAGCAGAGCCTCAAGGGATTTGAAGTACTTCAGGGAAAGATATATTGGGGTGTGCCATATTTCATACAATATTTTAGGGAGCAGGATCATTTTAATTAGATTAACCCGACCCCACACCCCTAGTGGTAAGCGGCCCAAAACTCTAATTTTATATTTTATGTGATAAATGAGGGGTTCTATATTTAAATGGACATAATCTGCAGGTGACCTAGATGCATGTATCCCCAGGTATTTAATGATGCTGACTCATTGCAGCGATAGGTTGGCTGAGACTTGGTAGGTGGGAAGCTGTCTATTGGTAGTATTTGCGATTTTTCCCAATTAATCTTCAAGCCGGAAAAGGTTACAAATAGTTCAATTGTTTGTAGTGCTGTGCGTAGAGAGGAACCCGAATCCGCAAAGTATAATAGAGTGTCATCCACGTACATGAAAATTTTTTTGGTCAGATTACCTGAACTCAGTCCCTTGATCTCTGGGTTGGCTCAGATGGAAATGGCCATGGGTTCTGCGGTTAGAGCGTATAGAAGTGATGATAGAGGGCATCCCTGCCTCGTGCCTCTACTGAGTTCAAACTGCTGAGAGGGCCATCCATTGGCCACCACTTTAGCCGTGCGTGTCTGGTATAACAGTTGGACCCATTTAATTAACTTTGGTCCAAAGCCATATCCCTCCAGGCAACTACAGAGATACTCCCACTCCACAGAATCAAATGCTTTTGCCATGTCTAAGATTACTACCACCCGGGATCCAGCTTCTGCATGTGTGGCTTGAAGATTAATGTACAGTTTACGTAAGTTAAAGGAAGTGATGCGGCCTGGCATGAAGCCCGCCTGGTCTGCATGAATCAGGGAGGGAATAACTTGGTTGTAAAGAGCGATTCGTTTTAGAATGAGAAGTTCACCAAATTGAGAGTAAAACTCGATGGGGAGACCATCCGAGCCCAGAGATTTGGATCTGGCAAAGCTGGCTATTGCTTGCTATTGGTTATTTTGCCTGATGTTAGGGGTGCTTCAAGGAGGTCAATTTGGTCAATTTGGTAATTTGTTAATTGTGGAAGGGTGATACTGTTGAGGAATGCCATTCTCGAGTCTGTGGAGTCTCTCATCATCGTCTTATATAGGTTTGCAAAGAATTCTCTAAACATGGAGGTTACACTTTGTGGGTCTGTGATCTGTTGCCCTCCCGGTCCATGTAGAGTAATGACCACTGGGGGTCTGTCTTCACTGTGCATTAAGTATGCTAGGAGCTTGCCTGCCTTTTCCCTGTGTTCAAATCGTTTTTGTTTAGTAAAGAAAAGTTTTTGTCGGGCCATCATGTATTGAAGTTGAGTCACTACTCTGGATTGCATCTTGAGTTGGTCTGCTATTGCTGGAGTGGGATTAGTGGCATATTCTTGCTCTGTGAAGGCTAGCTCCACTGCCACTCAAATGCACCTGCAGATTCTGTTTTGATCTTATTTATGTTTGATATCAGGGAGGTTCGGGCATGGATTTTAAATGAGTCCCATATTGCTGTTATAGCAGCTGATTGGTCATTTTCTAGAAAATATTGCTTCCATTGGTTTAGGAGCTCATCATCCTCTGGCAATAGTGAAAGCCAAAACGGATTTAGTCACCAGTATCTCATTGGTTTATCTATGGGGATGCTCAGGGTGGCCCAATATGGGCTATGATCAGATAGTAGTCTTGGACAGAAAGCGGTATCTATGATCCGTGGTGCCGGGGTACGTGACATATGGATAAAATATATAATAATAATAATAATAATAATAATAATAATAATATAAATAATAATAAGTAAATAAAAACGGGACGTGGAATTGTAAGTGGAGGAGAAGCATGACTAGGCCTGTGCGTGTTGGAATTTATGGCGCCAGGTGTCTATTAAGTTAAAGGTGGAAATTAATTTTGAAAATGTTGTCTCTTCAGTGCTGGCAACTGTTGAGTGTTCTGTTTGGAGTTTGTCTAGAGCTGGTTGTAGAGTGGTGTTAAAGTCCCCAAACCATTTATAGATTTTGGTTCTGGTTATCCGCAAACACCCAAATTATAATAGGCACCTCATCCCGATTATAAAATTCATTTAGAAATAAAGAAGGCGCGAGAATGGGATTTTTTTGGTGCTCATTTATAATCTATACAAAAAGAGAAGATTTTTTATATGGAAAGTTTTATTTAATAAAAACGGTATGGTTTATTAACCACTTGCCGCCCACCCTATAGCAGAAACACGGCGGCATAGTGGTTTCAAAATCCTGACCGGACGTCATATGACGTGATCAGGATTTAGAGCCACTGCGGGCCCCCGGGGGCACGCATCGCGGCGATAATTGTTGCGGGGTGTCAGTCTGACATCCCGCAACTACGATCTCGGTAAAGAGTCTCCGACGGAGACTCTTTACCATGTGATCAGCCGTGTCCAATCACGGCTGATCACAGTGTCAATAGGAAAAGCCAGTGATCGGCTTTTCCTCACTCGCGTCTGTCAGACGCGAGTAAAGGAGAGCCGATCGGCTGCTCCTCTGACGGGGGGGTCTGTGCTGATCGATTATCAGCACAGCCCCCCCCCACGAGGATGCCCACACTGGACCGCCAGGGATGCCACCAGACCACCAGGGATGCCCAGCACAAGGTAATCCTCCCTAGACCACCAGGGATGCCAGTCAGTGCCCACAATGGATGCCAATCAGTGTCCATAATGGATGCCAATCAGAGCCCACAATGGGCATCACTGATTGGCATGCATTATTGTTTGGCACTGATTGGCATCCATTAGTACAGTATAATATAATACAATGCCGCCTATCAGTGCCCACCTGTGCCGCCTATCAGTGCCCATCCATGCCACCTATCAGTGCCCATCCATGCCCATCGGTGCCGCCTATCCATGCCCATCTGTACCGCCTATCCATACCCATCCATGCCGCCCATCCATGCCAATCCATGGCAGCCCTCAGTGCCCATCCGTGTTGCCCATCAGTGCCACCCATCAGTGCCGCCTATCAGTGCCCCATATCAGTGTCCATCAATGCCACCTCATCAGTGCCACTTCATTGGTGCCACCTCATTGGTGCCCATCAGTGCCGCTTTATCAGTGCCCATCAGTGTAGCCCCCATCAGTGCCCATCAGTGAAGGAGAAAACGTACTTATTTACAAAGTTTTGAAACTGAAACAAAAAAATACATATTTTTTTCAAAATTTTCAGTATTTTTTTATTTGTTCAGCAAAAAATAAAAACCGTAGAGGTGATCAAATACCACCAAAAGAAAGCTCTATTTGTGGGAAAAAAAATGATAAAAATGTCATTTGGGTACAGTGTAGCATTTTGTCATTCAAAGTGCGACAGCGCTGAAAGCTCAAAATTGGTCTGGGCAGGAAGGTGTTTAAGTGCCTGGTATTGAAGTGGTTAATACAATTAAAATAGCACCTATGGTGCATTATTAACAGTTTACATATATTTAGGGGGTCCTGGATACATAAAGTTGAGGTCCTTGCAACAATTCATCCTGACATGTTTCACAATAGCTTCCTCAGGGGATGTACAAGCTGATAATTACAATGATATCAAAAAGAAAAATTAATAACAATAAATAATAATATAAACTAATATCACACAATCCATTGTATGGTACATAATATATCATTAAGCTTTTCCATCCAAGAATTCCAGAAGACGCTTACCCCTTGCCAGATCATCCCTCAAATGCACGTAGCATCCAAACCATATTGCTGGTATTGTGGGATAAGAGTCCGTCCAAGACCACAGTCATGCTAAACGGAGGGGGTATGTGGAAGGCCATAACAAGGAGGGGTTCACCGTACAACTTGGCATGGAGAAACACATACCGGCCCTGTTGGTCTGTGATTACCTCACCCAACTCAAAATGCACTGATTTGGCTATTAGAATTGAGACTCCTCTACTATGGGGTGTGTGTGTGGCGTGATATGCCCACCCGACCCAGGGATGGCATAGGACCATCTGAAGTCTCCCATCTATGTGTGTCTCCACCAGTACCACCACATCAGCCCTTTGTTTTTTTAGGAATGCAAGGGCAGTCAAGCGTTTCATTTTCTCCCGCCTGCCTCGTACATTCCATGTGAGGAATTTTATAGATGCCATATGTTTAAAATTAGAACATAATATCTCTCCATTGTGTCTCGTGATGTGCAATCTAATGAAAGCACTTAGGAGCCCCAAATATAGACAAAAATAAGAGCATCAAAGATTCAAACCATATATGTTTTAGCCATTCAGTATTTATACATATTCCAATTCTCACCTTCTGCAATGCTGCCTGTACACTTAAAACTTGTAGAAATGACTTTGTAGCACCCCTGTCTGCATGGCAGCGGTTCGAGGTGGACAATGGGGTAAAAACTCACTGCACTGTGCATTCGGTCTGCAGAACCAGCATGTTCCCACAACAGGGGTGCAAGAAAGAAAGACCCCTCAATGGGGGTGATAAAATGTATTGGTTTGACTCATATTTTGTAGGATTAGTCAATTCCCAGGCCGTCACTCAGAAAGTTCCCTGGTTTCAATCCTGGCTGTATAGCTGTTGGGGTTGGAATGTTCCTTGCAACATTGCTATCTAGTAGAATTCCGCCTGTGGCGAATGTTGACAGTATCTCACGGTTTGGCTCTTCTGGCAATCGATTATTCAGCTCTGTCAGGGGCAGTCCTGCTTTCCAGCCAAGAGATGACCTTCTGAAGATCTTCAATGAAGAGTGCCTGATCTTCGTTCTCCACTCTCAGGAACAACATGGAATACTTCATGTGATGGTGCGCAGCATCCATTTAGGCTCCATGAATCCCTGGCGGTGCTTCTGTATCTCCGCAGAGAAGTTGGAGAAAATTGCCACTTTAACATGTCTGATGGGGATGTTTCCCTTCTCTCTTGCCATCCACAGGGCAGCATCCCTGTACTTGTAATTTAGAAGTTTTGCGATAAAGGTGCGGGGGGAGCTCCCTGCGGGGGCGGGCCTTGCAGGCATGTGGTGCACTCGCTCGACCGCCAGCATTTTGGAGAAGGCAAGTAGTCAAAATAAAAAGTCATTATTTAAAAGCCATTGCCAGTTGCCATGTATTTATTTATTTTTATCACATACTTTAGGTATTTTGGCTTAACATGGACTTTAGTTTCATCTGTTGATTAACTTGATTGTATTTCATGGGTAGATCATTTCATGATGCATACATTTTAAGTTATTTTTAATATTTTTGAAACATTTATTTCTTTTGTATCATTTTCACCGAACTGTGGATTAATCTATATATATATCACACAATATTGTTTTTAGTTTCATGAAATAAAAGTAAAGCACCATGACCATTCTTTTTTTTTTTTGCTCTGTGGTGGGGAATGTGCTATACCCCTGGCTGTGTTACGTCTATTGAATAAAAACTGAAGTTCAACTAAAAAAAAACCCTATAGCTTTAGTCACATCACTACTTGTAATAAAGGAGGCCTCACATTTACTGAAGGTTAGCAAGCTAAGTTACAGTTTCAATTAGTGTCCACATATTTTGAGGTCCCAGTATATTGTAGAATTTGATTCTCCAATACTACACCTCTTTATATAACATTAACTCTTCCTCTCTAACCAGACGATGGACTGCTCCCATGGAGGCTAAAACTCAGTATCCCGAAGAAGCTGGGTTCCCCGCCGGCCATTGATGACCTGGATTTCCTGATGACCTCAGATGACCTTTCACTAGCTATTTTACAGACACGAACAGGTAAAGTGTCGGGTTCATATGGCTTCACCCTGCTGTATTACTAAACATATGCTCAGTAATTATCTCCCTTCTTTATAATGTTGTTGGTTCCGGTTCTCCCTTCCCTATGGACAACACCACCAAGGCCCTTATCCATGATGCTCAATCTAGATTACATGATGTTGTTATCTACCGACATTACCCTTAATAGGGGGCTCTGGAGATTTATGGAGGGAGTAACCAATATATAACACAGTGCTACCCAAAATAAAGAATGAATTTAAACCACACTTTCAATACAATTTAACCACTTCAGTTCCAGAAGGTTTTACCCAGTTCCTGACCAGTCCATTATTTGCGAAACGCCACTTCGTTGATTTAACTGACAATTGCGATGCTTTACCCAAAAAAACTTGATGTCCTTTTTTTCCCACAAATACAGCTTTCTTCCTGTGCGATTTTAATTTTTTCCGCTATAAACAAAAAAATACTGACAATTTTGAAAAAAAATAAAAATATTTTTTACCTTCTGCTACAATACATCTAAAGAAAAAAAAATGTAAACAAGCAAATTCCTTCATCAATAAAGGCCAATATGTATTCTGCTACATATTTTTTGGTAAAAAAAATCCTAATACGTGTATATTGATCGGTTTGCGCAAAAGTTATAGTGTCTACAAACTATGGGATAGATTTAGGGACTTTTACTTATTTATTTATTTTGTACTGGTAATGCCGGCGGACAAATCTGACCCTAAGTGACACTTTTTGGTGACCAGCGACACCAATACAGTGCTATAAAAATGTGCTGTATAAATGGCACTGGCAGGGAAGGGGTTAACACTATGGTGCGATCAATGGGTTAAATGTGTTCCCTGGGAGATGTTTCTAACTGTAGGGGAAGTTTTACAATAGAGGAAAAGAGAGATCTTGATTCAGCTTAGCTGAAACACGATCTCTCACTTTTCATCCCTCACAGATCAGCGGAGTGCTTTTTTTACATCAGCACACATCCGATCCATCCCTCCACAGAACAATCTGTGGATCAGCAGTGATTGGCTCCCCCTAAACTGCATGCACAGGCCACCCTGTCACAGTATGTGTACGTGGGGTGGTTCAGAAGCGGTTAAATATGTTTTATACTATTAATAATAAAGTGCTCAGTGTGGATTATCCATCCATTCAGTGCTTTTCCGTGCTCCGTCTTGTGACCACCTCATATGTGTCCATGCTTTTATGGAAAAATATAACCCTCAACAGTCAGCTAAAGATTCAACCATGCTTGTTGGACCCTCCCAAGATCTTCACATTCTCCTATGGTTCTTTGTCCCCGGTCACTGAGCCTTTTATACTCAATACTTCAATAGAAGGTACCCTTGAAATTATACATCAATGGGCAGAGAAGAGGGAGCAGAAGGCTTGTATAGTGTAGTCATTTTTATTACAAGTAACAGATACGGGGGCGTGGCCTGACCATGGAGGAGTGAAGACGTGTGTCTCCTCAGCTCCGTCTCACCGCCGCATGATAACAGCGCACGGAGCGTGAATCTGTCCCCATCCTTACACAGCGATGTCCCACAAGAGCCGGGCGTCATCCCAGCACTCACGGGTGGACCGCTCGCGGCAAGCACAGCTGGACAACTTCTTCCCGGGGCAGGAGGAGAAGGGCCGGGAGGCCTCCAAAACGGCGCCGGCCGGCAAGGCCCTGAAAGCTGGCAAGGCCGCGCCATCCACGGCCACAAAGTTACATCGGAGGGATGCCTCGCCGATACCTTCCCCGCAGTCGGTGAGTGATTCGGCCCCCCCGACCTCCCCACGGTCCCCCGGGTTGTTGCCAGAAGCCCCGGACGAACCGGACCCCCTGGCTGATGCGGATATCAGGCGCCATATTCTGTCCCTCCCCACCAAAGCTGACCTGGAGCGCTTTGCAGATAGAGTGGAGAAGGCGTTTAAGGAGGACATTGCACAGCTTAAGGCAGACACAGTACACCTAGGGGGTAGGATGGAGTCCCTGGAGCAGAGATTTGAGGAGGCTCTACCTGCTATAACTATGCTGCAGGACCAATGTGATGCACAAGGCCGTCAGATTGAGGCCCTGCTTTGCCAGTTAGACGACGCCGAGAACCGCAGTCGCAGAGCTAACATTAGGATCCGGGGCCTACCTGAAGCCACGGGAGCTAGGGACATTGTTCCTACCCTGGAGGGTGTTTTTAAGGAGATCCTAGGCTTACCTGCTACAGCTACTGTGGAAATTGACCGTGCACATAGGGCCCTGAAACCCCCCTCTCAAGATGTGAATAATCCCAGAGACATTATCTGTAAGCTACATAAGTATACGCTTAAAGATCGTATAATGCAGAAAATGAGAGGGAAACCCTATTTTGATTTTGATGGTGCACACCTGGCTTTTTACCAGGACATTTCAAGGCGCACTCTTATGCAACGCAGGGCCTTGCGCCCCCTCCTGCTGGCTATTCAAGAGGCTGGACTGCCATACCGCTGGGGGTTTCCCTTTGCCCTACAAGTTACCAGGGACGGTAAGACCGTGACTCTCCGCACTAAGGATGACCTCCCACATTTTTTGGCTGCTTTGGAGCTGGAACAGGTAGACTTCCCGGACTGGAGGAACCCTTCGGACTTTGCAGCTGTTAGATTGCCGACACCGCAACCGTGGCTGCCCGCTAGAAGTCAGAACCGCAGACGACGCCACAGGAGACAATCCAGGGATCCTTCCACGGACGCTGCTGCCCTGGGTCCCTGAGGGTTCCAAAACTTCTTCCCCAGGACATGCTCCTGTGCTCGGAAGAACTCTGGGTTGACTTGACTTGACTTACTTGAAATTCCCCACGGCACCCTGTGCTGGTTCAGGTTTTTGGTTCGCATTGGCAGTTAATTCAATTTGGGTTTTTTTTCTTCTCTCTCTTTTTAATGGCCATAATTTTATTTCTTTTTTATTTTTATGGTTCTGCCGTGGGGACCCTGTGAACCCTGTGAACTGTTAATCATTGCTGCTTCATGTGTTTTCCCCCCCTCTATCGCACTAAGTCAGGTGCGGTGGGCGGAGATGGGGACCCACTTCCCTCTTTGTTATGGGATTCCACGTACCCCCAGTAGGATGCCCGTTTTTTTCCTTTTTTTTCTTCTGTACGGGCTTAGATCCTGATGGGGATCTGGAGTTGTGGCTTGGGCCCCACCCCCCCTTTGGGGGGGGTGGGGACCTCGCCATAGCTTTTAGTTTTTTTCTACCCCTAGCAGGCCTCGGCCGCTATGTTTTATCAGTTGTACCTTGTATATCTTTCACATGTATGTTTTTTCTTCCCCCTTTTCTTCCCCTCTCTTCTCTTGACTGCCCTCCTCTTTTTGACTCTTCTCTCTTTAGGTCTGCTCTGATGCTCTGCCGTCTGCACCGGGCGCACCACCACTTTGCGAGCATGTCCCTACCTGGACTTTCGGGATGGCTACATTGCGGGTAAGCACTTACAATGTTAGGGGCCTATGCTCCCCTCATAAGCGTAGTAAGCTCTGGGGGGAACTGAAGCGGCTGAGGTCACAGGTGATTTTCCTTCAGGAGACTCACTTTACGCATCAGTCGTCCCCTAAATTGCCCACCCATCTTTTCAACCAGTGGTTTCTAAGCAACTCTCCCTTAGCTAAATCGCGCGGTACAGCCATCGGCATACATAAGTCCTGCCCCTTCCAACCCTCTGCTCACAAGGTTGACCCCCAGGGCAGGTATGTTTTCTTGAAGGGCACTATAGCTGGACAACTCTATACGTTCGCGACACTTTATGCCCCTAACGCTGACCAACTTACTTTTATTGACCGTACCTTGGACCGTCTAGCGGAGTTTCGGGAAGGTTTTCTAATTGTAGGAGGAGACTTTAACGTAAGCCCTGACCCCCAACTAGACACATCCCATGCGAGACCCTCTCATTCCTATAAATTTCTTAAACATTACCGCAAGACTTTGCAATCCCATTTCCTGTCGGACAGTTGGCGGACACTGCACCCCTCTGATAGGGACTATAGTTATTATTCCACGGTACATGATGTGTACACACGGATTGACCACATCTACGTTGACCGTAATATCCTGGAACTCCTTCAGTCCGCGACCATAGACGTCATTTCCATCTCAGACCATGCCCCAGTGACGGTGGCTTTTGCCCTGCCCATGGTTCAGCAGAGGGCCTGGACATGGCGGCTTAATGATAATTTATTGGACGATGGCATAGCGGTGAAGGAGGTCACGGATACGCTGACTAACTACTTTAAGGAGAATACACCGGCCGAGATAGGTGAAGGGGTTATATGGGAAGCTCATAAGGCAGTAGTTAGGGGGGCATTAATCTCTCAGGGGTCTAGGCTTAAAAAAGCTCGTCAGGCGGATTTTACGCGGGTGTATACTGCCCTTCAGAAAGCTGAACTTGCTCATAAGACTAATGGGAGTCCGGAGGCTTTGTCGGCCCTGACGGAGCTACGGGAATTATTTCTGCGGTTATTAGACCGCCAAGCCCGCAAACAATTTCGCTTTTTGGCTCACAAGTATTATGAACACGGGAATAAGTGCGGTCGGATGCTGGCCCGTGCCCTCCGTAAACGCCATGCCCAGACCTATATTCACAAATTACACGATTCGGCAGGGGTTCCGGTTGTTCAATCCTCTAAAATAGCGGCCGGGTTCCGTGAAAACTACACAACATTATATAATTTAGACTCTACAATCTCCCCCGCGACCCGAGTGGATAGACTCAAAGCGACCCGTGCCTACTTGGCGGCGGCTGATCTGCCGAAGCTTACCGAAGAACAATCCGCTGCCCTGGAACTCCCAATTACGGTAGAGGAGATTGGGGCCACGGTGGAGTCCTTGCCCAATGGTAAGAGTCCTGGTCCGGACGGATTTACTAAGGTTTACTATAAAACTTTCCTACCCCAGCTACAGGCTCCTATGTGCGCCTACTTTAATGCTATCGCTGGGGGCAGTGCCATCCCCCCGGAAGCCCTTCTGGCGCATATTACTGTGCTGCCGAAGGAGGGCAAGGACCCCACCGTCCCCCAGAGCTACCGCCCTATTTCCCTTCTTAATTTGGACATAAAGATTCTGACGAAAATTCTAGCAAATAGACTGAAACTCCTTATTCCTGGCCTGGTCCACCCGGACCAGACAGGCTTTGTTGCTGGGAGGGAAGCCAGGGATAACTCCCTTCGAGCGGTCCATCTTATTCACTGGGCCCGCTCCCGCCCGGTCCCGCATCCGTATATTGTGTTGTCCACTGACGCTGAAAAAGCCTTTGACCGCATAGACTGGTCCTACCTGACAGAGGTTCTTCACTCCATACAGCTGGGCCAGCGGATGTTGACGACGATTGCAGTCCTATATTCTACACCTTGTGCTCAGGTCAAAGTGAATGGGATTTTGTCGGCCCGGTTCCCCATTAGAAACGGCACGAGGCAGGGATGTCCTCTTTCACCCCTCTTATTTGCCCTGGTGCTGGAGCCGTTTCTCCGCACGGTGCGGGCTAGCCCTGATATTAAGGGCCTCCAAGTTGGTAACACAGAACACAAACTCTCGGCTTATGCTGATGATGTGTTGTTTCACCTTACGGACCCCCTGCTCTCTCTGCCAAATCTGATGAGGGAACTGAAACTTTTTGGGTCATTATCTAATTTTAAGATAAATTTTTCAAAGTCGGAAATACTTCCTGTCCACTTAGCCCCGCATCTCATAACATCCCTCAAGGCAGCCTTTCCCTTCGTTTGGACTATGTCGTCCCTGCGATACTTGGGAGTGCATTTAACGAACCGCTACGATACCCTGTACTTAGCTAATTACCCACCCTTACTAGATGCGATCAAAAGAGATCTTCTACAATGGACGGGGACGGCGTTTACATGGTTTGGTCGGGTGAGCGTCATAAAGATGAATGTCCTACCCCGGGTACTCTTTTATTTACAGATGCTTCCGATCCCCTTACCCAAATGCTTCTTTGACCGCTTAAGTAGTATGATGTCTCGCTTTATATGGAACGACCGTAAACCTAGAATAGCGTTACGGATACTGCGTCGTTCAAAGAGGTGGGGTGGACTGGGTGTCCCAGACATTAGACAGTATTATCAAGCGGTGGCCCTCCAGAAGATTCTAGACTGGCATTTCCACTCTCGAACTAAACTCTGGGTCCCTTTAGAGAAGTTTCTAGCGGGTAGGAACTTAGCTTACGCGCCCTGGCTGCCCCGGGTATATAGGGGCCTGGCGGAGACGACCTCCCCTCTGACGACCCATGTGTTCTCAGTTTGGGACAGGCTCAATGCGACACTTAAGCTGGCTCCCCCTATGTCCCCGGTGGCCCCATTGGGTGGTTTCCTATGGTTCCCGCCGGGAGAACAGATGGGTTTCTTTGGGAATTGGGTTGACGATGGGAACGCTAGTTGTAGGCAATTCTTGAGGGATGGTGGTCTTATGCCATATGAGGCCCTGCCCGTCGGTAGCTGTGGCTCCCGAATGAATTTCTGGAGATACCGACAACTACACCACTTTTTTCAGGCACATGGTCATACTATTAGGGATCCCCGGACCCTTACCCCGTTTGAGCGCATCTTTCTTGCAGAGGAGCCGACTCCACACCTGGTTTCTGAGTTATACCAGCTGTTGGACTCGGCCAGCTCCCAGACTACTCCTGCTTATATTAGACGGTGGGAGACTGACTTGGGGATGACGTTCACGGAGACGCAGTTAGCACACCTTTATTCTCTCACCCATTCGTCCTCTAGAGACTCCAAGGTTCAGGAGACCAACTTTAAGTTATTAGCACGCTGGTACCGGGTGCCGGCAGACTTGGCTTGTATTTACCCCTCCGCATCGGAGTCCTGTTGGAGGGGATGTGGACAGCGAGGAACCCTAATTCATGTGTGGTGGGAGTGCCCCCTAATTCGTCCCTTCTGGGAAGACATACAGGGTCAAGTGAAGGCGGTGACCGGGATTGAGGTTCCTCTCTCGCCGCTGCACTTCCTTCTGCAGGTGCCCTCGGTCCCGCTTAGGGTTTATAAGAATTCCGTGTTGGCACATTTGCTGAATGCAGCCAGACGCCTGATTCCGTTATATTGGAAGCGGCCTGGAATACCCACTCGAGAAGAGTGGTGCAGGGGAGTGCATGCGGTGAAAGAGGCAGAGCACTGGGTCGCTACCTGTAAAGGCCTAGAGGACCGTTTCCACGATATCTGGAGACCCTGGTCGATGTATGCGTCGGATCCTAACCATATGCCCTCCAGTTTAGACGTGGCTCTGCTGGAATTGGCAGACCCCACCCTTAGAACTCTCAGACTGGGCGGAGCCCAGGGGGGGACTGGATCTCCCCCTGGAAGCTCTTAGCGAAGGAATGCTGCTTACGAATATTGAAGCTGGGGAGTGGTGTGCCCGGTGCGGACGGAGCGGACATTTGGTGACTATACTCAGGTAAATTGACCTACTTTTCCTATTCTCTTCCTGTCCCTATCCTTCTTCCTTTCTACCCTATGCTGTCCTTTTCTTTTTTCCTTTTCCTCTTCCCCATCTTTCCACCTTTCTTGGGTCAGAATGTCATGTAGCCTAAGCTGCCGAAGCTGGTGGGTGGTGGGCTGGGATCCCTTTTTTGACGCTTGGGCTGCCAGGCAAGAATTTCTGAGTTTGGCGGAGGGAGGCGTTCCGGCCGACCCTCTGTGGTGACACCGGCTCCCGGGATGCGCTGGCGGTGGAGGGGGCAGCTGGCGGCTGTTGGGGCCCCCCCCCCTCTACCCTAGTGCCGGGACGGTGTCCATTTCTCAGGTCCCTTTCTGCCGGTTTTTGACCCACTATTGGTTAAGGTAATTGTTTCTTTTCTTTTTTTTTTCCTTTTACCCTGGCACTTATCTGGGTTTCCCAGCCCGCCTGCTATGTATGTATATGCCCAAGACATTCTCCTTCTCTATATGACTCTAAGACCTCTCTCTTTAAGTTTGTTTAAATGTTCAACTTACAGGATGTTACTCTAGCACTGGAACGGCTCTCTTTGTTAGGCCGATAAGTATTGCACTTCACTGTGATGTTGGACCTGTATTGTTTTTCATGTTTCTGTTTCTGTTATATTGCAATAAACACTGATTACACAAAAAAAAAAAAGTAACAGATACAAAGTATTGCGCTCACATTAATGATCCTTGTGTATTGCATATAGACCCGGAAGCACTGCGCTTAGGGTGCGCTCCACAGGCCAGAAGTGATGTTAGTGGAAGCTCAGAATAAAGCCTTCTGGCCTGCCAGCATAGTTATTAATTATTTGAATTATTACAAATAGTGCATTTATTATTTTTGGAGGGAGTGTTAGGCCACCTTGATCTGGGACATAGAATGTTGTTTATCAGATGTGCCTTCTTGTTATGGAACTTTAGTCTGTGCATTATTTGTATTGATAAATAATCCTAAAAAATTGGATCCTCCTCAACATAAAAATTAGTGAGCATACCTGGAACGCATTGATTTGATCGTTTTACAAAATAGTTTTGCAAACTATGCTATAAAGCAAGATTTTTTTTAAATATGAATACACTTTTATGTGGTTATTTACATTTAGCTGATCCTTTTCACACAATATAAAGAGCACTTAAAAAGCCTAGAAACTCATAGTTAAAGTGTATTTGAAGCTAATTTTTTTTTTTGTTTTTATTTTGAATGGAGTAAGGGAAGCTTACAACCATTGGTAGTTTTTTTTAAGGGTTTTGCCATATATGTCTTATGAGGGAGATTGCCCTCCACTTCCTGACCTGTAAACTCAACACAGGGCATCTTTCCCATATGAATGGCATTTCCCTCTACTCCTGTACTGGTTTGAATTTACCATCACTTTTATTCCCAGTGATATTGTTGATAAGGACTATTAAAGATAACAAATTCCCTTAATGGGAACAGGGACAATATTATCAACCTATAAGCAAAAAAATGACCAGCAGAACCAAAACAGAATCCCAAATATTTACTGAGATCTCAATAGCAAAACTCACAGTTCCGCTTTCTCAAAGTGATAGACAATGTACCAGCTAACTAAAAACATACACACTCACCAGCCACTTTATTAGGTACACCTTGCTAGTACCGGGTTGGACCCCTTTTTGCCTTCAGACCTGCCTTGAATCTTCATGGCATAGATTTAACAAGGTAATGGAAACATTCTTCAGAGATTTTGGTCCATCTTGAGATGATAGCATCACGCTGTTGTTGCAGATTTGTCAGCTGCACATCCATAATGTAGCTCTGGTGACTATGGAGGCCATTGGAGTACAGTGTCATGTTCAAGAAACCAGATGAGATGATTTGAGCTTTGTGACATGGTGCATTATCCTGCTGGAAGTAGCCATCAGAAGATGGGTACAATGTAGTCATAAAGAGATGGACATGTCAGAAAAATATTCAGGCAGGCCGTGGCATTTAAAGGATGCTCAATTGGTATTAAGGGGCCCAAAGCGTGCCAAGAAAATATCCCCTATACCATTACACCACCACCACCAGCCTGAACCATTGATACAAGGCAGGAGGGATCCATGCTTTCATGTTCTTTACACCAAATTCTGACCCTACCATCTGAATGTTGCAGCTAAAATCGAGACTCATCAGACTAGGCAACATTTTTCCAATCTTCTATTGTTCAATTTTGGTGAACCTGTGTGAATTGTAGCCTCAGTTTCCTGTTCTTAGCTGACAGGAGTGACACCTGGTGTGGTCTTCTACTGCTGTAGCCCATCTTCTTCAAGGTTCGATGTATTGCATGTTCAGAGATGGTATTCTACATACCTTGATTGTAATGAGTGGTTATTTGAGTTTCCGTTGCCTTTCTTTTTTTCTCAAAATATTTTATTGTAGTTTTGAAATATAACAAACAAAGCATACATATGTTAGGCCGCGTACACACGGGCGGACTGTTCGCCCAACCTTGTCCGCTGAACAGTGTTTGGGCGGACAGTCCGCCCGTGTGTGGGCTTTCAGCGGACAGTTTCAGCGGACAGTTGGACGGACAAAGTCTTTCGGAAATTCCGAAAAACTGTCCGCTGAAACTGTGTTTCACCATGTGACCAACCCATGTGACATATACCATGTGACACCGCCCCATTGTCACTATATAAGTGACCGCACAGCGCGGCTCTGGCATTCCGGCCGGAGAGCTCGTCGAGTCAACATCTCCAGGAGAAGAAGAAGAAGAACAAGAAGAAGAACAAGAACGGAAGGCGGCGGCGGCGGCGACGACAGCGGCGACAGAAGACCGGGCCACCGCCTGTAAAAGAGCTACAAGAAGGCGCGGTGGCCCGGCAGAAGAACCGAAGGCGGCGACAGAAGAACGGAAGGCAGCGGCGACAGAAGACCGGGCCACCGCCTGTAAAAGAGCTAGAAGAAGGCGCGGTGGCCCGGCAGAAGAACCGAAGAGGGGGACAAGACCCCCGAAGTCGGGAGAAGAGGCCGGCGGCGGGGAGGAAGAAAGCCGGACTCCTCCGCTAGTAAAAGAGCTACACACAGATAGCGGAGGAGTCCGGCGAGAAGACCCCCGAAGACGGAAGACCCCCGGAGCTGTGCAATAAAATATTTTTTCCCTGTGTTGTGTTTTTTTTTGTACTTTATTTCACAGGTGAATGGGTAGGGGTACATTGTACCCCATACTCATTCACATAGGGTGGGGGGCCGGTATCCGGGGGCCCCCTTCTTAAAGGGGGCTCCCGGATTCCGATAAGCCCCCCGCCCGCAGACCCCGACAACCAACGGCCAGGGTTGTCGGGAAGAGGCCCTTGTCCTCATCAACATGGGGACAAGGTGCTTTGGGGTGGGGGGGCCGCGCGGCCCCCCCTTCCCCAAGGCACCCCCCATGTTGAGGGCACGCGGCCTGGTACGGCTCAGGAGGGGGGGCGCGCTCGCTCGCCCCCCTTTCCTGGCCGGCCGGGTAGCGTGCTCGGACAAGGGTCTGGTGTGGGCTTTGGGGGAACCCCCACGCCGATTTTTTTCGGCGTTGGGGTTCCCCTTTAAGCCCATTCCAGGCGGCGGAGCCCGCGACGTCTCCTTCGCGGGCCCCGCCTACCTGTACACGCGCTCGAAATGGGCGGATTTGCCTCCTCCTTACGTGGGCGAGTCCGTTCATTTCAAAAGTTGAGCGAACTGTTTGGCAAACAGTTCGCTGAAACAGTCCGCTCGTGTGTGGGCAAGTCCGCTCATGCAAATTTTGAGCGGACTGTTTGCCGAAACTGTTTGACGAACAAGGTTGGGCAAACAGTCCGCGCGTGTGTACGCGGCCTTAGAAAGATAAAACAGCAATGTAACATCTCAGAGACATACAATTCAGATGCATAGTCAATGCAATACCGAAGCGTAAAGATTCGGTGATTGAGCATACCTTGAACATTTATTATTCAGAAAAGGGAAAAGAAAAAATAACTGAGTAATATAAGCGGGGTAATGTATTACATGGGGTCCACTACTGTCCATCATGTTGCTTGGAAGACGGGGGCATAAGAGTAGTGGGCGTAAGATTGATGGATATTAGTACCCCATTCATCAGTAGCTACTAAGACCCATTACAGGCCTGAGAGGAAAAAATGCAAACCTATAAACATATAAACATGCACCAAGTCTCTGGTAATGGCATCCACCCCGTATGGGAGCTAACTGTGGATGAGAGTAGCACACTCGGTGGAACAACCGAGGAGTTTGTGTGGAGACTTGATGGAAAACAGTGTAACTGAACAAACCATTTTTGTTTTGAAAAAAGGATTTAAAGGACAATCAACGTTAGAGCCTAACCTAATATAGAACGTAGAGGGGGGGGGGGGGGGGCTAGGAGGAATGAATGGGGAAGAAAAGTGGAGGATTTTTAACCAGAGCAAAAAATACCAAGATTATGTAAGTATCCCAATGTCTATTTAGGACGATGAAGAGGGTGGTAGGTGAGTATCGGTATAAGTAGGGGAGAGCTTGAAATGTATCCAACATGCCCAGGTGTGAGTGAAACGGGAGTGTGTGTCATGAGCTTGGTGTATAAGTCTTTCCATTTCTTCAGTATGGTTGATTTGTCTAAACCAGTCAGTCAAGGTAGGAATCTTGGCGGTTTTCCAATGTCTGGGGATGCACATCGTGGCGGCATTTATCATATGTAGGGCAAGAGACTTCTTATAGCTGTTCTGTGGGATTTGCGTGTGATGAAGGAGATATTGGGCTGGAGAGTAGTTCGGAGTGTATGTCGTGATCTTCACTATATTGTCATGGACTGCTCTCCAGAACGGTTGAAGTACTGGGCAGTCCCACCAAACATGTAAAAAGGAACCAACATCAGAGTCACATCTCTAACAAGACGGGGAGATGTCTGGAAATATTCTATGTATTTTTTCAGGAGTGCGATACCATCTAGAGTATATCTTATATCGGTTCTCTTGTGCCGATACGTTTAAAGTACCCTTATGTGTATGTTCATATGTTCGCAGCCAATCTTCAGTGGTCATGGGAGTTAACAGTTCATTACCCCATTGCAGTTTAACCACTTTCAGACCGGACCATTTTGCTGGTAAATGACCAGAGGTCTTTTTACACTTTGGCACTGCGCTGCTTTAACTGGTAATTGCGCGGTCATGCAATGTTGTACCCAAACAAAATTTGCGTCCTTTTCTTCCCACAAATAGAGCTTTCTTTTGATGGTATTTGATTGCCTCTGCGATTTTTATTTTTTGCGATATAAACGTAAAAAGACCGCAAATTTTGAAAAAAAATGATATTTTCTACTTTTTGTTATTAGAAAAATCCAATAAACTCAATTTTAGTCATACATTTAGGCCAAAATGTATTCAGCCACATGTCTTTGGTAAAAAAAAAGTCAATAATTGTATATTTATTGGTTTGCGCAAAAGTTGTCACATCTACAAACTAAGGTACGTTTTCTGGAATTTACGCAGCTTTTAGTTTACGACTGCCTATCTCATTTCTTGAGGTGCTAAAATGGCAGGGCAGTACAAAACCCCCCCAAATGACCCCATTTTGGAAAGTAGACCCCCTAAGGAAATTGATAAGAGGCATGTTGAGCCCATTGAATATTTTATTTTTTTGCCTCAAGCGATTGAATAATGACAAAAAAAAAATTTTTTTTTTTTTTTTACACAAAGTTGTCACTAAATGATATATTGCTCACACATGCTATGGGCGTATGTGAAATGACACCCCAAAATAAATTCTGCTGCTTCTCCTGAGTACGGGGATACCACATATGTGGGACTTTTTGGGAGCCTAGCCGCGTACGGGGCCCCGAAAACCAAGCACCGCCTTCAGGCTTTCTAAGGGCGTAAATTTTTGAGTTCACTTCTCACTACCTATTACAGTTTTGAAGGCCATAAAATGCCAAGATGGCACAAAACCCCCACAAATGACCCCATTTTAGAAAGTAGACACCCCAAGCTATTTGCTGAGAGGCATGTTGAGTTCATGGAATATTTTATATTTTGCCACAAGTTGCGGGAAAATTACAAACTTTTTTTTTTTTTTTTTTTTTTTCACAAAGTTGTCACTAAATGATATATTGCTCACACATGCCATGGGCATATGTGAAATGACACCCCAAAATAAATTCTGCTGCTTCTCCTGAGTACGGGGATACCACATATGTGGGACTTTTTGGGAGCCTAGCCGCGTACGGGGCCCCGAAAACCAAGCACCGCCTTCAGGCTTTCTAAGGGCGTAAATATTTGACTTCACTCCTCACTACCTATTACAGTTTTGAAGGCCATAAAATGCCAAGATGGCACAAAACCCCCACAAATGACCCCATTTTAGAAAGTAGACACCCCAAGCTATTTGCTGAGAGGCATGTTGAGTCCATGGAATATTTTATATTTTGCCACAAGTTGCGGGAAAATTACAAACTTTTTTTTTTTTTTTTTTTTTTTCACAAAGTTGTCACTAAATGATATATTGCTCACGCATGCCATGGGCATATGTGAAATGACACCCCAAAATAAATTCTGCTGCTTCTCCTGAGTACGGGGATACCACATATGTGGGACTTTTTGGGAGCCTAGCCGCGTACGGGGCCCCGAAAACCAAGCACCGCCTTCAGGCTTTCTAAGGGCGTTACAGTTTTGAAGGCCATAAAATGCCAAGATGGCACAAACCCCCCCCAAATGACCCCATTTTGGAAAGTAGACACCCCTAAATTTAGGGGTACACTAGTGAGACTAGGTAATAAATGGCGGGTGCCCTGAAACTATAAAAAAATAACTAACCAACCAGCGTCACCTGTAACAGTTATATGGTGATCACTGGTGAAAGGGTTAACTAGGGGGCAATCAGGGGGCTTTATGCGGTAGTATATGGGGGTCCCTGGCGCTATAAAAAGCTGCGGCGAACCTAAATACCTACTTGCCTAACTAGCGTCACCTGTGACACTAATACAGCGATCAGAAAAACGATCGCTTATTAGGCTGGGTTCACACTGGAGCGATGCGGGAACGCCACGAATGCGCGGCGGGTTCCCGCATCGCATGCCTCCCGGCGGCAGTTCACACTGCCCTATGCGAACTGCTGGGAGTGTCAGTGAAATGTTACTGACACCCCCAGATCAGTTCGCATATCGCAGTGCGATCTGCAAACTCGGATCGCATGGTGTGAACACCCATGCGATCCGATTCTGCTGCGGGCCAAAAAAAGGGTCCCGTGCGAATTTGCGGCGGGTGCGGCGGGTGTGGCGGGTGCGGCGAATGGCTGAACTCGAATCGCACAGAGATCGGATGTGATTTGCACTGCAGTGCGAATCACATCCGTTCTCAAACCGCTGCAATCTGAACCCAGCCTTAGTGACACTGGCGACGGGGGGTGATCACGGGGTTAAACCTTTATTGGGGGGGTTAGGGGGGTACCTTAGAACTAAAGGGGGCTAACCCTAACTGCCCTAACAGTTATTAGTCACAAATGACACCCGCCGGGTGATCAGGGGGTTAAACCTTTATTAGGTAATAAATGGCGGGTGCCCTGAAACTATAAAAAAATAACTAACCAACCAGCGTCACCTGTAACAGTTATATGGTGATCACTGGTGAAAGGGTTAACTAGGGGGCAATCAGGGGGCTTTATGCGGTAGTATATGGGGGTCCCTGGCGCTATAAAAAGCTGCGGCGAACCTAAATACCTACCTGCCTAACTAGCGTCACCTGGGACACTAATACGGCGATCAGAAAAATGATCGCTTATTAGGCTGGGTTCACACTGGAGCGATGCGGAAACGCCGCGAATCCGCGGCGGGTTCCCGCATCGCATGCCTCCCGGCGGCAGTTCACACTGCCCTATGCGAACTGCTGGGAGTGTCAGTGAAATGTTACTGACACCCCCAGATCAGTTCGCATATCGCAGTGCGATCTGCAAACTCGGATCGCATGGTGTGAACACCCATGCGATCCGATTCTGCTGCGGGCCAAAAAAAGGGTCCCGTGCGAATTTGCGGCGGGTGCGGCGGGTGTGGCGGGTGCGGCGGGTGCGGCGAATGGCTGAACTCGAATCGCACAGAGATCGGATGTGATTTGCACTGCAGTGCGGTGCGAATCACATTCGTTCTCATAAACCGCTGCAATGTGAACCCAGCCTTAGTGACACTGGCGACGGGGGGTGATCACGGGGTTAAACCTTTATTGGGGGGGTTAGGGGGGTACATTAGAACTAAAGGGGGCTAACTCTAACTGCCCTAACAGTTATTACAGTCACAAATGACACCAATGCAAAAAAAAAAAAAAAAAAAAAAAAAATGACATTGGTGTCACTGTGACTGGGGGGCAGGGGTAATTGGGGGGGTGATCGGGGGGTAAAGGGGGGGTGTGAGTGTGCCTGGCATGTTCTACTGTGTGTGGGATGTGTTGGTGCAACTCACTGATCCGCTCTCCTCCGTGTCGGAACGAAAAATACCGACACGGAGGAGAGAATACATCACTTCCTCTCCTGTGTTTACATTACAGGAGAGGAAGTGATGTCACCGGGGATTTCTATTCGTCGGGAGCGATCGCGAGGGGGTGGCCATGAATGAATGGCCGTCCCCTCGTCCGGGATCGCTCCCGAACGAAAACCGACCGCCGCAGGCACCGGGCGGGGGCCCGATCGGGCCCCCGACCCGCGGGAGGCAAATCACGTACATGTACGTGCTTATGCCTGCCCGTGCCATTCTGCCGACGTACATCGGCGTTAGGCGGTCGGCAAGTGGTTAACACTATCCTGTGCCTTGGTGTCAGAGTGAAGTAAAGCAGTGATGGTAGAGATCAAGTGCTGTTGGGGTTCGGAGCTGTTACATAAAGTTTCAAAGGGGGTAAGCTCCCTATTCCAGAGTGTTATCGGTTGTGAAGTAAGGAAGTGCCTGATTTGGAGATATTTAAAAAATGGTAAATGGAGTTCTGGGAATTTAGAGACCATTTGGGGAAATGATAAGATCTCCCCGCGTTCAATGAACTGGTACGCTCTGTAGGTCACTGTCCGGTGATGAGGTCTATGTTCTGAGATACCGGGGGGAAAATCCGGGTTAGAGGATAAAGGAGTCATAGGCCCTAGTAGCCCGTCAACGCATAGAGTGGCACTTGTACGGTGTAGAGCCTGTAGAGTTGGGCTTATAAAGGGGTGGGTCCGGGTCGTCATGGGGATTGTTGATTTAGCTATCCATGGGAGATTTGTCAGAGGAATTGGGATCATGTCTTGTTCTAGTTGTATCCAAGCTTTATTGCGGTGATGAACATGCCAATCCACTATTCTAGTAAGCAGACAAGCGTGATAATAGTTGTGTATATCTGGTAGGCCCAGGCCACCATCAGGTTTGGGAAGAATTAATTTGGCCCAGCTTAGCCTCGGGGCACGGTATCCCCAGATAAATTGTCTGCACATATGTTTATATGTACGGAAAAATAGTTTGGGAAGAAGTATAGGGATTGTTTGTAGGAGGTATAGTAGCCGAGGAAGAATATTCATTTTGAGGATTGCAATCCTTCCAAACCATGAGAATGGGCCTTTGTGCCAGGTAAGAAGGTCTTCTTGAATTTTAAGCAGTGTCGGGCCAAAATTCATATCATATAATTTGGATAAATCAGAGGGGATGTTTATATCTAAATATGTTAAAGCATGACGCTCCCAACTGAAGGGGAAGTTACGCTTGCAGTGGGCCAATTCAGAATCCGATAAAGTGATATTCAACGCTTTCGATTTTTCGAAGTTTATTTTTAAGTTAGAAAGGACTTGGAAGGATTGCAGGTTCTTCAACAAATTTGGAATCGAGATTATCGGGTCTGCAAGAAATAGCAGTATATCATCTGCGTACGCAGCAATTTTATACGATTTACCCTTGATGTCTATCCCTCGTATATCAGGATTGTCTCTCAACATACGAAGAAGGGGTTCAAGGGTCAGTACATAAATGAGTGGGGATAGCCGGCACCCCTGACGGGTACCATTGGCGACGGAGAAGGCATTTGACAGACGACCATTAACCCTTATTTTAGCCGTGGGAGTAGAGTAAAGGATCTCAATCATGGATAGAAGTCGTGGAGGGAGGCCAAGATGCTGTAGCACAAGATGCATGTAGTCCCAAGCCACCCTGTCGAATGCCTTCTCCGCATCCAACGAAAGAAAAAAGCCTTTTTTTTGTGGTGGTCATCCAATGGTGTATGTTCAGAGCTTTTGTTGTGTTATCCCTGGCTTCTCTACCAGGGATAAAGCCCACCTGGTCAGTTGAAATGATATCAGAAAGTAGGGGTGAAATCCTATTAGCTAAAATCTTAGCATACAATTTAATGTCCACATTAAGCAATGAGATCGGGCGATAGTTGGGGATCAGTGTTGCGTCTTTACCAGGTTTGGGGATCAGTGTGATGTGCGCTTCTAGTAAATCTGTGTGTGGTCTAGTGGATGTTGAGAGGTCATTAAACGATGCAAGAAATTGGGGAATCAATACCTCAGACAAGGACTTATAATAAGCTGCAGACAGGCCATCTGGGCCCGGGCTTTTGCCCGCTTTCAGTTGTTTGAGGGCAAGGGTGGCTTCGGGCAAGGAAAGAGGGGCATCTAATGTTGTTGTACTAATGGGGTCTAGAGAGGGAGGCGCGTATTTAGAGAGAAAATCAGAGATAAGGTCTGTTCTAGAGCGTGTCATATCTGTATGTGGTTGGTGCGGTAGATTATATAGGGAATGAAAGTAAGTCACAAAATTTTGTGCGATAATGTCAGAATCAACAATTGAGTCTCCAGTTGGGGTAACAATCTTATGTATAGTATAGGACGCTTTCCGCTTCTGAAGGGCTCTGGCTAACAATTTACCAGCTTTATTTCCCGACTCGTAAAACAATTTGTGGGTCAGAACAAATTTGCGCTTCAAAGTTTTTTGCAGTTCTTCTAGTAGCTCAGCTCTAACCGCTGTAAGCTCAGCCAGATGTGATTCAGCCATTGTGCGCTTATGAGCCCTTTCCAGTAGGTGAATGCGTTTGTACAGTTTATCTATATGTGCTTTCTTTAGTTTACGTCTCTGTGCAGTCATGGATATAAGTAAGCCACGGACAACACATTTATGTGCCGCCCAAATTGTTGCACGGGGCATATCGTCTGTCATATTTTCTGCAAAATAGTTAGAGAGGCATTCCTTGAGTGAGGCAATATTGGCTGTGTCCAGCAGTAGAGAATCGTCAAGTCTCCACATGTTAGATCGCGGAGGACCATGTGACAGTGAAAGGGAGATTGTTATTGGGTTGTGGTCAGAGAGGAGTAACGGTTCAATCGTGGCCTTTTCCAAACTTGCAATGTCTGCTTGTGAGAGAAAAAAATGATCTATCCGGGAATATTTGTTATGAGGGGGCGAGTAGAAAGTGAAGTCTTTAACCGTCGGGTGAAGTGTGCGCCAGGTATCATGCAGGGATAGTAATTGGAGTTGTGATTTGATATCTCTTAATGCCCGGAAAGTAATACAAGAGGAGCCATTGGAGGTGTCAAGGGAGGGGTTTAGGGGAACATTAAAATCTCCACCTACAATAAGGAGTCCTGTCTGAAATGTCGTAAGCAGGGAGAGAGTTTCTCTGAAAAAGGATACTTGGTGAGAGTTTGGGGCATATATGTTGGCTATAGTCACCTGTCTGTTGTAGATGCTGCCTTTGAGGAAGAGATAGCGTCCTTCTTTATCACGTAGCACGTCAGACACGATTAAAGGACAGGATTTTGAAATGAGTATAGACACCCCTTTTGATTTAGCTCCATCATTGGTTGCGTGGTATACTAGGGGGTAATAGGTGTTTTGGAGTTTGGGGATTGCGTCAGTACGAAAATGTGTCTCTTGGATAAGGGCAATATGTGCTTTGGCTTTGTGCAGTGTATATAACAATTGGGATCTTTTTTCGGGGGTATTTAAACCTTTAATGTTCAAGGAATAACAGATAGTAGGGGAGGCAACCTGTGATAGATCCCTAGGGGCAGTTGTGGGGGGATCTGGGACCTCCATATTGCAAGGGTATCGGGTGAGATTTGGTGTTGTGGAAAGGATAGAAAAAGGGGGGGGGGAGATAAAAAAAAAAAGGGGGGGGGGAATCAAAAGACCACTGTTTCAGGTGGTAAAATGTAGATGACGGTGTAAGGAGGATCAGGGGACGCCACACCAGAGAGATTTGTGAACCCCTACCCACCCCACAGCGGGGTTAACCAGGACAAAGCCCAACGAGGGACTAGCAGAAAAATTGCAAATGAACAGGTAGGTAGTATATAGTATATAATATGTAATATACAGAAAAACGGTGGTACGGCCCTCAGGACTAAGGAGACGGGCAAAATGTTCATGAGGTATAATGGGTAACATGGAGAATTGATATGTAAACAGTGGCTAGCACGTTGGCGTATCCATGGAGATAGCAAAGATATAATAGGTAATACAAGTAATCGGAAAGGTAGACATTTATGTTACAATCTGCATATTGGGTAATGAACAGGGGGACTGCGGGAAGAGTGGAAGTTGATCTGATCTAGCTCAATAGAGGAGGATAAGCATAACATCTAGTTATGGGGGTGTACAGCTAAGGTCTGTGTAACATGCAATTCAAAAGCGTGTCGGTAGGGGCGTATAGTCAAGAAAGAGAATTAAGTGTTACCATATCAATTAAGGCCTAAAAGACATTTTGAGTCATAGGGAAACAAAAATTTAGGCACAACAAATATATAGGATAATAAAGTAGAATTAGGCTCACGTGAATACTTAAAGAGTGGTATACAATCAAAAAGCAACATAAATCAATGTTAACATACTGAGCTGGTGGAAAACTGCAGGCTGTAGATACTATGCAGAAACAGAGTAGGCAGGGTATTGACACGCTTTCTTCCTGAGATGTAGAAAGTTTTCTTGGCGGCCACACAGCTGTACCTGCGTATAAACAGGGCCATAGCAAACTAACCTCTAGAGATATTGATCTGCATAAAAGTTTAAATAGTGAGCCCTATGTTTCCACAGTTGATATAACCTATCAGGTAAGCGTCACATATAGTAGTGCAGCCTGTATAAACTTAGCCCGCCAGGATAAAAAAAAAAAACCTAGCAGAAGAGTAGATTCAATGAGCAAGTCAGTGAACTGCAGCCGAAGAGAATATAATCGTACCAAAAGGTCCTTCAGATCGACGGTACGAACGACAAACCTATTTTCGTATGGCCGAAGCAACAGTCCGAACGGGGATCCGCGCAGATAGGCTGTGGAAGCATTACAAATCTATTGGAAAGCATAACCTTTTAAATCCGCCATATATTCCAGTTTTCGTAACTTGGAGGAACCTTGTCAGATGAGAAAGTGTCACAGAGAACAAGTAGGGCGGGTATCTAAATTCTTCCGTCTAGACAATCCGCCGGTATCCAACATATTGCCAGGTTTCCTGTTAGAAGAGTCAATATAGGCAGAATTTGCAGCCATCCAAGAGGAGCGAACAAGGAGGAATGAAAAGAAAGCAGTAGATTATATGTCCAAAAGAACGAAGATAGCAGTGGGAACGACAGCCGTCAAGTTCCAAGTACCGCACGTAGTTAAGGAGATATACAACTGTTATGTCAGTAGTCCCTTCATGCTCTACGTGAGCGTGGAGAGGATACTGGGCTGTAATCTCTGGTAATGGTACCAGAGTGGCGGATCCCCCTGGATCGAGATGAAGATCTTCTCCTCCGATACGGGGTAGCTTGAGTGTCCATCAGGTCATCAGGAGGAAGCTGAGGTTTGGGTATCAGCGGACGAAAGTTAGCATACCAGTTCGGGACTGCGGTCGGAGGCAAGTCCAGTATAGCACAAAAGTTGGGCAGGTCTTCCGGTACCTTAAGATGAGCCGTGCGTCCGAGGTGAGAGGCGGTAATTTAGAACGGAAATTTCCATTTGTATAAAATACCTCTAGATTTCAACACATCCAGGAGTGGCTTCAAGTCTCTGCGGTGTTGTAAGGTGATACCAGAGAGATCTTGGAATATCTGTATATGGGAAGATTCATATGAGATTTGCTGTTTAAGTCTAGCAGCCTTCAGTATATCTTCCTTAAGTCGGTAGTCGGTTAAGCAGCATACTACATCTCGTGGGGGATCATTGTCTCTGCCTTTGGGTCTGAGCGCTCGGTGGATCCGATCCATGCTAATGACAGTGTGGGAAGGCCTATCCAGCACAGAGTTGAAGATGGCTGAGATCGCGGGAGCTATATGCTCACCTTCAACGGCTTCAGGGAGGCCTCTGACTCGGAGGTTATGGCGCCTCCCCCTGTTGTCCAAATCCTCCATGTGCCTTTGCATATCCCTGAGTTGTAGGGTATGGCTATCGATTTTCCTAGTGGAGCGACGAATGCTCAATTCATGTGATTCTGTCACCTTTTCCACAGTATGCATGCGGTCGGATAGCATTTTAAGATCGAGGCGTAGTTCAGCAATGGCCGCCGATAATGTATCCTTAATGTCCGAGGCAATCGTGCGAAGGTCGTTCATATTAATAGCTGCAGAAGAGGTTTCCGAGCGTGGGCCATCTGGAGAACTGGCACTAGCCGGTGGCACGGCTGGGGAGGTCTCTGAGAGCACGATATCAGTTCTGGAGCGAGAGCGCGCGTTTGAGGCCTGTGAGGAGTCATGGCGCGTCGGCGCCATATTTCCCCTCTGTGATCGGAACATCTCCGGGATATTATGCTCTCGTCCGGTCGCGTTTCCCCTCGGGGAGCGGGAACGTGAAGCTGAAGATGTTCGAGAAGCCGTTCCCATGATAATTGCCTATGTAGCAGCCGGTGTACCTCAATTCGGCAGAAGTGTTCGTCCTGAGGTGCCGGAGATCACCTATTACACGTCCGCCATTGAGCTCAGCCAAACCACGCCCCCTTCCGTTGCCTTTCTATGACCCGGAACCAGTCTGCCCATTCTCCTCTAATCTCTGACATCAACAAGGCACAATTACTGCTCACTGGATATTTTTTTGGGGGGGAACATTCTTTGTAAACCCTAGAGGTGGTTGTGTGTGAAATTCCCAGAGGATTAGCAGTTTTTTATATACTGGCACCAACAATCATGCCACGTGGTTGTTTTGTCTTCCCAAGGTACAGGTCTTTTCACTCCCAACTACACTGTACAGTATACTGTATACCAGGTTACTTCACTTTGGGTGTTCGGTTTTTGGATGTACAAGCCTCAAAATTGTTCTAACACTCCAGTCACACATAGGGGGTTATTTACTAAAGGCAAATCCACTTTGCACTGAAAGTGCACTTGGAAGTGCAGTCGCTCTAAATCTAAGGGGTAGATCTGAAATGAGTGGAAGCTCTGCTGATTTTATCATCCAATCATGTGCAAGCTAAAATGCTGTTTTTTTTGCATGTCCCCCTCGAATCTACAGTGACTTTACTTACAGTGCACTTTCAAGTGCACTTGCAATGCAAAGTGAATTTTCCTTTCATAAATAACCCCCATAGCAATTTAGTATTCATATATGGCTGGAATGTTGGAAAACTGCAGAAAGACTTTTTAACAACACTGCATTCCTTGCAAGAAATGGGGAAGAGGGAGTCTGGGCATCACTGGGACAGGAAGGGACACAGTAAAAAAACAAAAAAACAAAAAAATAATTAAAAAAAAAAACACGTTGCCAGAAATATTAACCCTATCTCACTCTACTACAAATGTCTTTTTGTCTGTGTCCCAGTTGGAGAGATTTCCTATCACTTCTTTACTAAATCAGCCTATAACTATTTCCTCAAGGCTTTAGGCCATGTAGACAAATGAAAGGACACAAGCTTTAGCTTTTTTTTCTTTTCTACATGTTTTTCAAAGAATAATTAGGAATTAGGAGATTGAACATGTCAAAGACATATTGTATCTAGAGTGTTGTTTATACACTCCAGAAAAAAAAAAATCTCCTCATACCAGAATTAGTGCAGGTTTCAGCATTATTATACCAGCCAATGAATACAGTTGGCTAGTCACGCCTGAGTAAATCAATTTGAAAATGCACATTGCATATAATCTTTCATCCCATTCTTAAGCAGATGGCATTGGCTTCAGTTTCCAAGAAGAGAAATGCTCCAAAGAGCATTTTGATCTATTGGTAACTAAACGCCATGTTGTAAAGACTCTTTATATTGGATCCAGTATTAAGGATTTCCGTTTTAACATCATTCATCTGAAACCCTTATTAGACCGCTTCAGTTCTTTATCCTTCCATTACACAGAATAGGTGTATCATTCTTTCCTCATAATCTTGCCAGCAGTGCATCACAAGCATTGAATACTGTACAATGTCAGCAGTGACATGCTTCTTGGATGTGGTCCAGCATCTCTTCTCCTGGATCATACTTATCCCAGATATAATGTAGAAGTCTTTAGTTAAAACATGGCTTCATCCATTCAAGACTACAGTATACGTTTCATTTCTCTATTCATTTATTGTAAAATAGTATTCAACGTTTTTAGCTGGCTTTTTACTTGACTAGAAAAAAAATGCTATTTAATGCTGAACTAGAGGCAAACAAACAAATACACAAATTAAATAAATATAAAGGAATTATTTTGCCTTTTTAACGGATTTTGCATTTCTGTCCTTTCAGTTCTGAGATATACGCAGCCCCATCACACAGCACAGCCAGGTGTTTGAGACCACTTCCTCTGTTGCTTATAGTATAAGTAACATAGAGGTGTCATCTCTCAAACTCCAACCATTGAAAATGGTAACATTGAAAGAACAAATGCTCAAATGATTGAATATACAGAACACGTGTAGCGGTACCCTTGTAGGGGCTGCTGGTAATTGTGGCCATCTCCCCCCCTGCATAGCCAGGCACATGAATTTCCAGGCACACTTCAGTCAAGAAACAGTCCTTGTACTTTGTTTTTGTTTTGTTTTATTAGGGTAATAGAAATTGGGTGGGGATGGGGTGTGCTGTATATGAGCTGCCCACTTGATTGAAGATAGGAAATGTAGGGACTGAACTATATACACCTCTGGTATATACAACCTCTTCTCTTCACCTCCAGCACATACACTTGCTTGCAGAATATCACTCCCAGGATCAGTTAGCACTGTGGTTTAGGCCTGATACTAGCTCAGCCAGGTCCATATGCCCTTTGCAGGCAGGGACAGCAGGCCATTATGGTGTAGCCAAAATAGGGAGTCCTTAGTGCTAGCTGTCCCACATGTGGCTACTATTCTCAGTACCACATCTTCAGGCCCTGCCAGTCCTCTTGGCTGCAGCTGCCTCTTTCCATTGCCCATGCCACCACAGTCCTCCTGACTGACTCTGCACCCATCCTAGACTGCTCCATCCCAGTCCTCTCAGGCATGCCTCCCAGTCCTCCTGACTGTGTGTCACTCACCAGCCCTCTTGGTTGTTCCTTGATCCTCCTGGAGACTTCTTGGCAGTGTTCTCTCACTGTCCTCCTTGTCTCCCTGCCTCCTGTCTAGGACACCTCTGTGGTTTTAGGAAGGTCTCGTCCGCATCCAAGGTCATGGCCAAGGTCTACCCTCAAAGGCCATGACAGCCTAACACTTCCCATCTCCAGCATCCACCCAAACACAACTCCTCGCCAGCTGGGGTGTCCCTGAGTATTTGAGGGGGATTGGTCAGGGCCCTCAGAATACTCTAGGCTGCTCCACCTTACTTCTCCCATTCTTCTAGAAGGCACCAGAATATTCGAGAAGTAGGGGGAGGTCTCAGTGATGCTGCCTGTGAGTCATCCAGCTCTCCCTGGATTTCTGCCCAGCCCAGGACAAAACACAGACAGGCTTGGCTGCTAGCCAAGCCTGCATAAATGTACCTGTACTATAAAACCATATTTAAACTTCTAGAACTAGAGGGTGCTACACATTCATGAAGATTGCTGGATTCATGAAGAATAGTTTTGCACTGTTACAACAAAGACAAGACTGATAGTTTAGGATAATGAACATTAGAATAACTGAAAGTGATGAGCAGTAACAAATGGTCTAAAATCGCTTTAAACATTCATGAACGTATTGACCCTTTAAAAACAACCTGCAATGTGAGTCTCTATATTTAGTAGCTGCTAGGACCATAAAGGAGAAAATATTTGTGAAAAAACCCATATAAATAAATTGTGTTGTGCTAGAGGTATATAACAAAATGAATATCTGTAAGCCTTTATGCATTAACCACTAGCCGAACAGCACACGACAATGTAAGCCGGCACAATGGCAAATGGGTATACAGGTACGTCCCCTTTAAATCGCGGAATTGTGGGCACATGCACATTGTTTGATGCCCGCCACCTGCTCCGTGACCCTGCCCACGGGTCCCGCAGACTCGATGTCCGCCGGGGGCCCATAATCTTGTCACGGAGCGGAAAATTAGGGAGATGCTTTTGTGAACAAAATATTTCCTCATTCTGCCTAGTGACATGACAGGAATCTACTGCTCCCTGTCATTGGGAGCAGTGATCGCTGTCATGTCAGTGGAAGCCCATCCCTCCCACAGTTACAACACTTCCCTAGGACACCCTTAACCCCATGATTGCCACCTAACCCCCTAGAGTTTAACACCTTACCTTCTATTGTCATTTACACTGTAATCAGTGCATTTTTATAGCACTGATCGCTGTATCAATGAGAATGGTCCCAAATTGGTGTCAAAAGTGTCTTCTGATGTATCTGCCATAATGTTGTAGTCACAATAAAAATTGCAGCACGCTGCCATTGCTAATAAAAAAGAGAATAATAAAAATGCTATAAATCTATCCCCTATTTTGTAGACGCTATACATTTTGCACAAACCAATCAATATATTCTTATTGCAAATATTTACCAAAAATATGTAGAAGAATACGTATCGGCCTAAACTGAGAAAAAAATGTGTTTTTCTATATATTTTTGGGGGGTATTTATTATAGCAAAAAGTAAAAAATATAGCTTTATTTTTTCAAAATTGTTGCTCTTTTTTTGTTTATAGCACAAAAAATTAAAACCGCAGAGGTGATAAAATACCACCAAAAGAAAGCTCTATTTGTAGGAAAAAAAGGACATCAATTTTGTTTAGGTACAACGTCGCACGAGCGCGCAATTGTCAGTTAAAGCGAAGCAGTGCCGTATCGCAAAAAGTGCTCTGGTCAGGAAGGGGGTAAATCCTTTCGGGGCTGAAGTGGTTAATACATTAACATACCACGTGCTAATATGACAAAGTGACATGTGCAAAGTTTAAAGTGCAAAATATAAGGATAAATAAATAACAATCCACTTTTAAAGTGCAAAAATGTTGATACCAAAATAAACTCATTATTGGTGACAATAAACAAAGTGCTATATGCAAAAAATGAAAGTGCATAAAAATATATATAAAGTCCGCTTATATGGTGTAGAGAGTCCCAATCATAGGTTAGACAGTGCTCCCGTGATAGTAACTGGCAGCCACAGACTTCATATATAGATCACAGAAGTGACATTTATCCACCACCTTAGGGGGTTAAATGCGCTTACCAGAGGATGTGGACCCAGTCACCAGTGGTGCTGGGTCAATCAGGCAGATATATATATATTTCAGTACAGGAAAGCTTCAATAGCGACTTCAAAAAGGACACTCCAGACTGCGACTTTCAGAGGCAGCAACTCCACCATAATAAATAAGTCACTATAAAACTTAGCAAAGTGTCAGTGTGATCAGTGTGCAGAGAGCGGCTGGAGCTGGAGGTATTCTGTTCTTTTCTCGAATGAGACACTGCTGATATGCTAAAAAGAGAGAGGTGACTCGCTTATTATGGTGGTGTTACTCGGCATAACAACTTTTTTTTATATTCTACCAAACAATTGGGTATTATATTGTGATTTTGTGCATTACCAATCATTAAAGTATATTTTTTCCAAAATAATTGCATTTAAAAAACGACTGCGCAAATATCGTGTCACATAACAAATTACAAAACCCATCATTTTATTCTCTGCTTAAAAAAAATATATCATGTTTAGGGGTTCTAAGTAATTTTCTAGCAACAAAAAAACAACAGATTTTTGCATGTAAACAAAAAGAGTTATGCCACGTACACACGATCGGAATTCCGGCCAGAAAAAGACCAATGAGAGCTTGTGTATGCTCCATCGGAATTTAGCTGTCCGAATTCCCGCCAGACAAAAATTGATAGCATGTTCTCAATTTTCCAGACGGAAAAACTTTCTATCGGCAATTCCGATCATGTGTATGCAATTCCGACACGCCAAAAATCACGCATGCTAAGATTCAACTACGAGACGGAAGCTATTGGCTACTGGCTATTGAACTTCCTTTTTCTAGTCGCGTCGTACGTGTTGTACGTGTTGTACGTCACCGCGTTATAAACAATCAGAATTTGGCGTGACCGTGTGTAAGCAAGACAGCTTAAGCCGAATTCCATCGGAATTCCGTCAGAAAAACCAAAGGCTTGGTCTTCAAGTGGTTTAAAAACTTGATTAAGAAGTCCATGATAAATGTTGGTTATATAGGAAATGGCTATTATGATAAAGTGCTGGAAACACGTGCTCAATGCTGCATATTTTTTTTATATAAAAAATTACACATTCTTGTTTTGTGACAGAAAAGCAACACTTTGCTGAATCGGGAGTATTAAATGAGCTGTACAATGGAGAGAACAGAACAGAAAAAGTATTTAAATCTTACTCTATGATTTTGAAGCTAGGTTATAAAAAAAGGATGTGTCTTATAACAGCGGTCCCCAACCTCCCCAGCACCAGGGACTGGCCTCATCGAAGATGACTCAGCCACAGTTGTCAGGGGTTTACAGCCTGTCACCTCATCTGCCAGTCACATCTTTATTTGTAAAAAAAATATACTATTATTATTTTAATTATAATTGATCACTTACCTTTCCTGAGATATTCCCGGTATTTGTTATCACTGATGGGTTAGATTCTGAAGCTGTGGATGTTTTCAGACATTACCTCTGGCCGTGAACCCATCCCTGTGATTGGGACCTCGTCATCATACTTAAGGACAACCATCCATGACCTCGCTATCATATTCAAAGACAACTACTCATGCGCATTTGACCCACTGCCGTATGGTATGTGTGTCCATCTGGTAAGAGTACCTCATTGAGTGTTTTAAGTATTCCGAGTCACAAGTATTACATCCTTGTGTAGACATCATCTCCGAGACACCACGGTTGATCCTCATTTTGATTTAAATTCTTCAGATTGACTCACACTTACCAGTTTTTTACTGGTCATTGGACTTCCACCTGCACATTGCACATTACTGTTCACTTTGTGATTTTCACGCATTTTTCATATGGCTATTACAAGCCTTAGCACTACACATTTTTCTACTTGTATCTGTATGACTTTGTTTGTTTGAGTGTTAGCTGAAATAGAAATGTACTTTTCTTTTTGTGTACACCTCCCTCATTTTTTAGGTTTAGCGCGGTGTTATGCCCCCTTTCACTCAGAACAGGCCTCGCCATGGTCGACCAAAGAAATGGAGTGCACATGCTCAGCATCATATCCAGGGTTTGTCTTTAGGAAATAGACATAAGAGTGTTGTCAGCATTGCTGCAGAGGTTGAAGGGGTGGGGGGGTCAGCCTGTCAGGGCTCAGACCATACGCCACACACAGCATCAAATTGGTCTGCATGGCTGTCATCCCAGAAGGAAGCCTCTTCTTAAAATGATGCACAAGAAAGCCCGCAAACATTTTGCTGAAGACAAGCAGACTAAGGACATGGATTACTTGAACTTGTCCTGTGGTCTGAGACCAAGATAAACGTACCTGATTCAGATGGTGTCAAGCATGTGTGACGGCAACCAGGTGAGGAGTACAAAGACAAGTGTGTCTTTCCTACAGTCAAGCATGGTGGTGGGAGTGTCATGGTCTGTGGCTGCATGAGTGCTGGGAGCTACACTTCATTGAGGGAACCATGAATGCCAACATGAACTGAGATAAACTGAAGCAGAGCATGATTGCCTCCCTTCGAAGACTGGGCCGTAGGACAGTATTCCAACATGATAACAACCCCAAACATACCTCCAAGGTGACCAATGCCTTGCTAAAGAAGCTGAGGGTAAAGGTGATGGACTGGCCAAGCATGTCTCCAGACCTAAACCCTATTGAGTATCTGTGGGGCATCCTCAAATGGAAGGTTGAGGGGCGCAAGGTCTCTAACATCCACCAACTCTGTGATGTCATCATGGAGGAGTGGAAGAGGACTCCAGTGACAACCTGTGAAGCTCTGGTGAACTCCATGCTCAAGAGGGTTAAGGTATTGCTGGAAAATAATGGTGGCCACACAAAATATTGACACACTGGGTCCAATTTAGACATTTTCACTTTTTGTTGCCAGTGGTTTAGACATTAATGGCTGTGTGTTGAGTTATTTTGAGGGGACAGCAAATTTACACCATAAAACAAGCTGTACACTCACTACTTTACATTGTGGCAGCGTGTCATTTCTTTAGTGTTGTCACATGAGAAGATATATTAAAATATTTACAAAAATGTAAGGGGTGTACTCACTTTTGTGAGATACTGTGTATATATACATATGCACTTTGGAACAATATATGAGAGAAAAAATCATTTTTAGCAATCTAAGATGGTAAGTAGTTCCCCAGGACGGGCTAGAAGACCCTGAATCCACTAAGGAATGGTTAGAATTTTTTAATGGGAGAGGTTTAAATATGCAGGATCTTATGATGAAAAGAAAACATACCAAAATTACTCGGTTGGACACTAGAATTAAAGAGTTACAAACACAACTGGAACCTATTAAGGACTCCCAACAAGTAGTAGATTTCAATACAAGGATTAAAAAGAAACTGGAAAAAGTAGATAAAGATACGCAGAGAAAAATTACCAAAAAATTTCACAGAGATATGGGAGATTTCCGCTCAAATTCAATTTATTTGTGGCAACAACAGAAAGAACCAGTGACTAATAATGTGAATAATGAAGTCACACATTCTGAAAACCTTACATGGAGTTCACATCATGTAAATAATAATGATCCCCCAATAAGGGACCATCAGGGAGCAGAAGGACCCCTACTCCCACCATTGGAACAATCGACCACGATTAGGAGCCAATAAAATTCGGTAAGGGGACGAACAAGAGGAGGCTACATAAATCCTCAATATCAGTCTACATATAATAACCAATACCATGTTCCAGTATATAACAGGTTTGATACCTTATGGCAACATGAAGATAGAGAAAGATACCAATCCCCTCTTCCTTTTTTAGGGAGGGGATGGCAGAGACGAGGCCAGAATTACCCACCCAGGAGAGGAAGACCACCAATGAATGTTCACCCAACACAAGAATACAGGGGACAACAATGGAGAAAACCACCTTATTGGGAGAGAGAGCAACCCCAGTATCAAGGTCCAAGGAGGGAAGAATTAGGGGCTGCAGAGCTGGATGAAGGACCCAGAAAAAGAAGGCGAGAGCAGGAATAGGAGGAATTTTTAATCTGACGGATATAAAACTGACCCACAAAGAAACTAACATTTTAAATCTGGGCCTAAAATGTGGTTTGAACAGACCAGTGAATAAGTTCAATGTGTTTATTTATGTACACAAATATATAAGAAAAATAAATATGAAAAAATATTTTTTAAATAAAAACTCACAACCAGTATCTAGTCTGTCCTTGGTGCCTGTAGATAGTGGATTGCGTAATAAATTGCTTTTCAATCCACCTAATGCTGTAAATCAACAAGTGGACGTCTTCAAAGGACTAGTTCTACGAGATCTAGAGGACCTGATACCAAGAAAAGATGTAAATCCGAGATATATCCAAGAAGGTATTAAATCATTAGAGGAGAGAAAAGACCTCTTCATCAGACCAGTGGACAAAGGAGGTGGAATCGTATTGCTTACAAAGGAATTTTATCATAACCAGCTAAGTGAGAAAATTGGATAGAGATCCCACCAGACAGTACGAAAATGACCTAAAGATCTTGGTGGAGTTCATCAGGAGTCCTATCCAATAAGGAAAAGAAATACTTGGTTCCAAGTAGTAGCAGAATTCCGGTTTTATACACTCTTCCAAAGATCAATAAAGATGCACTCTGTCCACCAGGAAGACCCATAGTGAATGGGATAGATTCAGTGGCATCCTGGACAGGACAACATTTGGATTTGTTTTTACAAAAGAGTGTGATACAAACCAAGGCATATTTACGTGATACGAAAAATCTGCTACATCTACTACAAGAAATTGATTTACAAGGGAAAGAAGAGGTGTACCTGGTAACCGCAGTGGTATCCTCGCTATATACCATTATCCAACACGATGATGCCTTGCTAGCGTTGAATTGGGCCTTAAGTTAAAGAGATGATCTGACATACCATCAAAAAATATTCTCACGAAATTCCCTGGATTTTTGCTTAAGCCACAATTACTTTTGGTACGATGGCAACTTCTATTCCCAGAAACGAGGTGTGGCAATGGGAGCAAAGTTTGCCCCAAGCATTGCAAACTTATTCATGGGAGAATGGGAAGACAAGACCATCTTTTTCATGAAAAGAGACCAGCTAATACTCTATAGAAGGTATATTGATGACTTGCTTTTTATATGGTCTGGAACATCAGTATCTCTACGACTGTTTTTGGCTGAACTGAATAACAACACTAATAATATAAAGTTAATTAGTAAATTCAGTGACACAAATATACACTTCTTGGATTTGAAGATTTTTAGACATGGCACTAAATTGGGCACATCTGTCTATTTCAAACCAACTGATGCCAATAGCTACTTACCAATCCAAAACGGCCACCATCTGATGTGGCTCAGAAATATCCCTAAGGGACAATTGACAAGAATTTGATGAAATTGTACTGAGGTAGAACAATTTAAATCGCAGGCCCAGGTTATTAAAAATAAATTTTTGGAAAAAGGATATCTGGACAAGGACCTGGAATAAGTGATTGACCAAGTTGCAGAGGTGCCGAGAGCAGACTTACTGAAAGACAGAACACAACCTCAAAAGAACAACCTCAAAAGAACAATTCAGGGTTTCATTCCCATTATAAAGAGGTAGAAGCGATTTTCACCACTCATTGGCATATTTTACGTATGGATAAAGTGTTGAGTCCAGGGTTGCCTTCCAAACCTGGATTCATATAAAGCAAAACACGCAGCCATGCAGATAAAATTGTAAAAGAGGTGATAGATCCTCCAAGAAGACCCCCTTCATTGTGGGATAAAAATGGCTTTTACGCATGCAGAAAACGCTGAGCATGCAAAGATGTCAAGACTCCCCTGAGAGCGTTTAATCGATTCATGTCTACATCTAACATGAAGGAATTTGAAATGAAAGAGTTCATTACCTGCAATACGGCATACGTCGTATATGCATTACAGTGCCCTTGTGGATTGATTTACATAGGCCGCACAAAAAGGCTGCTAAGAATAAGAATCGCAGAACATATCACAAATATCAAAATAGGTTTCAAAGACCATAACGTGTCACTGCACTTTAACAATTTCCATAACCAGGATCCCTCCAGATTAAAATTCTGGGGGGGTGGACCATTTAAAACCCTGTTGTAGAGGTGCCAATTTAATCAGAGAGCTCTCTAAACGTGAAACACAATGAATTTATTTAGTGGACACATTGGTGCCTAAAGGGTTAAATGTTGATTTAGATATTAACTGCTTCATTAGTGACTATTAACTTTTTTGGTGCTATATATATATATATATATATATATATATAAAATATCATTTTAAAATAGAGTCAGTTATTTTTTTCCGTCCTGTTTTTAATCATATGACACTGTCCCAAAACTTTTGAACGTTTGAGTACTGGATTTTCTTGGTATTACATTAGAAACCATTTAGGCACTCTTTTATATTTAGGTGGTCAGTCCGGCCTTGTTCGGCGTATTGCAGTGTCCCAAAACTTTTTAACATTTGGGTACTTACCCTTGTTTTAATAACCTCAATATAGAGTCAGTTCGTTTTTTACGTGCTGTTTTTAATGTATGACAACATCCCAAAACTTTTGAAGATTTGAGTACCGGATCTCCTTTGTAGTACGTATATTAGCCTACATTAGTAATCGTTAAGGTGCTCTTTTATTTTTAAGTGGTCAGTCCGGACTACTTCCCACGTACTGCAGTGTCCCAATTCTTTTTAACATTGGGATATTACCGCGCTTCCTTTCTATATATATATATATATATATATATATATATATATGGTTTTACATATATAATGATATGTTTAATGCATTTTCATATACTTATTTCAAACCATAAGTTTGGATAAATCGGTTTTACCGTTTTTAAATTACCATATATATTTATGCGATAATTATATTTTTAGAATATTTATATTGCTCTTACCTTCTGGATATATGCATCTTAGAGTTAAACATCTTTCTCGTATGAATACAATTTGGGCTATTATCCAGCCCACCCACACCATTGGATTGTTAATCAACCACTAGGAGTTATATTTTATCCTTATATGGTCCTTCTTCTGCCCTTTCACTGGGGTGATATATGCTTGCCACCTGTGTCATTGGTCTAGCTATATATTTTAAACTATGCTTGGGAGAAAAGATAATATTATTGATATTGTTATGTATATTTTATACAAATGATCACAATAGTTTCTAGCGGGTGAATGAATAACCCACCGCCTTCAATCTGTTATGTAGTCAATCCACGATAATTAACATATAACTTTTTGCCAGTAACAATGTGTATATTTATGGATTACCCATCCGTCTCTCTATATGGTCCTATATGTGCTTTCTCCACCTTAATGATGTACTGTATATTTATAAATTGTTTGTACCTGACAGTGTTTTGGCATTTTTAAGCTGTACCGATTGTGCCTTAATTACTTTCCCCCATGTATTCCTTACATGCTGATGGTGTCCAATTGGATGACGGGGTTAGATACCTGTCACCAGTTACTGGGTAATTCTCAATGGCTAAAAAGGAGTGGGCGGATGTATAAATATCAGCTATTACACCGTGCTGTCATGCCCTCTGTTGAAGTCGGATGCTGAAACCGGTCAGGGCATGACCAGCACGGAAACCGGAAGTGACGTTGTGCGCTCCACCGCGCTCTGCCTTCTACTCGGAAGTGTAACACAGTGTCTGCAAGGAACAACACACTTCCAGCGGACGGCTGGAGATGGTGATAGCGCCCTTTATTTTATTTCTCTATGCTCGTTGATTGCATTATAAATGTAAGCAGCTAGGATTAAGGGGGGTTTCTGCTGTATGGGAATTTAGCATTATAATAAACAGGATTACGCTATGTACATCTATCCTTGTGTTTTATGATGCAATCAGAGTACCTATACAAGTGGACCCTCTGGATAAGTGGGGTGTCAGCACAGAGCGATGTTTGTATACTGATACAAGGCTTTCTTTATAGTGGCATCTGGTGAGTTTGAACCCCAGAGGGGTGTGTGCTTCACGAGGTGGATAATTGCATTCTTACTCTGGTGGAAGGTGCACGCTAAGAGAAAAGTGATTGTGAATTATCTGAACTGTTCACATATCCATCTGCTACATAAATGCTGTTGGCCTTGGTGTTTGCCATTGCCCTATGGTTTCATTGCCATACATTTTTCATTTTAATTTGTATCTGCTTTCTAGTGCTGTTTTAGTATTTATCTGATGCAAGGAGGACTTTAGCTCTGGTGATACCACTGTAATTATATATATATATATATATATATATATATATATATATATATATATATATGTAGCACCGGTACTCCTGATGAGTACAAGCTATGTCTGTAAATTTCGTTTTTTCCCAAGACTGTAGTTGAGTCTTGGGGTTAATTGTGTAAAATTGTGTTTTGGCATCAGTTTGGCTGGGCTGTACTAATGTTCTGCCTGGTCATAGGTGGGGTTTGTACCTGTGAGAGGCATTATAACGCAGTCTGGTTGAACGCATTGGGTACCAATCTCTCTCTCTAAGCCAATCAGTGGGCGCGTTTGTTTTGCTGTATATTCCGGGAGAGTGTACTTAAGGTGCTGAAGTCTCGTGGTTCTGGGTTCTGGTCCAGAAGTTGTTGCTGACTCCATGGTCCTGGTCCTCCTGACCAGCCCCCAGAGGCCCTCATGGCCTGGGGTGCGGATCCATCCATTTCCGGGCCTCTGAACTGGCTAGTCCAAGGTACAGTAACTGCGAGGAGGATTCTAAGGTGTTCTGGTGCTGTCTCGGGTTTGGAGAGGCCCAGCAACTCTACATGCAACCAGGGGAGGACTCTTCAGTAAGAGGACCACGCACGAGGCTGGCTGCTCGGTAAGAGCCTGGAAGCTGAGCTGTTATGGACACTAATTGAATCCGCATTTCTTACGGTATCGCCGAACCGGCTGCAAGATACTGGTACAGTAATGCCGCGTACACACGGTCGAACTGTATGACGTACTTAGTCTGGCGTACTTTCCGCCAGACTGTCCGTCGGACTTTCTGAACGGGCTACTTGTCCACACACGGCACTTTTTGAGCGGACTAATACGGCGTACTAAGTCCGCCGTACTATCCGCCCTACTTTTGAAATGAACGGACTCGCCCACACACGCGGAGGAAAGTCCGCTCATTTCGAGCGCGTCTCCAGGTAGGCGGGGCCCGCGAAGGAGACGTCGCTGGCCCCGCCGCCTGGTATGGACTTAAAGGGGAACCCCAACGCCGAAAAAAATCGGCGTGGGGGTCCCCCCCAAGTCCACAGCAGTCCCTTGTCCGAGCACGCTACCCGGCCGGCCAGGAAAGGGGGGCGAGCGAGCGCCCCCCCTCCTGAGCCGTACCAGGCCGCGTGCCCTCAACATGGGGGGGTGCCTCGGGGAAGGGGGGGCCGCGCGGCCCCCCCACCCCAAAGCACCTTGTCCCCATGTTGATGAGGACAAGGGCCTCTTCTCGACAACCCTGGCCGTTGGTTGTCAGGGTCTGCGGGCGGGGGGCTTATCGGAATCCGGGAGCCCCCTTTAATAAGGGGGCCCCTGGATACCGGCCCCCCACCCTATGTGAATGAGTATGGGGTACAATGTACCCCTACCCATTCACCTGTAAAAAAAAGTACAAAAAAAAACACAACACACGAGATAAAATACTTTATTGCACAGCTCCGGGGGTCTTCCGTCTTCGGGAGTCTTCTCGCCGGACTCCTCCGCTATCTTCTTGTAGCTCTTTTGCTAGCGGAGGAGTCCGGCTTTCTTCCTCGCCGCCGGCCTCTTCTCCCGATTTCGGGGGTCTTGTCCCCCTCTTCGGTTCTTCTGCCGGGCCACCGCGCCTTCTTATAGCTCTTTTACAGGCGGTGACCCGGTCTTCTGTCGCCGCCGCCGCCGCCGCCGCCTTCCGTTCTTCTTCTTCTTCCCGAAGTCGGGAGAAGAGGCCGGCGGCGAGGAAGAAAGCCGGACTCCTCCGCTAGCAAAAGAGCTACAAGAAGATAGCGGAGGAGTCCGGCGAGAAGACCCCCGAAGACGGAAGACCCCCGGAGCTGTGCAATAAAGTATTTTATCTTGTGTGTTGTGTTTTTTTTGTACTTTTTTTACAGGTGAATGGGTAGGGGTACATTGTACCCCATACTCATTCACATAGGGTGGGGGGCCGGTATCCGGGGGCCCCCTTATTAAAGGGGGCTCCCGGATTCCGATAAGCCCCCCGCCCGCAGACCCCGACAACCAACGGCCAGGGTTGTCGGGAAGAGGCCCTTGTCCTCATCAACATGGGGACAAGGTGCTTTGGGGTGGGGGGGCCGTGCGGCCCCCCCTTCCCCAAGGCACCCCCCATGTTGAGGGCACGCGGCCTGGTACGGCTCAGAAGGGGGGGCGCTCGCTCGCCCCCCTTTCCTGGCCGGCCGGGTAGCGTGCTCGGACAAGGGTCTGCTGTGGACTTGGGGGGGACCCCCACGCCGATTTTTTTCCCCTTTAAGTCCATACCAGGCAGCAGGGCTAGCGACGTCTCCTTCGCGGGCCCCGCCTACCTGGAGACCCGCTCGAAATGAGCGGACTTTTCTCCAGGCGGGAAAAGTCCGCTTATTTCAAAAGTATGGCGGACTGGCATACACACGGCCGGATTGTCCGCCGAAATGCGAGTACGACGGACAGAATTTCGAAAAATCCGAAATTCTTAGTACGCCGGACTGCACGCTGAAAAAGTCAGCTGAAGCCCACACACGAGCGGATTGTCCGCTGAAATGTGTTTCGACGGACTAAGTACGCCATACAGTCCGCTCGTGTGTACGCGGCATAAGAAAGTTCCTACCTCTATCCTTCCGTTTGCAACTAAGTTCCTGTGAGCATCTAAAGTTTTACAACCAAGTCTGTGGCAGAGACTTTGCTGAGCTAAAATAACTTGTTGGCTGCTAGTATCCACAAACAAGGATTTATCCAACAGTTAAAGAATCCAGTTGCTAGTGGCTATTCCCTGGATTATGTAAAGAGAGACTTTTATTAAGATCAGCAGTTCTAAAGTACCTGAGCTATACTTCATCCTTATACCCTCTATTCCTAACTGAGGCCGCGTACACACGGGCGGACTGTTGGCTCAACTTTGTCCGCTGAACAGTGTTTCAGCGGACAGTCCGCTCGTGTGTGGGGCTTCAGCGGACAGTTTCAGCGGACAGTTTGACGAACAAAGTTTTTCGGAAATTCCGAAAAACTGTCCGCTGAAACTTGGTTTGAGCGAACAGTCCGCCCGTGTGTAGGCTACTTTCGAAATGAGCAAACTGTTCCCGCTCGGAGGGAAGTCCGCTCATTTCGAGCGCGTGTGCAGGTAGGCGGGGCCCGCGACGGAGACATCGCGGGCTCCGCCGCCTGGAATGGACTTAAAGGGGAACCCCAACGCCGAAAAAAATCGGCGTGGGGGTCCCCCCAAAGTCCACAACAGACCCTTGTCCGAGCACGCTACCCGGCCGGCCAGGAAAGGGGGGCGAGCGAGCGCGCCCCCCTCCTGAGCCGTACCAGGCCGCGTGCCCTCAACATGGGGGGTGCCTTGGGGAAGGGGGGGCCGCGCGGCCCCCCCACCCCAAAGCACCTTGTCCCCATGTTGATGAGGACAAGGGCCTCTTCCCGACAACCCTGGCCGTTGGTTGTCGGGGTCTGCGGGCGGGGGGCTTATCGGAATCCGGGAGCCCCCTTTAATAAGGGGGCCCCCGGATACCGGCCCCCCACCCTATGTGAATGAGTATGGGGTACAATGTACCCCTACCCATTCACCTGTAAAATAAAAGTACCCAAAAAAAAACACAACACACGAGATAAAATATTTTATTGCACAGCTCCGGGGGTCTTCCGTCTTCGGGGGTCTTCTCGTCGGACTCCTCCGCTATCTTCTTGTAGCTCTTTTGCTAGCGGAGGAGTCCGGCTTTCTTCCTCCCCGCCGCCGGCCTCTTCTTCTTCTTGTTCTTCTTGTTCTTCTCCAGGAGATGTTGACATGTCGCTCTCTCCGGCCGGAATGCCAGAGCCGCGCTGAGCGGCCACTTATATAGTGACAATGGGGCGGTGTCACATGGTATATGTCACATGGGTTGGTCACATGGTGACCCCGCCCCCTTACGATGTCATAGTCCCCATGTGACATTTTTTCGGCGTTGGGGTTCCCCTTTAAGTCCATTCCAGGCGGCGGAGCCCGCGACGTCTCCGTCGCGGGCCCCGCCTACCTGCACACGCGCTCGAAATGAGCGGACTGTTGCCTCGTGTGTGGGCGAGTCCGTTCATTTCAAAAGTTGCGCGGACTTAGTACGACGAACAAAGTTTGCCGTATTTGTCCGCTCAAAAAGTGCCGTGTGTGGGCGTGTTCGTTCATTCAAAAGTTTGAGCGGACTGTTTGACGGACTTAGTTTCGGCAGACAGTCCCCGCGTGTGTACGCCGCCTGAGAGACTGAGTTTTGTTCAACTGTTTTATGCAAATAAAACCCCCAAAAAAAGGAATTTAAGTGTTGGTTTCTGCAGTTACTGGGCCATCAACCTCGGGAACCCCTAGACAAGAACGACGAGTTACTGTATGAGCTGGAGGAGGCCTTCGGTAAGCCCAGAAAAAAACAGCAGCTCCTTCGGGGGTCAGTGCTATATATATATATATATATATATATATATATATATATATATATATCCTCATCCTGGAGTCCTATATCATGGAGTCAGACACAAAGCTATATTGGGGGTTATAAATCTTTTAGAATTTAAAGTAGTACTAAAGGCTGCGACTTTTTTATGGATAGAATCATTAAAATATGATGCACAATACTGGTAAACTTTTATATTAAATGTAATTGTAATGCCTTATTTCACCTCTAGTCTATCAGTCTCCACCTTCTTTGGGTTCAGAGTCCTTAAAGTGATTGTAAATATTGGATTATTATTATAATTTTTTTATAAACAACAAATTTGTCATACTTACCTGCTCTGTGTAATGGTTTCGCACAGAGCAGCCCCGATTCTCAATTTCTAGGATCCCTCGCCTGTGTTATTGGCTTCTCCTGCCTTCAGCGTGCTACCTATCCCAAGCCACAGGGTATAGTACTGAGTGGCCCTATAGCAGGGTAATAAAACTCCTGCCTTTAGAATCACTCACTTCCTTCTCCTGCCCAGGACTACATGTTCCTTGAGGCATCGCTCCTTACACATTCACATGTTTTCAGGCATTTACTGACATGTATGAATGGTGTACTGAGCTGTATGTGTGCTGCACTGTGTATTCGGACATGTATGAACAGTGTACTGAGATATATGTGCGCTGTACTGTGTATACTGACATATTTGAACAGTGTACTGAGATATATGTGCCTTGCACTGTGTATACTGACATGTATGAACGGTGTACTGAGCTGTATGTGTGCTGCACTGTGTATTCGGACATGTATGAACATGGGCCGGACTGGGAATAAAAACCAGCCCTGGAAATAATTTCATACCAGCCCAATAGCATTATTATACCAGGCCAACAACATAGCGTCATTATTTTCTTGTTCATAAAAGGGAAAACCATGCATGCATTTTAAAGCACATTTGAAGAGCGTATTATATATAGATCACATAGGGCTTTATATATATATATATATATATATATATATATATATATATATATATATATATATACACAGAAAATTTCAGTTAAAAGTAGTAAAAGTGGAGGAATCATCAAGGGGGGCAGAGACAGAGAATGCAGACATGATACAGGAGATGGTCAGATACTGAAGTCATGGTACAGGAGATCATGCCCATCAATGCAGCCTAACTGTGCCCATCAATGCAGCCTAACTGTGCCCATCAATATAGCCTCACTGTGCCCATCAATGCAGCCTCACTGTGCCCATCCATGCAGCCTCACTGTGCCTATCCATGCAGCCTCACTGTGCCGATCCATGCAGCCTCACTGTGTCCGTCAATGCAGCCTCACTGTGCCCGTCAATGCAGCCTCACTGTGCTCATCATTGCCACCTTACCGTGCCAATCATTGCTGCCTCACCATGCCAATCAATGTAGCATCACCGTGCCCATCATTGCAGCCTCACTGTGCTCATCATTGCCACCTTACCGTGCCAATCATTGCTGTCTCACCGTGCCAATCAATGTAGCCTCACTGTGCCCATCATTTCCCCCTCACTGTGCCAATCAATGTAGCCTCACCATGCCCATCCTTGCAGCCTTACTTTGCCCATCATTGCCAACTTACCATGCCAATCATTGCTGCCTCACCATGCCAATCAATGTAGCATCACCGTGCCCATCATTGCAGCCTTACTGTGCCCATCATTGGCGCCTCACCATGCCCATCATTGCAGCCTTACTGTGCCTATCATTGCCGCCTCCCCATGCCAATCATTTTCGCCTCACCATGCCCATCATTGCAGCCTTACTGTGCCCCTCATTGCCGCCTCACCATGTCAATCATTGCCACCTCACTGTACCCATCATTGCAGCCTCACCATGCCCATCATTGCTGCCTCACCGTGCCCATCATTGCAGCCTTACTTTACCCATCATTGCCACCTCACCGTGCCAATCAATATAGCATCACCATACCCATCATTGCCGCCTTACCGTACCCATCATTGCAGCCTTACTTTCCCCATCATTGCCACCTTACCGTGCCAACCATTGTCACCTCACCATGCAAATCAATGTAGCATCACCATGCCCATCATTACCACATCGCCGTGCCAATCATTACAGCCTTACTGTGTCCATCATTGCTGTCTTACCATGCTAATCATTGCTGCCTCACAGTGCCAGTGGAGTATGTACAAGCACAGGGCACATCTCAAGCTGTGTCACGGAGCTCAGTGTGAAAGGTTCAGTCTCGCTGTGACAAAAGTCAGAACACTGCGTCTATCACACGAGCTGGTCTAGGAGGAGGGCGGGACTTTTGTCACAGGGAGACTTAACACTGAGCTCCGTGACACAGCGGCACTCTGCTTTGAGTTACGCTGCAGCCACTGCGTAGCTCAAAGCGGCCCCAGGGCAGGCAGCCTACCGGAAAATGTCCCGGTATCCCAGTAGGCCAGTCCGGCCCTAAAACTGACATGTATGGATGATGTACTGGGCTGTATGCGTGCTGCACTCTATTTTCTGATATGTAAACAAAAATTGCATTCTGTATGCAGGACAAATAATCAGCTGACTGACTAATCAATTATCACAATAGTTGACAACTATTTTGATAATCGATTATAATGGATTATGCAGATTAGTTGTTTCAGCCCTAAAGTAGACCCATTCATGTTCTAAAGCCCATCTCAAATAATATTCACAAAACATTATTATTTCATTTTGTATCATGGAGTTGTAAATCTTAATCAATAGCCTTCTCAAAGTTACAAAAAATGAATATGACAAATTGGGGAAATCTCAGTGCCTTAGTATATAGGGAAATTTAAAAAATCCCCAAGATTTACATAGAGACTCGTACATGACAATCTCTTCACATTGCTTTTTATAGGCAGTAATTAATGATAGTAAAATACACCGTAACCAAATACAAATTTGTGACCTGTTCACTGCTGCCATATATTAAAAACATATTGTGCAAGCCATAGTTTAAGTAGAAAGTCATCAATAAAAGCTGATCAGTGCATACAAATGGGAACCCGCTTAGCGCATATTTCTTAGCAGATCTGTTTCCCTTTCTTCATTGCTAAGATTTTTTCTGAGACAGTTGTGACATTATGACATGCAAGCCTTTCTCACTGCTCGAAAGGTCTGGTATTTGCAGGTATTCATTTCATTCTGGCTTGGCTCTCTGCCTGCTTCTCAAAGTTGTCAAGCAGCCGGGAGCAAGACAAAGGCTGCCTCGTTGTGTATGAGAAAGAGCCTGTGAGAGCACTGATTAAAAACAAATCTAATTTTCTCATTATTCTCCAAGTTCTTAAGTTACTTATATTCTCCCTGCACTTTCCTCCCAGCCTCCAGAGATTCTCCCTTGGTTCTGTATTTCCATATTCGCACTGCCATCAAGCTTTTGTCTCAGATGCCATTCTCCCACACCTCCTCTCTTTATGTAATCCGAAGAGAAGCAGAGTGTATTTTTTTTCTTTTCTATGAGAACCAAGAAAAGAGTTGAACAATAGTATTTGTATTACGAAGTAGAAGTATGTAAAGAATTCCAAAGGTGTACTAATACGATGTGAATGGGGAATGCGGCTTTTCATGGAAAACAAATGAGAAACCAGAACATTAAAGTTTACACTTAGAAAAATTCTGGCATTCTTTTCATGACTGTTAGAAAAATGCAGAGCTTGTGTCTACATAAAACTGGAACATGGACTTATAGACCATTGTTCAAGGAAGAAAACACTCAAACACATTTTGCTTCATTCAAGAGGATTTAGCACCTGATACAGTACATCATGCTACATTAGCAGGGCTTTTTCCAGTAAGAAATTGTATATTTAGAAGAAATGTGATCTATGCTATAGCATCCAGGCTGTTAGTCTATATGGAAGCATGCACAGAATTTTTGTACTTAAAGCCTAACTCGTCAATATTTTTTTTTCTGATAGTGTTGGCATGAAATACTATTTTTTTCTTTTTGTAATTTTTGTGAATTCTGTAGCCAGCAGTGGGTTGTACTCAGCCTAACTGTACCTTAACAGGAGTGATTTGCTAAGCATAAAGTGTACTCTCTCCAGAGGGGTATCATCCTGTGTTATAGATGTTTGAAAGCCTGGTCAGTCAGTGGACGTGTTGCTCTGCAGACCCCCAGCGATACTGTAAGCTCTTTTAATTCATTCAATATCCCTCCTATTATCCATATCCATATCACACCATGCAGAAAAATATGCCTCAAAACAATGGTTTGTTTGTCAGGGTACACTAGAGTTATATCTAGTATTGGAGGAGTGATTAGTTACTGGAGGTGTTCTGTTGTAGCTACAGGTAATGTACATTAGAACAAAAAGGAGGGGCGGCTACATGTATAGGATGTATTATGTTTCAACTTATCAATTTAGGATATTATTTTCCTGAAAGAGCAAGAGTATGGTGGTCCTGAAGATTAGTATCCCAAAAAATGTTATGGTAACTATACCGAGGAACCTGTAACACCTACCAAGGCACAATTAATAAACCAATCACCTTATCTCTACCCACTTTATATATGGACCCAACAGCTAGCTGAGAGATCTCCATTGCGACCGCAACTGGGCCCTGTGCAGGGGGCCCATGCAGCCTCCTCTACATATGGCCGGCAGCAGCATAGGCAGCTAGGGGTACCAAAGAGACAGAGGGAGTAGATCAGCATGGACAGACAAGGGGAGAGACTGCCACATGCAGAAGGTCTCTCTTGACAACAGCAGCGTGTCTCTCTTGACAACAGCAGTGTGCTTAATTCTTAAGCCTTGCCCTGGGAAGTCGCCAGTGTGTCAGTCAGGAAGAGTGGGAAAAGGAAGCAGCCAGGTGGGCTGGTGAAGCGGCAGCCGGGGGGTTGGATTTTCTGAGAGGAGTAGAGCTGGGGTCAGTATCTACAGGGAAGCAGAAGGTGTTGCAATTCACTTCACATGCGCTACTTTTGTAAGGGACTGAGATCTCCTAGCCTGTAAGGGGCTGTTGCTGAGACTGTTAGTTCCTAAGGGACTGAACCCAAAGGCGCTGTACAAAGGATCAATATATTGTGCAGGGGGAGCAAGAGGAGATGTAACTAGGGAGGAAGTTGTCCCTGGTTCTGGTGTTATTATCAGGTTAGGCATTCCATAATCCCTAACCCCACCCAAGTTTGTATCCCCTAATAAAACAACAAAACAAGCTCAAAGACTGTTTTCTGTGTCTGGATGCAAGAAGGAAATGCTATGTGACTGGCTGTACAGTAGTGGGGAATCCTGACATTTGCAACTATGGGGTAGTGCTACATAAGTAAGTGTGTTCAGTAGGGTGTCCCCAAATTTCATTTTAATAATCTAGTTATCTTACTGTAAGCGAATATTCAAAAAGCACCGGTAGAAGTGTGTAGCCAGAAGCTGGCTATTATGCCTGCAATTCAGAGACATTGTACAGTGTTATTAATGTGGGGTTGGCTCCCTCTTGTTTTGGCTGGACTCTATGTAGCATTTCCTTTTCTTTTGACAAAACTTAGAGCAGAGCAAAGCATCATGGGATGTGTAGTTCAGAAGTTTCCATTCCAGTGGTACTGGCTTGAACTACAACTACCAGATTGCTGAGAATAGAAGAACAGACTGCTGGGAGAGGATCGATAAAGGGCTGGAAAGGCCCGGGTCGCTCTCTTGGGATGCTGGTTTGAATCTAACAGCAGGGAGCTCTGTGTTAATGTGAGCTTCTGCTTATTCATGGCCTACACAGAGGGGAGTCATTCAACTGCACCTGGAGGGACCAAAGCAGACAGCATTGTTTCTCTCCTGCAGCAGACTGGAGGCTGTTCCAAGTTATACTCAGGAAAGTTTTCTTGGAGTATTTTGTACTGAGTGGCATACGTTTGTGGAGGTCGCTGCCTGGTTCTTAATACAACTGCTACAGGGATGGACGGCCCCCTGGTGGTCTAATGTGGGTGCCCACATTTTTCAAGCTGTTAACAGTAGAAGACCCCCTGGTGGTAGAGAATAGAATGGACAGAAGATTGATTCATTTATTTTACTTGATGTGCTGTTCAATCAAGGAGTGGAGGTGAGAGTTCTGAGAGCCCATATTTTTCCGTGCATTATTTTTACCTTTTGTTTCTCTGATAGGAATCAATTTTAGTGCCTTTGGTGTCGTCTAAGCCATTAAGAGACTTACTTATATGGACATATTAATGGTGCTTGCTTTCTGATTTTTATCACATCACATTTCGTTTTTTTAACAGCACTTGTCACTTTATAGACCTATTATCATTTTATACACTTATTTGTTTGCGCAGGATCATTATGGACTCTATTTTTATTTTGGTATTATGTGAATACTATTAGATCCAGCTGCATTCTTTTAGCACTTTGTTTGCAATTAGCACGTGTATACATTTTATTTTATTTTTATTGCTGTTAGTGTGCGTTTATTTTATGAGGATTTTCTATAGCATTTTATATGAGCACTTGTTTGCAATTTTTAGTTTTTGTATATGAGATTTACCATTATCTATTCACCATATACGTAGTTTTCACTTTTAGATAGTAGCGCGAAGGCTATTTTTATTATTTTTCTGGTACTTGTGGTGTCACTGGAAGTCAGTTCATACATTCTCTAGAACACTGTATTCTGACATCTATGCTTGTTCACATCTTTGTAATCCATAAACCTGTAATCTGACCGAATACAACACAGTTAAAATCATACAGAAAGAGTTTAAAGTAAAATAAGAATACTCTACATATCCACCAAATCTGTTATACCCTATTGCCAAGGATCACCTTGATCACATTATTACAAAGCTAGCTGAAGACTTCTGGATTTCAAGGAATAGCATTTCAACCCCTTTTGCCCTCTCTTCATCGGCTGAAGTGACTAAAGTTGTTTTAGCACAGAGGGTCTGCTTTAATTTCTCTGGAACTTTAATTAAAGGAGCCAGGCAACTTGAACATAATAGTTTGCATATTGTTTGTCGTGTTGTAATATTGTTAATGGCCTGTGGGTTGAGGGAACAGAAGGGAGTGAGCCTGACATAGGAAATAAAGTTTCAGTTCCCTCCCCTTCTGCTGACCTGTTCACATAGGTTTCTGTAATTTGGGTAAGGTCTAATTGAATATGAATTTGAGTGTACTTCTACATTTTTCTGTATGATATATATAATTGGTACAGAAGGTAAGATGACTGAACCCAGTGTGTCAGAGGTGATGGAGGATTTGCAGAGTTGAGGCAACCAATTGGGGTACAGAGTCTATTAACAGTCCTTACGAGGGTAGCACTACAAGTGCATGAAGCACAAATACTGTACATAGAGTGAAAAAAGCAGTAGAATGGAGGCAGGATTGCCTTAGCACACTTGCATAGTAGGGTGTACTAATTTAAGACAAAAGGTAAATGTTTCAGAATACTGCTTAGACATATTTAGTCAATTAACACTTATAAATGTTGCATATAACTAAGCAAATCGTTTTGGTAATTCTTTTAGTTCAGGTCCACTTTAAGTTAGTACAGTAAATATACCCAAATCTTAGCAGACCTCCTTTTTAGTTAAAACCATAGATGTAGTAAACATTATCACTAAATATAACCTGTTTATAACAATATACTGTATTTTGTCTATCTAAAATATTTTTCCACAGTGTAAGCAATGGGAGAATCTGACATTTCCAGGAGTGTTCTTCCACCTGTTTATTCTTCAGCACTGCATTCATCAATTCACCTCCATTCACAGCACTGTTTCAGGGGGAACATCAAGCTCAGAGAATCATTGTGCTCATGTCACTGCAAGGCACACACTACCACTACAAGGGAAGGAATACTCTGGGGAATCAGGCAAAGAGACTAAAGAGAGCTCCAAGAAAGTACACATGAAAAAAATGCAAAAAATGCAATTGTTTTAAAGAGGATCAGTGGGTTCAGTAGGGAGTGGGGGGGGGGGGTGGTCTTCCAAAACATTTTATTGTTTATTATTTTTTAGAATTTTTAAGGGGAAGGCAGAAATAGAGGCAATGGAAAATGGATCTAGATTTTTTTAATTTTAACTTGAAGGCTGCATTATTTTAAAAGTAGACTGCACAGGAAGGGGAGTGGTACCAAACACAGAAAATGAGCAATAGTATTAATTAGGGCATTTTTTCTCCGAAAATAGGTGCAGGAACTCAATCACGACCACCCCGAAACCCCCTCACATATACACACACCCTCCAAACCTCATTACATTGTGGGTTAATAGTGTGGTTAAATTTCACTAACAGTGGAAGGGTCTTAAGGGGCATTAAACACCAGGGGTGCATTACATACAGAGTGCAGAGTTCAGGGGTGCCCTACAAAGAGAGTGCAGATTTCAGCCTTCTTTCCCAGCCACTTACCTCTGCATGCCCCATCCACATGCCACTTTCAGCCATCTTCAGCTCTGACCTCTCCATGCAACCCTCCCCCCCCCCCCCACCCTTTCCTTAAAAGCTCCACCATTGTCCACATATCTTACTTTTGTTGCTGTTCTAAGCTGAAGCACCCATCCGGCTAGTACCTCCACTGTAGGTCACTGTGTTTACAGGTGATAGTTGTAAGCAGAGAGCCTGAGCCAGAGTTGGTGGAACTGAGTTCCACCAAGTTCCAGCTGAAAAAAAGCCCTGATATTAATTATGTGTGTATATCAAAATTTTACAACTTTATTTTTCCACATACAACTTGTATTTATCATTTTTCAGGTGATAGCTAACAACTGGTCAGAAAAGTCTAGGTCCAGGTCCTGTATCAAGCATTAGGAGGTATATCTAGACTTTTTAAGAGAAGTTAAGAGTTAAATACCCCACATGCACCAAGCTGTAATAATGACTTTGATTGCTGTTTGTGTCTCCACTAGGGAGATTTCCCACACCTTTCTGCCCTTGTAACTTAACAGGAAGCATAGGAAATCTTGCTAGTCAGTAAACAAAGTCGTACATAGAAATTTTCACCATAGTCAGTCAATTTCACACAACAGGTAAATATGGCCTTGTACATAATGTAAAAAGATTATGTCCATAGCATTTAGTATAGTGGAACTTTTAGTAATGACCTATATGGCAGGCACTGGGTAGAATAACAGGCATAACATTATGCACAGATTAGACAAAAGTGTGTCACATAAATTCAGAAAATGCAATGCACAGCAAGCAAGTTAATATCAAAATATATAAGCATTTTTGCATAGTGTAGCCAAATATTAATAAAGCAAATTTCAAATTTCCTGTGTGTCTAAGAACATCCCAAACCCCTCCCTGAAATGTCTTCCTGAATTTCCACTGTGGTGCAAGCAGACACTGTCTACATGAGGGTCACCACACTGCCCTGAATTTAGGGGCAGCACAGTAGTGTTGTCACCACATCACAGGAGGCTGAAACAGGTGGATCTAACTGGTAGAACCAACAGGTACTAATGAAATTTTGCATGGTGTCTAAGGGAGAACTGTAAATACACATATAGTCTCAAGTGCTGCCTGCAGCAAATTTTGTTCAATGGGTATACCCTCAAATTGTTTCTGGTTCACTATTATATTTCTGATGGTATATGGGGGGGGGCAGCAAACAAACCACCGGATGAGGACCGCCTCCTCCTGATCTCCACTTACATTCTCCCCCATTATCAGCCAATATGATCGCTTCTCTGCTTGGCCAATTGGGTCTTAGGACCTGTTTCCCGATTGGCCAGGAGGAGAAGCAGGAAGACAATAGCAAATATTAATTTGCTGTTGTCACACAACTGGATGGGCTCAGGGTGCAGTGCTCTGCGCACCAAGCCCATCCTATTTTGAAGGCAATTAGAGCCACAGGCTCTAATCATGTGCTTCACAAAAAAAAAACATAGAAATCCATGTGTCCAGTGCCCTGCATGTAGATTAGGGGCCTGGAATGCATGGATTAGAGGGGTGGCGCCCCTGTGCCCCTAATCCCTAATGTACGTGCTGCTACTGGTTATAACTCCTAACAGATTTTTTTTTCACCATCTGTGTCCTATTGCAGAGATTTCCCTTCACTTCTTGTCCCATTGCCAAAGAAGAAGATAGAGGAAATCTCTGCAAATTAAGGGAGTTGCTTGGGCACCCCCAGGTCACCCAAACTAGTGTCCCGTTGGAAGATTTCCCCTCTATTACTTTTCTGGGGACAACCCAAAATTTGGGGTTTTCTTTTACTTTCGCTTTCAATGATAATGGTAAACAGGACAAATAGAGAGGGTAAATATCCTTAATTGGGGCACAGCAATAAAAACCTGACAGGTGTTCTAATCCCTTTCCACTCTATCCAAAACGGAAAAAAAAGGTTTTGCCTTTAGCTATATTTTAAGCAGTATGTTCATTTACATTTGCTTGGGCTGGTATGGACTACTTCCACAGAAGCTTTGAGGACAGTGCTCCTGACAGAAAATCATACTTTTTGTAATGGTTTCTGGGAACAGTAACCTAATAATTTATAAAAGCAAGGAATCCTTACTAGGGATGATATCAGAAGACGAAAGGCGTGATATCTTAGCTCCACTAATTAATAGTCATATTTTAACCCAGGGGTGCCCAGCCAGTGGCCCGGGGGCTCATATGTGGCCCGTGGAGCACTCTGATGTGGCCCTCGACCTCCTGCTCTGGGATGGAATAGAATAGAATACGGTTATTAAAACTCCGTTTATTACTAAAATCACAGTGTATATATGGGCATATCTGTTCTGTGGGGTTACCTGCACTGAGCCATAGACTTCTGTTATTATCTGAGAGTTTGGTGAGCTTTCTCAAAGTGCACCAAACCTGCAGAATATAATAGAAGTCTATTGCAAAGTGCAGGAAAGCCAAAGGTACACTGCACTGCACCCGCGGTGTGGGAAAACTGCAGTGAATCAGTGTGAAAGCAGCCTTGGGCTCAGTCTGACCCAATTGGACCCTCCATTCACCTCTAAGGAGTGGCAGATGTAAACCAACTTGTGTCCTACTCCCAATCTAATCGTCTACAAAAAAAAAAAGACTTTGGTGGGCTGTGCAGAGCGTACACAGACCTGCCATTGCAGAGCATACACAGTTCTGCTCATTGTGGCCTGCGACCGGTTACCAAGTCGCTTAAGTGGCCCTCGTGCTTCCAAAGGTTGGGCGCCCCCATTTTAACCAGTGGGTTCCAACATAAACAAAGAAAACTTGTTTTTTTTCCCACAGCTAATCACATGGTACAGCTGGGCTGTGATTGACTCTGTACCATGTGATCACTGTGACCAATCACAGAGATCAATACAATAGTACACAATGAATGGCATGAATGGAAGTCATCCATTGTCTACGATTGTCATGTGATCCTCTGTAATCGGTCACATTGATCACATGGTACCAGCAGTGGGCTGGTGACAGATCGTGCTGCAGCGTGTCCCATGGGGAGCACGCAGGGCGTGTTCTGGGGAAGACATCATATTAAAGTAGATATTCACCCAAAACTAACTAACTCTTAACCTACTTGTAGCCACATTCTAAAACGAATCTACCTAGCCCTGTAAACAAGAAATCACTATACTTACCTTTTCTGCACCCAATCCTCTCTGGTCCCAAGCTGAGCTGTCAGTGGTGACTTCAGTGTATAGGCATGTGCAGGAGAGGCAGCCGACAGCAGAAGCCACATAGTAACTCTATGGGTGGCATCACTATCCCAGGCATTTCACAACAGTTGTTGGTTCTCTTCTGAACACAGCATCCGCCGCTGGAGACCCGACCGGATCAGCTTTAGAAAACGTATACACAGTATCTCAGTGTAACCTGTACTGTTAAACCGCTGTATGGTCTTGGCCACCATGCTGAGGCTCAGTTTCAGGGTCTTGGCAATCTTTTTATAGCCTAGGTCATCTTTATGTAGAGCAACAATTATTTTTTTCAGATCCTCAGAGAGTTCTTTGCCATGAGGGGCCATGTTGAACCTCCAGTGACCAGTTTAAGAGAGCGAGAGTGATAACACCAAATCTAACACACCTGCTCCCCATTCACACCTGAGACCTTGTAACACTAATGAGTCACATGACACTGGGGAAAGAAAATTGGGGCCAAATTTGGACATTTTCACTTAGGGTTGTACTCACTTTTGTTGCCAGCGGTTTAGACATTAATGGCTGTGTTGAGTTATTTTGAGGGAACAGCAAATTTACACTGTTATAAAAGCTGTCAAATTGTCATTTCTTCAGTGTTGTCACATGAAAAGATATAATAAAATATTTACAAAAATGTGAGGGGTGTACTTACTTTTGTGAGCTACTGTATAGTGATTTCTTCTTTACAGGGTTTGATAGATTCATCTCAGAATGTGATGTAAAGTGGGTACTCCTGCGCTAAAATGAATTTATAATGTATTTAAATAATGGGTGCTGCATCCACCGTATGGACCAAACTCGTGTCCAAATTTGTGCAAATTATGAAGAGGGGGGGTGGTGTTGCGCTCCTTATAATGTATTTTTGTGATATATTACCACAATATTACCAAAAAAATAATTCAATTATATACCTAATTATTCTTTATCACGATAATCGGTAAGGTGCATAAGTGCAAAATCAGCAAAGAATCTAAATTATTTAGCAAATATGTTGAAAGAGCATAGTGGTTTTTCACTTATGCTAATACAAGACAAAATAAACAATATCTAAGTGATATAAATATTATCCACATAAAAAGTGTAGCTATAGGTGATTATATCGCTGTGCAAAATATATAAAACATAAGTGAATGGTTCATACAGTGACTGATATATAAACGAATAAAGCAAAAATAAAGTTAAAAAATAAAATTAAAAAATATATAAATGACGTGAATAACAAAATATTTTGAATCATCTAACTAAAGAAATGTTCAGTGCGGTATTGGACTTTTGATCCTTAGTCCAATGTGCAATAAAAGTGCAGACGTGCAAAGTGTTTCACTGGAACACTGTGTATCGCTGTCTTGGCATTAAAGTGACACTGTGCCTTTAAGTGCAAAAGGTATATAGATCTTCAGTGTCACTGACACCCGTGGTAAAAGTGAATGATTACCTTACTGCTGTAAGGTAAACAGCATGTAGCAGGATAAAAGGAGGAGGGGGGGGAATCCCTTCAACTCGATCTTTTCCTAGGTATTCGTTTCGCTTTTAAGTGGAGCCGGGGGGATGGGGGGGAAAAAGCAGGGGTGATCCTTTTCTTCCTCTCTTTCCACTGGGTGCTTCAGATCATATGGTTCTCAATAAACATTTAAAAGAGATAAAGGAGGCCCACCATAGTGCAGTATTTTTTCAATGGAAATAAGACTTTTATTTACATATATTAAAAAACTCACATTTTTGTGGGATTACAATAGCGTTGTAAAAACGAGCGCAGAGCTCATGTCTCAGTCTGAGCGTCTGTTCCGGTATCTGATTAGCCTCGGGTCCTACGCGTTACGTCACACACGTCTCCCAGTTGAAGTCACGTGTGGCTAGTAGGTTTTTGATCATCCGAGGCTCTCTGCAGGGCAAGGCCATTACAATAGCCAATATAAATGCTCCAAATGATTCACAGGCCACTTTCTTTAAAAAAAAAATCCAGGTCCTGGATAAATATCTGTGCCCACATCTATTAATTGGAGGCAACTTTAACCTGGTGGCGTACTCCATACTGGACAGAAGCCGAGTTGTAAGTGCAGCCAATGCCTTCTCCAAGAACTTGAATAGCTTGCTCAATTCCCATCAGCTGCTAGATTCTTGGTGAGACCACAATGTGGGTGCCCGAGGTTATACTTACTATTCTTACCCCCACAATAGTTATTCCAGACTTGACTATCTATATTGCACCCCATTTCTCTGTGCTAACTCCACTATGGCTGGTATACATCCCTGTCCTTGGTCTGATCATCACATAGTCTCCTTCACAATCTCCCATATAGGCCTATCACCTGCTATGGTAACATGGCGCCTTATTGGCTCACTTCTGATCCTGATCTAGTGGCTAAAATGTCTGACCACTTAGACGAAGATTTCCATATTAACAAAATGGGAGATACCCCCCCTACCACCCTTTGGGCAGCCCACAAGGTGGTGATATGGGGACAATTATTAGCACCAGCTACTGAAAAGTAGAGATGTAATACAGCGGATGTTACCAGACTCAGGCATAAATTGGATAGACTTTATCCCCTTCCTAGTCAAAACCATTCCCTTGACCTTTTAAGACAGATAAACCACAAGTGAATGGCACTGAACACGCTTCTCTCTGAGCAAACTGAGAACACTTTGAGATTGTCGAAGACTTGTCTTTTTACATAGCAACTTGACGTCTGCCATGTTTGCGAGAAAGCTTAATCAGTCTATTCAGCCTCCACAAACTTAGAAATCCTGAGAAAAATATAATTTCTCATGCCATGGAAGTGCTCCAGATCTTTTCTACATTTTACCAGGACCTCATATCCCCACCCTCTTCCCTGCCACATGTACTGCACTCTCGATTCATTTTTCCCAGACCTTGATTTTGTGCATTCAAGCTAAATTCAGCTTTGCCTGGCCTGCAACATTGGGTCGGACAGATCGGACACTTTGACACTTTTTGGGACCATTAAAATTTATACAGCGATCAGAGCTTTAAAAATGCACTGATTATTGTGTAAATGTCACTGGCAGGGAAGGGGTTAATGCTAGGGAGCTATCAAATGTGCGATTAAATGTTTTCCCTCGTGAGTGTTTTTAACTGTGGGGGTATGGGACTGAATGGAGGAGGAGACATATCGCTGTTCGTAATTACTACAAACAGCAGATCTGTCTCTTGTCTCCTGTCAGAACGAGGATTTGTGTGTTTACATACACAAATCCCCATTCTTTCTCTCGTGCCTGTGACCGTGGGTGGCCGGTGGCAATTGCATCGGCCGGCCACGCGCATCGGGTCCCCTGCCGTGCTCACGTGTGCCTGCTATGGCTCTTAAAGGAGCTGACGTATGGGTACGACGATTTGTGGGAATTAACCACTTTGTAGACATATATGTGCATGAGCCTGTCGGCAAGTGGTTAAACTAGCCCAATCCCTCAGCAAGATGTACTACTCTAATTGCCCACAAGTGTTCTCCCACATCAGGGAACTGTTGCATACATGGACTCCGTACCACATCTCCTTCTTGGGTAGGGTCCAAGCAGTGAAGATGTCTAAACTCCTGAAATGACACAGTGGTGTAGTGGTTAGCACTCTCACCTAGCAGTAAGAAGGGTTGCTGGTTCGAATCCCAACGACGACACTACCTGCCTGGAGTTTGCATGTTCTCCCTGTGCCTGCATGGGTTTCCTCCCACAATCCAAAGACATGCAGGTAGGTTAATTGGCTTCTGTCCAAAATTGGCCCTAGTATATGAATGGGGACCTTGGATTGTGGGCTCCTTGAGGGTAGGGACCAATGTGAGTGTGCAATGTACAGGGATAGCGACAGTTGTAGACACTCACTCAGGTTGAACTGGATGGACTGGTGTCTTTATTCAACCTAATTAACTATGAAACTAATTTAGGGCACTCCCATTATACATCTAACACCAGACTATAGAGGTGACTCAAAGAGAGGTGAATAGGTTGGGCCCTGGGTGGGCTAGGGTTACTAAATGTATGGTTGTAATACCTTTCCGGCAGATTGGTCCAACTGGTGTAGTGGCATGCCTCGCCAACTAATATCCCGTGGCTTCACTTTGAATAAACCTCAGTTGATCCTAGACTTGTGCACAACGGAAAATTTCGTTTAGTTTCGGTTCGTTGTCATTCGTAAAATACATAATTTTGTTCTGTTATATTCGTTATGTTACGTTAATAAATTTTCGGATAATTCGTTATTATTCGTAGAGTGTCGAATTCATTCGTTCGTATTCGTTGAAATTCGCTATTTATGTATGTATAGACATTCGTGATAATGATTCGTAGTTTGGAAAGTCATTTGTTTATTGAATCTTTTAACACACACAATGACAACGTCTCTTCTCCTCGGCTCAAATACAATACAACACCCTTCTAACTCAGTTCTCAGGAATAGTGATGGACGAACTTCTGATGGGACGTTTTGCGAACGCGGCCGAAAGTTCGCGAACCGTAGCGTTCGTGGCGGGCCCAATTGACTTCAATGGGAGGCGAACTTTGCAAACCTACAGGTCAAATTTTCAGCCACAAAATAATTACTAGCTGTGCAAACATAGTCCCACCACATGGCCAATGACATAACACATGTATGAGGTGAATCTGGGATCGACAACTACAAGCATTCTTTTTTTATATGGGAAATTGTTGTGACAATTCAGGACTGTGGAGCGCATGAAGGCAATGGAGGAGAGGGAAGGTCAGGGTAGGCAAAGAAGAGGGTGCAGGAGATGATCACCAGCAGCGTGACATACAGCAATGACACCAGCACCGTGATACACAGCACTGACACCAGCACCGTGATATACAGCACTGACATCAGCAGTGTGACATACAGCAATGACACCTGCACCGTGATAGTGTGATCTGACACCAGCTGCGTGATAGAGAGCACTGACATCAGCAGCGTGACATAAAGCAATGACACCTGTACCGTGATAGATTGATCTGACATCAGCACCGTGATAGAGAGCACTGACATCAGCAGTGTCACATAAAGCACTAACACCAGCACCGTGATATACAGCACTGACACCAGCACCGTGATATACAGCACGGACACCAGCACCGTGATATACAGCACTGACACCTGCACCGTGATAGAGAGCACTGACATCAGCAGCGTGACATACAGCATTGACACCAGCACCGTGATAGAGTGATCTGACACCAGCACCGTGATAGAGAGCACTGACATCAGCAGCGTGACATAAAGCACTGACACCAGCACCGTGATATACAGCACTGACACCAGCACCATGATATACAGCACTGACATCAGCAGCGTGACATACAGCAATGACACCTGCACCGTGATAGAGTGATCTGACACCAGCACCGTGATAGAGAGCACTGACATCAGCAGCGTGACATAAAGCACTGACACCAGCACCATGATATACAGCACTGACACCAGCACCGTGATATACAGCACTGACACCTGCACCGTAAGCAGCCCCAGGAGGAAGTCAGCATAGCACAGGGATGGTGGGAGCCCCTCATAATGAGCATATCACAGGGATGGTGGGAGCCCCTCATAATATACACAGCAGAGGTACAGCCCCAGGAGGAAGTCAGCACAGCACATGGATGGTGGGAGCGCCTCATAATGAGCATAGCACAGGGATGGTGGGAGCCCCTCATAATATGCACAGCAGAGGTACAACCCCAGGAGGAAGTCAGCACAGCACATGGATGGTGGGAGCGCCTCATATTGAGCATAGCACAGGGATGGTGGGAGCCCCTCATAATATGCACAGCAGAGATACAACCCCAGGAGGAAGTCAGCACAGCACATGGATGGTGGGAGCGCCTCATAATGAGCACAGCACAGGGATGGTGGGAGCCCCTCATAATAAGCAGCCCCAGGAGGAAGTCAGCACAGCACAGGGATGGTGGGAGCCCCTCATAATAAGCAGCCCCAGGAGGAAGTCAGCATAGCACAGGGATGGTGGGAGCCCCTCATAATAAGCAGCCCCAGGAGGAAGTCAGCACAGCACAGGGATGGTGAACTTTACAAACCTGCAGGTCATATTTGCAGCCACAAAATAATTACTAGCTGAGCACACATAGTCCCACCACATGGCCAATGACATAACACATGTATGAGGTGAATCTGGGATCGACAACTACAAGCATTCTTTTATTATATGTGAAATTCTGACAATTCAGGACTCTTGAGACAGTGGAGACGAGGGAAGGTCAGGGTAGGCAAAGAAGAGGGCGCAGGAGATGATCACCAGCACCATGATATAGAGCACTGACACCTGCACCGTGATAGAGTGATCTGACACCAGCACTGTGATAGAGAGCACTGACATCAGCAGTGTGACATAAAGCACTGACACCAGCACCGTGATATACCAGTCCTTAAGGATTAGCAGACTGTACCTCACTCAACCCTATATACTGTAGTACCCTAGACCTTACCAGTCTTTATAAGGACCTTTGTGGAACTAGTAGGTTGTGAATGATTAGCAGACTGTACATCAGTCCTTATACTGATAAAGGACTACTGCAGCAAAAGGGCAGCAGTCAGCAGTAGTGCACCTCAACCCTATATAAATTGTGGACCTATACCAGTCCTTAAGGAACAGCAGACTGTACCTCACCCAACCCTATGTACTGTAGTACCCTAGACCTTACCAGTCCTTATAAGGACCTTTGTGGAACTAGTAGGTTGTGAATGATTAGCAGACTGTACCTCAGTCCCTATACTGATAAAGGACTACTGCAGCAGAAGGGCAGCAGTCAGCAGTAGTGCACCTCAACCCTATATAAATTGTGGACCTATACCAGTCCTTAAGGAATAGCAGACTGTACCTCACTCAACCCTATGTACTGTAGTACCCTAGACCTTACCAGTCCTTATAAGGACCTTTGTGGAACAAGTAGGTTGTGAATGATTAGCAGACTGTACCTCAGTCCCTATACTGATAAAGAACTACTGCAGCAGAAGGGCAGCAGTCAGCAGTAGTGCACCTCAACCCTATATAAATTGTGGACCTATACCAGTCCATAAGGAATAGCAGACTGTACCTCACTCAACCCTATGTACTTTAGTACCCTAGACCTTACCAGTCCTTATAAGGACCTTTGTGGAACTAGTAGGTTGTGAATGATTAGCAGATTGTACCTCAGTCCCTATACTGATAAAGGACTACTGCAGCAGAAGGGCAGCAGTCAGCAGTAGTGCACCTCAACCTATGTATTGTGGACCTATACCAGTCCTTAAGGAATAGCAGACTGTACCCCACTCAACCCTATGTACTGTAGTACCCTAGACCTTACCAGTCCTTATAAGGACCTTTGTGGAACAAGTAGGTTGTGAATGATTAACAGACTGTACCTCAGTTCCTATACTGATAAAGGACTACTGCAGCAGTAGGGCAGCAGTCAGCAGTAGTGCACCTCAACCCTATGTATTGTGGACCTATACCAGTCCTTAAGGAATAGCAGACTGTACCTCACTCAACCCTATGTACTGTAGTACCCTAGACCTTACCAGTCCTTATAAGGACCTTTGTGGAACTAGTAGGTTGTGAATGATTAGCAGACTGTACCTCAGTCCCTATACTGATAAAGGACTACTGCAGCAGAAGGGCAGCAGTCAGCAGTAGTGCACCTCAACCCTATATAAATTGTGGACCTATACCAGTCCTTAAGGTATGGCAGACTGTACCTCACTCAACCCTATGTACTGTAGTACCCTAGACCTTACCAGTCCTTATAAGGACCTTTATGGAACAAGTAGGTTGTCAATGATTAGCAGACTGTACCTCAGCCCCTATACTGATAAAAGACTACTGCAGCAGAAGGGCAGCAGTCAGCAGTAGTGCACCTCAACTCTATATAAATTGTGGACCTATACCAGTCCTTAAGGAATAGCAGACTGTACCTCACTTAACCCTATGTACTGTAGTACCCTAGACCTTACCAGTCCTTATAAGGACCTTTGTGGAACAAGTAGGTTTTGAATGATTAGCAGACTGTACCTCAGTCCCTATACTAATAAAGGACTACTGCAGCAGAAGGGCAGCAGTCAGCAGTAGTGCACCTCAACCCTATATAAATTGTGGGCCTATACCAGTCCTTAAGGAATAGCAGACTTTACCTCACTCAACCCTATTTACTGTAGTACCCTAGACCTTATCAGTCCTTATAAGGACCTTTGTGGAACAAGTAGGTTGTGAATGATTAGCAGACTGTACCTCAGTCCCTATACTGATAAAGGACTACTGCAGCAGAAGGGCAGCAGTCAAGTATAATATTCTTTCTATATTTGGAAGAAAGAATATTATACGTGTACAAGCCTATTACTATACCAGTCCTGAAAAGAACCTTTGTGGACCTAATAGTAACAGCTACTGATTAAACTGACTTTCCCTCACTGCCTCACACACAGCTTCCTGCCTGTCCCTATTTAAACTGACAAAACAGAGGCTGCTGGAACAATAACTTGAATAGCACTTTTGTGGACCTAATAGTAACAGCTAATGATTAAACTGACTGTCCCTGCAGCACACAGTGTCCTGTCCCTTTCTCTACACTGACAAAAGACACTCAGGCTGCTGCAACAATCACTAGCACAGCACTGCCTCAAACCTATATCCTGAACTACACCTAACACCTATACCATGATACCTGTCCTTAAAATAACTTTTGTGGACCTAATAGATAGCAATTTGGGTCACTGAAGTCTCTCCCTGCTCCACACAGCAACCTCTCCCTATAGTGACAGAAGAAAGAATGTAAAATGGCCGCCGGATCGGGTCTATTTATAAGTTAGGGGGAATGTCCAAGTGTCCATGTGCTGAAATGTCTCAATTGGCTGTCCTGTACCCCATGATGGATGTGTCATCATAGGTCAAAGTTCTTTTACACAGTAAACACTGAAGTCCGCTGGGCGAACGGCGGCAATAGTCCACCGATCGGGCGGATCGGGAACAGCCGAAATTCACAGCGAAACGACCACCGGCCATCCCTACTCAGGAATGCACTTTGCCAGTAATCCAACCTCCGACACAAAATTAATTAGCTGATTGGACTATAAGATTTACTTTGAGCTGATCTTTTGTTTCATTAGATCTTTAAAGAATTACCAAATTCATTCGAATTCATTCGAATTCATTCGTTATATTTCTTTTGTATTCATTGTTATTCGTTATTTTTTTATTCGGACATTCGGCCGAATTTAGATTCGTTATGAAACGAATTGCACAAGCCTAGTTGATCCATACTACCTACCGGGACTGCTATGATAGGGCTCTGCTCACCCTAAAAATATATCCCCTCTTAACGCAGTGGTTGGTCAATCACTCCATTTATGGTCTTTGTATAAATCAAAATTCTCACTGCTACCACCAAAACCTAGACTAGCCTCCTTTTCAGGGGACCCAACGTCCCCCCCTAGCTTTTTGTTCCCCCTGGGACTTCTCCAAATGGGTTGAGAGTGACATAGTCACCTTGGACTTTCCTTGGACTCTCTGACAAAAGAGCTTCCATTTTACTCTTTCTCCTCCCTGCAGCAGAATAATACTTTTCCCAGAACAGAGTTCTATAAATATCTGCAGGTTAGATACTTTTTCTTTACCCACTTCTCCATTGAAATGGTGGGCATGGGCTCTACATTTGAGAGTATGTACATGTCCTCCTCCAGGGATAAGGGTACAATCTCTATTATCTACAAATGCCTTAACGTTTTAAAATGTATTGAGGCTATTCGGCTCATGGAAAGGGTGCACCATACTATCATGGATACCATGCCTGTATTTAATAGAAAATGGGAGTCTTGGCCTTTTTATGGATTTGTTGGTGCTTAAACACATGGACAGCAACATGCCTGCACTACTTTGCAGAAGTATTGGATATCCTTGCATTTTTTTTCCACTTATGACTTAGTTTTGGGTACTTTAATTTAGTTTTTTGTTTCCCTATTTTACTGTTTATGATCTGTTTCCATGGCCAATTTGTTAAGAAGACTCTGGGATTGACTTAGTCCGCTAATCCAAGAAGGGACGATGGCCAAAATTTTTGTATGTGTTTTCAACATTTTCTTTTTTTAAATATTCTTTATTTATACTCAAGGAGGTCACAAAGTTAAATTACAAACACCTTCATAATTACATACATACATTCAACAGTTCCCAGCCCATCTTGCTCTCAGCAAGGGTTCAATTTTCCAGTTTTTAGTAGCTGAGAACTCTATCCTATTTATCTCCACTGTTATTAAGTACTACATTTTCCTCCTTTTATTTTAATATTTTCCCCCGACCCCCCCCCCCCCCAAAAAAAACAAAAAAAACACATCTCTATTCGTTTCCTCTACAGTCTACCACCCTTCTCCCACTCCATCACCCAGGGACCTCCATGTTTATTTTTTGTTATTTGTTATTTAATCCCACCACAAAGTGGTTTCCTTATCTTTCCCTGTCCCCCATCAGTCTCTTTCCTTCTTCTGAAGAGAGGAAAGCATTCCAAACTGTCCATACCTTGGCATATTGCTCACTCCCGTCCTGGGCCGAGTATACTAAGTCTTCTAAGGCCCCCACTTTTCTAACGTTATTTAACCACATTGCTATCGTGGGTGGCTTAGGATCTTTCCAAGATCGGGCAATACACGCCTTAGCCTCGTTAACCATATGACACAATACCGAGTTCTTATATTTTCTTATTGGAATATGTGAGAGGTGCAACAGAAAGAAAGCCGGGTCCTCCAGTATTCGGTATTCGGTAAATTTTTGCACAATCTTTTGCACTTCTCTCCAATACTGTTTGATCCTGGGACAGGTCCAAAAAATATGGAATAGAGTCCCCCGTCCCCTGTTGCATCTCCAACATTGATCTGAAGCTCCAGGGGAAAACTTCTGGAGCTTCGATGGGGTATAATACCACCTCGTCAACAGCTTATAATTTAGTTCCTGAGTTCCAGTACAGACTGATGAGTTTAGCGAGAGGTATATCATCCTCTGACGTTGATCTGATGAGAATGTCCTATCCAAGTCCCTTTCCCACTTTGCAAAACCTGGCATCTCATAATTATCTGGGGGGGCTGTAAGCATTGTATATATTTTTGATATCGTTCGATAAAGAGGTTCCTTCTCTTCACAATATAATTCAAATCTTGTCAGACCTCGTTTATAGTTTATTGCTGGACCCAATGACTCAAAAAATAATTAATTTCAAATCGGCCCCCCCGTTGAGTCAATAAGGTCACTGTAGGCCGGGAGTCCGATTGCAAAAAATGTGATGCCTGAGTATAACCCTTTTCCCAAAGGCTCCCAAAGGCCCTCCTCTCCATCCCTGGTTCAAAACTAGGGTTACCCAGTATCGGAAATAGTGGGGATTGTGTTGACGAAAATTTAGGATTCTGACTAATTCTAAGCCCTATTCGCAATGTTGGGCCTATAAGGAGGTGCTTTTTCAAGGATTCCGGTAGTACTGTGTAGCACCAAATTGCTCTTCATAGGGGTACTGTGCTCATTCCTTGCTCTAGTTCCGTCCACAGTTTAAATTCTTTATGCCTACACCAATCGATAATCCTACCAATATGAACCGCCTTGTAATATTTAAGTAAGTCTGGAACTGCTAGGCCTCCATCTCTTTTTGACATTTCAACATTTAAGAAATAGGTATACAAGACGATCGCATGGTCTATGCAACATCTGTATGTGTGTTTTTCTTGTTTTCATATAATACAATAAAAAACGTTGGTAAACAAAAAATATATATTAACCAGTTCCTACCTGGCCTATAGTCAAATGATGGCCAGGTGGAACCTGGTTAATATTTAAATATTTTTTCATCCCTATTTTTCATTTTCTACAGTCTAGTACTGAAACTAAGGGGATCATATCCCAGTGCTATCAAATGTTACTTGCACAACACTTAAAGGCACACCCCATTAAGGCAGTGTCTTTGTGGGCGAGCGACCTAGGGTCACTCACGGGAGATCAGTGGGAAGAGGCCCTGCAGTCTATATCTACTTGTTCTCTGAATGCGGCACAAAAGGTTTCCCAGCTCTATATTGTACTTACAGTACATTACACCCAATCAAAGTTAATAAAATGGGCAGACTGGCACATCCGCTATGTGGTAGGTGCTGGCAACACAATGGGGATCTCATACATCTCCTTTGGTGACGCCCGAAGCTCCACTGCTACTGGAGTGAGGTTGTTGGAACACTCAATCGGGTGTTCCAAACGAAGGTTCCTATATATCCACTATGCTGCTTACTGGGGAAGTTGGAGGATATGACCCCTGAAGAACTTAACAGGATCACATTCTCTGGGGCACTATTTCAAGCCAGATAACATATTTTAATGGGATGGAAATTGATTTCACCACCCTCACAACCGCCTCTTGGATAACACATATGGGGAATACCTTTATTATGAAACAGTATATTTACTAACACAGGGGATGCCCGGGTAGGTTTGAAAGGCTATGGTCAAAATGGCTTGACACACCTGGACTGAACCCAAGGGAATTGGTATTGTCTAGACGTCTGCAGTGCCCCACATGGTGATTTTGTCACATATGTTATATATGTATTCAGGGATCTATGCAAATGAAGGGGGGATGTAGAAGTGAGCACCTGGGTGCTATGTTTATATCTCGTGTTGCTGAAACCATAACTGGAATATGTGAGTGTCAATGTTCGATAGTATATAGCTTGTACACTGAAAGTTGTTTTTTGCATGCAATAAAAACGTTTTTGATAAAAAAAAAAAAAAAATTATATATATACATTTGATTTGTTTGTTAACCATATGCCGAGCGGTGCATGCCAATGTACATCGGCAGAATGGCACGGACAGGCGAATGTTTGTTTGGACTGTGGTCCCTTTAAGGGAACAAAAGTGGTTAACTCACCTGTCAGAGGAAGTGGGTTTAAAACAAGACAGGAAGTTGTATATGGGTGTGGAGGAGTGTAGAGGAGATGGTGGATGGTGTTTTGGTGTTTGGGTTGCAGCAACAAAAGTGGCAGGCAGTGTCCTGCCTGGAAGACTCCTGGCAGGGGAAGCTACCTGCAACAGAAATCAAGGACTGTTTGATGGAGATAGCAATTCTGGACTTTGCAAGTCGTGAGACTGAAATCGGTTTCTTTTGTTTTTTCTGGTGTAAAGCTATTTAAGTTCAATAAACCACCTTTTGAGTGAAAAGCCTGTGTCCTGCGATCTAGCTGGTCCCCCGAACTTTACAAGTGGTGCTTGAATGCAGGCAGGACAAAGTAACAGGCGTTTTTCTTGCTATTTTTTTTTTTGCATTGGCTGTAAACTGACATTTAAAGGGACAGTACAGTGAATTTATGTCTTGGGTTAAAGCCGCACAACTGCTGAACGCTGAAACAATGGAGGAGCTAATTAAACAGCTGTCCTTGGCTAATATGCAAGCGCAGACTCGCCATGAGGAAGCTAATCAGCGCTTAGCAACCCAGCTGGAGGTACAAAAAACGTACCACAACGAGGCGCTGGCTCTGCAGCAAGAAAATACTCACCTGTTGGTGGCCCAGTTCGCAGCCCAGCAAGCGACCCAACGAGGGGTTATGCAGGCTCAGATGGCTGCCTTAAAAGAAGCAGTGCAGCAGCTTTCTCAGGGCCGTGAACAAGTGGCCATTGCCCCTGGCAACCAGGTGACCTTAAGGGCAAGCCATTTTCTGCAGAAATTGTGCCTGAGTGATGTAGAGGCGTTTCTGGCTACATTTGAGAGGACGGCAGAGAGAGAAGAGTGGCCCCAGGACCAGTGGGCCGGCTTAATTGTTCCTTTCCTCACCGGAGATCCTCAAAAAGCCTATTTCGACCTACCACCAGAAGACACTAAGGATTATCAAAAACTAAAGGCAGAAATACTGGCTCGGTTGGGGGTGACTACGGCTGTTCAGGCCCAACGAGTGCACCAATGGAAGTATTGTCCGGATCGGCCACCACGGTCTCAAATGCATGACCTGATGCAATTAGTAAAAAAATGCCTGCAGCCCAAAGTGTTGTCTGGCCTCCAAATTGTGGAGCGGGTCGTGCTGGACCGATACTTAAGATCACTGCCAGACGACCTTCAACGGTGGGTCAGCCATGGAGATCCCAAAACTGTGCACCTCCTTGTCGAGATGGTGGAACGATATACAGTGGTGGAGGATCTGCTTGGCCCTACCAAGCGTCAAGGGCCCAGTCTGCCACGGCCTTTCTGATCAACTGCCGCCCTTTGAAAGGATGTCCCCAGGAGCCCTGGAAACAACACCCCGGAAGGCCAAGAGTCACACCCGTTACCCCCTCAGTGATCTGTTCCTGTTCGGAGAGGAGAGGATGTACAATGTTGGCGATTTCATGCCTGGGGCCATACCCGGGCCCACTGCCCATTGCAAGAAGAGCCCATGGAATGCGGGGTTCTTCGGATGGGGTCTTTTTATGCCCATAAAGCAAGTACAACACATCTTGACCTTGGAGAGGGGAAATTTGAGTGTAAAGTCCAAGTGAACCACCACCCTGCTCGGGCTTTGCTGGACTCCGGAAGCATGGTAACCCTGGTTCACCCTAGAGTAATTGGGAAGATCGGTCCGGTAAGCAAAATTTTACGGGTTGTGTGCATTCATGGGGAGACTAGAGAGTACCCTCTCATCTCGGTGTCCATCTCCACAGCATGTGGAACTGGTACTAGGTGGGGGTGGTAAAGAACTTGGTACATGATGTTATCATAGGACGAGACTGTCCGTTATTTGCAAAACTGTGGGGACAAGGAGAACTATCTGAATGGTCCAGAGACTGTGGAGAAACTAGTCCCTCTGTTCCTGCTGTTGATGGTGATAACCCTGAGATGCCACATGTTCTGAATATGGATCTAGTTGGTAAAAATGCCAATGATTTGGTTAATGGTGATGAAAGTAGTGCTGATACTATTAAGGATGTCAAAATGTGTGGTTCACAGACCTACCTGAATACTGAGAGAGGGGAACCTTCCCCACTTCAGGTAATGCTGGGGGAATAGGATGAGGAAGTGGCCTCTACCCCTGCCTTGCCAGATTTGGGTGTTCCCAGGGGGGCATTTGGTACTGCCCAGATGCAGGACCCCACTTTGGCCCGGGCACGGGAACAGGTTGTAGTAATAAATGGGGATCCCCAAGAGTCGGGTTACCAAAGTGAGAGAAAATGTGGTAGAACAATTATTGGTACCCCAACAGTATAGACGCAAGGTCCTGGACCTGGCCCATGATGATGTTTTAGGGGGACACCTGGGAGTTGAAAAGATGGAGGCACAGAGCGCCGACCGGTTTTACTGGCCAGTCATGAAAGCAGAGGTAAGGAAATACTGTACCTCTTGTCCCACATGTCAGTTGACCTCTCCGGTGACCCACTTCCGGTACCTCTGCCCATAATTGAGGTCCCATTCGAGAGGATAGCCATGGATATAGTGGGTCCCTTGGTAAAGACGGCTCGAGGTCACTCTTACATACTGGTGATCCTTGACTATGCCACTCGATATCCTGAGGCGCTACCCCTGCGGAATACCTCCTCTAAGGCTATTGCCCGGGAACTATTCCAGTTGTTTACATGGACTGGATTTCCCAAGGAAATACTTACAGACCAGGGAACCCTGTTTATGTCAAGGTTATGGCTGATGTATGCAAACTGTTCTGGATTAAACAGCAGCACACATTGGTCTACCATCCCCAAACAGATGGATTGGTAGAACGTTTTAATAAGACCCTTAAGTCTATGCTCAAGAGAGTGGTACAAAGGGATGGGAAAGACTGGGACTGCCTGTTGCCAACTCTCCTGTTTGCTATCTGGGAAGTGCCCCAGGCCTCCACTGGGTTTTCGCCCTTTGAATTGGTATATGGGCGGAGCCTCGCGGACTACTGGACTTTGTTAAAGAAGAATGGGAAAGTGAACCAAGTGAGCCCTGGACAGACAGAGAATCGATGACCTCCCTGGCTAGTGCAAAGCTTGAGCCTCGGGTTGGGGTGGAGAGTGTCCAAGTAGCAAATACCCTGTCTAAAACCCAAAGTCAGCAGGCAAAGGAGTTCTTGCAGAGAAATAAAGAACATTTTTCAGACTTGCCAGGGCTCACTAGTGTCATAGAGCATGATATTATCATGGAACCAGGAGAAGTTTTTGTCCGACCCTAGCACATCCCAGAGACTCAAAGGAAGGCTGTTTCAGAGAAGGTGAAGAAGATGTTAGACCTGGGGATTATTGAAGAATCGCAGAGTGAGTGGTCGAGCCCGATTGTGTTGGTTCCGAAGCCCAACGGGACTCTGCGATTCTGCAATGATTTCCAGAAACTTAATGAAGTTTAACGGTTTGATGCCTACCCCATGCCCCGGGTAGATGAGCTTATTGAGAGACTAGGTCCAGCCAGGTATATCACTACATTAGACCTTACCAAGGGGTATTGAAAAATCCCGTTGACTAAGGCTGCTAGAGAGAAAACTGCTTTTTCTACCCCAGAGGGGAGTTTTCAGTACAAAAGAATGCCTTTTGGATTGCAAACTGCTCCAGCCACATTCCAGAGAGTAATGGATAGGATTTTACGACCTCACCGGGAGTATGCCTCAGTGTACTTGGACGATATAGTCATTTTTAGCAAAGACTGGGAATCATATTTGCCCAAAGTTCAGGCAGTGCTGGACTCTCTTTGGAAGGAGGGGTTTACAATAAACTCTGAAAAATGTGCTTTGGGAACGGAGGAGGTGAAATACCTGGGCTATATCGTGGGTAGAGGGGTAGTGAAACCTCGGGTCAACAAGATAGAGGCTATACAGAATTGGCCCGCCCACTCACAAAAAAGCAGGTACGTGCATTCCTGGGCATGGTCGGATACTACAGGAGGTTTGTACCCAACTTTGCCACGTTGGCGGCTCTATTGACCGATCTGACTAAGGGTCGGAAATCAGTCATGGTGGAGGGGAATGCAGATGCTGAGAAGGCTTTTTTTGGAGCTCAAGTCGGCATTGTGCCAACACCCTGTAATGGTAGCACCCAATTTTTCAAAAGAGTTTGTTGTCCAGACTCATGGTTCCGATGTAGGATTGGGAGCGGTGTTGTCACAGGTTATTCATGGCGAGGAACACCCGGTAGTCTTCCTCGGCAGGAAGTTGACACCAGCAGAGAAAAACGACGCTATAATTGAACGAGAGTGTCTGGTCATTAAGTGGGCTCTGGAATCCCTCAGATATTACCTTTTGCGGAGGAAATTTAGGCTTATTTCTGATCATGCCCCTTTAACATGGCTGAGACAAGGAAAAGGGACTAATGCCAGGGTTACCCGGTGGTTCCTGGCACTCCAGGAATTAAAATTTGTAGTGGAGCATAGGCCCGGGAGACTGCATCAAAATGCAGATGCCCTCTCCCGAGTCCATTGCTTGAGCTCCACTGTTGCCTCCACCTCCTTGGCGTTGGGGCACGGGGGGAGATATGTACAGGACGCCGTGGCTGGATCCTGGAAGGTCGCTATGTTTCCCCTCTGTTTGGACTGTGGTTCCTTTAAGGGAACAAACGTGGTTAACTCACCTTTCAGAGGAAGTGGGCTTAAAACAAGACAGGAAGTTGTAGATGGGTGTGGAGGAGTGTAGAGGAGATGGTGGATGGTGTTTTGGTGTTTGGCTTGCAGCAACAAAAGTGGACAGCAGTGTCCTGCCTGGAAGACTCCTGGCAGGGGAAGCTACCTGCAACAGAAATCAAGGACTGTTAGATGGAGATAGCAATTCTGGACTTTGCAAGTCGGTGAGACTGAAATCCGTTTCTTTTGTTTTTGCTGATGTAAGGCTATTTAAGTTCAATAAACCACCTTTTGGGTGAAAAGCCTGTGTCCTGCGATCTAGCTGGTCCCCTGAACTTTACAGTCCCTTTAAATTTGCCGCCATGCCATTGCGTGTGCGCCACAGGCGGCACATGCATGTGCCTTTCGTTGGCCTCCGTGAGTCCCATCGCGGGTCCCCCGGAGTCGATTGCCATGGGGATACCCGCGGTCATCTCATGGGGGAGGAAGAACGGGGAGATGCTACTGTAAACAAGCATCTCCCGTTCTGCCTAGTAACAATGTCACTGATATCTGCTCCCTGTGATTAGAGCAGAGATAAGTGATGTGTCATACACAGCCACACCCCCACAGTTAGAAACACTCCCCAGGGCACACATAACCCCTGCACTGCCACCTAGTGGTTAACCCCTTCACTGCCAGTGTCATTTACACAGGAATCAGTGCATTTGTATAGCACTGATTGCTGTATAAATGACAATGGTCCCAAAAATGTGTCAAAAATGTCAGATGTGTCCGCCATAATGTCGCAGTCATGATAAAAATTGCTGATCGCCGCCATTACTAGTAAAAAAATAATTATTAATAAAAATGCCATAAAACTATCCCCTATTTTGTAAATAAATTTTGAGCAAACCAATCAATAATCGCTTATTCCAATTTTTTTTTACCAAAAATATGTAGAAGAATATGTATCAGCCTAAACTGAGGAAAAAAAAACATTTTTTTATATATTTTTGGAAAATGTAAAAAATAATAAGTTTTTTTCAAAATTGTCGCTCATTTTTTGTTTATAGCGCAAAAAATAAAAACCGCAGGGGTGATCAAATACCACCGAAAGAAATCTCTATTTGTGGGAAAAAAAGATGTCAATTTTGTTTGGGAGCCATGTCGCATGACCGCGCAATTGTCAGTTAAAGCGGCGCAGTGTCGAATCGCAAAAAGTGCTCTGGTCTTTGACCTGCAAAATGGTCTGGGGCTTAAGTGGTTAAATATTTTAGAATTCAATTTAAAAACATTAGGAACATTGAAAAAACACAGCCTTTAACTGTCAATGCTTTGTACAAGAATCATAACTTTCATGTCAGCAGAACAAATCATAGAAAGAGATGTGCACATTTTATCTAGTGTAACACTGGTTATTTTGAAACCAAAACTTGTACAAGAAGAAAATAAGCAATTTTTTTTTACTTTTGTTCGTTTTTTTTTTTTTACCATACATTAAAAAAAAGTATGCATTACTTTCTAACACTAAGGAATGACAACGTTATTGTTGAATCGATAGGCCCACGAGTAATAATTGATCTGGCCCATAAGAAGCTCAATTGTTTAATATGTGGCTTGCTACAAGACAGAGTTACTACGGAACTGGAAGTCTTTAAAGGCGAATTCACACATGTTCTAAGTTAAATCGCAGAGCAGCCAGAGTGATTGAAGGCACTGGCCACTCTGCATTACCGGCTGGCTAGGGGCCAGTGTGGTGCCATTTGAGCCAGTGCGCTGCAATAAAATGCCTTAGGTGTTAGACTTGTTTCTTGTGTGGTCCTGCAGTGACAAACCTTTTACCATTAAAGCAATTAAACGTCTGTGTGAATTAGCCCTAAAGCTGCTGTGGAATTAACCCAGCAGAACTATTGTAAAATTTGAACTTTTGCATACTGTTTCAACATTGTTATCATTGAGAGGTTAGAGAGTTCAGTTCAATTCTTAATGACTATTATTCTTTCACTGCATTACTAATTGCCCCTCTACAACAAGGAGACATGCAGTGAAACCTGTTCTGTTTCAAATTTCACTTTATGCATTGACATACAGTACCTCCTTAGATCCAGTCTGTCCTGACAGTTTTGTCACCTGCTGACTTCTCAACATCCACAGACAGCTTAATTCTTCAATAAGCCACAGAAGTTGAATCCAACACAATGGGAGTTATTTACAAAAGGAAAATCCACTTTGCACTGCAAGTGCACTTGGAAGTGTAGTCGCTGTAAATCTGAGGGGAAGATCTGAAATGAGTGGGAGCTCAGCTGATTTTATCATCCAATCATGTGCAAGCTAAAATGCTGTTTTTTATTTTCCTTGCATGTCCCCCTCGGATCTACAATGACTTTACTTCCAAGTGCACTTTCAGTGCAAAGTGGATTTTTAGTACATAACCCCCAATGGATTACTTTAGCTAATTGTAGCACAGATTATGTTGTTCTAGTCTTTTGCAGTATAAGAAGACAATGACTTTCCTAAGCCCTGTCTCTGTTAATAACTAACACTGACTGAGGGACCATGGAAGAAGTGGGGAGGGTCTAGCTAAATCTAAACTAACTAGCATTAAACAGAAGGGGAGAACAGAGAAAGATACCAGAAATCACATAATAAACATGTTGCAGTGGCTGAAAACTGCCACTAGATGTCAGTATACTATATAAAGAATGATAATCTCACGCAGTTTAATACAAGATGTAAAAACTACATTAAAGTGGAGCAGAAGAAAACCAGTGGCAGTGTAAAGGGAGAATATCAGCAAACCAAAAAAGTCTTTTTTTTTTTTTATGGTCATTATTTTGTTTTAAATGGACTTCATAGACAGCATAAATACCCATCTATTTTCAGGAAGTTACAAATGTTGGTTATTCTGCAAAGCTGTAAAGTACAAAAGTTCAGGTAAACCAGAAGTAAAAAAAATATATACTTAAGTTGGCATAACATAGCATGCATTTCCAGGTGTCTGCATGTCAAGTGAGTTCTAGTCAAGTGCCTGCTCCATGAGCTTCAATATTGGCCAATACTCATACAAATGCTTAATATCGACACTGATATCAAAACCGGTATCAGTATTGGTGAAAACCTAGTTGTTATCATGCATCTACCCATGAAAATGTACAGTGTAACTTACCTTATCTTGTTAATTAGTGACTCTATTACTGTGGCATGCATCTTGTTGCCCACTTGCATATTTTGTTCATAAAAAATCTTAAGAAAGAATTATTGAAACTAAAACAAAGAAACAGTATAATTCTGATGATTCATGACTACCATGTAGGGCTTGAAATTAGGATATTGGGTGTCCATTCACAGAAGGCTGTAGCAGGAGGGGAACCAATTAACTACTTCCTGACCGCTGCACACCGATATATGTTAGCAGAATGGCACAGGTGCACAAAAGGGCGTACCCTTATGTCCCTTGCTCCCACGGGCAGGGGGAGCATGCATGTTTGTTACAGAACCAATCAGTCTTCAGGTCCAGGCCAATGGTTTCTGGCCTGGACCTGCTGAATGGTTCTGGCGAATGAAATGCCTCCCCTGCTTGTGCAATGTAAACACAGACAGGGGAAGTGATGTTATCTCCTCTCCTGGAATCCCTTTCGGTTCCAGAGAGAGGAGAGAGAGAGTGTCTAACAGTAAGTTGCACCAACACTACACTAACACCAGTACACGTAGGTACACATTTCCCCCCCCCCCCCCGATCACCCCCCGATCGTGTCCCCCCAGTTAACCCCTTCACTCCCTGTCACTGTGTAACAAAGTGTAGTTTTCAGATTTTTTACTGGTCACTGTAGTGGTGTCATTTGTGACACTAATCAGTGTTAGGGCAGTTAGTAGTAGGCCCAGGTAGCTTTAGGGTACCCCCCATTAATCCCCTAATAAGGGTTTAATCCCTTGATTGCCCCCCAGTTAACCACTTTACCCCGTCACCAGTGTCACTAATAGATCTTTTTTCTGATCGCCGTATTAGTGCAACGGGTGACTATAGTTAGCCAGTTAGTTGGTTATTTTCACCAACAGGTTTTTAAAGCATCAGGGTACCCCCATATACTATCTAATAAAGGTTTTAACACCCTGATTGCCCCTTAGTTAACCCTTTCACCCGCTGTCACCAGTGATCACTGTGGTGATGCTGGTTAGTTAGTTCATTTTTTATAGCGTCAGGGTACCCACCATATATTACACAATAAAGGTTTAACCCCCTGATCACCTGGCGGGTGACATCAGTTAGGTTTTAGCATCAGTTAGGGTCAGCGTCAGTCCCAGGCAGCATCAGATTAGTGCCAATAGCACTAATGCCCAAGCACGCACCATACACCTCCCTTACTAGTAAAGTGTTTGAACTGATCAATATCTTTGATCTAATCAGATCTATACCAGCGTCCCCAGTAGTTTTTGTTTCCCATAAATGCAGCGTTAGTGGGATCAGCCCAGATACCTGTGAGCACCTGTGTTTAGCCCAGCCCACTCAAGTGCAGCATCAATTGATCTCTGTCACTTACAAAACACAACACACATAGCTGAAGCTTTGGCAGAGTCAGGCCTGATCCCTGAGAATGCTAACAGTTTTTTTGGTAGCAGTTGAAGTAGGCTCTGACAACTAAGTGCTCTTTTTGCTTGTGAGTTGCACTAGTTGTACCTATAAATTTAGAGGCCAAAATGTCCAAACAGAGGCACACTAGTGAAGAGGCCTACACGTTGCTGAGCATGACAGATGAGAGTAAAGAGAAAATCACCCATCTGTCAGATCCGGGCTCAGCATACGAACCAGTAGACAGCAGTGGTACCCTGACAGATAGCTCTGATGACGGAATAGTGGTCCCTGCTAAGGTCAGGTGTACCTGACCCCGTTCTTCTGTTCTTGAGATGCAAGAACCACATGGCTCTCTTATGGAGTAGAGAGCCAGTACTAGTGCTGCTCATCCTTCTGGTGAACTGGCAAGCACCAGTGGCCTAGTACACCCTGGTTGTAGTCAAACCAGCACTGCAGTAACACATGGTAACGTGGCGAGTCCCATAAGTGCAGTTCAAGCTGGTGTGGTGGCTAGCACGAGTAGTGCCCAAGAAGTACCAAGAAGAAGGCAAACACAGGGCTGTCAAGCCCATAGTGCCCTTACCGCTGCATATGTCAATCCTGATTAGGAGCTCACCACTTCTGCAGCATCCGTACTTCCCCCATTCACTGGCCAACCCGGAATTTGTTCAGCCCCCAGGCTGCTTAAAAAAAGAACATTACAATACATACACAAGGACCAGCGATATGCTGGTATTGAGTAAATATGAGTGGTTATACCGGAATGATGCCTGCAGGTTTAGGTATCAACTTGGTATCGTTCTTTTCAGTCGGTGGTCGGCTTCCATATAAAAGCAATCCTATTGGCTAATTAGCCGGCTAGACTGCTTTTACAAGCAGTGAGAGGGAACGTCCCCCCCCCCCCCCGCCAACTGCTGATCGGAGACTAGAATGGCTCCAATCATCTCTATGGCCTAAGAAACCAGAAGCTATGAGCATTACATGATTTCAGTTTCTCCGGATATAAACAGCGCCATTTGGAAATTGGGAAAGCATCTTATCACACCGATCTTGGTGTGCTCAGATGCTTCGAGGGCAGAGGAGAGATCTAGAGTCTAATAGACCCCAATTTTTTCAAAAAAAGAGTACCTATTGCTATCAAAGGGATATGTACATGCCCTATGATAACAATAAAAATTATGAAAAAAGAAATAAAAATGAAAGGAACAGTGTAAATATATATATATATTGGGACTTTTCAGAAGCCTTGCCACGTACAGGACCCCGAAAACCAATCACCACCTTCAGGATTTCTAAGGACGTAAAATGGGGATTTCACTCCTCACTACCTATCACAGTTTCAGAGGCCATGAAATGCCCATATAGCACAAAACCCTCCAAATGACCCCATTTTTGGAAAGTAGACACCCCAAGTTATTTGCTAAGAGGCATGGTGAGTATTTTGCAGATCTTGCTTTTTGTCACAAAGTTTTGAAAATGTAAAAAAGAAAATTAAAAATAAATTTTCCTTTTCTTTTTTCATTTTCCAAAACAAATGAGAGCTGCAAAATACTCACCATGACTCTTAGCAAATAGCTTGGGGTGTCGACTTTCCAAACTTTCCAAAAATGTACGCCCTTAGAAAGCCTGAGGGCGGTACATGGTTTTCGGGGTCCTGTATGCAGCTAGACTACACATGTGATATCCCCGTACTCTGGAGAAGCAGCAGAATGTATTTTGGGGTGTAATTCCACATATACCCATGGCATGTTTGAGTAATATATTGTTTAGTGACAACTTTGAGGGGGGGGGAAATATTTAGTAATTTTCCCGAAACTCCATTTTACACCCTTAGAAAGGCTGAAGGCAGAGATTGGTTTTCAGGGTCCTGTACGCGGCTAGGCTCCCAAAAAGTCTCACACATGTGCTATCCCTGTACTCAGGAGAAGCAGCAGAATTAATTTTTGGGTGTAATTTCACATATACCCATGGCATGTGTGAGCAATATATAATTTCAGTGACAACTTTTTGAATTTTTTTTTTGGTCATTTTTCAATCACTTGTGACAAAAAAATAAAATATTCAATGTGCTCAACGTGTCTCTCAGCAAATTCCTTGGGGTGTCTATTTTTCAAAATGGGGCTTACTTGGGGGGGTTGTACTGCCCTGCCATTATAGCACCTCGAGAAATGAGGCAGTCATAAACTAAAAGCTGCATGAATGAAGACATGTACCAAAGTTTGTAGACACTATAGCTTTTGCGCAAACCAATAAATATACACGTATTACATTTTTTTTACCCGAGATGTGGCTGAATGCAATTTGGCCTAAATGTATGACTAAATTGAGTTTATTGCATTTTTTTTTATAATGAAAACTAGAAAATATTTTTTTTTTTTTAAATGTTGGTCTTTTTTCGTTTGTATCGCAAAAAATAAAAACCGCAGAGGTGATCAAATACCACTAAAAGGAAGCTCTATTTGTGGGAAACAAAGGACACAAATTTCACCTAGGTACAGCATTGTGCACTCACCAGTTAAAGCAGCGCAGTGCCAAATTGTAAAAAGTGCTCTGGACAGGAAGGGGGTGAAACATTCTGGGGCTGAAGTGTTTAACTGTTTCCCATATAGGACCCTGTGCTTTCCAAGTTGTAATCTGAAAGGGTCGGTTCGCACCAGATGCACAACAAAAAATAGATAAAACTACCGGTGCACTAGGGACAAAAAAATATAAAATATATCTGTTTGCTGCAACCTAATATAGAGATATCACAATGTGAGTCAATCTAGTTAATATATGTATATGACGAAGGTTGCGCTAACTTTATTTCCTATATTAATGCCGTACTTCCAAAGACAAATTCCGTAAAGTCTAAACCATGTGTTTCAAATACCGTATATACTCGAGTATAAGCCGAGATTTTCAGCCTCTTTTTTGAGGCTGAAAGTGCCCCCCTCGGCTTATACTCGAGTCATCGCCGTCTGACTGCTCGATCAGCGTATCGAGCAGACAGACGGCGGACATACTACAATTCGAAAGCCGCGCCTCCGCCTCCGCCTCCGCCTGTGATAGGCGGAACACTCAATTTCCCAGCAGTCAGTGTTCCGCCTATCACGGACATCCGCTCATCCTCGTACTACGGACGAGGATGAGACGATGTCCGTGATAGGCGGAACACAGGCTGCTGGGAAATTCAGTGTTCCGCCTATCACAGGCGAAGGCGGAGGCGCGGCTTTTGAATTTTAGAATGGCCGCCGAGGCGCCGACGAAGAGCGGCGATCCTGGCAAGGCACGGGACGGAGGCAAGGCAAGGCACGGCACGGGACGGGACGGAGGCAAGGCACGACACGGGACGGAGGCAAGGAGGCAAGGCACGGCACGGGACGGAGGCAAGGAGGCAAGGCATGGCACGGGACGGAGGCAAGGAGGCAAGGCACGGGACGGAGGCTCGGGACACAGGCTCGGGACACAGGTAGGCTGGACACACACACACACACACACACACACACACACACATGGACACACACACACAGGGATGGATGGATGGAGACACACACACACAGGGATGGATGGATACACACACACACAGGGATGGATGGATGGAGACACACACACACAGGGATGGATGGATGGAGACACACACACACAGGGATGGATGGATGGATGGAGACACACACACACAGGGATGGATGGATGGATGGACACACACACACACAGGGATGGATGGATGGATGGACACACACACACACAGGGATGGATGGATGGATGGACACACACACACACAGGGATGGATGGACGGACACACAGGGATGGACGGACACACAGGGATGGACGGACACACAGGGATGGACGGACACACAGGGATGGACGGACACACACACAGGGATGGACAGGCATGTCTCACCCTCGGCTTATACACGAGTAAATAAGTTTGCCAGTTTTTTTGGGGGTAAATTGGGGGCCTCGGCTTATATTCGGGTCGGCCTATACTCGAGTATATACGGTACATTAATATCACTACCAAATAAACCACCACTTTTACAAACTATAAAACCAAAAAGAAAACCCAAAAAGAAAAGAAGATGTGTGATGACACCACTGCAGTATGTGTCTGTTAACCAAACCACCAACTCCTGCACTGGTGTCAACAAATAAATAAATAAAATATAATTTATCTTGATCAGACCACAAACAACTAAAGTGCTCAAACCCCCAAAATTATATAAGGTTGCTGCGAAAAAATCATTCACAATAGGTGACTTCAACAGTGTGACAAAAAATAACTTTCTGTATACCACATACATTATAAACCACGATATACCCTAATGTACCATTAATATTACAAGTGCTTTAGTTTCTCCTGTAAGAAAAAGTGCTACGTGCATAAATATAGTGCATAAATGTAAACAGTCTGTTCAGTGTTGGAGATTTTCTTGATAGTGCTTCTATCTCAACCCAAAGTACTTAATATAAACACCAACCGAGTGCTTTACCACCACTGAATAGAATGGCCACTCACCAGATCTAGTCTGTGTTTTCGCCTTTGGTTCACTTAAGGATAACCATTCCTTCACTGGTCACTTCAATGATTTCTCCTCATGGAAAGTAAAACCTCTTGTACTAATGTGGCTCAAAGAGACATACAGAGGACCATCATGGTGTAGCAAGTAAATACAAATTTATTAAAAATCGTTTAAAATCAATCAGGTGTGCACTCACATGGACCAGTGCCCCAGCCGGCACTAAGCTTGTCCAGCAATGTACGTGGATGTGGGAAACAAATCTACCTCACCCTCCGTTCACAGCCTTGGTGGCCCATGGATATGCAGGAATACGTCCCAGCCTCTCTTTCAACTCACGGAGTTCAGACAGCCACTACGCGTTTTGCAAATTGGTAATTGCGTCATCAGGTGGGGTAGATTTGTTTCACATGGTTTAGACTTTACGGAATTTGTCTTTGGAAGTATGGCATTAATATAGGAAATAAAGTTAGCGCAACCCTCGTCATATACATATATTCACACCAGATGCAGTACAGTGCATTTTTTTTCTGCATCAAAAACACATGGACAGTAGATTATATGGGTTCCAATGGCATAGTTCACACCAGTGTGGTCAGTTCCAGTGTACTCCAGTGCAGAAAAAAAGTAGAACATGCTGCATTTTTTTCTGCACAGAACTGTACTGAAAGCCGGCAAAATGCATCAAAAATGCACCAGAACACATCTAAACGCAGCAAAAACAAAACAAAAAACAGGAAATTGGGAAAAAAAAGAGGGGAGAAAAAGGCTATGAAAACGCATCAAAAATGTGCATGCAAAAACACATCCGGACTGTGTTTCTGTCATGTGAAACGGTCCTAACGGCACTGAATATTGTTTAAATGTTCACTATATGCTCACTCTGACAGATCTGCGATTAGCGTGCAAGATCCAGTAAATATTTTAGTGTCAATATTTACTTATTGAGGATAAAATGAAGGAAGAAATAGTGATACATTGTTAAACATATCAATACCAGTAACAAGTAGATGTGAAACCATAACATATAATTGAGTATGAAGGGATATATATTAACCAGAAGGGGCCTAGAGAAGGCCTGAGGTGGGAAGAAAGAGAAGGAAAATAAGAGAGGGGAGGTAAGGGGAAGGGGAATGATGGGAAAGCAGTAGTGGGAGGGGGGGAGTAGAGTATGAAAGGTTCTCATGGTTTCTCTTTAGTGGGGTAAAGAATTACTTTGCCTTTATAGTATGTTGCATATAGGATAAATATTATAGTATGCCATATCATGTTAGCAGGTGGAGGACATAATGAAATTTACTTTTAAGTGCCATTTCTCAGTAGGAACCTCTAGGTTTAGACATGAGCTCCAGGCATGGTTCTGGGGTGATCAATATAGTAAGGATTATCTAATTAGGGTGGGAGGGAGCAGTTAGGGTGACCAATCCATGGAGTCCAGTGGCGTTTAAATTTGGATATTGGTAGGTGAGGTCTAGCTCGTTGAGAGTTAGAATACAGGAAGTATAGTCGGGGGAGTTTCCAGTTGCGGGTGATAGTTAATCGGGCTGCTATGAAGATGTGTGTTATTATGGGATGAAAGTTGGTTGGCCAGGAATTCATGTCTAAGCCCAGCAAAGCAGATTTAGGGTTAAGTGAACTCTGGATCCCTGTAATAACAGTAATTCGATCAGATATGGGTTAATGTACCTGGCTTCCTGCACTGTCTCCAGCATAGAAGAAAATGTTCTGGATACATCTTCACTAGTTTGGAGGGTGTGAAGTACCAGTCATGCAGGAGTTTCTGAGAAAAATCCCAATGTAAAATGCAATGAGAGTATTTTAAACTTAAGAGGGATGGGGCTTTCCAGAAATCAGAGGAAGACGTAAAGGAGAGTGCACATTCCCAAGTACATAATGTGGTTTTTGAGTGGGTGGAAGAGTAGATAGGAGGGAGTAAAAAGATGAAAGTCCTTTGTATATAGTTTGGGGAGAATCAACAAGTTCCAGGAGGCGATCTAGACGTGGAGAGTTCACTATTCAGATAATGTAAGGCATGTCTAGTAAATATTTTAAAAAATCAACCACTTCCTATAAGCTTTTTGTGAATTGAAATTACTTTTTTGTTTTCCTATAAGTATCAGCTTCAGAACTACTGATGCATTTGCTATGACTAGTATTAAAGAGCATTTTCAGGCAAGAAGTAAACCCAATTAATGAGCAACTGATGCTATTTTTCCTACTCTGTACCAGAAAGTTCACTCTGTCTATTCTAAAGTATATATAAACCCCCACCTTGTAAAACAACCTATTAAGTTTAAAATAGAAAGGCAAAATATTTGTGTATACATATGAAAAAGCATTGTAAGTACCTTGTTTTCCCTTTTTTATAGGTGTTCACATACCTTCTACTCTCAGCTGCATTAGAAACTCAGAGAGCTTGGGGAGGAGAAACAGCAGAACACTGGCCTTCCCAGTGCTGGCATAGGGGGGCTACAAAGGCAAGATCACACATTATATTGTCCTAAATGTGTGGATTTTGCCTTCATCAGATGGGGTGAAGTCACCCCTGTAAAAGCCTAATTTTGAAGATACACACAAATTGGGAATCAGACTGGGGATTTACATTCTGATCCCATGCCTAATGTCAACATGTGCTATCTGCCATCATGGGGGATAAACGGACGTGTTTTGGGGGTGCAACCCCTTCCTCTCACCTACTTGTGTTTTGAGGAAGGGGTTGCAGGCACAAAACACGTACATTGATATACCCTGATGGCAGATAGTTGTTGACATACTCTGTGCATCTTCAAAATTAGGCTTTTATAAAATGTTGTAAAAAAAACACAAAATGGTGCCAATTTTTTGTAAAATGTAATTCTTCCAAGGACATCAATCATGTTCTTAAGTTTTACTTCAATATCCATAGTTTTTTGTTTGATAATGTGTAAATCCTGACTACACCACATGATGTCCTGGATTAGCCTTTGGGCACTGCCACTGGTGAAATGATCTGATTGTTCTTCCATAACCTGTACATCACCTAAAAATCAAAAAACACACCATGTATTATAAATATGCAAGCATACATCCAGGGGAGGGCTGGCAGCCTTAGGCCTGGGGGGCAAGTCCAGTCAAGTGGCCCATTGAACCACTGAATGAGCTCACCATCACCATGTCCATCAATGCAGCCTTACCAGTGCTCATAAATGCAGCCTCACCAGTGCCCATCAGTAAAGCTTGATCAGTGCCTATCAATACAGCCTCGCCAGTGCCCATCAGTAAAGCCTGAACAGTGCCCCCCAATGCAGCCTCGCCAGTGCCCACCAATGCAGCCTCACCAGTGCCCATCAATGCACTCTGTTCAGTGCATGGAGATTAGAGAGAGGAGAGATGCTGTCATACGAAGTCCCGCCTCCTGGACCGGTTCTTATGATAGATGTCACCAGGGTGCTGTCTATCATAGGAGCCAATCCAGGAGACGGGACTTCACATGACAGTGACCACCAAGTAAGTTGGAAAATCCCTGCTCTGTGTAATTTGGTGGTGCTGGCCCCCTCCCCTCTGAGGCAGCACAATGAGCCCAGCCGGATCCCTGGGCACCCCCCGCCCCAGCTTGTGGTGCACACGCCCAGGACAGGCCCTGCAAAGCAAGGACAAAACCGGGGACAGACTTGGTCCAGGGACAGTGTCCTCAGTCAGGGGACTGTCCCCGGAAACCCTAGGCTAGTGGCCAGCAGGCCCCACAGGCCATGGCCAGCAGGACCCACAGGCCATTGTCAGCTCTCAGCAGGATCCAGTGGCCAGCAGAACCCACAGGTCAGTGGCCAGCAGGACCCACAGGTCAGTGGCCAGCAGGTGCTGTGGGTCCTGCTGGCTGCTGACCATGGCTGACCTCCTTGTATACCAGCACCCCTCCTTGTATACCAATCTTCTCCACACAGCCTCCCTCCTTGTATACCAGTCTCCTCCACAGCCACCTTCTTTCTTTGCAACACAGTCCAATATGTCCCTGCCCCTTCCCTTACCTTACACAGCAGGTAGAATTCAGAGGGTGCGGCATGCCAGAGCAGAATGTGGGAGCTGTCCAACTTTCAATTTAACAGACAGACAATTGGTTCCTAGGACGACCCCTAGCAACTAATCTTTTTAACTTGAAAAGTTGGACAAGTCTCTGCTCGGATGTTTTGTCTTCTACCTGCGGGATGAAAGAGTCAGCGGGGGAAGGAGGAGCCACATGGCACGGGAAACGAGAAGACACCTAAGCAGGCTGTTTTCACCTGCACATGCATTTTCCCTTCCCCCCTACTCCCTCCCTCCAACAGCAGTACTCTGCAGCCAGCACTGGAACTAGCAGTGCAGAGAGCTTAGTCTGCACTCAATGCAACAGCGTGTGGCTGTTCTCCTGGCCCAACTTCCTCAGAGAAGAAAAAATCAGCAGGCAGCTGCCGGCCATTTTGAATGTAAATTGTGGCAGGGGAAATTGCCACCCTGCCCCCCGGCCCAGGCTGCCCCCGCATACATCTCTTATTACCTGAAGCTGGGGTGTCAGACACTCACCTGTTGTGGTCTCAGTCTCGAGCACCATTCCTTCCTCCACATTCTCTGGTTGTGACCTCTGTTTCCCTTGTTCAGGAGGTGAGGGGTCCCTGGTGACCTCATATTTCTTGATTCTTTGCTCCCCTATGAGAATGAAACAAAAGGTCTACCGTATTTATCGGCGTATAACACGCACTTTTTTCCCCTTAAAATCGGGGGAAAATCATGGGTGCGTGTTATACGCCGATCCCCCCGCCGATCTGCCGATCTGCGCTCTGTGGAGCGCTGCCGACATTTTCCGAGCTGAGCCGAGTGTACTGTGTACTCAGCTCCGCTCTCAGTCACGCCCAGTCCCGCCTCCTAGCCTTTACGTCCTGCCATTGGCCCGGTGTTGTGTCCATTACAGGAGCCAGGACAAGGGGCGGGACGGGGGCGTTACTGCGAGCAGAGCCGAGTACCCTCAGCTCGGCTCGGTCTATGTTGGCGGCGGGAGGAGCCGAAGATCTCGGCGGCGGCAGGAGGAGCCGAAGATCTCGGCGGCGGGAGGAGCCGAAGATCTCGACGGCGGCCTCGGGAGGAGCCGAAGATCGCGGCGGGAGGAGCAGAAGATTGCGGCGGTAAATTTAAAACTAACCATACTGCAATTTTGTGGAAGGCTGCAGGGGGACAGTGTAGGGCTGCAGGGGGACAGTGTAGGGCTGCAGGGGGACAGTGTAGGGCTGCAGGAGAACAGTGTAGGGCTGCAGGGGGACAGTGGAAGGTTACATTGATGGGCATTTAAAATGTAAGGTTTTTTCCTTAAACTTGCCTCCTAAAAGTTTTTTCCTTAAACTTCCCTCCTAAACTTGGGGTGCGTGTTATACGCCGGCGCGTGTTATACGCCGATAAATACGGTACTTAGCACACAGATATTTGAGGCAACAAACTTGAATGATAAACATTGCTTAGAAGTGGGGTACAATTGTCTGTTTGGGCGGAATTCCAAGCTGAAGACATGATTTATGCCCTTACTAAAGCTGGAATACTTACATTTTTTGGAACCCCAAGTATCCAATGGAGTACCTGTGTTTGACATCCTAAAAAGTTTGTTCTTGTGTCCCACACTAGTGCACCTGAGTCCAGATGTGTAAACAGCTGCTGACTGTCATCTCCATACATTACACTGAATCTAGTTTGCTATTCCTAGGTTCAAACACATCTAGACAACAATGTTATAAATCTTTTATTAAATTCAAAAATTAGCATGAACAAATGTATTTAATCAGGTATCTGGGAAAACATTGTATTTATTTAGGAAACAAACAATGTTTACCAGGACCGATTACTGTGCATATGAACATGAAAGTAGCCATTTTTAAATGTACAACATCATAAAGAAAAGCACATGGTGCAGCATGCAATATTAATAATAATAGGAACACACGACAAATACTTACTTTTTCAAAGAACTTTCTTGATCTTTCTATACTGATCCTGCTCCCTTAATTTGAGGTCTGACCAGCATTTCCTCAATTGATCCTTGGATCGTTGTACCCCGAAATTCCTACACAGACTCTTCACAACTTTAGTCATGATCTTGGTCTTTCTCTGATTTGGGTTTGGGTATGGACCATAATTCCCATCATAGTTGATCCTCCTCAAGATGTCGACCATCTCCAACATCTCAGCAAAGGACATATTTGTGGCCTTAAATCTCCTCCAGGATCAGGGCGTTCCTGGTTCCGGGCTTTCCTCCTCTTTGTTACTGCTATTATTCTGCACTTGGTGTGTCTCCGCCATGTTCCTCTCCCACTGCGACAAAAGAGACTGAGCGGGGAATATTCTAGAAAGAACATCAGGGGCGGGCGACACGGGTGGAGTTTCACGCATGCGCAGTGTATATAAAGCTTAAACGCGTCTGTGTCGTAACTACGTTCTGTGTGCAGAGGAAGGAGGAACAGAAGCGACAAACTTTGGTGACATGAACGGACTATACTGAATCTAGATTGATGCCTATATTGGCTTTTAAGATTATCCTGAGATGAGTGTTTTTGTCTTTTGTTTGGTCTTGCAGAGAAAATGTATCCATTTAAAGACCAAGAATTCCTGGGCGAATTCCTGGATAAATACTGTGATATGCGCAATTTATGGGAGGTGAAAAACCCGTTATATCACAATAAATCAGCTAGGAAGGCAATGCTGGAGAAGCTGCTTGAATTTGTAAAGACCCAGGCCCCCCATGCAGACATGAGGTCTCTGGAAACGAAAATTGGTAGCTTGAGAAGCACCTATAGGAAGGAGTATCAGAAGATCCAGCAATCCCTGAGGTCAGGAGCAGCAGCAGATCAGGTGTATGTACCCAGTCTGTGGTATTATAACAGGATACGTTTTCTTGATGACCAGATTGAGGGCAGGGAATCGCTTTCAACTCTTCCGGCACATCTTCCCTCCAGCCTTCCCTCAACCCCAGCTGAGGCTTCCGTGGACCAACCTGGGCCTTCCATCCAGGAGGAGATTGAGGAGCTCAGTTGGAGCCAGGTATAGGATTTTTAGACATATTTTTGATGTGAAAATGATGGTTGTTAACTAGATGTTATTATTGATAAGAAATTAATGATTTAACAAAAAGTGTTTCACATATCAATAGACAGTAGTGGCCTAAAATGATTGGGGCAAGAATGAAAAATGCTGGGCTCAGAATGATAGTCTTTTCTATTTAGTAACATTAAATTTGCAACAGTCATGAGCTAAAAATTGTGTGTGTTTGATGAAAAAAAAGCATACACGCGGTCGCATTTTCCGATGAAAAGCTCTCATCGGTCTTTTTCTGGCCGGAATTCCGATCGGTTATTAACCACTTAATAACCGCCCTATAGCCGAATGACGGCTACAGGGCGGTTTCTTAACTCTGGGAGGCCGTCATATGACGCCCTCCCAGAATTCCGCTCTTGCGCACCCCCTGGGGCGCGCACTCGAGAGCATCCGTGACCGCCGGGTCCACAGGACCCGGGGCATCACGGATCACGGTAAACGGCCGCTCATAGCGGCCGTTTACCACGTGATCGCTCCGTCAAATGACGGAGTGATCACTTGTAAACAAACCGGCGTCATGTTATGACGCCGGTTCCTCCCTCCCCCTCTCTGTACCGATCAGAACAGCGGAGGGGGAAGAGATCGGTGTCAGCAGCGATGTGGGCTGCATCTGCAGTGCCCACATTGCTGCTCACCGAAAATTAACCCCTCAATTCCCTGCAAATACTCTGCAATACCCTGCCATTACTCTGCAATACCCTGCAACACTCTGCATTACTCTGCAATACCCTGCAACACTCTGCATTACTCTGCAATACTCTGCAATACCCTGCAATACCCTGCAATACTCTGCAATACTCTGCAATACCCTGCAATATTCTGCAATACCCTGCAATACTCTGCATTACTCTGCATTACTCTGCAATACCCTGCAATACTCTGCAATACCCTGCAACGCTCTGCAACACCCGCCAATACCCTGCAACACTCTGCAATGCTCTGCAACACTCTGCAATGCTCTGCAACACCCACCAACACCCTGCAACACTCTGCAATGCTCTGCAACACCCGCCAATACCGTGCAACACTCTGCAATGCTCTGCAACACCCTCCAATATCCTGCAATGCTCTGCAACGTAATACTCTGCAACGCCATACTCTGAGATACCCAGCCATACTCTGAGATACCCAGCCATAGTCGGTGATACCCTGCAATACCCAGCCATAGACACCCCCCCCCCTCCCGCCGCCCTCCGGTGCTTCTACCGACTCGCCAATACGATCAAATCCGGAATCTTTTTTTTTTTCAGGCTTCCCAGCTTAGAGATGAGGTGCGGGGTCTTATTGACCCCATATCTCACTTTAAAGAGGACCTGTCATGCCATATTCCTATTACAAGGGATGTTTACATTCCTTGTAATAGGAATAAAAGTGATCAAAAAATTTATTTTTGGGGAAAAAAATGTCAAACTAAAATAAATAAAGTAAAATGAACAATAAAATGTTTTTTTTTTTTTAAAGCGCCTCTGTCCCCATGTGCTCGCATGCAGAAGCGAACGCATATGTAAGTCCCGCCCACATATGAAAACGGTGTTCAAACCACACATGTGAGGTATCGCTGCGAACGTTAGAGCGAGAGCAATAATTCTAGCCCTAGACCTCCTCTGTAACTCAAAACATATAACCAGTAAAAAAAAAAAAAAATTGTCGCCTATGGGGATTTTTAAGTAGCGACGTTTGGCGCCATTCCACGAGCCTGTGCAATTTTGAAGAGTGACATGTTAGGTATCGATTTACTCGGTGTAACTTCATATTTCGCAGCATGCAAAAATTGGGCTAACTTTACTGTGTTTTTTTTTTTTTAAGCACAAAACTGTTTTTTTTAAAAAAAAAGCATTCGAAAAATTGCTGCGCAAATACCGTGCGAGATAAAAAGTTGCAACGACCACCATTGTATTCTCCAGGGTGTTTGCTAAAAAAACATATATAATGTTTTGGGATTCTATGTAATTTTCTAGCAAATAAATGATGATTTTTACGTGTAGGAGAGAAATGTCAGAATTGTCCTGGGTGCTCCAGAATGCCTGATGGTGCTCCCTGCATGTTGGGCCTCTGTATGTGGCCACACTGTGTAAAGGTCTCACACATGTGGTATCACCATACTCGAGAGTAATAGCAGAATGTGTTTTTGGGTGTAATTTGTGGTATGAATATGCTGTGTGAGAAATAAACTGATAATATGACAATTTTGTGGAAAAAAAAAAAAAGTTAAAAAAATCTTGATTTTGCAAAGAATTGTGGGAAAAAATGACAACTTCAAAAAACTCATCATGCCTCTTACTAAATACCTTGGAATGTCTTTTTTCCAAAAAGGGGTCATTTGGGGGGTATTTGTACTTTTCTGGCATGTTAGGGTCTCAAGAATTGAAATAGGCCGTCAGTACTTCAGGTGTGATCAATTTTCAGATATTGGCACCATAGTTTGTGGACTCTATAACTTTCACAAAGACCAAATAATATCCACCAATTTGTACTTATTTTTACCAAAGATATGTAGTGGTATAAATTTTGGCCAAAATTTATGAAGAAAAAATTACTAATCTGCTAAATTTTATAACAGAAATGAAGAAAAATTCATTTTTTTACAGAATTTTCTGTATTATTTCTTTTATAGCACAAAAAATAAAAAACCCAGCGGTGATTAAATACCACCAAAAGAAAGCTCCATTTGTGTGAAAAAAAGGACAAAAATTTCATATAGGTCCAGTGTTGCATGACTGAGTAATTGTCATTCAAAATGTGAGAGCACCGAAAGCTGAAAATTGGTCTGGTTATTAAGGGTGTTTAAGTGCCCAGTGGTCAAGTGGTTAACTGGTATTAACTGGTTATTGTGCCACCATACAACACTGTACCCAAATTAAAGTTATATCATTTTTTTTTCACACAAGGCCTCATGTACACTGCTGCTGATAAGAGCAGTTGGGGTTTTTTTTCAGCAGCTCCTGAATTCTCTTCTCTGTTATCTTATCTGTCAATGTACACTGAGCAGTTTACAGTCCTTTAGAGGCAGAGTTTTGTGGCATTTTTTTTAAAGCAAAAAATTGCATTTAGGATGGAAGTGTACTGCCATTTCAAAGACAGACAGACAGACAGACAGACAGACAGACAGACAGAGAGAGAAAGAGAGAGAGAGAGAGGCAGACAGATAGGGAGAGAGACACACAGGTAGAGAGACAGAGAGACAGACAAAGAGAAAGAGACAGACAAAGAGAGAGAGAGACAGACAAAGAGAGAGAGACAGACAAAGACAGAGAGAGACAGACAAAGACAGAGAGAGACAGACAGACAGAGAGAGACAGACAGACAGAGAGAGAGACAGACAAAGACAGAGAGAGAGACGGACAAAGACAGAGAGAGAGACGGACAAAGACAGAGAGAGAGACGGACAAAGAAAGAGAGAGAGACAAAGACAGAGAGAGAGAGACGGACAAAGTCAGAGAGACAGACAGAGAGAATGACACAGGCAGAGAGAGAGTAAGAGAGACAGAGAGAGACGGACAGAGAGAGACACAGGCAGAGAGAAAGACAGGCAGAGAGAGAGAGACACACACACAGACAGAGAGAAAGAGAGAGAAACACACACACAGACATGGAGAGATGACAACTACCTGTGTGCGCTCCCCCATCCTCCTCTGGGATTCCTGGACCAGATTGACCTCCATTCTATATGGACTTCTCAAGCTACCAAGTTTTTGAGCCACAAAGTTCATGTATGCCTTGGGGACCAAAGGCTTCAAAAATTCAAGCAGTCTGGAAAATTGAGAACATGCTATCAATTTTTGGCTGGTGGGAATTCGGACAGCTAAATTCCGATGGAGCATACACATGGTCGCATTTTCCGATGAAAAGCTCTCATCGGTCTTTTTCTGGCCGGAATTCCGATCGTGTCTATGCGACATTACACTGTATGGCCTCCCTGATTCTGCAAAGCCTGTGAAAGGACCCATGGTATCAAGGAGCGGGATCATTACTGGCTGGCAACCCTTCTTGATCAACGTTACAGGGGTAAAGTTGCAGAACTCATCCTGCCTTTGCACAGGTAGCAGAGGATGAAACATCTTTAGGAGGCCTTAAAGAGGACTTCCGGCCGGATGTGATCGAGGCGGCTGCTTGTGTTCACCGCTCCGCTACTCCGAGCTCCATCCGTACCAGTAGGACTTATTTTACCCTGTCGGGACCTATACCGCTGCACGGGGGAAGGTGTGCTGATCGCGGGGATGCCCTCCTCGGCTGTTAAGAAGGCAGCTAAGGCGAGAGCGGAACAAAGACACAGCCGCGCGGCCAGGGACACGGCGCATGACCCCGCCCACGCCATCTTGGCTTCTTCTCCGCCGCTGTCCCCGCAAAGCGCGCAGGTGACACATCCCGGGATGGCACAGGCTCCAGCGATGGGTGAGGATGGTGGGTCTCCCGGGCTGCCGCCTGCTGTGGACACAGATGCCATTACACGGCCGATCCTGGAGACTATCAGCGCCAGCAGAGTGGAGCTCGTGGGGCAGATAGACCACCTCTCATCTGAGTGCAACCTAATCCGCCATGATTTGGACAAAATCCGCGGTCGCCTGAGTCCCGGGTGTCGACGGTGGAGGACACATCTCGGGACCATGGTGCACAACTTGCTGAGCTCAGAGACCAGGTGAGGGCCCTACAACACAGAGCCATTGATGCTGAGGACCGACAGAGGAGGAACAACATTAGGGTGGTGGGGCTACCTGAGGGGGCTGAAGGTGACAAGGCCGCACAGTTTGCTGAAAGTTTTTTTAAGCAATTGCTGTCCATGCCAGATATGCCCCCCACCTACGTAGTTGAAAGGGCGCATAGGGTCCCAACTGGTCACAGACCCCCCGGAGCATTCCCTCGTCCCTTCCTAGTGCGCTTCCTGAACTTTAGGGACAGAGACATGATCCTAGCCCAGGCCCGGAAACTGCCAGAGCTCCGCCATGATAATGCAAAAATTATGTTGTTCCCGGACTTCTCTGCGGCTACACAGCAGAAGAGGAGATCCTTCACAGAGGTCAGGCGCCGACTGCGAGACAAAGAAGTGAAATATAGCATGCTGTACCCGAGCAAACTGAGAGTTCAGTACAAGGGAGTGGTAAAGTTTTTTAAACGCCCTGAAGAGGCCTGCGAATGGATGGATAAAGAACTCTGAAGTTCCTGGTGACGACGGTTTCCGCAGCGGATGCCCGGGTATGTCGACCCTGCTATGTGCCCTGTCTCAGGGGAATCCTGATCTGGTGCCCTCCCTCTCGGGTGAAGGCTCTGGCCCTCCAGCTTTTGATTGTGGGGGGGGGGGGGTTCCTTTTCCTTTCCCTTTTGCTTGTTTGCCCCCCTTTTTTTTGCCCCCACATTGACATTGACAATGACTGCCTTGATGCGGTGCACCCTCGGTACCTCCTGTTAAGGGGGGGGGTTATGCTCCTTGATGGCCCCCTTGCCACTTTCCTGTTCTAACCCTTCGGTTATGGGGGGAGGGGGCGGACTCATGATTACACCCGGGAGGCAGGACTGTGGAGCCCTGGGTCATCGGGGTTTGCACATCTCAATATTATCATACCTTTCATTTTTTGCTTATTTCTTGTCCGGTTTACTTCTCCACTGGACACTTTCTGAGGGACACTGACCATGGGCGCACCCCCTGCAGGGAATTGTACATGGGTGCCTAAGCTACTTGTACCTTGGCTACTGTACTTCTCAACTCCTGCTATTTAGTTTTTATTTCCTACTTTTTGTTGGGAGCGTGTGGAGGTGCTGAGGACAAGACCAAGAAGCTGCCGGACATTGGATCGCTGTGGCAGGAACCTGCCATAAACATAAACGTTTTTATGTTTTTCAGTTTAGGGATTAAGTCTTATACCGGTTTTGTTGGGGTAATTGGTGGTATAGAGGCAAGGGGGGGTTTGGTTAACGTCACATCTCGACATGGGGGAAACTGTACAATGTTTTTTTTCCTAATTCTTGAGCTCAATACTCGCTATGCGGGTGAGCTGGTTTATCTGTGGGGTCCTGGTTTTTACATGATCTTGACTGAAGTCTTATTGCTTGTTATGGATACTGTGCCTTGGGGGGGTGGGGTCCCCGGTAGGGAGGGGTGGGGGACTCCACTTCACCAACAGGGTCCAAGGTATGCTTACGTCTGCAAAAATGGTGGATGATGTGAGAATTGTCTCTTGGAATGTCAGAGGCCTAAATCAAAAACTTAAAAGAGCCTCGGTTTTTCAGTATCTTAAACAAACCCGACCACATGTTGTTTTCCTGCAGGAGACTCACCTGGATGGCAGCAGGGTCCTGGCGCTCCGTAAGCCGTGGATCCAAAAGGCTTTCCATGCCACTTACTCCACTTTTGCCAGGGGAGTTTCCATTTTGATCAGTAGATCCGTGCCTTGCTCAGTCCACCAGGTGATCTCCGATCCGGGAGGCAGATATGTGGCGGTAGTGGTGGATATATGCTATAAACGTATAGTGCTGGTAAATGTATATGTGCCCCCCCTTTTCAGGTTAAAGTGCTGTTTGACCTGCTGGTTAAGCTGGCGCCCTACACCCATCTACCGCTGGTTCTGTTGGGGGATTTCAACGCCGTATTAGACGCGGCCTTGGACACCTCCAACCCGACTAGAGGAGGGTCCACGGACTTGAATGGTTGGGGATCGGTGGCGGGCCTCACGGAGCTGTGGAGGTGGAAGCACCCGTTGGATAGGGGTTACTCCCATGTCTCGATGGTGCACAGGTCCTCAGCTCGAATTGATATGGCGTTTGGGAACAATGCCTTGCTGCCCTACGTGGGTGATGTCGCCTACCTGGCAGGAGGCCTGACTGACCATAACCCTCTTGCAGTGACACTCTCATTTCCGACGGGAAGGGGAAGGGGGGGGTGGAGACTTCAGCCGGGCTGGATACAAAATGAGCATGTTTCAACCCGATTGACGGAGGCCATGCAGTCCTACTGGACCGTTAATGACGGCACGGCTGACCGCCAGACAGTATGGGATGCCTTTAAGGCTGTGACCCGTGGGGAGTATATTTCAGCCATTAAGACGGTTAAAACTCAGGATAGGGAGGACATAGAGATGCTGCAACTGAAGGAAAGGGAGAGTGCAAGGGCGCATGCTGATTCCCCTACGGGGGCCTCGTATGCGACCTTGCTGGAGGCGAGACGCATGTTGTCCATCCATATTACGGGTCAGGCCCGTGCAGACCTGGTTAAGAGGGCACAGACCAACTTTGGTGAAGGGGATAAGAATGGCAAGCTTTTGGCCATGCTGGTGGCAGACTACCGTCCGCTGACGTGCATCCCAGTTATTAAGGACGCGGGGGGGAACTTAATTGACGAACCAGGACGCATCATGCATACTTTCGTCCAATACTACTCTAATCTATATTCCCCTATACCCCCCTATGACTCATCGGCTCTGGAATCCCTTCTGAGTGCCCTGCCTCTGCCCAGACTCTCTGACGCTGACGTGCAATTGTTAGACGCCAAAATCACTAAAAGGGAAATTGAGCAGGCAATTTTTACTTTTCCTCCAAACAAGGCTCCGAGGCCGGATGGCCTCCCTGCTGACTTCTACAAGGCAAATGTGGAAATAATATCACCTAGATTGGATCTGCTCCTAGCATACTGTCTGGAACAGGACACCCTGCCTGACTCTATGTTAGAAGCTTATATGGTTTTGCTTTTGAAACCGGGAAAAGACCCGAAGGATTGCGCTTCTTACCGGCCTATAGAACTACTTAATATGGACCTGAAAATCCTCACTAAAATTTTGGCCACTAGGTTAGCGAAGGTTTTACCCACTCTTGTCAACATAGACCAGACGGGCTTCATGCCAGGGAAGTCGACAGATACTAATTTAAGACGACTTTTTACACACTTGCAAATTCGACCGCGGCCTGACAGTAACAGAGTTGTAGTCTCTATAGATTTTGAAAAGGCCTTTGACTCTGTGGACTGGCAATATATGTTTAAGGTGTTAGAGATCATGGGGTTTGGACCACAGTACAAACAATGAGTGGCCTTGTTATACAGGCGGCCGAGAGCGGCGGTTCGACTGGGGACATCCACCTCGGACTTCTTTGACGTGGGTAGGGGGACTCAGCAGGGTTGCCCGCTATCTCCGTTTTTATTTTCTCTTGCGCTGGAGGTGGCACTTAGGTCCGCCGAGGACCTGAGTCCCATCCGGGTTGGTTCAATTAATGAGACCCTGGCGCTCTATGCTGATGACATGTTGTTGTTCTTGGATGACCCCGGGAAGTCCCTGGAAAAAGCCTTGGAGATTATTGATCGCTTTGCCACCTTTTCGGGTTTGCGGGTGAACTGGGGTAAGTCCTCCATTCTACCGATAGATCCTGGGGCTCGAGCAAAGGCTGATCCTGCCCTGCCCCTCCAGTGGGTCTCCTCAATGAGGTATCTTGGGGTCCAGATAACGGCGAACGTTCGAGATTACATCCCTCTTAACATTCTTCCCTTAATCACACTCCTGAAGCGGAAAGTGCTGCACTGGTCCAAGTTGCCGTTGTCTCTCGTAGGCAGGATTAGCTTATTGAAAATGACATTTCTTCCTGTGGTGCTGTACTTTTTGCGACAGGCACCGGTCTGGATCCCGAAATCCTTTTTTCGGAAGCTTGACAGTGTTGTCTCAACGTTTCTGTGGACCCCCAAACCACCTAGGATAGGACTCAAGGTGCTGCAGGAACCTGGGGACCAGGGAGGTCTAGCATTGCCGGATTGGCAAAAATACTATCTGGCTGGGCAAATGGTTTTTGCCCGCAGGTGGTTGACGGCTGACGACGGTGACGCGGCCACAGTTTTGGAAGCGATAGTCTACGTTTTGCTCTATTTAGGGGCCTTAAATCAGAACTCCCACTGACGCTGACCATGAAAGCTAACATCAAGGCTTGGGAGATGGTGGTGAGGGTGGCATGCCCCAGTTATAGGGGGGTGTCGCCCTCCACTCCCATTTGGATGAACCCAACCCTTTCCCATTTTTATAATCTGCCTGATCCCATGCTCTGGGCGAGTAGAGGAATCAAGACGTTGAAAGACATAACTTCCTATGGGGAGCTGCTGTCTTTCCCCCAGCTCCAAGCGAGACATGACCTTCCCAATTTCTACCTGTTTAGATTTCTGCAAGTTAGACATGCTTTCCAGGTACAATTTCAAGAGCGGAAAGTTGAGTCCATGCCCTCGGCCTTTGAAACGCTGTTGGCAAGTGGGGAACTGACGAAACCCCTCTTGGTAACATATAAAGAGCTGTTCAAAACGACTCCCAAAGCGATCGCCAGGTGTAGGGAACGATGGGTACATGAAGTCCCGGAGGTGCAGGGTGAGGATTGGGACGAGCTATGGGCCCAGCCGTTCAGATGCTTGGTATCGGCGAGGGATAGGTTGATTCAATTCAAATTTCTTCATAGAAGCTACTATACACCTGCCAGACTAAATAGAATTTTCCCCTCAGTCTCAGCGGAGTGTTGGAGGTGTTCTCATTCACCTGCTGACACTGATCACATTTTCTGGCATTGCGCGCTAGTGCAGAGATTCTGGACCGCAGTTGTCGAGTGTGTATCAGAAATAATATCAGTCCCAATACCATTAACCATAAAGGTGTGTCTCCTGGGCCTGGTGGACGAAGTGGTTCCTACAAGGGCCATGCGAACACTGCTTAATGTCTTGTTCTTTTACGCTAAGAAAGCTATTTTATTGACAAAAAAACAGAGGCTCCGTGCCTCTCAGCCTGGAAGGGCTTGGTGAATGCAATGCTACCTTATTACAAGGCCACATATGAAAGTAGGGGTTGTTTGTGGAAATTTGACAAAATATGGCATTCATGGTTTAATTCCAGCACTACTGTGGGATAGGGTGATAGCCTGAGGCCTGTTGATCTGGACACAAATTAGGCGAGATTTTATCGGTCTGGAACTCAATGGCGTAGTCCGGGGGGAAATCACCCCCTAAAATGGTGGGATAGATCTATGTGATATTTCTACATATACAATACCTTAAAGAAAATGAGAATCCGTAGAACGGTCGAGATGTGACGGGGAAGGGGTGGGGGGGGAAGGGGATTGTTTGTTAGTAAGTTTAAGATTGTTGTTAGATAACTGTGGGCCATATGGCCCGGATGTGGATGAGGCCGTGTGGGCACATCCACTGCTGTATGTTTGCTATAAAACCAATAAAAAGATAAAAAAAAAAAAAAAAAAAAAAGGAGGCCTTAAAGAAAGGTTTGTGTAATGCATTTCCAGGGAGGTTACCATTTCCTGGTGCTGGACAACGTGTTGCAGAGGCTGAATTCAGTCAGAGACTGCCTATGCTGCCTATCCTATTCCTCCTCAATCTTGATGATGCTAGCTTCCAACAATATTTTTGGTTTAGGGCACCACCAACACCCAAGGCCCAATTTTTCTGCCCCTGTTTGACAGGGGCATGTAATTACAGTTTTTGATATAATATTTTACAGTAGGGCCCATTCCTGTGCCCAACAAGAGTATCTGTGAGGGGTTACAGTGTTGTGGCACCACCACCAAAACCAAAGGTCCAATTTTTCTGCCCTTGTTTAACAGGGGCATGTAATTACAATTTTTGCAGAGTATATAGTGCAGTCCATATAATATATATATATACACAGTTGTTCAGAGTAGATAGGGCCTGGGGGACCCCCACACCATTTTTGTAAAGGACTGGCGGGGGGGGGGGGGCCCATGCCGTTTTTTTTAATGATTGTTATCTATATTGCGGGTATCCGACAACATTACAGCCGCAAGCAGTTTTAAATTAGATTTTTCCTATAGAAATGTAATTTTGCTGTGGTACTGTTATAAACATGGGAAACTTTACAGGCAGACTAAGGAGACCCCCCCAGGCACAATATGTAAAGGAATATTTTGTTTCTATTGTTTCAGTTTAAGCATTATTAAAATCACTGCTCCTGAAAAAACTTCAATTTTTAAAACTTTTTTTTTGCAAGTAATTGGGTTCCAGACTCTTCTTGAATGCAAAAAAGATGTTTATTTCACTTACAAACTTTTATGGGGGAAAGATGGTTAGGGCCAGGACACCCTTGAGTAGTTGCAAGTTCAATTAACAGACTCAGAGACTTCAATAGGAGGACAGCCATGCAGGGAAAGGCCTCCAGCAACATCTGCACATGCAGGAATGCTGTCTCCTGTGGCCACAGTCTTTAACAGTTCCTAACACAAAGCGTAACAGTTCTTTCACCTTCACTACAACTTCTCCTTGTAGTTCTTCAGCCCACTGAGCTCCTGGTTTCTCACTAGACCCTCTAATTCACTGCCACTGAATCCCTTGAGCTACTCCAATCTTCACGGTGGTATCTTCCTCAAGCGTCACCCCTACTTCTCTGCTGGATCCCTAGCTTGGCACCTCCAGTACTTCTCAAGCTTCACCCCCACTCGCCTTCTCAGTCTCTGGCTTGGCACACAAGGCTGTTCTGTAAGCGTCACCTCCGCTGGCTGGGTCCCTGACTTTATCACCGCCTGAAGTTTCCTGATTCTCCACCATGCCCGTCCGGTGAGAATATTGCTCCTGTACTTGCTTCAGTTACTCGCTGTGGTCCCTGGTAATAAGGTGGTTGGTCCCTTAGTGGGGATAGCTTCCCCTCTACCGCTGACCACTGACAGGTTCTCTGGCCGGCAGAACCATCACTTCTGGTTGGGCTGCAAGCCGCAGTCCCAACCCTGCGCTGCTCTCTTGCTTCTGGATAGGCCCTCAGACAGCCTAGCAGCCAGATGCCCCCGGGATAGGCCCAATCTCCAGCATAGCAGCCTGGGGCAACACAACACTTGTCCACCCAGACAGCTCTCCGGGTGGCACAGAACATAGATCACCTGACTCCACCCGAATATATAGGATCTCCCAGCAGGCCAAAGGGTTTAAGAAAACCCCTATCCATTGGCTGAGATATCCCATATACCCATAACCAGGTAGAAGAGAAAAGTGGTAGAAGAGAAAAGTGGAATAAGGCCAAATTTAGAGAGAAATCAATAGATCTCTAACAATCAACTAGGATAATTACTCCTGGCAAGTAAATTTGTGAGAAGCATCCCGGCCTAAATTCCAGGGTGCTACAACAGTATGCTGTGAAAAGCCCTTAAAGGAGAAGTACAGTCAAAGTTTTTTGGCTGTACTTGTCCTGTGGATCACAGGAGTACAGTTTGTTCTGCACTCCTGTAACCTGTTTTCAAGAGAGAGCGAGCTGAAGTCCGCTGTCAGCAGATGTCACAGAGCCGGTCCCTGCTCAGGAAGGATAGAGACCATATGGTCCAGATCTGCCAACATGACCGGACCAGCATCCAGCTCAGCCTCTCAGCAACCTGCATTGCAGTGAGTGAGGGGGGCAGAGCAGAGCCGCTGTCCCTCTGCTCAGGGAACTCTGAGAAACGAGCAATTGGCGATGTTTGATCGCTCAGAGTTAAATCCAGCAGGGGACAGATGCAGCATCAGACCAATGCTGCATCTGCCTAGGTAAAGCCCTGTACAAACAATGAGATTATCGGATGAATGATCGTCCGTTTTTTTTTTTTTTCTTTTGCATGCTAATCTCAGATTGAATCTGATGAGCTTACTAAAGTCAGAAAATTCCCGTACGACAGAAAATTTTTTTGGAAGTGATGTCATGTGTTATAATGCATTTTCAAATGAAAGCTGTACTGATTAAATGAAAATCTTACGATCTAGCTTCGTACGAAAAATATTTTCGTGCACGTCTGATAGAATAATATCGGATGAACTTTCATGAACAGCTCTCGAAAGCTACTAACTATACGATTATCGTATGATCGCTTCAAAAGCGGTATTTTCCATACAATTTTCTGATCGTGTGTATGGGGCATTAGTATTCTGCAAAAAAAATTAAAAATCACATACATCTCTTTAAGCCGGGGTTCACATTGATGCTGGGTGCAGCTCGCAGCAGGGGTCGTCCTTGTTCTCCATTTCATAGACAAATCAGGGCAGATTTTTTTGCCTGAATTCGGCCCTGAAACTGAGCCATAGACACACAGATGCCATGGAGAGCCAGTCACACTCTCCTGTCATGCGAATTGAAATGTGGGGAAACCCACATCCAATTCACACTAGTGTGAACCCAGCCTTAAAGTGGCACTAATATCCTTATTCTCCAAAAATAATCCATATACATCCACTACTTTATTTTTCATGAAATCTTTTATTTAATTGTTAATTGCCCTTTACTGTTCATTTTTGTCTTGTAATGTTCTCCTAGAGCCCCTGAACCTCTAATTCCCCCCTCACTTACATTTGTTTGGAACAAGCAATATACTTTAATTGAGGCCATTTGCACTGCTCTATGCACACTACAATTCCCATAGTCCATAGTGCCTATTTCATTTTTTGGAGTGGGCAAGAGTGGGTGGCAATGTTCCTACATATAGTGGGACCATGGAGAATAAATGCAGCCATCCTGTAATAGGAAGTCAAATCAAAGCAGCATAAAGAAGAGTTTGGAGATTTGGAGACTGAGAGCGTCAGGAAGTACTTATTTGAGTTAAGAATGCACACTCAAATAGTGTCACTTTAATACTGATATTTTTTAGCCTGGACCTCCCTTTTTTTTAGTGTAGATAGAAGAGATGATCCAGTTGGTGGGTTTAAGAATTATTATTTCATCTAAAGGATGCATGCTCAAATCATAAGAATGCTAATAAAAGCACATGGGATGGACTACTCAACAATGCCCTACAGTACTTACACATTTCTGTGGTGCCTTACAGGTAGGCTGTATGTGTTGCCCTTATGCATAATCAAGATTTCATTTTCAATGATGACTGAAATGTACGACTAATTATATAGCCAGTATCCAGCCTTATGGTGTCCTCAGATCTCAACTGATCTAGCCATTTACAATTAGATCAGGGACTATTCATTTGTCTGCAGGCAGATAATTACATTGTTTCTGTTATTTTTCAGTGCAGTAGCTTTAGGGCATGCGTTCATGCAACACACAGCAAAGCATGTTAGTTAGAGCATTGTGGTGCCATTCATTTCCAATGGCACCCCAATGCCCAAACACTGGGCACCTGGGTTGCTGCATATGGCAACGCATAGTAACATACTACCATCCATTGTGGTGGGCTGTGTTACCAAAAATAGAGCAGGTCCTATTTTTAGTCCATTGTGTGTTCGCAGCCTATTCAAATCAATGGGCTGCCTTAACACAATTAGCTAGATGAGTTACAGACCGGTAATCTGCAAATGAAGCCCATATCTTCAATGCAGAGAATCTTGATGACCAAGTGTTCAAACAGGGGCTTAAGTTAATTTAAAGGAGGGTTAGTGTGAGGAGGGCCTTCAGGTAGGGGTGTTAGGTGCTGTGGGTTTGAACACTGAACATAGAAAAATTCCACACCATTAGCTGACATATCATTGGAAAGCCACACTTAACCATGACAGATAACTGCTTCCGATCCTATCTTTGAGTGATAACCAAACATTTTTTATATATTTTTTTTCCTGGTGAGTAATGGCACTGGAAGTCTAGCTGCTTGAGCTCCGGAAGCAGGGGCGTAACTATAGGGGGTGCAGCAGTCGCGACCGCAACTGGGCCCTGTGATGCAGGGGGCCCATGCAGCCCCCTCTACATATGGCCGGCAGCAGCATAGGCAGCTAGCACACACTATTACATACCCCCTCCATATCCCCCTGGGGACAGGGACCCCTTCTCACATGGGGACAGGGACCCCCACCTCCCCTGGCAACAGGCACCCCTTCTCACCTGGGGGCAGTAACTTCATCTGCTCTGGAGAAAAGGACCTCATCTCTTCTGGGGACGGGGACCCAATCCTGCCTAGGGACAGTCCCCCAATGAGGCATCTAAAAATGTAAAAAAAACAGTGGTGGAACTACAGGGCTCACAAAGGCCATACCTGTGACCACACCCTGGAGTTCCACCACCGGACTCGGAGGGAAGGGCCCTGGCTGGGGTTCAGGGGGGCCCTTCATGGTTTCTTGCATCAGGGCCCTGAAGGTTCTAGTTACGCTACTGTCTGGAAGGTTTTACAGCCTTCATGACTAGGTCATTTTTTGCTATTCGGAACTGAGCTAATTTAACTGGTTATTGTGCCGCCATACAACACTGTACCCAAATTAAATTTATATCATTTTTTTTTTCACACTAAGTGCCGGTTCACACAGGGGCGACTCAGATCCAACTTCAAGTCGCCCCAAGTCACCTCAGGTCGCACAACATATAGAAATCAATGTAAGTGAATGAGAGCCGTCTTAATGCACGCTACTGAAGTCGCTCCGACTTCAGAAAAGGTTCCTGTACTACTTCAATCCGACTTGTAGGCGACTGGTACCCATTGATTTCAATGGAGGTCGCCTCCAAGTCGGATCTCTGTCTATACAGAGGCGACTCTCAGAGAATTATCAGCTCTCAAAAGGAGTTCCCCCCTGAGAGCTCATTCTCTGATTGGCCACGGCAAGTCGTCTGGCCTGGAGTAGTGTTGTAAGTCGAGTCACGTCCAAGTTGCCTCCAAAAGTCGTGTTGCCCCTGTGTGAACCGAGCCTCAGGCCTCATGTACACTGCTGCTGATAAGAGCAGTTGGGTGTTTTTTTTCAGCAGCTCCTTAATTCTCCTCTATGTTATCTTATCTGTCAATGTACACTGAGTAGTTTATAGTCCTTTAGAGGCAGAGTTTTGTGGCATTTTTTTTAAAGCAAAAAATTGCGTTTAGGATGGAAGTGTACTGCCATTTCAAAGACAGACGGACGGACGGACGGACGGATGGATGGACGGACAAAGAGAGAGAGAGAGAGACGGACAAAGAGAGAGAGAGACGGACAAAGAGAGAGAGAGACAGACAGAAAGAATGACAGACAGGCAGAGAGAGAGAGTAAGAGTGACAGAGAGAGACACAGGCAGAGAGAGAGACAGAGAGAGAGAGAGACAGAGAGAGAGAGAGAGAGAGAGGCACACACAGACAGAGGGAGAGAGAGAGAGAGAGAGACACAAACACACAGACATGGAGAGATAGAGAGAGAGACAGATAGAGAGAGAGAGAGACAGATGGAGAGAGAGAGAGACAGACAGAGAGAGAGAGACAGAGAGACAGACAGACAAAGAGAGAGACAGAGAGACAGACAGACAAAGAGAGAGACAGACAGAGAGGACAGAGAGAGAAAGAGAATGAGACAAACATAGAGGGACAGACAGAGGCAGACAGACAGAGAGACAGACAGACAGAGTGAAACAGAGAGAGAGAGTAAGGCCGCGTACACACGGGCGGATTGTCTGCCCAACTAAGTTCGTCAGACAATCCGACAGACAGTCCGTTCAAAATTTGCATGAACGGACTTGACCACACACGATGAGCAGACAGTCCGCTGAAAGCGTGCGCGATGACATGTACAGCACGTACGACGGGACTAGAAAAACTACGTCCTATACACTGCAATGCAACCTTCGGCCGTGTAAATCCTTTCTGAGCATGCGCCATACTTAGTCCGTCCAACTTGCCTACACACGAGCGGACTGTCCGCTGAAACCAAGTTTGGACGGACAAAACCAAGTTTGAACGGACTGTCTTACGGAAATTCCGTAAGACTTTGTTCATCAGATTGTCCACTGAAAAAGTCAGCTGAAGCCCACACACGAGCGGATTGTCCACTGAAACATGGTTCAGCGGACTAAGTTGGACAGACAATCCGCCCGTGTGTACGCGGCCTGAGACAGACAGAGAGACATAGTGAAATAGAGAGAGTGAGACAGAGAGATAATCCATAGCACACTGCTCTCTCTTCTCTCATAGAATGGCTGAAATTGTTAATAATTTACATGTTTCCCTGCATTGTGGGCATTTGGGAAGGTCTCTTGAGGTTTTCTTTAGAGAAACACTTCTAACCTCAAATGCTCATAACTGCTGCTAAACTTGCATAAACTCAGTATGTAAAAGCTGTAAAATGGATGCTTTTCACTGTCAGTTATCAGCTTCCAGCATTTAGAAGAGGGTTTTAACTGCCCCATGTACATGAGGCCAAATAAAGCTTTCTTTTTGTGATATTTGATCACCACTGGGGTTTTTACTTTTTATTATATAAACAAAAATAGTGAAAACATTTTGAAAAGAAAACAATATTTTTTACATTCTGCTATAAAACATATGTAAAAATATATATATTATTTCTTCATAAATTTAGGACAAAATGTATTCTGCTACATGGCTTTGGTAAAAAAAAATCCCAATAAATGTATATTGATTGGTTTGTGTGAACGTTATAGCGTCTACAAACTATGGTATATATACTGGATTTTTTTTCGTTTATACTACTATTGGTTATGATCAGCGACTTATAGTGGGAGACTGTGAGAGTGTCCTGGGCAATCTGACACTCACTGACACTGGGTGAGAACTGAGTAACTGGCACTGATATGTCCAGAGACACTAACACAGGGATCAGTGATAATACTATATACTGTCACTGTACTAACTACACTGGTTAGACTAGACTGGGGCAATCAAAGGGTTAACTGTATGCCTAACAATGTGTAATATCTGCTGCTTTTTAATAGATGTGTCTATGCTTTCTCCCTGCTTTTCCAGGTGAAAACACAGCCACATCTCTGCTCTGAGCACAAAACCCTGTGTTGTTAGTAAACACAAGACTCTGTACTGCGAATCGCTAAGCCCTACAGCAGGTTCCAGGAATAAAATCATTGGCTGGAACCTGCTAACCAACTTATGCTGTAGCAATTGACAGCACAGAGAGGGAGACAGGGGCACGTGGCCCCCTGCCCGGAAATGCTGGATCACGTAAATGTACGTAATTCAGTGGGGCTGCCCTGCCACAGTCTACATGTGGCTAGTAACTGCCCCTTTATGTAACCATGCCTGTTTGTACTGACATTTAAAGGATCACATGACAGCCAGATAATGCATAATCAGGAAAGGGTGAAGGGTTTTATCATGGTACATTTATAGTGACACTGTTTATTGCTTGACTGAGTAGCAGCAGAAAGCTTTCTATGATTCCACAAGTTTTTCCAACAAATGAAATGAATAAAGAGTGAATGCAAGGATAACAGAATCCATGCGAGAAGTTGTGTAGAGCGATTTCAGTTTAAAGTGCAAGATCGCCATCTTGTGGCTACATTCCATATCATTTATTTCAGTATATGTTTAAAGGGAAAAAAAATACATGTACTACCTTACTAAAACAATCCAGTGCTGTGCAGGCTAGGATTCAATTACTAAAATATTCCAAATCAAAACTCCAATAAACATTTCCACATCTGCACAATAAATATCCAACTGCAATAAAATACAAGGTCAAGAAATGTTTATTTATATTAACAGTAATCATGGAAAAACAATCATGAAGCCCCAATCACTATTAAAATGTAAAAACTAAATCTGAAATGTAAAATGATTAACTTATGCATTTATTAGACATTACTGTAATATGAATACCCTCGAGAGGAAAAAAAAAGATAAGGGTATAAGCTCAAATGTTACTACTAAAAGATTATCCCCATACAGTGTAAAACCTCAATACAGGTAAAAAAAAAAAAAAAACATAGGGTGCCAATTAGAGATGTAAAATTTCCAGGAATTATGAAGCCATGAAAAAAAAAAAAATTCTCTCCTTTTTTTCCGGGAAAAATTTAATATTTTGGGGAAAAAAATTAAGAAAAACTCAGTATGGAGTATTTTTACAATTTTTTATTTTATTTTTTTATTTTATTACACTGGGAAGGTGAAATGCAGTGAATATAAAGGTACAAATATAGAGGTACAGCTTTAGTAAATAAATTAAAATTGTATTTTTTATTACAAATAGAATAACGAGGACTGTATATGAGAACAGGTAACCACCCTCATTTCTCTTGTGATAATTTAAAAACTTCCTGCCAATATGCATTTTCAGTTATTGAAAATGTTCATCCAGAAGCATATATTGCCAACTTGATCAATGTTCTCCTGATTTTCAGGTGTCATTTTATCTATAATAAAAGGTGTTGTGTATTTTTGAGAGGCAGTGGTTTGCAACACATCCTTAGGCTCCATGCACACTGGAGCTCATAAACAGCTTTTTTTTGGAGTTTGGGTATTTTTTTTAACAGCTCATAAACTCCAATCAATGTTATCCTATGTGCCCATGCACACATGGACGCTTTTAAACTTTTATCAGCAGTGGAGTGTATGGGCTGTTTTCTGAATGTTACGTTTAGGAGTTATTTTTCTTACCACAGAAAACGTCAAATGCTCATAAACGCTGATAAACGTCTATAAACTTTCAAAAACATGGCTCACTAGCGGTTTTTAACGTTTTTGATCCATTAGGAAAAAAAACTACTAATGCAGAAAAACGTTAGAAAATGCTAATAAACGTTATTGCAAAAACATTAAGAAATGTTGAAGACTCACTGCAAAGCTACTGCTGTTTTTATAAGGTTATTTTAACATCCAGTGTGCATGGAGCCTTAAGGCGGAGCTCCATTCCTCATAAACAATAAAAAAAAAAAAGCTGCCCCGGTATTGTTATTACTTGTACATTTAACCACTTCAGCCCCGGAAGGATTTACCCCCTTCCCGACCAGAGCACTTTTTGCAATTCGGCACTGTGTCGCTTTAACTGACAATTGGATGGTTGTGCAACGTTGTACAAAAACATAGTTGACGTCCATTTTTTCCCACAAACAGAGCTTCATTTGATCACCCCTGCAGTTTTCTATTTTTTCCCCTATAAACAAAAAAAAAGCAATAATTTTGAAATAAAAGCATTATTTTTAACTTTTTGCTATAATAAATATCCCCCAAAAATATATATATATAAAAATATTTTTTTTCCTCAGTTTAGGCCAATGTGTATTCTTCTACATATTTTTGGTAAAAAAAATTGCAATAACCGTATATTGATTGGTTTACGCAAAAGTTATAGCATCTACAAAATAGGGGATGGTTTTATGGCATTTTTATTATTCATTTTTTTTTTATTAGTAATGGCGGTGGTCTGCGATTTTTATCTGGACTACGACATTATGGCGGACACATCGGACATTTTTGACACTATTTTGGGACCATTGTCATTTATACAGCGATCAGTGCTATAAAAATGCATTGATTACTGTGTAAATGACACTGGCAGTGAAGGAGTTAACCACTAGGGGGGTGATAAAGGGGTTAAGTGTGTCCTAGGGAGTGATTATAACTGTGGGGGCGGGGGGGATACAACACACAGGACAGTGATCACAGCTCTCGAAGACAGAGAGCAGTGATCTCTGTCCTGTCACTAGACAGAACGGGAAAATGCTTTGTGAACAAAAGCATCTCCCCGTTCTACCCCTCTGTGACATGATCGTGGACACCCAGCGGACATCTAGTCTACGGGACCAGCGGTCATGGAGAACGCGGCGGGCGACCACAGCACCTCTTCTTAAAGGGGGTGTACCTGTACGCATTTTTGCCCACCAGTGCCATTCTGCCGACGTATATCTGCGCACACTGGTCGGGAAGCGGTTAAATTAGAATATTGTTAGAACAGTATTCATGGTGATTACACCCCCTTCCTGCCCAGGCCATTTTTCAGCTTTCAGTGCTGTCACATTTTGAAAGACAATTGCGCGGTCATGCTGCACTGTAACCATGTGAAATTGCTATCATTTTCTTCACACAAATAGAGCTTTCTTTTGGTGGTATTTAGTCACTCCTGGGTTTTTTATTTTCTTAACTATTTATTAACTTTCCTAAAGTTTTTCTTAGTTTCTGTTCGTAAATTTTATAGATAAGTAATTTTTCTCCTTCACTGATGGGCGCTGATGAGGCGGCACTGATGGGCACTGATAGGCTGCACTGACGGGCACTGATGAGGTGGCACTTATGGGCACTGATGAGCCCCATTGCTGGCACTAGCGGGCACTAATTGTAATCAGGGCACTGATGATCAGTGCCCTGATTACATACCTAGCTGTCCCCTCTGAGGAGAGCCGCTGAACGGCTCTCCTCTCCTCACACTCTGTCAGTGTGAGGCAAGGAGCGACAATTACCGGCATCTCTGTATTTACATGTGACTGGCTGTGTTTGGACGCAGCCAATCACATGGGGAAAGAGCCGTGCACTGATCAGGGATGTGCCGTGTCCTAGTAATGCAGCATTGCTCCGATCACTGTGCTGCGCGCCCCCCGGGAGTGCGCAAGAGCGATTGTTAATGTACCTGATCTCGGAAGCAGGCAGGTGGCCATCTATTATGTGGGCATCTGAAGCCTGCTTTTGTCTTTTCCCAGGGCTTGATGCGGCTACCCAGCATGCACCTCCCGATCTTGCGCTATTTAGTTCTCCCATATAGAGGAGTGTATCTCTATATTTTTTGAAAATATTCGGGTATTTTAAATAGCCTTGCAGGAGTTAAATGTCATTTTAGCATGTGTGTGCTGTAATATTTTGTTCTGTTTTATGGTCTTATGGCTGCACCATCTTTATTGCATCTTTTAGGGTGAGTCCCCCAAATTTTTGTTTGTCTATTGTATGGATTCTGACCAAATCCTTTTGGGGTGGAGCACCCCACTCCCCCGTCATTGCCTCTTATTAGTTTCCATCTGTGATCAGTAGTGTATTTAGGTTTTGTGCTGCCCTAGGCCTGACTAAACTCGTGCACCACCAAATTTAAATATGACCCACCCCTTCCTGTCAAGGCCACACCCCTTGCTGTTTAATACCCACCCGAAAAGTTTGAATATGGACACTAGTTCTGAGTGCCTTTGAGAGGGGGGGGGGGGGATTCCCTGGCCATGGGCAGGAAATGAAGGGAAATCTCTGCAATGGTAGACTGGGTAAAAAATAAACTGACAGGTGCTATAACCCTCCCTTACTCAATCCAAAATTTAAAAAAGTGTTGCCTATAGATCTACTTTAAACACAAATTTCTGATAATTTTATGGAAATGACTTAAGCCCCATACACACTATCAGATTTTCTGCTGATTTTTGTCTTCAGATTTACCAAAACCATGTAGTGCAAGGGCCTGCCTGATTGGATACAAATTGAAACTCCTAAGGTTTGACCTCAAATTTTATGTTTTTTGTAAATCTGAAGGAAAAAATCTGCAGAATCTGATGGTGTGTATTAAGAAGATATAACCATGCCAACGGTGCAGCAGAAAACATATAGCACAGTGAGGAAGGTTTGTGGACAGCCAAAATTAGAAGCGGCACCCCCCCCCTCCACATTTGCAGAATGTCGGCCACCCACATACCAGAAGCAGTGCGGGCGCTTTTGGGGACACTAGACTAATTTGCCTCTCAGCCCAGCCCACCCCATAAGACTGGCACTACACTAACAGCGCAAGCCGGCGGGGACTCTTCCCGTGCTGCCCCCCTGCAAAGTGCTGCCCTAGGCCTGGGCCTTGTCGGCCTAGGCCAGGATGCAGCATTGCCTGTGATATAGGAGGAGTCCTTTAGTTCTCCCATACAGAGGAGTATATTTTTCCCACGGTTCAGAGATGCAGGATCTTTAATTCTTTGGATAGCATAAGTGGGCTTAAGCACCATATAGCCATATGGTGTGACTAAATCCCCATATTTTTTGAAAATGTTTAGGTGTTTTAAATAGCCTTTCAAGAGTTAAATGTCATTTTTCTATGTATGTGCTGTAATATTTTGTTCTGTTTGTATGGTCTTATGGCTGAACCATCTTTAATGCATCTTTTAGGGTGTGCCCCCCAAATTTGTTCAGTGTAAAATAGAACTCACCAGCTGGCAAAGTGCTACCTGAGCCAGAGACTATTATTCCGTCTTGCAGCACTGGTGGTGTCGGTGATGAGCCCGTGATACTTGTGCCGTTTGTTCTCTGCAGTCCTGTCATGTGATGTGCTCTGGGCGGCCACACCTTCTGGCTGGGAAACCTGCTCCTCTCCCCTCCCTAACCCATGCCCCGCTCTGGCTTTGCCCCTGCCCCAAAAGCCATGCCCACCCGCTCCAAACCAATTTCGGTCGTCCCGCTACCCAGCAACCCAGGAGTGGAGGTGACATTGTGGCAGCAGGACATATAGAGGTTATTTAAAGGTTGTAAAGATAAACAAATTTGTCAGCCAAATTTACCCTCTTATCTGTCAATTAAGGTGTTCCTAAACTTAAAAAAATGTTTTTTTATTAAATAACAAACATGTTATACTTACCTGCTTTGTGCAGTGGTATTACCCAGAGTGGCCCCGATCTTGCGCTTCTGGGGTCCCCAACGGTGATCTCGGCTCCTCTTTTTCTTCTGCAAAACTACCGCAGCCAGCCGCTGGCTATGGGGAGAGGTAGTCCCCACACTCCCGAGCTGTCTGTCTACAGAGCCGCGCTCCATACACTTATGGGGTGCCAAGGTTCACCATCATGGATCTACTCTATCCCATCAATCACTCAACAGTAGGAGGTACAAAAATGTATATTTCTTTTGTTTGAGAACTGCTTTGAGAAGTACCGTGTTACTTGAATTGTATTCCAGGATTTTCTTGTCTGCATCTGAAAGATCTTGCAATAATTTTAGACTCTACAAGTCTCAGAAATCTTTCATTAAGGTCTTCATGTTATATAGTTTGATTGCCATGTGATAGTTGTATTACTTATCATTGTAAAATAATATATTCCACACAAACTTTTTTTTTCCCATCAATTTTTCTGTTATTTTTTCCTAGGCCTTTCCATCTCTAGTGCCAATTACTATTTACATGAAGAAAAATACTTTGCTGCCTTAAAACTGCAATCTCTTAATCATACAGCAACAGAACACAGGACTTGCATTTAAAACCATGGGTGTATGCAGGCTACCTTAAAGTGATTGAACACTACCAAATCACTTGCTTGGGCCATTTCTAGAGAGTACTCAAGATCTAAAAGCTTACTACCCTGGCCAGAGGCGGCTCTAGACTTTGTGAGGCCTTAGGCATAACTTAGACACGAGGCCCCACTCACACCCCTAATGGAAAAAATAATTCAAGCGATAAAAATTAACTGCATAAATTGCATATATTAAGAGCCTTAAAGTGCTGGTTTCAGTGTCCTCTGAAATGGGGTCCCTGTTCCTAACTGAGATGGGGTCTCTGTCTCTAGCTGAGATGGGGTCCCTTTCCCTAGCTGAGATGGGGGTCCCTGTCCCCAGCTGAGATGGGGGTTCCTGTCCCCAGCTGAGATGGGGGTCCCTGTCCCTAGCTGAGATGGGGGTCCCTGTCCCTAGCTGAGATGGGGTCCCTGTCCTCAGGTGAGATGGGGGTCCCTGTCCCTAGGTGAGATGGGGGTCCCTGTCCCCAGCTGAGATGGGGGCCCCTGTCCCTAGGTGAGATGGGGGTCTCTGTCCCTAGGTGAGATGGGGTCCCTGTCCCCAGCTGAGATGGGGGTCTTGTCCCTAGCTGAGATGGGGGATGGAGTGTGGTAGGGGGATTGTGTGTGGGGGATCATGAGCAAGTTTGCAGGGCACTCTTCCATGGCTGCCTGGACTTCCTCCAGCAGCACAGAAAGGGCAATCTGCATATCTCCGAAGCTAGGAAGATCTGTGTATGATGGGAGAAAGGGAGGGGGGCTGGCAGACAAGCCTGCGGTGTCCTCCGGCTCTGACACAGCTGCACCTGCAGGCGTGTACAGTGCTCCTGAATGGATGCAGCCGAGTTGGGGGCATAGCTCTGGCTGGGGATGATTCTGGACTGAGCGGAGCTGCATGTGGAAGGAGAGAGCGACCTGGAGGAGCCGTGATTACTGGCCAAGGACACAGACAGGGAATGTGATACAGTGCAGTAGAGGCAGGAGCTTTGCTACTCACCCCCGTCCTCCAGCCACCCAGGCTCTGCTATTCCTACCCAACTCAAGCTCTTTAATTAGGCAAATTAGGTGGTTGTGAGGCCCCTGTGAGTGCGAGCGCCTAATTTGCCTAATTAGAGAGCCGCCTCTGGCCCTGGCTATCTATCAGTTTCCAGATCATTTACCTTTGGTATGTACCTTGGCGACTATACCTGGACCTCACAGTGTTGAGTCAGCCTGTAATGTTTGCTTCAAGCACTGGATTCTGTGTTAGGCAATCATCCTTGCACACAGCACAACATGTGTAGTTAGCCACAGGGTGCTATATAGGTCCAGGGCCATGGTTAATTTTGATGGTTCCCAGACCCTGAAGACTCCTTTGTGTGTATAACCACTGTGATGGGAGCGTGGCCGGAAGCTACATGGCGTAAGGTGTGCAGACTGAAAGCTCCATCTGAGATTACTCCTTTATACCCATCCTGGGGCGAAAATCCTTCACCTTCCACACCACTCAACACCCACAACGTTCCTCACTACTCTTGCCTTCTGCCTTCATGTCACCTCCGAAATAGACCCCTGACGCCCTTGCTAAGCTGGATAAGTCCCGCCACATGGAGTGGGACTTGGTGGAGGAAGATGGCGCCACTCCCCTTTAGGAGGAGGAAGAACCACCCATCTCCATCTCCCTGTGCCAGACTACCCTCACCTCCAAAATAGAGGAAGTGAAGATTGGCATATCCCTCATACGGCAGGACATCCACAAGATGAGGGAGAGGGTGACGGAGAATGAGTGCAAGATCGGCTGCATGGAGGACGGAATCCACCCACTGCAGGTCACAACTGAAAGGCTACAACACCAGCTCAATTCTGTCCTTAGTAAACAGGACGACATGGAGAATAGACTCTGCTGCTGCAGCTCCAGGTTCGTGGGTCTGCCTGAGCAGTCTGAAGGTTCTGACCCCCCTGCATATCTTGAAAATCTGCTCTTTAAAACCTTTGACAGAGAGACTTTCTCCTCAACATTTGTTGCTCATCGCCTGGCTGCACGCCCACCACCAAGCAGCGCTCCACCCGCGCACCTTCATCGCTAAATTCTTAAATTACCAGGACAGGGATGCTATCCTGCGATTAACTAGGGAATGAGGAAACGCCCCGCCTTGATAATTTTTGCATCGCTGTGTTCCTGTGCTTCTCCGCCGAAGTACTGAAGAAGAGAGCGTGGTTTGTTGAGGCCAAGTGACAACTCTGCGTCTATTTGTCAGACTATTGCTAACTAGACATGACAAATGAACAGAGACCAGGAACTTGTCTTTAAGGACCCCTTGTCTTAGAACAATTACAGCTGATGCCCCCAGCATTATTATTTTGTGTTGAGAATGTAATTCCCCAGATCTGTAGAATGCCCCTTACAGCTATGCTTATGCACTTCAAATTTGTAGCACTACCATTCCTGCTCTTCTCTGCACCCTGAGTGTTTACAACAGTGCTTGTCCCATTTCTGGTTCCAACAGTGCTTGTCCCATTTCTGGTTCTTCTGTGAACATAGGACATTCATGTCACAGGTTACCTGGACTACCTACTACTGATGGACGCCTCAGCAACAACCGTATCTGCCAACACTAAAAGGATGATTTACTTCCTTTAAGCCTATAACAGGATAATCAACTTTCCAAAGACTGCAGCCCATCCCTCACATCTTGAGGAAATACTCCTGTGGGTATGCTCTTGTCTCCTGAGATAATGTTGATATTGTTGGAGTATTTATTTTGGGAATAAGGTATTTCTACCCTTAGGAATACTAACTATGCAGTTGCTCTGGAGGTAGGTGTTTGTTCCCCAGTGATTTACTCTTCACCAAGGTAATCTTGGTAGGTGTGAGTATTACTGTATGGGTAAATTTGGTTTGATATTTAGATGTGAATATGGGGAAATAAGCCAAATATATGCTTACAATGATGAAGTGACGTGCGAGTGACCCCGCCCCATCTGATGTAACGGAAACCTGCGTTACATCAGAGGACGGCGGGGTCACCCATACATCACTGGGGAAGCCCGGCTTTCCCCTTGCGTCAGAGAGGGGCGGGGTCAGGTGACGGGTGGCCCCGTCCTCCTCAGCTAAGACATGTCAGTCTGCCGGGATTCCCACAGTGTCTCCGGTGGAGACAGGATGGATGCGCTGCACTGGACCATCGGGAGAGATCACCCATTGCTGGACCCCGGAGAAGAGATCACCCATCACTGGATAGCAAGAGTGGAGTAAGACCCCCACAGACCCCCTCTCCCATCCCCCCCTCTTTTTCTGCGGCCTGCCAGGTTGCGTGCTCGGATAAAGGGTCTGGTATGGATTTTTGGGTGAACTCCATGCCATTTTTTTTAATTTGGCGAGTTCCCCTTAAAATCCATAACAGACTATTATATATATATATATATATATATATATATATATACACATATAACAGACCTATATTACCTGCTCTGTGCAATGGTTTTGCACAGTGCAGCCCCAATATTCCTCTTCTGGGGTCCCCTGTCAGCACTCCCAGCTCCTCTCTCTGTCGAATGACCCCATAGGAAGCCGCTTACTATGGGGGCACACTCATGGATGCTCGATCCCAAGCCAGGCTGTTTATGTCTATTCAGACACACAGCCCAGCTCAGTCTCCCCCCACTCTCTGCTTGCAGGTTTTTACTGACATCAACAGGAGTCAATGGCTTTGCTGCTCTCAGCTAAGCTTCTGAGAGCAGGGAGAGGGCAGAAGAGCTGCTGCAGATGTGAACACCACTGGACATGGAGATCGGCCTGAAGTGAGTATTTAGGGAGGGCAGGGGAGGAGCTATTAATAGGTTTTTTTATTGCAGAGAAGGTGAAAACATTTTTTTAGTTTTAGAACCACATTAATATAAGTTTTATTGAGGAACCTGGCATCAAGGCTTCATGACTGTTACTTATACGGTTTGTACATGTACTTACCTGTCTGTCATTATTCTAGATCAGTAGTTCTCAACTTCAGTCCTCAAATACCCCCAACAGGCCATCTAAGGGAAGTTCCCAAAACCTGACCTGTTGGGGGTACTTGAGGGCTGAAGTTGAGAACCGCTGTTCTTGATTGTTTCATGTTCTTCTGAAGATGGGAACAGCAAAATACATTCAGGCCTATTTGCCACCACACATAGAAACTTTGCTACATGATATTCATCTGTTTAAAGGTTTTCTAGTGTACAGTGTTAACAGAGCACGTAACTCAGAGTCCAACACTCAGAGAGCACATTACAGGCTGGCCCCAGGGTAGAGAGAAGGCATCTGTTCTCCTAGATTAGAAGACTAACAAAAATTCTGAGGCATGCTGGAAGAGGAAAGAATTATACTGTTTTGTCATCACAGCTTTGTTTGCCACTGTCCAATCTCTTGACGGTAGCAGTATAAGCCCAATGTATTTGAATACTTCATCCTGTGTCTGTTATGTCCTATGAAGATATTGCATTTTTCCCTTTCAATTAACCACTTACAGACCGTAAGATTTGGCTGCTTAATGACCAGGCCATTTTTTTTTTTGATACAGCGCTGTGTTGCTTTAACGGACAATTGCGCGGTCATGCAACGGTTTTTATTTTTTGTTTTTATTTTTTGCTCTAGAAACAAAAAAAGAGCGACAATTTTGAAAAAAAATATATTTTTTACTTTTTTCTATAATAAATATCCCCAAAAATGTTTTAAAAAAAACAAATTTCTATCTTAAAATTGCAATAAGTGTATATCGATTGGTATGTGCAAAAGTTATAGTGTCTACAAACTATGGGAAAGATTTATGGCATTTTTATTATTATATATTTTTTTACTAGTAATGTCAGTGATCTGCGTTTTTTAGTGGTACTGCAACATTGCGGTGGACAGATCGGACACTTTTGACACCATTGACATTTATACAGTGATCAGTGCTATAAAAATGCACTGTTTACTGTGTAAATTTCACTGGCAGGAAAGGGGTTAATACTAGGGGGCAATCAAGGGGTTAAATGCGTGTTCCCTGGGTGTGTTCTAACTGTGAGGGGATAGGACTGACTAGAGGAAAAGACATATAGTTTTTACTACTTAGTACAGAACAGGGATTTGTGCGTTTACACACACAAATCCCTGTTCCTGCTCTCGTGCACGTGATTGTGCCCGCTGGTACCGCGCATCGTGTTCCCCGCCATGCAGCTATCACCCTTAAAGGTACAGATGTGCCCTTATGCCGATTTGCGGGAACAAACCACTTTGCCACCGTATATTGGCGTGAGCCAGTCAGCAAGTGGTTAAGAAGTAAGACTGAAGCTGACGCATGGCCAGACATCCAGAGCACTAAGTACAAGCAGTCCCCGACATACATCAGATTTACATGCTTACAAATGGAGAGAGACAACAGGAAGTGAGAGAAAATCTACCCCTAGGAAGGGAAATTCTCTCCTATAAGCCCTTGTACACACGGTCAGAGATTCCGACGGAGTGTTTCCTATCGGACCGTCTTGTCGGATATTCTGACTTTGTGTGGTCTGCATCGGACTGTTTCCGTCTGACTATCCGACGGACCAACTTTTCCAACTTGCCGGTAAAATTTTCTGACAAAATGCTCCGATCAGACATACTCTGATCATGTGTAGCCTACTCCGATGGACAAAGTGCCACACATGCTCAGACCAAATTCCTAGACCAAAGCTATTGGCTACTAGTCTAAACGTAGTCCCGTCCTAACGAAATAACGTCATCACGTTATGTACAATCGGATTTTCCGACAACTTAGTCCGACCGTGTGTATGCAACATCACTTCCGGACCTCTTCTGGAATTAATTCGTCGGAATTACTCCAACGGATTTGGTTGTCGGAATCTCCGACCATATGTACAAGGGCTAAGAGTTACCATGGGAAAAAGGTGTCTCCACTGAAGTTTTATCACTAATCCTTGTTTCCACCACAACCCACAATTATCAAAAATCCAATCCAGAAAGTGGGGTGAAATCTTCTGAACAGGGGCACAGAAAGCAAAACAAACATTGCAGGGGTGTTAACCCTTCCCTATGCCATCCAAAAACATGTAAACATCTTTTTTTTGGCTGAAGTTACACCTAAAAAATGTACTTGTTCCAATTTACAAATAAATTCAACTTAAGAACAAACATATCTTGTTTGAAACCCGGGAACTTCTTGTACTCTAAACAGTCATAAAGCAAACTTTACAAAAGGTATTATTAACACCCAAACAGAGCTACACCAGGTGGTAGGCAAATGTGCATGTATAAAGAATGAATCTGTTTTCTTAAAGTGTACCTATGCCCAGACTATTGAAAATAGAAAAAACAAGCATCTCCCCATTCTGCCTAGTGACAGTCTCTGATCTCTGCTCCCTGTGATCGGGAGCAGAGATCAGTGATGTGCCACACGTAGTCACCCCACCAGTTAGAATCACTTCCCAAGACACACTTAACCCCTACACTGCCCCCTAGAGGTTAACCCCTCCACTGCCCGTGTCATTTACACAGCAATCAGTGCATTTCTATAGCACTTATTGCTGTATAAATGACAATGGTCCCAAAAATGTGTCAAAAATATCCGATGCGTCTGCCATAATGTCGCAGTCATGATAAAAATTGATGATCGGCACCATTACTAGTAAAAAAAAATTAATAAAATAAATAAAAATGCCATAAATCTATCCCCTATTTTGTAAACGCTATAACTTTTGCGCAAACGAATCACACGTTTATTGAATTTTTTTTTTTTTTAACCAAAAATATTTAGAAGAATACGTATCGGCCTAAACTGAGGTAAAAAAAAAAAATTATATATTTTTGGGGGATATTTATTATAGCAAAATGTAAAAAATAATGTGTTTTTTTTCAAAATTTTCACTTTTTTGTTTATAGCGCAAAAAATAAAAACCGCAGATGTGCTCAAATACCACCAAAACAAAGCTCTATTTGTGGGAAATTTTGTTTTGGAGGCATGTCACACAACCACGCAATTGTCAGTTAAAGCGACGAAGTGCTGAATCTCAAAAAAGTGCTGTGGTCAGGAAGGGGGTAAATTCTTCCGGGGCTGAAGTGGTTAAAGTATTTACATATTCTTAACCCCTTCGTGCCTAAGGGTAAAACAAATCTTAAATGCCTAAGCACAATTTTGAAACTTTGACATGTGTTAGCAAAGCCTGTATCATTACAACTGCTTTGTGAATCCAGGTGGATTATACCACATTTTCTTCAGGACAAACTGGGCTTTTATTTGGTGATAAATAGTAACGGATATCTCCTGATTTTTTTTATTAACAAAGGAAAACTGGCCCAAAATAGTAAAAACAAAATATTTTTTACATTTAGCTGTACATTTCTTGCTACTACCATAATCTTGCACCAAACAACAACCCATTCCTGACGATTGCACAGAGAGAGAGAGAGAGAGAGAGAGAGAGAGAGAGAGAGAGAGAGAAGCTGCCACCTCATCAGTGCCCATCAGTGAAGGAAAAAACTTGCTTATTTACAAAATTTTATAACAAAAACAAAGAAAAAAACGTTATTTCGTTTCAAAATTTTAGGTCGTTTTTTTTTATTTGTTTAGCAAAAAATAAAAACCGCAGAGGTGATCAAATACCACCAAAAGAAAGCTCTATTGTAGGAACAAAATTATAAAAATTTAGTTTGGGTACAGTGTAACATGACCGCGCAATGGTCATTTAAAAAGTGACAACACTGAAAGCTGAAAATTGGCTTGGGCAGGAAGGTGCGAAAGTGCCCTGTATTGAAGTGGTTGAGTACTTTTACGACATGTTCAAAATACATAATACATAAATACTTTAGTGTGCATGGTTAAGGCAAAAGTACATTTCAATGAAACAAATACACCTTTAAGCAGCAGTGAATTTACATGGGCAGCACTATGGTTAGTTAGTAATGATTAGTCTAATGCCTAGATTCTACCCTCGAATATCCCAGCTTTAAAAGTAGAACACATGACACATGCAAAATTTATTAGCACAGTTTATTGTTCATTGTCAATGCTTTCCATTATATACTGCAGTTAATACATGAAGCATTAAGCATCGCCTTCATGATACTCAATCCAGTACTTAAGTGACACATCCTAAGCTGCACAACAATTTCCCCCAAAAAACAAAAAACAAAACAATCTGTACATTTTAGATAAATAGAACTCTGGATAGCCCAGCTAGATAAACTGTGACATGGTTACAGCGCTGTACACACAGATATAAGTGAACAATCAACTAAAAAGGAGATTTATTTTTTTAATGATACAGTTATAACTCCCAATTGCCCAGCACAAATAATGGAATTATAGTCCTCACTGAGGGCAAAATACATGCACCAAATAAAAAGAATAAAAACATTAACAATAAAAACATATGCCTAGGTGAGGATGATCTGTATCTTAATTTGATGCTTTGTGATTGAACATACCCCCTTAAATAGGTTTTTGTTTTCATAAAGTAAATGGAAAAAATGAAAATAATTCACACAAACTATTGCAGTGTTTCCCAGTACTAGAAACTGATTAGCCTTTGTCTATATTGAAAATCCATCCATGCTTATCCGCATTTGTAAAAAGACAAGTTAGACAAAACTGTGGTACTGAGCAGCTTGTTGCAAATCCTGTGATCTGCTTCACCGATTGAGGAATTCACATAGTGTTTGTAAGTTTAACACATTAACATCAAACCCTGTACCTACAATAGTTTGAAGTGTTTTAGGACATGCAATTGAAATGTAGCATGACTGTACTAATGCACATCAATGCATGCAGGATAAACTCCATTTCTCTTTACAGAAAACACACACACGGTGTGGTCAACAGAGCAATACATTTTGGCACTCACAGAGACAGTACTCTGTGCAAATTGGGTTTTCCAAATACATGCTTTGTAGGTTTGCATAGCCTTAAATTCTATTCATCATAGCAGTGCGTGGGCACTATCCTGGAAGTGTGTTAACACCAACAAAGCCCTGGTCACCAAGCATTTGTAACAAAAACGCATACATGTCCATCGGATACCAACCCCATGGTGATAGTTCCTCAAACTCTCCTGATCAAAATTTGGACAGCCTACATTTTTCCATTTCATATTTCTATATTGTAAGAATAATAACATTTGTAGGCCTGCATTGTTTGTTTATGAATGTGTATTTTGTATTTTATCACACCTGACAGAGACACAAAGGCTTTAAAAGGTTTGCATTAGCAAAAAAAATATATACATATTGTTTTTAACCACTTAAGGACCAGCGTCATTTTTGCTCCTTAGTGTTGTCTCATTACCTATTAGAGTGACACTAAACTAAAAATGTATTTTTGTTGCCGTGATCCAACTTCCTGTTACAGAATAGCTATGTTCATTCTCCATGATCCCACTGTATGTAGAAACGTAGTCATCCTCTTTTGCTCGTTCTCAAGATGGACTAGGGACTATGGGATGTGTAATATGCATAGAGCAGTGGACACGACCTCAGCTAACATGCACTGCTCCTTCCAAACAGAAATGAGTGGGTAAAGGAGAGGACATTACAAGGAGACAGAAAAACAAAGTAAGAAAAAAACTTCATAAAAAATAGACTAGTGTGTCAAGTAGTGGACGTGTATGGATTATTTTTGAAAAATAAGCGCAGGGTTTAGTGTCACTTTAATATATTTTGTCACGTTATATTTCCGAAGGAACATGAAAACATACTTTTGTCATGCAGGACTTTCTATCTATAGTAAAACTATAAAAATATAGGTTTAGTTTCAAAAGCATAATGAAATGAAAAAAATACAATCTTTTTCAATATTTCCCAACTAAATGTATCCTCTTTCTATTTTTTGAAATATGAAATATATGTACTATATTTAATGTTAAAAATCCCAAATTCCCTTAATACCAATTCATATAAATAATTCTATTACTTCTAGACTTCTATTATTGGTGTGCACAAATGCATCCACCACCACCCACAATGCATAATAAAAAATAATATATATTGCAACCCCGAGCTTTATAGACAATCTTTTTATGAAGAGCTAAAATAGACTAAATTTGTTTGTGCAAAAGTAATGGAAAGAGAGCGTTAATTTTTCCTGTTAAGGTTCCCATTTATCCAGGTTATGGTATAGCTAGTAGTCAATTGGACATATTCTGTAATATTGAAGATCTTTAACTGATTACACAAGCAGCTTCTTTTATTTCTAATAACGTATTACCTTTTTTGGACTGTGTGTTACATGTCAAGGAGGGGAGATCTAAAGGAAATCTACTCATACAGACATTTTGACTCTAATCATCCCCAGAAATACAAGGGGGGGGGGGGGGGGGTGGTATTACAATTCTACAACAAAAGAGTGAGATCTTAACAGCAAACAGAGTCTAAATCAAGGAACGGACATTTCAGAAGTGGTTTGAACTTTGGCAGTTCTCCAGACTGGGCATGGGATATGGAGAAATATTGGCAATTAAACCACTATAATTCATGTAACTTCTCCTCTTGGGGTGCCTTAAAATCAGTGACCAGATGAACCTTTATTAATGTTACCACATTTAAGACATCCTCCAAAATCACACTGCAAACATTAGAAAGAAAAGTTCAACAAAAAAAAGATGGTTAATGACCCATCGCCAGGTACCCACTTAGCTCTGGTGGAAGTACAAAGACTCTTGCAGTTACAAGAAGAAGAACCTAAGTGACAAAACACTTTTTTTTTTACTAATTGGCTAATCTCAAAGACTTTTATGATAAAAACTGTCACTAGCTATCTTATTCGGATTAGATACTTCAGCATTCTCCAGTTCCAGAATTGGAAAAACGATTAAGTTAATGAAACGCTGAGAATTAATGATGTACTTGCTCAGATCTATGCCCAGTTTTACTCAGATACTATTAATTCCTCTTAAGAGGAACAGGGGGACTTTGTAGATCCTCTAATTTTACAGCAACTCTCCCCAAAACTTTAAGTATTTTAAGATAGACCCATTAGTACTCAGGAGATAATTAATGCAATATCATCATTCCGAGCAAAGAAAACCTCAGGCTTGGTGAACCACCAATTGAAATAGTACCACAGTAACAGTGAAATGCTTACATAAATTTAACACACAGCATGTCAGGAAATATATAAAAATAACTTTGCTAGCTTCTATGAATGAAGCTTTTATAGTAAGGCCAGCCCAATCTTGGTAAGGATGTAATGAAATGCAAGCCATACCAATAGCACACAAACTGAGACATCAAAATTCTTGGAACAATACTGGCTAAACAACTTTCTTTTGTCATCACCTCCATAATTAACCCAAACCAGTCAGGTTTTATGCCTAAGAAAAGTACCCATGACAATATTAGGCGGCTATATGTAAACATATTAGAGCATGGTCCTCTTAGCAAACCAAGCTGCTAACTTCTCTAAATATCATTAAAGCTGAAGTTTAGGTATGGTTTGTATAAGGTAGTTACATTGGTCCAGATTGGACCAAGGAAAGTTTGTATATGTCATACCCGACCAATGCCTGTTGTGCAAGTTAAAAATCACTGTACTAGTCATGGCTTGCATTGGTCTTAGCTGGGCCAATTTTACTATGCTATAAAAATCATATCTATACTTCAGCTTTATATTTATTGGAATGGTATACTGGAACTTTCCGTGGGAAGCTACAAAAAAATGCGTTTTGGTGAAATGTTTATAACATGGGTAAAACATCACTATGCAGATTCAAAAGCCAGTGTAGAACAAATTGAGATCTCAGTATCGTTTTCCTTCTGGAAAAGAATCTGCTAGGATCACCATGTGATGCCTCACTTTTTTGGGTTAAAAACAAATGCATTTCTCATTGGACCTATTCTTCCTATATCCTACATGCAGTGCCTCGAAAAAGTATTCATGCCCCTTGACAGTTTCCGCATTTTGTCATGTTACAGCCAAAAACCTAAATGTATTTTACTAGTTAGGGGCATCAGAGTAAAGGGGGCTGAATACAAATGCACGCCACACTTTTCACATTTATTTGTAAAAAAAAAATTGAAAACCATTTATCATTTTCCTTCCACTTCACAATTATGTACCACTTTATGTTGGTCTATCACATAAAATCTCAATAAAATACATTTACGTTTTTGGTTGTAACATGACAAAATGTGGAAAATTGCAAGGGGTATGAATACTTTTTCAAAGCACTGTAGTCAACACCTGTTCTCTTCTAAAAGACACCTTCAAATAGCTAGGATTACAATTTTACAATGACTAAATTTATCCCACTCAATTTTGATGCACTTTGTATACAAGCATAGAGTTCTAAATTAATCAAATTAATTGGCAAGTTAAATATGATAAACATGCTTATTATTTATGCTAAAGGCATCCCCAATTTTCGTTATAAAATTGAAAAGGTTAATTTGATATTTTTTTCTTTTATTTGGCATAAAAGAGAGCCCTGTATAGTAAAAGAAGCCCTTCAAGCTCCTCTACCAGATGGTGGTTTGGCTAAACCCAATTGTTATATTTTCTTGCATCCAAATTATCCTATGTATATTACTGGCTGCATCCTGGAAACCTCTCTGCCTTCATGGTTCTGTTAGCAAATACATTTGGTTCTCAACTTTACTTCTAAAACATTTATATTGTACTTTTCTCAAGAAATGCAATTCATTCTCACATGTGGATGTTTCTGTGCTGGCTTGGTCTAAAGCTGAACATAACTTCCACACATAGTGACCCTAGTTCTCTCCCAGAATCCCCCTCTGGAGCAGCTCTAGACAACAAGAACTAAATGGTCACCCTGATTCCAACTGACGATCCAGCCTCATCACTAACCTTTCCTATCTGTACAGCAATGTTCAAATATCTTTCTTTACACATGCAGTTTCTGTACATTTCAGAACTATTAACATTTTTAACTTGATTGTAAAGTCTCCTGCATAATCAAAATATGTCCAAACCAACCAATACTAGTTTTGCCTTTACACACACCCAAAAACAGTAGTCCTTTTGACATGGTGCATTCCAAATGATCTCAGATGAGGACTCATCGGTTGATGTTGAAACAGTCTAGTTGATCGAAGTAATAAGTACTGCGGATAAACTCAAATGTATTCAACCATATAACATGTCCAAAAAAAATACAGTACATGGCCCTTCTCTTTAACCCTGCCTGTCAGTGTTGTACTGCATCTCTAGCTATCATTTTACACCTATTTTGAACTTGTTCAAATTCCTCCCCATATTGGACTCAAGTTCACAATCTTCTGTCGTCTAAACTTAATTTTCCTGGTCCCAAAACCCCTGAGGTCTGCCTGCTAGGGAAGACTGACCCCTAAATACACTCCACCTGTAACAGAATTTAGAGCTAGCAATGATCTGCTAAAAAAAAAAAAAATAATAAAACAGCAGGGCCTGCCCCCCAAAAAAATTATAAACTCTGACAAATATTCTTCAATACGACAAAAGACCCTACTCCACTCCAAGCAATAGATTTTTTTTTTATTGCATCTAATAAGGCAATTGTGGGCAAAAAAGTACAGATGCCCATTCACATTAGGAACTGCATGTGCTGCACAGAACTGCATGTGAATCGCACAGGAACTGCACCGCATTCCTGTGCGATTCACATGCAGTTCTGTTCAGCACAATTTTAGCCCATTCATTTTGAATAGAAATTTGAAATCGCATTGCATGGTACTTTTGTAACATGCCAGCTGGTGAGGGCTGGTACAGCTAAACACACTGCATTTGCAAGCTGCTTTTGAGGTATCATTAACTTTGAACTAACCCCCGCAGCAAATGGCAAGGGCTGCGCTATTAGAATGCAGTATGGGAAGCCGCTCAGGAATGTGGCTCCCCCGCACTGCATTCTAGTGTGAATGGGCCCTTGATCACATTGTAAGGGAAATTGGCATACTGCTCCGCCATGCAACCCCCTTTTATTTTGCTCAGTGAACTAGGAGAGTTGAGTGTGAGTGAGTGTGAATTAATGTGTAAAATTAGTTGTGATGACTTTCAAGGTCTCATTGTCCTATCAATGTGTTGTTGGATTTTATATTTTTCTGTTTAACCTTTTAATTAAAATCAGAACCCCCCCGCCCCCCCCCCCCCCCCCCACACAAAAAAAAATACTATTTTTTTTTAAATGTATTTTTTTTTTTTGCGAGGACAGCGAGGTGCACATTTTGGACACTGGGTTGGCTTACTAAAACTGGAGAGTGCAAAATCTGATGCAGCTGTGGATGGTAGCCAATTACCTTCTAAGGCTAGCCATACACAGTTCGAATTTGCTGAACCGGCTGAGAAGACAATGGCCCAGCCATAGATATTCCCACATCCGCACTGTCTCCGTTGATGGGGGAGTCGAACAAATTTGATCAGTGTATGGTCTGCCTAACCTCAGCAGGTTCAATTTAGCTTTGACAAAAAAATCCTGTGCGCCAATCGGCTTCTAGAGCTGCACCAGATTTTTGAACAACCATTGTTAACAGGGGTAGGGGTCTTTAGCGATGTCACAATCTGTGACATCATTACTATCTTTAGGGATATGTTTTAAAGTCACATTAAACTTGGAAAACAATCTATTCAAGTATATATTCTTAACTCTAAAATTTCCAAATTCCGTTTTCTGGCTTCTGAGCTCTGTCTTCCTGTTTGAGGGTGGCAATGTTCATTCTCCATGGTCCCACTATATTTAGGAACATAGCCACATAGCCAATTTATAGGGCCATTAAGTAGTGGCTGTGCATGGATTATATTTGGAGAATTAGAATATGTTAGTGTCACTATCAACAATTTGACAACAATTCACACCTTCAGTCATGTGACTTAAACAATTAACACAGGTCACAGAACAGGGTGGTTTAACAAACTTTCCCATCTTCCACCACGATCTTGGACAATAAACATCTGCCCAACATTTTGATTGGATTAAGGTGACCTGTGTTGCTCAAAATGCTGGGGTATCTCCCTGACACCGATTACAATGAAGAGGCTGCTTAAATAGATTGCAAAACACCTTCACATTTACAGAACATGTCAAGTTGACTAACTACAAATATCAAAGATTAATTTACTATCTTTCTTTTATTGTTTTCCATTTACCCACAGGTGCCTATTTTGTGAAATAAGCAGTTGAGTATTAAGGAGGTGTGTGACACAATAACACCCTTCCATCTTCCATTCAGGATGGTGTAATAATGATAAAAAATTATCACTGTTCTGGACCTAACATTATTATTGCAGATGTTATTATATAGCCAAACATCACAGATCATAAATGCTGTCAAAGGTCCTTAAGTGGTTATCATCAAAAATGCAGGGTTTTGATATTATGGACAGACCTTCTGTAATATTTATTGTCATTTTACATTGCAATTGAGCCTGGTTTATTATGACAATTTTGTAATTAGAAAAAAATTGTTAGAATCTTGTAAATATTGGTAGTGATTAGTAAATCAAATCACCAATCAAGAAATCACTGTAGATTTGTCCAGCCCGCAGAGAATCTTACAATTCAATAACCAGCGTTGCCTGGATTTCTGAACTAGATGTTTGTCCACCAATCATATAGATCTGCATGGCAATATTAAGCAAATTAAACAGGCTTTCCTGAATTGCTCACCAGAGTGGTTTTACAGTTGTAAATTTCATAATGCATCATTAAAGTTGGTACAAATTTCACCCAAATAATGAATACATTTACATCTTGTGAACAGACCAGCTCACACTAGGTATATTACCTTATTGTACAGTAAACATATAGAAATACAATATTTATTTTATAGGCAGTAATATAACATTTTTGAACCACAGATTTCTCAGAATACAAATACAACTACTTTCTTTATTATGATCAGAATTTCGAACTCTAGAATTCACAGTTGTGTTCTTTTGTATGTTAGTAGGGTTTGTGCTTGGCCGCAGCGAAACCCTTTTAGTTTAGGAGTAAGGTCTGCAGCAGTGGCTTGGCATTGTAGATAGAAATAACATCCACACAGACTATAGCACTGCTGCATTAGGGTCATTATTGACTCGCATGTGTCCTTCTCATTGCACCACTTCAAATATGATAATTTGATGGGTTTATAAACAATTGTATGCACCCCAATGGGTTATTTTACATGTTTGCAAACATACAGACAAATGTGATGGGCTCTGATTTAAATAACGTTCCAAGGTTTATGGCAGTTTATCTATACCCTGGTCAAAAAGTGAAGGCCCTGCACTTCCCAAAGAGATTGGTAATCTCTATAGCTAATTATGCATTTCTTTACACAGCAGCATTCCGAATGAAGCCATAGCTTTGTGAAATTCATACAACACTGTGGACATCTATAAATTGAATAAGATACAATTTTTTTTTTTTATTTACAGCCTCTACTAAACACCTTTGTAGCCATTTCTTACATACAGTACACTTTTAAACAAAGCGGAAACTCAGCAATACATACTTTAGTGATGTTGGACATTCAAATATGGCATTTTTTTTTACCTAAAATAAATAATTTTGTAATGCTACATGCAAGTTTCCAGCCTATATAAGAGACAAAGCGGTTTAAAAATGTAATTGTTGCTTTGCCTTCAGCTTCATGCACAAAAGTGCCAGGGAACAAAAGTATCAACAACTGCAATACTTGAAGGGCTGCATTTAAAATTTGGAGTCTAGTTGCTTTAAACCAGGTGCCATCAGCTAAGTTAACTAACTACTTTATATGCGTTCTTTGCAACAGCCTCATGACATCACTTCTATTCCTATATTTAAAAAAAAAATACTGATATTTAATTGGCATTCATTTTAAAGACTCTTCTAGAATCAAAATTAGTCAAACTACAAAAAGATGTTACATGGTGGCTGCTTTATGTTCAAGATTATTGTGCTGTACACCTGCATGTGCTCCTTTAGTTTGACAGCCAGGTCATAATTTTAATATGTACATATAAAGAAATGTAATTAAAAGAAATAGATAAAAAATTGAGTTTTCAAAATTTGAAAACATTGGTATACATAACAGTGTATAATCATGGTAAATAATATAACATCCAGAATGAATTAGATTTTGCCCTTCAAAATAACACTGACTGTGTCGGTTAACAGGGATTGTATTTTGTATGTGGGAACAGCTCTATATACATGGCCTTTTAAGGAAATCATATATGCAACTCTGGGTGCCTCGTCTGCAATTGTACAGCTAAAAGCCAGGACAAAATTATATTTTAATAAACACTATTAGGCCTAAGAGAGTCATCTGACCTGTAAATGTAATATATCACACTGTCATTTTTGTTACATAAATTTTGTTAAACCAAAGAATGACAGTAAAAATTGCCATCCTTTAACCACTCTTCCACCCAGTAACCCGTCTGTGCCAAATGTTACAAAGATCAGAAAAAAACAGGTTACATATTTCAAATCACTCCGTTTTTGTAACATATGATACGACAATCATATTTTATAGGAAATATTTTATTTGGCCCAGCTTCTATGCACAGTTAAAAGGAAATCTACAATAATCTAGTGTTTCTTTTCCACAACATCACAGAATGTACTCCATTGTAATTACAAGACTGAGGCAAAAACACATTTCCCTTGTGGTCCCAGCACTTTTTTCATTGTAAACATTTATTTCTGGAAACACACAGTAAGAGAAAAATAATAAAAAAACAACAACACAATAACAGTTGGGCATGTTAAGACTACTGTGAACTGTATCCGTGTGGAAGGAAGGTTGCCAAACAAGTACATGTTATTCCTGCATTTATTATAAAGGACTCTAAGACTCTGGTAAAAAGAAATACAACAGCTGAAAAAGGGACACATATTAACAAAAAAAGGAGTAAAGAAAAAATAGAAATGACCATGGAATGTAATGGGGTTTAAACCACTGCGCTTGTACCGATGATCTGGAGAAAGCAGCATTTAAAAGCAGTGGTACAATTGAATTGTGGTTAATGTCAGACATCTTAGTGGGGTAGTGGAACAAGGATATCAACATAGTTGATGGGGAAGAAGCCCGACTGGCCATGAAGCATTCCCTCATACCAATTTTCATCAATTTGATTGGTGAGAGTAATGATGTCACCTTCTTTGAAGCCAAGTTCTCCTTCGTTTTCTGGGTCAAAGTCATAGAGGGACCGACAACATGGCTGATCCATGGCAGCACCTGCACCACATAAAACAATCATAAGATATTAGTGCCATAATAGACTACTGAAAATAATATGAGGTTGTTACATACTAAACAAGGTTTACAAAGTTTGCCTAGAATGCAAACTGGGCTTTTCTTAATGCAAACTCAAGTAGACTATGCAAGCCTATTTAGAACTGCTGTATACTTTTCCGATGTTTTACATTCAATACATTATAGCGAATCGGTCAGCCATGATAAACTTTTAAAATGATGGACACTGCTTTACAGCAGATACTACAAGATGTTGGCTTTTGCCTTTTTAAAATCTGAAAACTTGTGTGTGCCTTTCTAAAATCAAGTACACTTTGATACTAAAGCCCAACTTCAAGGCTTGCCTACCCAGTAAGTGTTTGTCCATGGCCATTAAAGGCACTTTTACGAACAGGGAATGACAGTTTTCTGTGCTTAGCACTATAGTCAAGAAAATCAAACCCCATACTACAACTGAAGATGCACCCAGAGGAAGGCTAATGAAGATAATAGTAGTAATCTTGTGGTACCTTAGCCTACTGTACATATATATGGTGGCAAAATCACATACCCATACAAGATACTGCCCTTCCGGGGCTGGGAGGCCGATGAGCCGCTCCCGCTGTGATTGGACCCACCTATCATTCGGGAAAGAAGCAGAATGGTGGTCTGCCTATCAAGGCTGATCACCACTCTGTGAGAAGGAAAGGTAGTGATCCTTTGTTTCTGCTAAGCAGGAGCACGGATCTCTGCTTTCCCACAGTACAAGCACCTCCTCCACAGTTAGCAAGCACTCCCTAGGAACACATTTAACCCTTTGATCGCCCCTGATGTTAACCCCTTCCCTACCAGTGTTATTAGTAAAGTGACAGTGCATATTTTTAGCACTGATCACTGTATTAGTGTCACTGGTCCCCAAAAAAGGGTCAAATGTGTCACTCAGTGTCCGATTTGTCCGCTGCAGTCCCGCTATAAGTCGCTGATTGCCGCCATTACTAGAAAAAATAAATAAATAAAAACTCCATAAATACATCCCCATTTTTACCAAAAATATGTAGCAGATTTTCTATTTTTTTTATTGGATGTGTTTTATAGGGGAACATTTTTTTTTCAAAATTGACAGGCCTTTTTTGTTTACAGTGCAAAAAATAAAAACCGCAGAGGTGATCAAATACCACCAAAAGAAAGCACTATTTGTGGGGGGGGGGGGGGGATTGTCATTTGGGTACAGTGTAGCATGACTGTGCAATGGTCAGTTAAAGTAACGCAGTGCCGTATCTCAAAAAATGGCCTGGTCATGAAGGGGGGGTAAACTTTTCCGGGGCTGAAGTGGTTAAAAGGTTTACTTTAAGGTGTGCTCTCAATATTGTCACTAATATTGAACCGGTAGGGGTTGTTTTTACCAATCTACAACTTCAGGAAAGAACACCACTAATTAAAAAAAAAAAAAAACACTGCAAAATCTGTAACATTTAAAGTCACATCTTAATTGTTTCAATAAGTTTAAAGTTAAAGAATTTTTTCAGTTTGGATAGAGCAAGGGTAAGTAACCTTTTTTCACATTAAGGGGTCAATTTATTAAAAAATGTTTGTGCAAACATCATAGCTTTGCAGGGATGGGTAGCGGTCCTCTCAGGCTCTCAGCAGCTTGCTGAGACTGGCATCAGTCCAGGCACCTGGCGGATCAAGACTTTGTCGTGATGACGCGGTGCCTGGACTGATTCCAGTGACATCAGCAGAGAGCGGAATTCAGGCTGCTCTCTGCTAAAAATGGGTCACAGGAGTGCAAAACTGATTGCACTCCTGTGACCCATAGGAGAAGCCCAGCCAAACAAGTTCAGGCTGGACTTCTCCTTTAAGCCTAAAGTGTTTGTTAAGCCTATTTATTAAAAACTCGCAGCCGCTCTATTAGAGGCTGGCATACCACACTATGTAAATCCTTTATAAAAATGAGCGTTGTAAATAGCCATTTAGAGCTGTCTTCAGGCCAGTCACGTGAATTGCGGATGCTTTTCAGCTCCAATACATGGCTACTGCAGGAGAGACTGTGATCTCCCTCTGATGTCAGCTAGGGAGATCACATGGCCGCTTGGCTTCTCCCACAGAAGCCCTGTCTCAGAACTGTAAAGTGTCCGCGAGTCTCGTGACCAGCCTGAAGACAGCTCCAAATAGCTTTTTACAATGCTCGTTTTTAGAAAAGATTTACATAGTGTGGTATGCCAGCCTCTAACAGAGAGGCTGGCAGTGGCCATTGTAGGTTTTTCAGAAACAGAGAGGGAGCTGACAGGCAGAAAGGAGGGGGTGAGGGGGAAGAGAGGAGAGCAGAGAGCAGGGCAGCGTATGATGAAGGGACGCACTCTCACCACGGTGGTCAGGGCTGAGTAGCCCTGGTTTTCGTGGTCAGCATAGAGAGGGCATACAGGAAGTGGCAGGATCGGACACTTTAAGCTTCCTGTGCTGTCAGGAGCAGCAACAGTCTGCAGTGCCCTGTTAAATCTATTATTATGGCACCACCATGACTAAAACAAGGCATTGCATCAAAGCTCAGTAATTGGGTAAGGAGGACATTAAGATTTGCAAACACACAATAGAGGCTAATAGCACCCCTGTAGGAAGAGAAGAAATCCACAGCTAAGATAGGCGAAACCATCTATGGGGCAAATATAACCATGGAGGCGCCACAAAGCTAGACTTAATGGATAAGTGATGAGATAAACCACTGCCAAACAAAAACGATATCAAATCCTGTTAAGAGTTTGCCAAAAGGCATGTGAAAAAGCTATTGCAAGGCAAAAATCCAACGCTGCTCACCACCATAAAAACCCCATCTAATTAGCTCCTATTAGGAGCAAATCAATTTCTGTGTTCATTTTCTTTACTCCAGTTGTAATAAATCTTGTAATGAACCTCCACTGTGTGTTCCTACCTGATGGTTTTGGAGTAGTAGCAAGAGAGATTCCTCCATTATGTTGAGTGTTGTCAATGGGCAAAGCAAGTTCCAAACTCATTCGAGGCTTAGGCTGATATTCTCTCCTTGGTTGGTTTGAAGCATCTCTGATTCTGCAAAATTTTCAATTTGTGGGAAATTAAGGCATTTTAATTACTAATTTTTGTAGAATGAAAAGCAATAGTTATTGTGCATGTTTTTATTTTGCCAGGGAAGACGCTGAATCTAATAGCCATTTATAATAAAGGTACAGTAACAATAGAAATTCATTATAAATAAAAAAATATATTAGAAAATAAAGGCAACACTGTTTTTTAGTTCAAGGGTCCTTTTGCGCTGGCTTGTCCATATGACGGATTCCACTTGCTTAGTGGGGGATAAATCTGCTGATGCCTGATGAGCAGGCGGATGACAGGTCCGTCTCCGCTCACTGTGCTGGGACGGACCTGTCCCGCTCTCCTCTATGGAGAGATCGGATGAAAACGGACCGCCTATCTGTTTTCATCCAATCCGATCCTCCAGACAGATGGAAAACAGGGTCACCATCTGTCTGGATTTGGTGGATAGGATCGGATAGCTGCGGGTGTCAGGGGACATGTCACCGCTGACATCTGCTGCTCCATAGGGCTGGATGAAAAAGAGTAGAAGAGAAATCATCCAATGAGGCCACAAGCTCTAATGCCCCTGGTGACTCATCTTAGAGGGATTTCCTCTCACTTCCTGTTTTGGCAATAAAACAGGAAGTGAAAAGAAATTTCCCCACTGGGACACAGATAACAAAAAAAAAAAGACAAAGAACTGTCAGGGTCTATAACCCTACCTTACTTTTTTTTCTCACTGTATACAGTATATACAATACGCTGACGTCTCGCCACCATGTTTGGAACCAGTGCCCCCCTTTGTAAGCACAAAGTTTTATTTATCATGACAATTGTTTTACAGGCATTTGGATGATGCCTTTTACTTTTTAATGTGTGATCTATATTTTTTTAATAAATATACTACACTATATGTGGTCTCCTGCTTGTGGCTCCGTGTGGTGAGTGTTTTTTCACAAGACATTAATAAGCAAACCATCTTACTGTCCCCAGTGGTGAGAAGCAGTACTGCGGGGTATCCCCATTGTGAGACTAGAGCTGGTTGACCACATGTGAAGGATCCTGTTGACACAAACGCGCATGTTGCTTGTTTCCTCTGACAGTTTTAATGTTGGCGATTGCATTTTAGTTCTGTTGCTCACACGTGGTGGAGAGGATTTTCATTAGCTGATGGAAGACACTTTCTTTGTGGTCATATATATCACACATTTTGGACTCTTTTGCATTGGACTTTATTTACACTGATTTATTTTCCTTATTTGTAAATATTGTGGATGCTTTTTGCACATTATGAATGCTGTGTTCATTGCACATGCTTGAAGTTTGTAATATTCAATATTTGGAGGCGCTGCATTATGTTTTTTTGTTTGAGTACTGTATTTTTACCTATTGCAAGCTGCCCATTTTTTTTTTCTTTAGCACTGACCCCCTTTTGTGTTTACAATATAAAAACAAATTTTTTTTATGATCCCAAACCATTATAGCTTATCTTTACATCTTCTTATTACATTTTGCACAAAATAGAAACACAACTTTGCATTAAAATTAAATATTTCATGCAATACTTGCGTGTATGCCCATCGGGCACTTAAAGTTTTCCTTAGTCCTCCTGCAAAGTTTCCCAAATACCTGTTGATCCTGTGAAGGGGTGGCAATGTTGCTGCCCTGCTCCTGAATTCAGAGCAAAGTTGCCACTCTCATGCAGGCTCCTCCTGCTTCCACTACAGTGGAAAGAGAAAATGTTGCATGGGGTGTGTCCATCAGCATTGTCTTTGCTGATTCTCAAGCCTGTGGCTTGTGAATCAGCAGCGGGACGCACTTAACATTGCCACTGTTGAAACTCTCCCACTTTGAGCTGCAGTGTCTGGGAGGTGGAGTGTGTGAAACACAAATGGGGTTTATCCATCACATAACTGGATTTGTGACTGGGTTAGACTGCCACACAGGAACCCTGAAATGTACTTTAAAACACAAACACATTTGTAAAGTGTACAGATGGTACACACAATTTTAAAGTTTTAATTCTGCCTTCATCTCACACTGTATAGGATCATTCAACAACCTTTAAAACACATTTTGAATACTTAACAGACACAACATAAGTGTTTTACTATATTCCATTACTGAAATTTTACATCTCCATTTTCATACACTATATTACCAAAAGTAGTGGGACGGTTGCCTTTACACGCACATAAACTGTAATGGCATCCCAGTCTTAGTCCATAGAGCTCAACAACACATTGGCCCACCCTTTGCAGCTATAACAGCTTCAACTTTTCTGGGAAGGCTGTCAACAAGGTTTAGGAGTGTGTCTATGGGAATGTTTGACCATTCTTTCAGAAGCACATTAGTGAGGCCAGGCACGGATATTAGACGAGAAGGACTGGCTCGCAGTCTCTGCTCAAATTCACACCAAAGTTGTTGTATCGGGTTGAGGTCAGGACTTTGTGCAGGCTAGTCAAGTTCCTCCACCCCAAACTCGCTCTTCCATGTCTTTATAGACCTAGCTTTGTGCACTGGTTGAAATCATTTGGAGTGGGGTCGTTTATCAGGGGTTGGGCATGGCCCTTTAGTTCCAATGAAGGGAAGTCTTAAGCCGTCAGCATACGAAGACATTTTGGACAATTTTATGCTCCCAACTTTGTGGGAACAGTTTGGGGATGGATCTTTCCTGTTTCAAAATGAAACTTTTAGGAAAATTCCAAAGGATTCCCTAAGATACATTGCATTGCTAACAATCTACTGAACTATAATTAACACTATTTAGTCTGAGCTTCTGTACCTCTTTATTATTATTATTCTATTTGAATAGGAATATCTCTTTTGAAAAGGAATATCGTTTTTATGGCAGAAGCTAGCTGCCATAACTTTGGTATCCTTTTCTTCAGCGGACAGTCCGGTTTCCGATAATAGTGGTCTCTGTGGCGGATTCGCCACAAGGTCACTTCTATTGGCGCTCCCTCCCGCTGCTCTCCGGTGCCCTCCGCCTCTTACTGGAACTGTCTCCATACCATTGCAGAGTGGAAGCGATGTCAAAACGTAGATCTTAAAAGGGCCATTTTTTTAGGGCTGTGGAAATTAAAGATGATTTTTTGATAGATCAAAATTCTTTTGATTGGTACTCACCTCTCCGCCGTCTTCAGGGAGTTTCGGCAGAGATCCGGTGACGTCACGGAAATCAATGTCACTGGACTCCTCCCCCCTTCCCCAAGTCCCTCCGTCTGCTAACGAAGGGAAGGGGGAGGAGTCCAGTGATGTTGGAGTTCTGATTGAACGTAACGCATTCAGGGGCGGAGCTACGCACGACGTCACCCACTGCTGCCCAATGGAACTAACTCGATTGTTGGCTTTACATGCTGTGTTTTTATCATCTTTATGTGAGTAGTTTGTGTTTGAACACAAAAATTTAATCTTATACTTAAGCAGTGAGCACTTAGATCTTTTATTTCTACCCATGACCTGGCGTCCTTGCTGAGATCTAAGGAGACATGAGAGAAGTTTATGGTCAGTGTTAACCCTTTTGATACCCGCTTGCATGACCACCTGTTTTTACAGGGGTCCATGCCATAAGATGAGAGCGATTAGTTAGACCGGAGGTGGAGGGATTGTCACGCTACTGTCGAAAAAAATTACTTACGTCAGTGCTACAGTTTGAATTTAAAACGTATTTGTGTGAACTGTGAAGTTAAGTCATGGATTGTGGAAACTAACTAGTGTCGGGTGACTAATGCAGAGTTACAATGCAAGGAGTTCAGATAAAAGTAGTTGGATCTGTATGTGCGTTATAATTAATCAAAATGAGTGGATTAATCGATTAAAAAAATTTATTAAAATCGAACACGAAAATTTTAATCAGTAACAGCCGTCATTTTTCTATTTTTTTTTTATTGCATTTTAGTGTAAATATGAGATCTGAGGTCTTTTTGACCCCAGATCTCATATTTAAGAGGTCATGTCATGCTTTTTTTTATATTACAAGGGATGTTTACATTCCTTGTAATAGGAAAAAAAATAAAAAATGTAAACGTGCCCGTGTTGCCGAGCCTGCAAGCAGAAGCGAATGCATACGGGAGTAGCGCCCGCATATGAAAACGATGTTCAAACCACACATGTGAGGTATCGCTGCAATTGGTAGAGCAAGAGCAATAATTCTAGCCCTAGACCTCCTAACTCATTATCTTTCACAATATTAAAAAAAATATAAGACAACTTTACTGTTGTCTTATATTTTCATTCAAAAAAGTCTCGGTCCTTAATTGGTTAAGCTGTTTTTTAGAAGACTAAAATATGAGCTAAGCTACAAAGAAAACATTACATTTTAGGATTACCAGAGATGTTTAAAAAAAATAATTATATTATATATATATATATATATATATATATATATAGATATATAGATAGATAGCTTAAAATGGACTTATGTTCTATTAAGCACAAGTAGATAGAAAAAAAATGATATGTATAGGAAAGTGATTATCAGAATGCTATTGTACTTCTTATTTTTTGAAACACAAACTGAGTATCTTTGCTACTAATGCAGTTATAGCAGAACAGCTGTCTTCTACCCCTACGCACACACTCCCACACACATATGCACTGTAGACTCTCGGAGAAAGATGGCCCAAAGTCAAAATAGTATGATGATGCTAAAATGAGGAATAAATGAACAGCAGGACACAGAAGACATACTAATCAAAAAAGAGAGATTATAGGTGTTGTATACTTCAGTCATTATTAAAAACTTGCTGAGTTAGACTGTGCCTTACAATTCAAACACATCCTAGGAGTAAAGGCTGCATGAAGCCAATTAGCTGGATTAAAATCAGTGTTTCACAGGGATCACTAAACATTATCTTGGGACCTGCCTTGCCTTCTGAGCCTTTAACTGACAATCAGAGCAGTGAAGAAAAATAAAGAATGGTTTGGAAACTTCTTCATGAAAGAAGAGGTCCATTACCTAAGGAAACTAGCAAAAAACGGAGTGGGTAGGGTTACATTGGGCACATTTCCAGCACAACATTTGCAGGTGTCCAATCACCCAAAAGTAGCAGTATATAACCTATGGTCTGCGAATAGATGTCCTATGTCCTGTACTGTACAATTAAGATATGTAATATATTGCAGTTTGCCATTCCTTATATGTGTTGGTTGCATTTGTTTCCTTTTTCAAGCTTTGTTTCCTTTATTACTTGTTGGTCCTACCAGTGACATATTTCCTGCCCTAAAGTTCACAATGCTTATGCATCCTATTGCATTCATGGAGTAGGGCCGCGTACACACGCGGGGACTGTTCGCACAACTTTGTCCGTCAAACAGTTTCGGCAAACAGTCCGCTCAAAATTAGCATGGACGGACATGGCCACACACGACGGACGAACAGTTTGCTGAAACCGTGCGCGATGACGTGAACGGCACGTACGACGGGACGAAAAATACGACGTCCTATACACTGCATTATAACTTTCGGCGTGTAAATCCTTTCTGAGCATGCGCGGAACTTAGTTTGACGAACAAGCCTACACACGAGGGGACTGTTCGCTGAAACAAGGTTTCAGCGGACAGTTTTTCGGAATTTCCGAAAAACCTTGTTCAGCGGACTGTTTGCTGAAACTGTCCGCTGAAAGCCCACACACGAGCGGACTGTTTGCCGAAACACTGTTCAGCGGACAAAGTTGGGCGAACAGTCCCCGCGTGTGTACGCGGCCTAGCAGTGTTGTCACCCTAGGAGAGGAAGTGTGTTAGGATTACAGAAAACCTTCTCCTTTACTAGACTCCTTAACATGAGAGTATCCTTTGCTCGTAAAAAAAAACTAGTAAAAAAAAAATAAGAAGAAAAATGCTATAAATCTATCCCCTATTTTGTAGATGCTATAACTTTTGCGCAAACCAATCAATATACGCTTATTGCAATTTGTTTTTACCAAAAATATGTAGAAGAATACATATCGGCTTAAATTGAGAAAAAAATTGCTTTTTTTTAAAAAAATTGGGATATATATTACAGCAAAAAGTACAAAATATAGTTTTTTTTTTCCAAAATTGTTGCTCTTTTTTTGTTTATATACGCAAAAAATAAGAACTGCAGAGGCAATCAAATACCACCAAAAGAAAGCTCTATTTGTGGGAAAAAAGGACATCAATTTTGTTTGGGTGCAACGTCACACGACAGCGCTACTGCCAGTTAAAGCGACGCAGCGCAGAATTGCAAAAAACGGCCTTTGTGGTTAATGTGCATCTATAGCTAAAAAAAACCTTACCTTGTTCTAGACAGCATGTGGAATGGATAAATCTTCTGTTAGGTTTTTATTTCTATCAGTGTCCCATTGGGTTTAATCTGCTATCACATAGTCATTTACTTCTTGCCCCAAGGACACTAGAAGTGAGAGGAAATCCCCTCTTAGCCCTTGTACACACGGTCGGAGATTCCGACAACCAAACCCGTCGGATTTTGTCCGAAACTGTTGCATACACTCGATCGGACAAAGTTGTCGGAAAATCCGACGTAATTACGTTACGACGGGACTACGTTCACGCTAGTAGCCAATAGCTTTGGTGTAGGAATTTGATCTGAGCATGCGTGGCACTTTGTCCGATCGAAATTCTCTACACATGATCGGAGTATGTCCGATCGGAGCATTTTGTCGGAAAATTTTACAAACAAGTTGGAAAACTTGGTCCGTCGTATCCAACGGAAACAGTCCGATGTAGACCACACACAGTTGGAATATCCGACAAAACGGTCCGATCGGACACATTCCGTCAGAATCTCCGACCGTGTGCACAAGGGCTTAGGGATCTTTCACACCAGAACTCAAAACCCAATGGGTTGTGATCTACAGTGGGTGCCCATATTAAAAACTTGCCTACTGGCCACTTTTACCCCCTTCCTGAACAGGCCAATTGTCAGCTTTTAACGCTGTCGCGCTTTGAATGACAATTGCGCAGTCATGCAACACTGTACCCAAATAACATTTTTATTATGTTGTTCACACAAATAGAGCTTTCTTTTGGAGGTATTTAATCACCATTTTCTTTTTTTTTTTGCTAAATAGAAGAAAAAAAGACTGAAAATTTTGAAAAAAATAAAAACAAAAACAAAAAAAAACACTTTCATAGTTTGTTATATCATTTTGGAAACCAGATATTTTTCTCCATTAACCAGCTTCTGTTGACATCCATGATCAGCTGTGACTGTATACAGCTTATCACATGGTAAAGAGCCGCTGATTTGCTGTTTACCCTGGTCTGTGATCAGCAGTGTCTTCTGGACACTGTGATCACAGAGCGTGCCGCCCATGCCCAGCAGCGGGAGCGCAATGGGTGCGATCGCGGGAGGCCGTCATATGACTCCCAGAACTAGCCATCAGCGCTGTAGCCGTCATTTGTCTATAGTGCAGTCGGCAAATGGTTAAGTTATTAACACCACCCCACACGCACCGAAGACCAGGAACTGAGTTATCAAAGGTCTTTAATCATTTTGTTCTCAGTGTAGAGGAGTTAAGTTATTGGCACCCCAAACACAGCTCATAAATTCAGTGCGTTTGCCCACACTGGATCGCATGGTACAGAAGTACCATGCCATCTGGTTGCAGTGAGTTTTCAAAAGTAGTGCATGCTCTACTTTTGGTTCAATTTCAGCCCATTCAAATTGAATGGGCTGAAATTGAACAACCCATAACTACATGTAAATCACACAGGAATGCCCAGTGCATTCCTGTGCAAATCCGAGTGTGAAACAGCCCTTAGACAGCCGTTTCCCAACAGTATTTCCCCACTGGAAAATGTCCACTCTATTGTTGTTATAGTGGCAACTGTGAAAAGTTGGCTTTCCCAAAACGTTCTGTACCAGGAACAGAGAATGAATCTTCAACAGCATTCATTTACCCTTTTTATCTTCTGAACATTCCAGGTGTCCTCACTGTGCTTAGTATGCAATTACCAGCTACAGTCAGGGCAGTAATGAGACCCCTTCACAGCGCACTTCACCCAGCTATCTACAGTTAAAGATATTGCGTTGTGAGATACAAGACATATGTCAGAGCTTCAACAAAAAGCCATGGTCACTACTTGTATATGGAGTACATTGGGATTAGTACCATTTTATTCAGACAAGGTTACCAATTTAGCTCTTCTGTTGCCATATTTACCTCTGTTCCAGTTTTGAAGTGACTTGTTGTAAAATCTGTACTGCTTGCTTATGATATTCCAGTTGTGATTGTACAAGAGCAGAAAGCTGGCTCACTTGTTCAATCTGAAAAAATAAAAGTAAAAAAAAAATTTTATTGATTTATTCAGCTAAAAAAGTTTTTTTAAAGGGTTTTATATTATGAAAAATTTATATAATTTAGCTATTATTGGAATGTCCTTTTTAAAAATAAATGTTTTACACAGTATAGGGGCTTATTCATACCATCATCTTTTATGTGCGCTACACCGCATGAGATACCACAGTGCCCTAAAAGTGCATGAAAAATATTTACCATTTATAATTTATGAAGTTTTTCACTTAAGTGTGTTGTGTTAGAGAAAAGTGTGTTGCGTTTTTCTGATTGCTGCATCCTTTGTATGATTTTGCAAAAACACGAGTGACAATATAGTCAATGATAATACATAGGAAATGCGCTGAAAATACATTAAAATGTAAATTTCATTTTATATAGTGCGATTTTCAGTTAACATGTTCATATTTTCCATATGCCTACAAAAGGGAAATCGTTTACCCTAATCTGGTATGCAGAGAGGAGATGAGCCCAGCAAAGAGGAGCAAGGATAAAGATAGTTTAGGAGAGGGGCAGTGAGCAGCCAACCAGTGGGAGGACAATCCATGGTGGAGAAGGAATTATTTCTAATTAATATATTTCTAATTTCTAACTAAGCTTTGTGAAGAAACATCCAGAGGTCTATGACTCTTCTAAAGACACTTATAAAGGGCTGGATGATAACATTTTACTCAAAAGCAACCTCACCTGAATTCTAACATATATACACTACTAAGAAAAACATGCACAGGTACAAAAATGTATCATAATGGATTCAATATAGTTAAGCATGGGGCAGCTCACTAATGCTAGGTTCTGCTGGAATACAAACTTTTATCTTGCATTTCATCCATTTTTCTAGCAACAGATTTATGAGTCATTTGATTCTCCTGTAAAAATTTTATCTACAATCAATCACAACCTCAACACAGTGAGATGTACTGAACTACAGAAAATGGCTTTGGTTTTATAGACAATAGAACAGTATTGCATTAGTAAAAGGTCTGCGTTCCTTATAGACGCAATCTCAAACATTTAGTAGATTCATTATTATGAACAAGTCAAGGAAACAGGCAGACCAGTGAATGATTGGGGGTTATTTACGAAAGGCAAATCCACTTTGCACTACAAGTGCAAAGTGCACTTGAGATTGCAGTCGCTGTAAATCAGAGGGGTGGATCTGAAATGAGTGGAAGCTCTGCTGATTTTATTATCCAATCATTTGCATGTTCCCCTTGGATCTACAGCGACTGCACTTCCAAGTGCAATTTCAAGTACACTTGTAGTGCAAAGTGGATTTGCCTTTGGGAAATAATCGCCACTGTGTGCTTCAAGTGCTTGTTCTGTTATTAAAATGTCCATTACATGCATTACAAGCAAAAAAAAAAAAGTCCAAAAGTTACTACAAAAAGGAGTGTAGTTTTTTTCTTTATGTGACACTAGAGTCTGAAGAAGACTTTCAGTCCAGCATCTTATGGTTAGCACGTAATTTAGCTGGGTCTTAAAGGATAAGGTCACTTTTTGAAAAAATAATAAAATGGAAAATTTTTTGCAGGTAATTTTTGTATTTTTTTGGAGCCTGTAAAGCAGTGGTCATCAACCCTGTCCTCAGGGCCCACTAACAGGCCAGGTTTACAAGATAACTGAAATACATGACAGGTGATATAATTTTCTGCTCAGTGATTGCAGTATTCTAGTCTGCATCTCCCCAAAGGTAATACAAAAAACCTGGCCTGTTAGTGGGCCCTGAGGACAGGGTTGATGACCACTGCTGTAAAGCATTGCACCAGCGATCAGCAGATTGCTGGTGCCATGCAGGTCTCCAGCAGATCTGCGAGTGTATCTGCTTGCCCGTATATCCCGTACGGGTAAGCAGATACAATCTGACAGGGAGCATGAATGAACTACCATGATGCTCCACAGCACCGTGGTAGTTCAATGTAAACAAGCCGATGTGCCGAACCTTGTAGTTTTCCATGCACAGAGCCCTGTCAATGAGTGAAGCGGCTGGGCGGGTGGATCCCTACTCGGCCACATTTTCTTTTAAACTGTGACAGCTAGTGGGGAGGAGAATATGAGTGTAACATGTTACGAAAGGTGAATTATCCTTTAAGGAACTCAAAGCAGTGCTTTTTGCATATACAATTGGAGTGAATTTAGCCCCCCCCCCCCCCCCGCCAAGTTGTGATCTACAAGCATTTTCAACATAAGCGACTAAAAAATTACTGAAGCCACTCGATCAGCATGAAAACCAAGCAACCAGAAGTTTTAGATAGAGAGGACATTTTTAGCACTCTAGAGTTTAGGAGCTGCTGCGGTTAGGTGTGGTTCAACCTCCCTCAACCTCCCTCTCCTGAACGCGGAAAAGTCGCGTTCAGGATAGAAACATTTTAACTGGGGGCCACAGGAAAGCGTAGAATAATAATGGCATGATTTTGCTGCATTTTGCATTTCCACACAGCCACGGTAACTGACAGCCAAGTGTACATGACGTATAAGAGTATAGATAGTTCAGTTTTTTAGTGCTCCTGCTGCCAAACACTAAGGAATAGTCCACCGCAAAATCTACACTTTCAGGAGTGTTGATATCTTCGGCTCCTCACTGACCTTCACATCACTGCAGAATACAGTAGTGATGTGAGGTTAGCAGGAGAAATAAGTAGAGTGCTGACAGGGACCCAGGAAATTGACATTCCCAGAAGGATGAATATCCTGGGGAACTTTGGGGGACCATGCCTTTAGAACAGAGTGGCAGAAGGAATGGTAAGGTTTACAGTGTATGAGTTTTGGTAAATGTAAAAACAAATGACAGGGTTGCTTTAAATGGACTCTGGTCAATTTTGGGCAACATTACAGAGCCCCCAATTGCTTAAACCCCCCTCCCCCCCCCAAGCAAGCAAGTCCTAACCGCTGATTCGTGTTACCACCTCCCCACTGCAAGAATCCACACTGAATAAGCTCCATTGTCAGTTGGCATTGGAGCTAAACTGGGTTGATGTTACTAACCCATTCCCTCCCATGCAACAGGTGTGGGGGTCTGTTGGTCACTCATCTCTGAACACTGTCACATAGGGGAGACCACATGCTCATATCCAAAGCAACAGATCAAGGAAATCAAAAGATGGGTCTCTGATGGAGTAGGGAGGTGGCAAAGAGCACAAATAAGATACCAGGGCAGGGAAGTGGGCTATCAGAAGAGATGGGCATCACTGCATACGGTATACTGTACATTATACGGGCTGATTGACACATATACTATAAATGCTCTAAGATATACCATATATAGCAATTTACTGTTTTTTATGTCCTCTGATCCATGCAAAGGTTTGCACTCTTGTTTACTGCAAACAAATAAACAAATAAAAATGATTGAAAAAGAAAAAGTAAACTTCAATGCATTTTCAGCGGGTACATATTTAAAGTGAATACTAAAATTTTTACAGAAAGTCATTTTTAATCCTTTTTTGTGCTTGTTCATTATATATATATATATATATATATATATATATATATATATATATATATATATATATATATATATATATATATATATATATATATATATATATATATATATATATAATTGTGAATGATAAAATAATAGGATAATTCGTCTAGTTTTCAATTAGTATGAAAACACTAAAAAGGCTTGGATAGAGAGAGAGAATATGTAAAACATGAGCACTACCAATCAGGGCCAAATGTGTTCTATCTTTGCTTTCTACTCAGTTGTGTTTCTTTTGCAACTCACCAGCTGATCATGCATTGTGCCAGTACTAAATGAATTCAACTGCCCCATAAAGCTTATAAGAGGGAAATTCTAGTTAATACAAATGGTATAGAATTCCTTACATCCATCTCCAAAAGGTTAAACATGCTGGATTCTGCAATTTCTTTGGACTCATCAAATTTCTCTAAAGCCTGACGAATCTCATCATCTGTGATCTTGCCTTGTCGTTTCTTCTTGTAATCAAAGTCCAGACGCCTCCCCTCCAGCTTCTTTAAGTGGTGCTGAAAAAAAGACAATACTATAACGAAGTTTTTTTTTTAAACGCACAGTATACATGTAAGAATTCACAGCACACATTTAGCCCCAGAGTTCATTATGCAAATTAATTGCATACAGCAGTGCATGATAACATCTAAGAAGGCAATGCAATAAAATGGAAATAAACCTCTCCCTAAAGAGTCATTTAGCTATATTATGTAGAAAGACTGATTCCAAAGCAATCTGGAGGTCCTTATTCTACAGTTTATCACCATATTATTTATTATCTGGTACGTGTAACAGCGAGTGGGGCATGTGTATTATCTTCAAGCATTTGTAATTTACAGTGTTGCTCCTGGGCTTAGCAATAGCCATCTTAGTTTGACTAGCAGTTGCAATATGCTTGGTAAATTCTCTTCTGTGCTTTTATAGAAGTTCAAACCAGTTAGTAGGGTCTGAGCAAAGGGGATGTATTATTACCTGGCTATTTACCTACTTGGGATACAGTTATGTTAGTTTGTGTAGGTTGTCTATGTCAGTAGAGTATTGTTGCTATTAAAATAACGGTTTTATTACCCCTGATGTATATCAATCATGAGAGATTTCAGTATCTGTTCCATGCCATGCTTGACAGAACAGAGTATTGAAAGGCTGTCATTTGAATCTATCCAGCTGATAGCTATCATTTAACTATACATTTTCTTACTAAAATTAAACTAAGTGTTATATAAAAAATCTGACATAACTACACAGCTCTGCTGTCTTTAGAACAATGTTTTAGTGGCTAAGTGACAGTTGTAATTTTCTTTTAGTTATCGCTGACCAGTGTGGAGAAATCCATTACATTTGTCACTTTTTTACTTGTTGCCATGGGTTAAATTACATGCAAACAGCACAAAAATGGATACCAGATGCAAAAATAGAATGAATCTGAGATTGCTTGTTACATATTACTGAACATCAAGGTTGTGACAACCTTTAGTTTATAAAAAAAAAAAGCAGCTGGGGCATTCAACCTCCTACATTCCACCTGGTTTTTAAAAAGGTTTTTTTTTTTTCCTTTTACCTGTATTTCCTTTAAATCTTTATCATGCAGATTTTGCAGTGGATCTATGAAATTCTGCTTAACATCAATGTCTAATGAGTCTTTGATATCAGAAAGCTCCCTCATAGCTTCTCCTACGTCAACAAGAGCTGGACCTGCAAGTTAATAAATAAAAAAATAAAAATAAATCAGCATATATTCCATCTAGCCTAAACTTTGTTTTAAACATTCAATCGTAAAAGAACACTTCTTTTCACCATGAAACGGGATTAAAGGGTACGTCTGGGAATAAGTAAAAATCCACAAGTCAGCACCCTACCATTCAGTCAGCCTCTGCAGCTCTGTGCTTACCTCCTCCAATGGTTGCGGCCCCCCACAAGGTCTACAGCCCAGCTAGCAACAATTTAGTACAACTGCCCTCTCTGGAATCTAATGTCCCTTGGACTTGATTAGATGTGCCTATACCACAAGAGCAATAGGTTGGACTTGGAAGGCCACAGCAATTGTAAATGTTAAGTGGGGATTTGCCACATTGGGGGGGGGGGGGGTACGGTTAATGAGGCTGAGAAGATTTTTATATACTCCTGAACTTCTTTTAAATTAACATATTTGGTTTATATCTAAAAATGAATCCTGGAATAAATCAAACTGTTAGCATCATTATCCCACTGCCTAGCCTCAGAGTACCTCTATGAAGCCATTGTGTGACAAGGCCGTTGAAATCATTTCTATTCATTTTTCTTACTGAAGTGTTTTTAAGAGCTACAAACTGGTTGAGATTATTCCACTGCTTTGACTTACAAGCAAATGTTGAATAAATAAAGTGACACTAAAATAATTATATTAGATTGTGCTTGAAGCCTCTACTCCTGCCATTCAGGGCATCCTAGAAACTGTTTGAATCTACTTACAGGGTTATTAGCATTCTCATTTACATATATTGTATTGCATTTCTGGAAGCCTTTTACGGTTTATTAAAAAGGAGAATAAAGTACTACAGAGAGGTTATGAAAAAGAAAAGAAAGTCCATTGACCTTATGCATCAAAGTGGCAATACTAGAAAGTTGGTTTCCCACCACCAGTCAAGGTCAGGCAGTTTTTTTCTTTATACAGGGAAGATCTGAAATTAATTGGTGCCTGTGGGGTAATAAAAGTATATTGTCCTGGCACATTGATACATGAGGCTTAAGAGAAAAAACTGTCTCTAACACTGCTCATCTGGGGCTTTACTGCATCTGTGTGTTTAACCACTTAATAACCGCCCTATAGCCGAATGACGGCTTTAGGGCGGTTTCTTAACTGTGGGAGGCCGTCATATGACGTCCTCCCAGAATTCCGCTCTCGCGCGCCCCCTGGGGCGCGCACTCAAGAGCATCCGTGACCGCCGGGTCCACAGGACCCGGCGCATCACGGATCACGGTAAACGGCCGCTCGTCGCGGCCGTTTACCACGTGATCGCTCCTCAATTCCCTGCAAATACTCTGCAATACCCTGCCACTACTCTGCATTACTCTGCAATACCCTGCAATACCCTGCATTACTCTGCAATACCCTGCATTACTCTGCATTACCCTGCATTACCCTGCATTACCCTGCAATACCCTGCAATACTCTGCAATAGTCTGCATTACACTGCAATACTCTGCAATACCCTGCCATTACTCTGCATTACTCTGCATTACCCTGCATTACTCTGCATTACCCTGCAATACCCTGCAATACCCTGCAATACCCTGCAATACCCTGCAACACTCTGCAATACTCTGCAACACTCTGCAATACTCTGCAACACTCTGCAATACTCTGCAACACTCTGCAACGCTCTGCAATGCTCTGCAACACCCGCCAATACCGTACAACACTCTGCAATGCTCTGCAACACCCGCCAATACCGTGCAACACTCTGCAATGCTCTGCAACACCCTCCAATATCCTGCAACGCTCTGCAACGCTCTGCAACACCCGCCAATACCCTGCAACACTCTGCAATGCTCTGCAACACTCTGCAATGCTCTGCAACTCCCACCAATACCGTGCAACACTCTGCAATGCTCTGCAACACCCGCCAATACCGTGCAACACTCTGCAATGCTCTGCAACACCCTCCAATATCCTGCAATGCTCTGCAACGCAATACTCTGCAACGCCATACTCTGAGATACCCAGCCATACTCTGATATACCCAGCCATACCCAGCCATAGTCGGTGATACTCTGCAATACCCAGCCATAGACACACCCCGCCGCCCTCCGGTGCTTCTACCGACTCGCCTATACTATCAAATCCAGAATATTTTTTTTTTTTTTTTTTTTCAGGCTTCCCAGCTTAGAGGTGAGATGTGGGGTCTTATTGACCCCACATCTCACTGTAAAGAGGACCTGTCATGCCATATTCCTATTACAAGGGATGTTTACATTCCTTGTAATAGGAATAAAAGTGATCAAAAAATTTATTTTTGGGGAAAAAAATGTCAAACTAAAATAAATAAAGTAAAATGAACAATAAAATTTTTTATTTTTTTTTAAAGCGCCCCTGTCCCCATGTGCTCGCATGCAGAAGCGAACGCATACGTAAGTCCCGCCCACATATGAAAACGGTGTTCAAACCACACATGTGAGGTATCGCTGCGTACGTTGGAGCGAGAGCAATAATTCTAGCCCTAGACCTCCTCTGTAACTCAAAACATATAACCAGTAAAAAAAAATTAAATCGTCGCCTATGGGGATTTTTAAGTAGCGACGTTTGGCGCCATTCCACGAGCCTGTGCAATTTTGAAGAGTGACATGTTAGGTATCGATTTACTCGGTGTAACTTCATCTTTCACATTATGCAAAAATTGGGCTAACTTTACTGTGTTTTTTTTTTTTTAAGCACAAAACATTTTTTTTTCCAAAAAAAAGCATTCGAAAAATTGCTGCGCAAATACCGTGCGAGATAAAAAGTTGCAACGACCACCATTGTATTCTCCAGGGTGTTTGCTAAAAAAACATATATAATGTTTTGGGATTCGATGTAATTTTCTAGCAAATAAATGATGATTTTTACATGTAGGAGAGAAATGTCAGAATTGTCCTGGGTGCTCCAGAACGCCTGATGGCGCTCCCTGCATGTTGGGCCTCTGTATGTGGCCGCACTGTGTAAAAGTCTCACACATGTGGTATCGCTGTACACGGGAGTAATAGCAGAATGTGTTTTGGGGTGTAATTTGTGGTATGCATATGCTGTGTGAGAAATAAACTGATAATATGACAATTTTGTAAAAAAAAAAAGTAAAAAAAATCTTGATTTTGCAAAGAATTGTGGGAAAAAATGACAACTTCAAAAAACTCATCATGCCTCTTACTAAATACCTTGGAATGTCTTCTTTCCAAAAAGGGGTCATTTGGGGGGCATTTGTACTTTTCTGGCATGTTAGGGTCTCAAGAATTGAAATAGGCCGTCAGTACTTCAGGTGTGATCAATTTTCAGATATTGGCACCATAGCTTGTGGACTCTATAACTTTCACAAAGACCAAATAATATCCACCAATTTGTACTTATTTTTACCAAAGATATGTAGTGGTATAAATTTTGGCCAATATTTATGAAGAAAAAATTACTAATCTGCTAAATTGTATAACAGAAATGAAGAAAAATTCATTTTTTTTACAGAATTTTCTGTATTTTTTCTTTTATAGCACAAAAAATAAAAAACCCAGCGGTGATTAAATACCACCAAAAGAAAGCTCCATTTGTGTGAAAAAAAGGACAAAAATTTCATATAGGTCCAGTGTTGCATGACTGAGTAATTATCATTCAAAATGTGAGAGCACCGAAAGCTGAAAATTGGTCTGGTTATTAAGGGTGTTTAAGTGCCCAGTGGTCAAGTGGTTAAAGAGGATTGCAATCCATTTTTGTAACAGGTTAAATGTTTGAAAAGCTAAATGAAGCAATGTCATCTCAGTACAGTAAATAGTATTGTTTTATATGCAGGACTCATGTAATAACACAAAACCTGAACAACAGTGCTGACAAGGTATCATAGTTATTGGTCACGTTCCTAACCGCCAATGATAATAAAGTTTGCACTATGTTCCAAATACAAAAATACAACATTCAGCATCCCAAATATTCAATCGCATTGGAAGGGACACAAGAAGCATACTTGGTTATAATAAGAGACAAAAACAAATTACCAAAGTTTGATTCATCACCAATTTCTCTGCCATACTTGAACATGGCTTCTGCTAACAAGGCTTCAGCTTGAGGATATCCTGGCCCTTTTTCTTGTCCACGGATCTTTGACATTGTATTGATCATATTGAGTTTTGCTCGAGAAGCTGAACATCAAGAAACAGACATTAAGATAGTAATCACTGTTTAAATTATAATATAAGGTAAGCTGCAATAAAATCACTTCTTTCCGCATCATTGTCCATTCACAGTTTTAGGATCAGTTTAAATGCAACTATTACTACCTGGATTAGGCTGGAGATATTCTACGGACTTTGTCATTATTTCAAGGACTGCTCTACTGGTCACGTCAACTTTCTAAGAAAAAAGAAAAAGCAAAAGATAAAAACTTGTTCATTAGTAAAAATAGATAGCACAGTTTAAAATAAAAAAAAATTGTAGCTGTTTTTTATTCAGTCAAAGTGATTGCAAGCCTTAAAAACATTCAAATGGCTGCAATGAAAAAGCTCCCAAATTAACATTTATAGAAATAAATATGTTTGTTTCGGGGGTTAACTGTATTTCTGAAATCTTTTCTACATCAGTTATTTACTATCTGTATACAACCTTACTTTACAAATAAACATTTCATCCATTTAAATGGATTCCCAGAGCACTACAAGTCATCTAAAATAGACGGCTGCCTGCCTTTTGGTTGTTATTTTACTGGTTTAACTCTATACCTGCTGACTGTATACAGAAGTAAGATGATAGCGATAACTCACTGTTCTTATTGCTTCTTTTTTCCCCAAAAAATGCAGATTTTTAGTCCTGACCATAATAAAAAATGTTTTTTTTTAATTCTGCCCAAGTAGTACCCAATATTGTGGATTACTCCTGCAGAATAGTAGTACACTTCCTAGGCCTAGGCACTACTGTGCCTTGAGCCCCATAACTGTATATTTGCAGTTTGAATTTAAAGGCACGGTTACTTCCAGTTTTATGAGATTTGGTGATGTCAACCATTGTGCTGCTCATTTGTTTTACTGGAGCGGAAGCTGCAGTGCCAGGTGTAACAATATCATGTACTGGACATGAAACACTGTAGCTAGTCGCCATGGTATTTGGAAACTCAGGGCAGCCACGACAGCTTGGCCAACCGTGTAATGTTACAGAAAAATCTGAACTCCTTCCTTCCTCCTCCCTTGTGTTAGGAATTCATAGGTTTTAAAATTTCAAAGAAAAGATTATCTCAACAGACAAAGAAGAACCAGGCTAGGTCAGTAAAAACAGCTCATGTCCGCCTGACAGGATGTTCAAGCCTGTCGTAAAACTGTCACCCTCTCCATTCAGAGAATAAAAAATACCTGAATGCATATAAATCTTAAAACAGTGGAATAAGTATGAAATTTCAGCATGTTTCATAACTTCCAAAGTAATAATAGCTCAGCCATAATGTGGACATATTTACTGTATTTTCCGCACCATAAGACGCACTTTTCCCCCCAGAAATATGGGGGAAAATGTCTCTGCGTCTTATGGAGTGAATGCATGCTTGGCACCGCCCCCCCCCACCACTGATGGCAACACCCCCCTGCTGCCACCACCAGAAGAGAGGCAGAAGAGCAGAGTACAGACATCTGAAGCCCCTGTGAGCAGGGCCGGACTGTCCTACCAGAGACTGCACCGCTCTCCTCCCTCTGTCCCCCCGGCGCTCATATGTCACAGAGCTGGGTCTGTGTGCAAGGTCCTGCCCCCCTAGACCGACTCATGTGATTGAATAGATAGAATCAGTAGATATAGATAGATTGAATCAGTGTTCCGCCTATCACAAGAGCCAGTCTAGGGGGGGGGGGGGGGGACCTTGCACACAGACCCAGCTCCGTGACATATATGAGGGAGGAGAGCGCTGTGTTATCCAACGGCTGAAATTAGTGGGCACAGAGGCTGCAATTGGTGGGCAAAGATGTTGCAGTGGTGGGCACAGAGGCTGCAATGGGCACAGAGGCTGCAATTGGTGGGCACACAGGCTGCAATTGGTGGGCAAAGATGTTTCAGTGGTGGGCACATAGAGGCTGCAATTGGTGGCCAGAGAGGCTGCATTTATGTGCAATGGTCAGGTTGGATTTATGGCAATGGTCAGGTCACATTTATGGCAATGGGCACTGGTAAATATTTTAGTACACCATTTGGTTCAGAATATTTTTTTTCTTGTTTTCCTACTCCAAAACCTAGGTGCGTCTTATGGTCAGGTGCGTCTTATGGAGCGAAAAATACGGTAGTTTCCTCAGATAATTTGAAACATTTCAAGTCCAGACACCCCTATGTCAGGTCATATGGGAAACCACTGGTACCTCTTATTCCTCTTAAGTAGACTAGACACTAGAGATATGGCATGTTTATATTTGTTTTGAAGCAAATCTCACGCTGAACAATAATATGGATATTTGGAGTCTTTAAACACTATAGATGCAGAGATATGAATATGTATCACAAAGTGTACCTGGGCCATGGTCATGAGTGTAGACATCTCCCAGCAACCAACCCCTAAACAAGATGACCAGACGATTGGTCACTGGTCGCTGTCAACACCCCCTTTGATTTGACAGAAAAGAGGAGAAGCCAAGACAATGGTCAGTTCACCTTTTACCATCCAAGTAGGAGCATCTGCCAAGTTTGAGAACCGATTACCCAGCTCATCGATCGAACTCTAATCAACCCTCAGACATTAATTATCAAGTATTCTTCCTTCCCAATTCTACCTTATTTCTTTGTGGCTGTATATTGTCATCTCTTTGAAACATCCTTTTTCTGTAAATGTTTTATTTCTACCAACTTGACCTTTTCATATTAAACCCTTATGTTGAAACGTGTTAACCTTGTCTCTAAAACTCTTAATGCAAGCTATAAACAAGCTATAAACGAACCTGCCTCTTACAAGAGCACTATTGTTTTAGGGTAAGGCCTCTGAGCAAACCTGTCTGTGGTGGCAGTGTATGTTGCAGACGCTTATTCTGAAATCATAATTGCTATTGCTAAACTTACGAGTCTCCCCTGGCTCGGTCTTTTAAAATGGTGGTAGTGGCAGTTAAAGGGTTAATTGCATAATTAGTCCAGTGACAATCGCTCTCAGGCTGCTTGCACCTAGATTGTGGTTCCGCAAGCTGGAAATTCTTTGTGCTGGGCGCAGCTGAGCGTGGCATTGTTACGGAAGTGACAGCGCGGTGTGAAGTTGGCCGGTCCTTTGTTGCGAGTTAATGAGGAGGGCAGGGATCTGACACCTTCCTTCATCACACAAGGATCTCCCTAAAGGTGCTTGTTCTATCAGAAAACTACTACCCATCAGAAAATGTAACATTAGTCACGTTAGTCATCTTGGTACACCCACACTCATCCGCAGTAAACCTACAGTCTGAAGTCGCCAAGCAGACTTCTTTTTACAACCACCAGAGTGTTGCATTTTACACTTATTTTTACCAGTAAACTGAGCTTATATAGTGAAATGCAGTATTTAGAAATCAAACGGTTTTCATGTTGAATTCTAATAGCAGTAGTTTTCTATGAGATGCTTTTAAAATTCAATATCAAAACAGTCACACGGCCTTCAAAATACTGTATTTGACTATGTAAGATCAGTTTACTGGTAAAACTAAGTGTGAAATGGAAGACTTCAGTGGGTGTAAAAAAGATGTCCACTTGCGGCCTTCTGAGGGTAGACTTACTGCGGACGAGTGCAGGTGTACCAAGATGGCTGTGCTGGAACATCACTTCCCTTACATATTCTGATGGGTAGCGGCTTTCTGACAGGACAGTGCTTCCTTCATTCTGTGAATCTGCCATTTCTGCACCTCTCCTGACGCTTTTTGAATACTAAACCACCAGTTATCTGATCACCAGTCAGCAAGGCATGGTAAGTCAATAACAGGTAAAAAGGTCAGCTGTGGGGAGGTTCAAGATAACACTAGTGACTTATTTTTTTATCATCTGTCTTTTTATTTGGCAATGGCTCAGTTCAGGTGCTCCTTAATTGTAGCCCCAATGTCATCATCCCTCATTTTGATCAACAAACCCTCCTCCCACCCTCCCAAAATGTAAAACGCCATAAAACCTTATTTTTGCGGCTTTACAATTTGTGGTGCTGAGAAAATTATTGTTTGATTGGGCCAAATGTTGCCTTGCTTTTGCCAATATCAACAATTTTATTCCTTAATGGTGAGTGGCAATTATACCATATTTACTTTGGATTACATTTTTTTAAACCTGGGTAATGGTTGTTTTAATTAGGTTGTTGTATTTTGCGGTGTCTGTGTTCTCCTCGCAATTTCCATAAGGTAGACCTAAACACTTTAAGCCACTCACATGATAATGCCAAACATTCCCGTCTAGAAGTATGACTCAATCCTTACTACTGGTTTTCCCAAGGCTTCTATGCTGGGATGATTGGCACACCTACAAAGGGTATAAAAGTAGGGCTTTAGGCAAGCAGGGCTCTTGACAATAAAATATTAGGGGCAGATGAGCAATAAACAATAGCAAGCCACACAGTGGTGAAGCCTAGAAACACTTATGTAAAACCTTCAAACCTAAAAAGCAAAATGCTTATATACTTGTTTTTGCAGTATTCATAAGACATGAACTAGGTGCTAATGAAAAACAAATGGCACTAAGACCCTTTACCCTCTTAATGTTTGTAATTGATCATCAATGTGTCAAAGTAGCTTTATCAAACTTCTACTATTGTCGAATGTGATTTAGAGTCTTATGCAATTAAAATTTTAAACATAGGAATCCACAATTCATGGTACAAAGCCATGCATATTATGTTTAAACATACAAGATGTAGGAAAAAGACAGCATGAGTGATAATGATATGCTACAAGGCAGAATAACAATGGCTGAGGCTGCTAACTACCACATATAAAAGCACAAAGGCACATCCTTGTGATGCACCTGCACTGACACTGCCTTGGAGAAGCACAGCTCTCTTACAAAAGCAAGATACATATAACCGATGATTGCAGAACCTACACTGTAGCCTGGATAATTATATTTCTGGCTTGTGAAAAAATAAAGAATCACACATCTCAGAAAATCTCAAAGCAAACTGTTAAATCACAATTTCCTATATTTCCTCTCGGCTAGCTGTTTGTGATATCCTTTGTACTCCATAATTAAGCCACACATTATATCACTAACTCAGCCCTTTGTGGTTTCATTATTATATTTAAAAGTATAAAAGCTGCAATTTTCTTCTGTGTCATTCTTTCAGAGGAACGCAATAAATGTTTGCCTAGATGGAGAAAAAACTACTGTTGCATTGCTGTATGACAGCATGTACGCAGCAGTTACTTTACTAGTTAACAGATTCCAAAGTTATAAAAGGTACCCATACAAAGCCTGAAAATTGGCATATTAAGCAGCAGGAAGTAATGGAGAGAGAAAGGCAGGAAGGAAGCATGCGAAAGATAGAAAACTGGGGTACACGTTTCATAATTGCCAACAGTCCTGGATTTGCCAAAACGGTCCCGCTTTTTAATTGGTTGCCCTGTCATTGCTGTGTCCCATGTTCTGGAAATGACTGTTAACCTTGAGTTGATTTTCACTCCGGCATTTGTAGGGCAGCCCTGCATGAGGTATCGATCTTCCCTCTATTTCCACCCTACTTTCTGGCCAAAATAATTTAAAATAGCCAAACAAATATCCCAAATATTTAGTGATGTGAAAGAATGTGATTCAAACGATGACTGTCCCATACATGAATACCACACACATAAGTGTCCATAAAAATGTCCACACAAATGTGTAAATATAAAAAAATGCTTAGCTTTCAGTGGGTTTGAATGCTCCCACAAATGTGCTTACCAGATCAGGACCACTCTAATATAAATGGTCAAAATGTGCTTAAAGTGTTAAATCCTCCTGATCCGCACCTGACCACTAGGTTTGCACCATGGGAATTGTCTCAAAACATTACAACATTATGGACACTTCTTTTGGTGCTTTTATTGTGTGCGGGATAGCCCTTGTACACACGATCGGACATTCCGATGGAAAATGTCCGATCGGACCGCGTTGTCGGATAATCCGACTGTGTGTAGGCTCCATCAGACTGTTTCCGACCAACAAAGTTTTAGAGCTGGGCTATAAAACTTTCTGACAACATGATCCGATAGGACTTTGTCCGATTGTGTGTAGAGAATTCCGATCGGACAAAGTGCCATGCATGCTCAGATCAAATTCCTAGACCAAAGCTATTGGCTACCAGCCTGAATGTAGTCCCGTCGTAACGAAATAACGTTATCACGTCACGTCATCACGTTATGTACGATCTGATTTTCCAACAACTTTGTCCAACCGTGTGTATGCAACACAAGTTTCGGACAAAATCTGACGGATTTTGTTGCCGGAATGTCCGACCATGTGTACAAGGGCATATACATTTGATATGGCTTGGATCACATTATATCACAGTACTAAATGTTTGGGATAATTATTTATATATGTTCAGGCCTTTTTTCATATAGGATGATTTTTTTATTTGGTTAAATTGTAAGTGCGGCACTGTACACAATAAAGCAGAAACTGGGGTAACAATGTAGGGCATTACTGATCTGTAGATTCAATCTCTTCCATTAAGCATGTTATAGCTCCGCTTTTACCACCGTGTACCACTGACTTGTGTGTGGTTGTTTTGAACTTGCCAGCAATAGGTAATGCTTTATGGGCTATGCCCTAAACTTAAACTTTGAGGTAAGTCTAATGCATGTCTGGCACTGATAGTAAGGACAGGCCTCTCAGACTATATGAATTCATGTTTTATGGGTGCTCGCAGTATAACTTTGACTGGAATTGTTTGGTACATTTGGAAAGTTGTTACATTTGCAATGTTCAATAAAGCTGTGGCTGTTAATGCTGGGATATTCTTTTTGCATCTCGATAAAAACTGTGGCCTTGCCCTATTACCAACCTAATCAGCTTCTGTGTCTTTTTTGGGAGGCAAGGTATCTGTTTTTTAATGGATCATGAATGAGCCGTTGCTTCTCAGCAGTCATGCCTCTTATCTGTACGACTAGGGACTACAACTCTCAGCATGTGCAGTATGGGGGAGAGCTCAGTACTATGTAGGGAAAGTTCAGGAGCAGGCAACACACATTAGCCTGCTCCTGAACTCTGCACCATTTACACTTTTAGTACCTTTCATACTCGTAATCACTGAACTCTGTATGCTTGGCTATATACATCATTGGCAATTGTCACAAATTTGCTAGGGTAGTCACAATTAATCGTTCCTGGACTGCTATGTCTCAGTCTGTGACCTAAAAATCCAGTGCAAGCCTTACTAAGCTTACTGCACATGCACCAACTTAGTTTTATTGTGCATTTGCCAATCACATTAATGGCAGTCTGCCCTTGTTGCCCCCTTTACACATTTCCAAGTTAAGTGTCAGCACACTACATTATCATCATTATACAGGACTTGTATAGTTGGAGAGCTCAGAAGTGCTTCTTTCCTGGGCAAGGTTAGGCATCAGCCTCACAACAGGAGAGCTCAGCAGGCTTCCTGGCAGTACTAGTACCTTTCTGCCCTGTAGCCACTGCCCACTGAGGAGGTCTGTCATTAAAATACAGTAAATATTTTTTAATTAAAAGCTTAATTTTTTTTTATTGTGAACATGTAATGGAATAAGGTTGCAGATCACACAAGGGTGCAGATATTAACAGCCTTTGAAAAGGGCTGCAGTGGAGACTAGCGTTGGATGAGATTGGCAGGGGATGTAGATGTGAGAAGTGTTGGAAGAGGGTGGCAGGGAGTGCAGGGGTGTGCAATGTTGGAAGAGGATGGCAAAGGGTGCAGAAGTGAGCAGTGTTGGAAGAAGTTTGCAGGGGTACAGAGGTAAGCAGTGTCAGACTAGGTTGCACGGGGAAGCAGTGTTGGAAGAGGAGGTGCAGGGGTGAACCCCAGATGCTTGTAGTGTCTCTGAAGTTGTGTTTTGGACAGTTGGGAAGCGCCAGTGTCTCTTTTCTACCTGCATCGGCGGGGCAATCACAGATTACAGGAGCAGCACAGAGACCAGGGAAATCAGCAGAAAGCAAAGTGGAGACTTAAAATGAATGACACACATCTAGCCCTCTTAAGTAGTCTGCAGCTAAACAAATGTCTGCATAGTGCCTGCTATGTATGTCTATTGATCTACCTTGCAGTCATGTTTCCACATGACATTTTGCTGTTGGGTTACTTCACTGTACACTAAACATCATAGCTAGCTAAATAAATACATCATTTTACTACTGAACATTACCTTCTTGGTTGTGTTTGTCCTTATTATGATAAATCTTCCTGCATATACAGTATTTTAAAATTAAATGATGCTATGATGTGAATGCACTGTTATGCATATTGCAGGTGCTAGATAAATGCCTGTAAAGGACCACTGCTATTTAAAATGAATATAACCTACCCAAGTACATTCTCTGCTTACAATAGCTTGCTGGGCACACAGCAAAAAAAATGTGTCACTGGAACATTTTTTTTTTAAATGTTGGCAGTTATAATGTTTGACTGCATGTCAATTTAGGCTTCATCTGCATAGGCATCTATGTTCAAACATATAATCTTTCATCCTGGTAGCGGCACTTTTTGCAGAAAAAAACGCTTGACATTTGTAAAAGTGTGTGATGTGTTTAGGCTCAGCAAAGCCCTACTCTAACAAGATGGCCGCCTTTATATAGAGACACAAAAATAAGTACAGTAAGTCAGTAATGTGGAAAAGATCAGCTGGACAGTGCCCACAGACACTGGAGACTATTGATTTGCCCTTTGCTTGCATTTTTTGGGCACAGCTTTGGGAGTTCAGATACTTACATTTTTAAAGTAGAGCTTTACCTAAAAAGAGAAGTTCAGCTTTTCCTCTTTGTCCACCTTTCTCTACTACTTTTGGAGATTTTTTCTTGGAGTAGGTACCTATTTCTGACAGGTACCTCCCCTATTTCACTCCACCACTTGCTGCCCGCAACCTCAGCCTTGGTGAGGACAGGTAAGTATATATTTATTAAAAGTAAGTATCTAATGCATTTCTTTTTTTCTTCCAGTGCAAAGTTCCTCTTTAAAGTGAAAGTAAATCCTCCTATAGTTTTCAGCCAAGGATGATCACATCTTGGCGTCTGTTTAATCTTCAACTGCCATGATGCTGCACATGTGATCACTTATGACCTCAGCCATTAGATGATTCGACAGTTTGGTTGAGTGTAACAGCAAATGTGACAGTTGCATTTCCGTCACGTGCTGGGAATGTAACTTCTTTTGGAATTGTTAAATCGATGGGTTTACTGTTGCTTTAAATAAAAAGGCATCTAAATTCTTATCTTGCAACTAAACAGGAAAAGATTTAATACAAAGAACACACAAATATTATCGAGAAAGGATTAACAGAAAAAAAAATGATCACTATACTTACTCTTTCCATTTCTTTAAAATCATCATCAAGCTTGGTGCCTTCGGCCCCTCCAACCTTCTCACTCACTTTCTGTAATAAAATTAGACAGACAATCAGTATAATAAATTCAACACTGTGAAGAACTGTACTCAATAAAGAGGCTACTTAAGAAATGAGCTAATAACAATTACAATCACTTTCAATCATCCCCCTTGCAGAACTTCTCAGATTCTTCAATTGAAATTTGTGTGTATTAATTGTCTAACTTTGTCTAGAAAACTTGTTGACAAAAAACAAGGATTGTAATTTTTATCACTGGAACCTATAAGTACATCAGAGGTAATTTCTAAAAATGAATGAATTGTAAAAGTAGAAGTAACATATTTTTAACGAGAATTGCTAATGATGATGAATGTTGAAAATATCCAGAAAGGAACTGAAAAGGGCTTGAAAGGGTCTCTGAATCTGTACATATGATAATCAAAATACAAACCATAGAGCATATGCAAGGATACATTTATGTGTCACAGCAGCACAGGTTACCAGCTTCCCATATACCCTTTCATTCTAACATGCCCACAGCCTGTGTCAGTGGGTGTAATGCATCGAATTACAATGCAGACTGGCTGATAGACTTGGCAATTGTGAAAATGTTATACACTGCCATTACCAAATCACATTATTAGTTTTCATAAAAAGCTACTACTTTGTTGCCCTGAATTAAAATACCATCTCTTAACAGTCCATGGCTACAAGGAGGGCTCATGTCCTATGACATCACTTTTTGCAATTTTAGATCATTGTTTCAAATCTTACAGACCAGTCTAATAGTTTTGCAGGAAAAAAAAAAAATTGACAACTTACAATCACGAAGAATAGCCTTTACAGCAACGTTACGCACACATTGTGATTTTTAAGTACTTGTGTCAGTCTCCAGACCAATCCAACATGGGATATGTAGTCCTTAGAAATTGAACATAAACAGCAGAGGAGAGGCTATAAGCATGCATGTGTTCCATCAGATTAGGCAACCCATCAAAACTTGTAACGGAAATGGTGTTCCGTCACAGCCATCTTGATACACCCTGCACTCAGCCACGGTAAGCCTGCAGTCTGAAGTCGCCAAGCGAAAATCTTTTTACACCCACCAAAGTCTTGCATTTCACACTTATTTTTACGATTAATCTGAGCTTATATAGTGAAATACAGTATTTGGAAATCCATGACACTGTTTTGATGTTGAATTTTTAAAGCAGTGGTCTTCTGTCAGATCAGCAAATGTGTGAGATTAGCAGGCTTGCCACTGATTTTAAAATTCAACATGAAAACTGTGTCATGGATTTCTAAATACTATATTTCACGATATAAACTCAGTTTAGAGGTATAAATAAGTTTGAACTGCAAGACCTCAGTGGGTGTAAAAAGATGTCTGCTTGGCGACTTCAGACTGTAGGCTTCGTGTGGCCGAGTGTGAGGTGTACCAAGATGGCCACGACGGAACGTCTCTTCTGTTACAAATTCTGATGGGTCGCCTAATCTGACGAAACACAGGCAATCTGGGAAGTTGTGAAAAGAGATGGACAGCAGTCAGGCAGAACTCACAACATTAAAAGGAGAATTTTCAAGTAAGATTATATTGGGTTGTCAAAAATAACTATTATTTGTATTGTTATTATAATGTCGATGTTTTAAAATAAAAATGACCATAGATCGATCTTAAATCAAAACTGGACAATCAGTAGAAATGAACAGAAGGCTAGCCGATCAGTATAGATTTTATAGGCCCCTTTCTCACAGGTGTGTTTTTTTGTTTTATCGATTCAGTCACATTTTTCAAAGAAAGAAAATGGATCAGTTTACATCAGTTTTTCCTCAGGTCACATCAGTGCCAGGCAAAGTGCCAGGGTCCAAGAAACAATGTATTGGCAAGAGTTGCCAACAAAGCACCTACATTTATAACCTCAGGTTCTACTGGGCACAGTTAGTACAGACAGTTGAAAGCAAGGGGTGGACTGAGTAAGGAAGAAATTCATCCAGATAGACAAGCGACATACAAGCGATAGACAAGCCAGCAAAATAAAAACCGTGCAAGGAAAAGAAACCAAAAAAAAAAAAAAAAAGGGTCACATAAAGCAAGACTGAATTCAGCCTTCTAGATCTTTACAAATGACTATGGCCCAGCTGTCAGATTCTCTACACATAAATGCTGCTTCTACTTCAGAATGATATTGACAGGCAGTAGGCTATCAATTCTTCCTGCTGGCAAGCAGTTGCCATGGAAATTTACAAGAAACAAAGTCTTTGCTTAGCTGTGAGAGCAGAATGCAGTAGAAGCTAGGTTTTGAAATGGAAAGGCATCATTTAAAAAAGGGAGGCTATCTCATAGCAAATTGGATAAAAATGACTGCACTGCAAAAACAGTCAGCAAAGTTAGAATGATTCCAATCCCTAGTATGTATCTATTTATTCAACACTACTCAACTACATATTTAAAAAAAAAAAAAAAGTATACAGTAAAACTGTGTGTGCACTAAAATTTGTTGTATTTTTTTTCTGGAAAATAGGTGTTTAAATTGATAGCTGCGCAAATATTATGTAGCATAAAAAAATTGCAACTACCATAGTTTTATTCTCCAGGGTCTCTGCATTTAGAAAATAGATGTATACTTTGTGGGATATAAAGTAAATTTGAGCAAAAAAAAAATGCAGCTTTGAACATGTGTGAAGAATTAAAAGGTTTCCTCGGTAGACTTAAAGAATATCTAAATCTAAAATAAAAATGTAATATATTTTGACTTTCCAGTCTTTAGATGTGGTGGCTGCATTCGTATCTAACGAGGGAGCCGTGGCTGCTGGTGCCAGCTCACAGTAAGTTACACGACACTGCATTTCTAGAAAATATAGCCGGCATTTCCTGTATTGATATGTGTAGGAATCTTAGCCCGATAAATTAAACCTTGTGCATCCACTACATCTAGAAAATGGTAAGCTCCAATATATTCAAATTTTAGTTCTTGGTCTAAGTTTTCTGTTCAGTTTTTTAAAAGTAGTTAAAAATAGCTGGGTAAAGTAGCAAACTACATTTACCACTTTAAATATGCATATACAGTCCTACCAAAATTAAACAATGCAGATGTCTTCATTTATTTACAATATCAGGACATGTCACTGTAAACTATCAGAAAGCATTTTTTAGTTTCATAACCCTGAATAGGTTTGTTTGTCCCTGCAAATGATATACTGTATAGTACCATCATAATTCACTAGAGGGAGCTATTCCTTACCATTTCAAAACAGCAGGGTTTCTGTAGAAAATATACGTATTTTTTTCCTTAAAAATATTACTAACTATACCAAATTCACTCACGGGGAAAAAAATGCCCGCTCAAACTACTTTCCTCCTTGCAAATTTTAATATTAATATAGTACATGTAAAGAAAATAAAAATATACATGAAAAGAACATATTTGATACACTGTGCAAGAAGCAGTAGCTAGGCAATACTCATACATGACCATTTTATTTTTAAACAAGTAAAATCTAAAATGATTTTAATGCTATTGCATGCATATGCATGTTATTACAATGTTGTAATGTAATGTTATAGGTTTCATTTTATTATATAATACCTTGGAAGGATTTTCAAAGAAAACTAAATCTTTGTTTTGGATGAGCCTGCATATTGACCAAATGTCGGCTTATTCCCATTCCAATTTTATGAAATACATGATCTGCCTCAAAGTGTATGTAGTGCTACCCCTTTAGCAGCCACTAGTATTAACTGTTCCAATTACCCAAGGAACAGTCAATTCACTGCTGGCTTCAATAAGCAATCTATGGGTTGTCTTTTTATCATTTATAGCTTAAAGAACTATTAGGGTAGTATGGGATAATCCAGGAACCCTTGCGTAGTAGTAGAAGGACACACTTTACTAGACCAGGCTTTTTTTTTTAACAGTCTTTAGGCGGGGGCCAAGGAGAATGGCCAGAACAGAGACCCTGTAAGAGCTGTCTTAGTAAGCGCTACCACTGGCTCTTGTCACCCCAAAAATCAAACAGCACACAGTCACCAGGATCTTGAGCTCAGGTCAGGACTCACAATGTCAAAGTACAGCACCACTCTTCCTGGCTCCACCAGACATCTGTATGTCACAGGACAACTGCATAGTTCCTAGCTTCCTCCAGGCTCTCACTGGCTACAGGATGGCTACCCAGTTTGAAAATGACTTGCTAAGCTATTGCCACACTTGCCAGGTTGCACAAATGCAGCAAGTCCGCATTGCATGACTTCAGATCAAATATCTTAGCAAACATTCTGAAAGTCTGCTGCAAGTTCTGGTTCACTTACGTTGTGCAATAGTCATCTCACCACATGGGTCATTGTGGCTGAATTTTCATGTTGTAGACTTACAGAGTTCTTCCCTTGGACTCACCACTGCAACTTTGCTCTTGCTAGAGACTTGCCATGCAAATTTGCTAAAAATTGGAAAAGTGTCAACTAGAACTTGTGCTTCAAGTGCTCTGCAAGTGTACAACTTGCCAGTGAAAATGTGCAACAAGTTAAGACTCTGAAGTTTCTCCAGCATGACAAGAACCCAGCTGCTCCAGATCCCTGTTTATGTTCTATTTAACCACCTACTGGGCACACCTCTCCAGGGATTTGCTGAAGCACAACAAATACTTATATTTACCAATACACAAAGCCACGCTTAGGTTAACAATCCCGGTGGCTGCCTCTCCAAAAATGAAGCTCTCCTAGAGGAGCTCCAGGTATAAATTAAAAAAAAAACTTGAAATGAAATGTGGGGTCAGTGGCGCTACCTATGACATGTACATATATGTTAGTTCCCACGAGCATACCATATATGTATATCCTAGGGTTTACGTGCAAAAAAAATCTATATATTCTCTCAGATGGGAGTGACAAGGGTATATGGTGAACCCACCAGACAACTCAGTGCCCTCCAACTCTCCCCTATTAGAAGTAACTATAGTGATACTTTGTAAATATAAGTCTAATATTTATTCTCCATAGCAGTGTAAACCTATTTAAGAAAATTCATATCAACATCAGATATACAATATTCCAAAAGTTAAAGCAGTGTACAAAATTATGCGTGATATAATAAGTGTCAGTGCGTAGAAGACACACAGAAAAATGCAAAAGGCAAAAAACAAAAAAAAAACAAAATCAAAATGTGAAAATCAAAAAAAGCCCCAGCAAAAAAACACACCATATACCAGGGCCAACTACAGTGCCTTGCGAAAGTATTCAGCCCCCTTGAACTTTTCAACCTTTTACCACATTTCAGGCTTCAAACATAAAGATATAAAATTTAAATTTTTTGTGAAGAATCACCAACAAGTGGGACACAATTGTGAAGTGGAACGAAATCTATTGGATAATTTAAACTTTTTTAGCAAATAAAAAACTGAAAAGTGGTGCATGCAAAATTATTCGGCCCCTTTACTTTCAGTGCTGCAAACTCACTCCAGAAGTTCAGCGAGGATCTCTGAATGATCCAATGTTGTCCTAAATGACTGATGGTGATAAATAGAATCCACCTGTGTGTAATCAAGTCTCTGCATAAATGCACCTGCTCTGTGATAGTCTCAGGGTTCTGTTGAAAGCGCAGAGAGCATCATGAAGACCAAGGAACACACCAGGCAGGTCCGTAATACTGTTGTGGAGAAGTTTAAAGCCGGATTTGGATACAAAAAGATTTCCCAAGCTTTAAACATCCCAAGGAGCACTGTGCAAGTGATCATTTTGAAATGGAAGGAGTATCAGACCACTGCAAATCTACCAAGACCTGGCCGTCCCTCTAAACTTTCAGCTCAGACAAGGAGAAGACTGATCAGAGATGCAGCCAAGAGGCCCATGATCACTCTGGATGAACTGCAGAGAACTACAGCTGAGGTGGGAGAGTCTGTCCATAGGACAACAATCAGTCGTACACTGCACAAATCTGGCCTTTATGGAAGAGTGGCAAGAAGAAAGCCATTTCTCAAAGATATCCATAAAAAGTCTCGTCTAACGTTTGCCACAAGCCACCTGGGAGACACACCAAACATGTGGAAGAAGGTGCTCTGGTCAGATGAAACCAAAATCCAACTTTTTGCCCACAATGCAAAATGATATGTTTGGCGTAAAAGCAACACAGCTCATCACCCTCAACACACCATCCCCACTGTCAAACATGGTGGTGGCAGCATCATGGTTTGGGCCTGCTTTTCTTCAGCAGGGACAGGGAAGATGGTTAAAATTGAGGGGAAGATGGATGCAGCCAAATACAGGACCATTCTGGATGAAAACCTGTTGGAGTCTGCAAAAGACCTGAAACTGGGACGGAGATTTATCTTCCAACAAGACAATGATCCCAAACATACAGCAAAATCTACAAAGGAATGGTTTACAAATAAACGTATCCAGGTGTTAGAATGGCCAAGTCAAAGTCCAGACCTGAATCCAATCGAGAATCTGTGGAAAGAGCTAAAAACTGCTGCAAGAATTTCAGTCTCTCGATGTGCAAAACTGATAGAGACATACCCCAAGCGACTTGCAGCTGTAATCGCAGCAAAAGGTGGCTCTACAAAGTATTAACGCAAGGGGGCCAAATAATTTTGCACGCCCCACTTTTCATTTTTTTATTAGTTAAAAAAGTTTCAAAAATCCAATAGATTTCGTTCCACTTCACAATTGTGTCCCACTTGTTGGTGATTCTTCACAAAAAATAAAATATATATTATATCTTTATGTTTGAAGCCTGAAATGTGGCAAAAGGTTGAAAAGTTCAAGGGGGCCGAATAATTTCGCAAGGCACTGTATATGTGACGTAGAGCTATATATAATATAGCCAGACCTACACAATGGCCTACATGAGTGCACACATCCAAAGCACTAAATTAGTGTACGCGAAAGCTTAACATATCTGCCATAAAAGATATAATAAAAAATAAGTTAAAAAAATTGTCCATAAAAAATATTAAAAAATGAGTGTACAAGTGTCCAGAAATATTAAGTGACTTTTGTGCTCGTAGAATCTTCAGGTGACTTAAGTGCTCCCCCTCAAGAGTCCCTACTCACCGACTCCTTGCACCCCTGCAGGGGTAGCGTGCATATAGTTCCACTCCCTCTGGCTGGACCGACCCAGCTCCCTCGGCTTCAGGCTCTGCTCTGCACAGCTCCAAGGATTCTATAGCATTCAAGCCGTTCCTTTTTTGTATATACCAGACGTATGCAGGTCTAATCCTCATAGGAAACAGAGGATGGCTCCCATAGTGTAATAAATTCAAAAACAGCTTCCATTTATTAAAAAAATAAAAAACATAAAATCAATTACACCAAAGTCCATCCAGCTAGATGTGCCCACAAATCACTATACTAGCCGGTAAACAATGTATCCAGCATTTAGGATAAAATTAACAAATCTCCAAGCTGAATATAACAAACACCCAACTGGGTTAGTATTGTTAATAAGAGAACCCGATCAGTGAACGAGCGGCGTGCGTTTCAACTGTGTTCCACTCGATCAAGTTCCCGGAAGTGACATAGTGTGCGTGGTTCCGTCATACGCGTTTCGTCATAGACATCTTCAGCGCGCAATTGTCAGTTAAAGTAGCGCACTGCCGTATCACAAAAAATGGCCTGGTCATTGTGGGTAAATCTCCCAGAGCTGAACTAATTAAAGTCCATCTTTCCATTCCTTCATCAGTTACTTCCTGTTAAACATTTTGAGTCTGATCCAGTATATATTCCTAAATTACTATCATCTTGATATTATAAAGATCGTAAACAGGCAGACTGAAATGGTACTAAGAATTCTCAATTACACAATACCCAAATGGCTTTAAACTTACTGAGAATTTTTGTCACATGGAATTCAGCAATTCATTTATATTCTTTGGGTTCAACATGCTGAAGCTGCATATTCACATGTAGCATGCGTCATTTACAGTTTCCATTTAGCTGTTTTGCAATCATCGCATTTATGTTATCAGTGCTAAATTTTACAGCATACAATTACGCAAGGTCAGAAGAAATGAAAGTCAACTACAATACAATAATGTGCAGAGACACACTGTCTTACTTAGTATGTGTGCAGTATAACTGTACTGCTCAGGATATGACAAATGCATCATTTCTTCAATGTGCACATAGTTAGTATTTGGAATAATTAAATGAGGGTAACACTACCGCTTATGATTTTCTTTACTTGAATGGATGCCTTGGGCCTGGACTAGTAATCCGACATATGTGGCAATGCCAAAGATTGCCTGTTAACATAAAGATACCTTTTAATGTGAGTTATGAGGTTTGTGTGTTTATCAAAACACAGGTTTTATGACACCGAAATGAACAATACTGTATAAAGTAAGGCACCTTCACACCACAATGTACAAATGTGAATGCACTCAGCATTGTTATATGATGTGATGCCCCACAATAACACATGCACTGCGTAGTGTACTCCCTGGCACTCCCATTCTTGGCATGTTGAGAATAGAGTCAGGTGTCGCAGGAGAAACATCTCTAATGGCCAAAGCGGGGCACCCCAGGAGCTACAAAGAAATGGCAGGGAAGAGGACATTGGAGATGGAATGAGGATTAGGAGCATACACCTATCATTGCCGAAGGAGCACACACTAGGAGGAAATCAACCCATAATGTGCAAGTATGCTGTGAGAGCCCATACAACCCCAGGGGACCTTATTTATTACAGGTACTTATATAGCGCTGTTAATTTACTGTATGCAGCATTTTACATATACACTCACCAGCCACTTTATTAGGTACACCTCAGTATTGTTGCTGACCATGTTCATCCCATTATGAAATGGGTGCTCAACCTGTGCCCTCCAGCTGTTGGGGAACTACAAGTCCCATGAGGCATTGCAATGCTGACAGTTACAAGCGTGACTCCCAAAGGCAGAGGCATGATGGGACTTGTAGTTCCGCAACAGCTGAAGGGCCACAGGTTAAGTACCCATGCTTTATGACTACACTGTACCCATCTTCTGATGGCTTCTTCAAAAAGGATAATGCACCATGTCACAACGTTCAAATAATCTCAAACTGGTTTCTTGAACATGACAATAAGATCAATGTACTCCAATGGTCTCCACAGTCACCGGATCTCCATCCAATAGAGCACCTTTGGGATGTGGTGAAACAGTAGAATGGCATCATGGTTGTGCAGCCGACAAATCTGCAGCAACTGTGTGATGTTATAGCAATAAGGACCAAAATCTCTGAGGAATGTTTCCAACACCTTGTTGAATCTATTCCATGAAGAATTAAGGCAGTTCTGAAGGCACAACGGGGTCCAACCCAATACTAGCAATGTGTGTCTAATAAAGTGGCCGGCCAGTGATTTTTTTATATATAAATCTATCTATCTATCCATCTATCTATATATATGTATATATATAAAGATTTTCTACACACACACACACACACACACACACACACACACACACACACACACAGCATTTTGTAGTAGGAAGAAAGCAGAAGAAATGTACAAGAACAGAAAAAGGAGATAAAAAAAAAGTCAACATGTCTAGCTGCACAGAGGTTACATAACATGACATGCACTAATGTAGCAAGGCCAGGAGGTGTTACAAACCATCCCATTAACATCAAAGTGACAATTGAATAGTAGTTACCGTGGATAATTTTGACATTAAACTAGCAGGATATTACAAACACAAATGCAAACAACTGTGTAGTAATGCATCTTTGTATGTACATTTCTATTTTGAAATAGAAAATATATAATAAACCTAAGCCTCAAGCAAATCCAGCAATCCATTAGGTTTTCGTATAAAACTAAATGACCTCTAGCTAAAGCACAGCCCAGAGGTTCAGCATGGATATGTGCTTAATCATGCTCTAATGGTCATCCCTTAGTTATGCTAGTATTGCTCTTATTCATTTTTAAGCAAGGGCACATGACATTGATTTGGATTCTGTGTACTCTGAAATCCTGAGTGCTGCCTTATTGAGTTCCCAGGCTTTACTTCCTCCATTTTTTCTCATATTTTGTAACACCTGTAATGTAGCTTGAGCTGTGTACCTAGTCTTTGACGTTGATGCCTGGTATTGTCTATACTAGCCTGTCTCAATCTTTTCAACACAGAGGAACCCTTGAAATACTGCTAAAAATGTACCCCTGCTAAAAATTAGAAATCTACAACTCATGATACAATAGTCTGATGGTCAGTGGGAAGAATGGTCCTTACACTTGTGGGCATTAGGAAGAATTACCTCCTTACAGATAGATAAAAAGATAAATGGTGTCAGTGGAAACTTATCTGAGAGGCAGAAGTAACCCCTAGCAAACTTTGAAGGAACACTAGGGTTCCACGCAACACTGGTTGAAAATCACTGGTCTATACGTTTGTTTGGTAGCCATTTGTCTTTTCATTTGTTACTTATCTGTTTGCTTTGCCTTACTTGGGTCACAATTATTTTGGCTGTTTTTAACCACCAATTCACAAATCCCTTTTTTCTCATTTTGTGTTGTGTTCCCTCAGTGTTGTTGCAATTCTGGTCAAACATTTCCTATTTTGTAAATGGGTATCTGAGACATAATACTAGAAGTACTAGAGTGTTTCAATTTTGTTGAAGGGATCATCAAGTAGTATCACCTGTTGATGAAGCTAGAAAATAAAAATGATTTAACAAAACGATTTGAAGGTCGCCATGTAAACAATGAAGGGCCAAATGCAGCACCTGGGTTGCAAATTCAGCAAACTATGATATAAATGTCAAAATGTGAAGTCAACACTTGCTTGGGTTTTTTTTCTGAAAAGGCCCAGAGTTTATTTTTCTGAAAGTAGCTGTTGAATGACTCATCTTGTGTCCCTTAGCATGAAAAATAGGACAACACATCCTGAAAATGTGAGAAATTTTATTTTATGCTCTGGTGAACAGAAGAGATGGACATTATAAAATGTTTCCTTTAACTGAATTTGATTGAGTTTGTAAAGTTTATTTCAAGCAGCCTTGGAGAACTCATTAAGATGCCTTTTGCTTGGTTCAGTCAATGGCCTGCTTTATTTGTTCCGTAGCAATTGACAAAGGTTGCATTTATTCTGGGGATGACTAGTATGCTATAGAGCTCCATTAATTTCAAGTTTCTGATAATGACTGCAAGCATTATATATAAACAAAGCAGTCTTGTGTTCACAATGCATTTCCCATATTGATATCATCTACATATGCATTCAGTTAGATGAAAGCTCTACATAAAACAAATCTCATAATTTAACCTGCTAATTCCTATGTTGTTTTACCTATCCCAAGGCATCAAGGCCCATCTCTAACCAAAACAGTTTTTTTATTTAGTTTCAAACTGGAAAAAGATTAAAACATATGTAAGGTTTTACTGCCTTAGTTGTCCTTGTTGGGGAGAGTCTTCTTCACTTCCTGCTGTCACTATAACAATGTGAGAGAAAATACGTCCATTGTAGACAGTAAAAATATGGTTAAAGTTTGAAAACTTCCCCACTAATTAAAACTATTTTTATTGCTGACTGTCTCCATTATTTCCCCTCATTCTGGTCTCGGTTACACTTGTAAATGAACAGTATACAGTGACATAAGCAGATACTGTACAGCTGTGCTCATAAGTTTACATACCTGGCAGAATTTATGATTTCTTGGCCATTTTTCAGAGAATATGGATGATAACATAAAAACCATTCTTTCACTCATGGTTAGTGTTTGGCTGAAGCCATTTATTATCAATCAACTATGTTTACTCTTTTTAAATCATAATCACAAACAGAAACTCACCAAATGACCCTGATCAAAAGTTTACATACCCCAGTTCTAATATCATGCCTTGCCCTCTTTAACATCAATGACAGCTTGAAGTCTTTTGTGGTATTTGTGGATGAGGCTCTTTATCTTCTCAGATGGTAAAGCTGCCCATTTTTCTTGGCAAAAAGCCTCCAGTTCCTGGAAATTCTTGGGCTGCCTTGCATGATCTGCATGTGTGAGATCTCCTAGAGTGGCTCAATGATATCAAGGTCAGGAGACGGAGATGGCCACTCCAGAACCTTCATTTTATTCTGCTGTAGCCAATGACAGGTCAATTTGGCCTTGTGTTTTGGATCATTGTCATGCTGGAATGTCCAAGTACATTACATGCGCAGCTTTCTGGCTGATGAATACAAATGTTCCTCCACTATTTTTTGATAACATACTGAATTCATCTTGCCATCAATTTTGACCAAATTTCCTGTGCCTTTGTAGCTCACACATCGCCAAAACATCAACGATCCACCTCCGTGTTTCACAGTAGGAATGGTGTACCTTTCATCATGGGCCTCGTTGACGCCTCTACAAATGTTGACTCCTCTCCTGTTTGGCGTATTGTAAGTGGGATACGTTGTGGCATTTGCATAGTAATGGCTTTCTTCTGTTTGTGTTATCATTCATATTCTCTGAAAAATGGCCAAGAGATCATAAAATTCTACCAGGGTATGTAAACTTATGAGCAGAACTGTATAAAGACCTAACCATTTCCCCCGTATCCAAATCTTCAGAGTTAATTCAAATTCATGAACCCCAATGCACTGCTACAGTAGTGGATAACACACATCCTGGGTCAGGCCTGGTTCAGTTTTCTGGCATTGCATTGACAGTACGTTCATAATGAATGGGCTGCCATCATGTAATGGACATGAACACACGTGCAATAATGAGTCACAACAACCTAGAATATGAAAGGGTGCTGAACTAAATAAAAAATAATAATTTTGGACAGAGGAGCTGAAATCAATTAAAACAGCTTGAATGATTGTGCCATTTACTGTAAAAATGTGTTGTGAGTACCTACATCCAAAACTCTAGGTTTAAAAATATTTATGGAGGCTGCTGTGAACTTTAATGGTACTCAAAGAAACAGGAACTCGTTAGAGACACAAAATATGGTTTACCATAGGCCAGGATGGCACACAACCGTAATGAACACAGTGGGTAAACATCTCCTGGGCGGGCATGTGAGTTTCCTCGCAGTGTCCCCTATGGCTGGGTGCCTTCCTGGCCTACGGTAAGCCTCATTTTGTGTCTCTAAAGAGAGCCTGTCTCTTTTAAATGATGACATACCTTTGTTAAAACTTTTGTTTCCCTATAGATATTTGTGCTCTCTGCTCTCTACAATAAATCACAAAATTTGTCGAGAAGAATTTGGATAGGACTTATGTGTACCATCCTGTCATTAGTATCACTGTATTTATCTGACTATTAGAGAGTTTGATAACAATATTATGAGCCAACAACATGATTAGGATGTAAAAAGATATAACTTCTTGTTTCAGGGCTGCATGCATTTATTATACAGATGCATTCTTCCTAGAAAGGAATTAAAAAGGCTACCAGCTGATAAGATGCAATATTCAATTTCCTGACAAAAAATAGGAATAAAGAAAAAACTATAAATACCAAAAATGTGTTATTTTCTCTCCAGAGGATTCTCAATAGCAGTCTTGTTTGAAAACAAACTTCAGCACGTAATGGCGGGGTTGAAAAGCAAAGTTCTACCTATCAAGTGCATGCCAGAAGCAAGAGGAATACTCCCCACCAGGATCTTTAAAGACTACCCTGATGAACTGCCTAAGTACTAAATCCTGTTGCCACCAACCAAAAGCGAAAACATTTATGCTGCACCACTTTAATTGACACTTTAGTTCAGGGGTCTCAAACTGGTGGCCCTCCAGCTGTTGTCCATGAGGCACTGCAAGGCTGACAGTTACAAGCATGACTCCCACAGGCAGAGGCATGATGGGACTTGTAGTTTTGCAACAGCTGGAAAGCCACCAGTTTGAGACCCCTGTGTTTAGTTAGTACTAAAGGCAAAATAAAAAAATACATTTTGACAGTAATGGCAGTCTTTCTCTATGATGAACAAATCCATTTTTGTTCCTTGGAATACCCCCCGAAGCTTATTTTTTTTTTCTGCTGATCCTGGTATTTAAAAATTTCCCTTAACAGACCAATGTGTGCAGGCTTACACTGATGGGTGCCTACAATGGTCAGTTTTTATTAACTTATGAAAAAAGTCAATTACAGTGCCTTGAAAAAGTATTCATACCCCTTGAAATTTTCCCATTTTGTCATGTTACAATCCGAAAACTTACGTGTTTTATTGCCATTTTATGTGTAAGACCAATGCAAAGTGGCACATAATTGGGAAGTGAAAGGAAAATTATAAAAAAAATTTCAATTTTTTTACAAATAAATATCTGAAAAGTGTGGTGTGCATTTGTATTCAGCCAATACTATATAGAACCACATTTCGCTGCAATTACAGCTGCAAGTCTTTTTGGGTATGACTACCAGTTTTGCACATCTAGAGAGAGTGACATTGTTGCCCATTCTTCTTTGCAAATTAACTCAAGCTCTGTCAGATTGGATGGAGAGTGTTTGTGAACAGCAGTTTTCAAGTCTTGCCACAAACTCTCAATTGGATTTAGGTCTGGACTTTGACTGGGCCATTCTAACATATGAATATGCTTTGATCTAAACCAGGAGTAGGCAACCTGGGGCCCTCCAGCTGTTGCAGAACTACAAGTCCCATAATGCCTCTGGGAGTAATTATAACTACCAGCCTTGCAATGCCTCCTGGGAAATGTAGTTCCACAACAGCTGGAAGGCCCAAGGGTGCCACCCCTGATTCCATTGTAGCTCTGACTGAATGTTTAGAGTCATTGCCCTGCTGGAAGGTGAACCTCCACCACAGTCTCAAGTCTTTAGCAGACTCTAACTGGTTTTCTTCTAAGACTGCCCTGTATTTGGCTCCATACATCTTCCTATCAACTCTGACCAGCTTCCCTGTTCCTGAAGAAAAGCATCCCCACAACATGATGCTGCCACCATAATGTTTCACGGCGAGGATGGTGTGTTCAGGTTGATGTGCAGTGTTCGTTTTCTGCCACACATAGCGTTTTGCTTGAAGGCCAAAAAGTTCAATTTTAGAAAAACATTAGAGAATGAAACTATTTAGAAGCTAATCCTGAGGGTCCTCACCACATACCAAAGAAATATTTGGAAAAAAGAGAAAGTTCCAAGGGATAGTATGGGCAAGGAACCATCACAGGATGAACGGAAAATAGTACAAAAAGTGTAGAAAAATATCAATTCTATTGAATATATAACAATGTAAACATCTAAAAACATTAATAGGAACAAAAACAATAATAAAAATACAGCTGCTAAATACTGAGGCACACAATACATTTATAGACCATAGGTCAAAAGTAGACTCATTGCAGCCTAAAACCCTACGTTTCAGAAAACACAAAAAAAATGTTTTTCTTTTTTATATGTACTTCCTTCTTCAGGGGTTCAAAGAAAAGCATGCTGTTATATTTCTATGAAAATATATATTTTCATAGAAATATAACAGCACGCTTTTCTTTGAAGCCCTGAAGAAGGAAGTACACTTATCTATTAACCACAGTATCTATTCATAATTTTGAGTACCATCATTTTTCCCCAATTTGCAGGCAAACAGCTTTGAGGCTTCACACATTTGGTATCCATTTACCCAACATTACCTCATCTTATTATGTACAAAAACGTTTGGGATTAAATTGGGGAATACAATTCATGTTAGTGTATTTTTTCCTGAAATATAGGTTTGGATAAACAGTGGTGCAAATATTTGACATAAAAAATGAAAACTACTATATATTTTTATTGTACAAGGCCTCTGCTTTCAAAAAATATATCCTGTTCTGGTAGTTTTAAGTAGTTTTATAGCTTAAAATGCAGATTTTAACATATGTACAAAAACATTAAAATTGCTCTACAGAGTTATTGTAAAAAAATTTTTTTGCACTTTAACACAAAATTAACTGGTGCAATTAAGCTGGAAGGGCAAGAAGTGCATGCTTTGGTGTGGATAAATTCTACAGGAATTTTCTATTCCAGTACGACAGTCAATTGGTTAGCACTGTTGTCTTTTTATTACAGCATTGATTGTTCTAAAATCTAAATGGAGTCAAACATACATAAATTTAAATGAACAAAAAAGCTGTACTAGATTTTGTTAGACATAGCAGCTGTCACCAATCTTCAAGATATTTCATAATCTTGTGATAATTGGGAAAGGCACATAAGGCATACAAATGGAGCAAATGGTGCAGTGCTAATCTGGTGTTTAGGAAGTAGCTCCTGGCCATCTTTATGGAGTTCCACTTTATCACCGACATCACAGCTTCAAGCTTTAGTTTAAAGTGTTAGTTAACAAAAAAAACATATAGATCCTGGTCCCTTAAAGCAGATTACACAGCACAGTGCTTGTGCAGTGTAATCTGCCCCCCTCTAAACTGTAAAAAGAAAACCCTGTATGCCCTCTCTAAACAGACTACGATAACCAGGGCTGCTCCGCCCTGATCACCGTGGTCAAAGTGCGTCCCTCTGTCATGCACTGCCCTGCTCTGCTCTCCTCTCCTCTCTCCCCCCTCACCCCCTCCTTCCTGCCAGTCATCTCTCTCTCTCTCCGGCCCAGCCCCGCCGACGATATTATTGTAAAAATAAAAACCAAAAATTTTCACTGCCAACCCCTCTATTAGAGGCTGGCATAGTACACTGTGTAAGTTGTTTTTAGAAACTAGTGTTCTAAATACCGAATTTCAGCTGTCTTCAGGCTGGTCACGTGACTCGCGCCCGCTTTACAGCTCCAATGGATGGCTTCTGCAGAGGAGACGAGTGACCACGTGATCTCCCCGGCTGACATCAGAGGGAGATCAGGGCCCCTCCCGCAGAAGACATCCATAGGTGCTGTAAAGCGGCCACAATTAATGTGACTGGCCTGAAGACAGCTGAAATTCGGTATTTAGAACACTTGTTTTTAAAAACAACTTACACATTGTGCTATGCCAGCCTCTAATAGAGGGGCTGGCATAGTCTTATATAAGTGCCATGACAAACACTTTAAGTACATTTAGGTGGTGCTCTAGGATGATAAATTGGAAAACATATTTATAGGAATAAGGACAAATGTTCTACCTTGAAAGTAAATTGCCATGTTTGGAATAAGTATGCTAAAACGTATAAATATTTACACAAATGGATAGATATTTATCAAAGAGAACACTTGGGGATAGCTACTGGTATCTATAATCTGAAAATGTTGTTGAAATTTAAATAACAAAGCATAACCCTCTGCATCAGTAAAGTACCACTACCTGGACTACCACAGGTATGCTCACTTGTTACTCCATGTACCAAGCTGAGTATGTGATCATTCTGCCAGTCCCTACCTCCACCTCATTACATACATAAATGCAGTGTCAGTCTCTATAGACAGACCAAGCTGGGCAGTCTAAGTCAGAGTTCCATTAAATAGGTTAAAGTGTTTATTCAAAACCCTGCCTATGCAGATCAGGGGTGCCTCCAGACATGACGCTTACCATTCAGGCCAAAGAGTTTAATCTTTGTTTTATCAGACCAGAAAATGTTGTTTCTCATGGTCTGTCTGATTTTCCTTCAGGAGCCTTTTGGCAAACTCCAGGCAGGCTGTCATGTCCCTTTTACTGAGTGGCTTCCGTCTGGCCACTCATACAGGCCTGATTTGTGGAGTGCTGCAGAGATGGTTGTTCTTCTGGAAGGTTCTCCTCTCTCCACAGAGAAATGCTGGCGCTCTGTTAGAGTGACTTTTGGGTTCTTGGGTCACCTTCCTGACTAAGGCCCTTCTTCTTTGGCTCTTCTTTGGCTCTAGGAATGTCCTGGTGGTTCCAAACTTCTTCCATTTATGGATGATGAGACCACTGTGCTCATTGGGACCTTCAATGCTTCAGAAATGTTTCTGTACCCTTCATCAGATCTGTGCCTTGACACATTCCTGTCTCGGAGGTCTACAGACAATTCCTTGGACTTCATGTCTTGGTTTGTGCTCTGACTTGCACTGTTAACCGTGGGACCTTATGTAGACAGGTGTGTATGTAAATTTAGTTTTTTCTTTTTTTAACATTTGAAATGATTTCAAACAAACTTCTTTGACATTGTCATTTAGGGGTTATCGTTTGTAGAATTGTTAGGAAAATAATTGATTTAATCAATTTTGGAATAAGACTGTAATATAACAAAATGTGGAAAAAGTGGAGTGCTGTGAATACTTTCCGGATGCACTATATACAGCACAGTGCTTGTGCTGTGTCATTTGGCTCCCTGTATCACCTGAAATACCTTGCCGATCCTGCCAGGTTCTGACCTCCCCTTTGTAATCTGATCATGGTTTATCATGGCTGCCGAGCCCTGACACTGGTCAGTTTACGTGCCTCCATCATCTGCAATTCTCCTCTGTCCTCCTTTGTACTTTCCTCCGTCCTTTCCCCCCTCCCCTCCCTGCCTGTCAGCTCTGTGTATGGTATCAGCTCCTGCTGCTCAAATTAGGGTTAAAATGACACCATTCTCTCTATGTATCCATGTAATGCCCTGTGACTGTGCTTTATAAAAAATAATTCAGCTATATACCTGTTTACAGAGCGATGATCTGAGCTCACGTGATCCGCCGCCTCTCCTCTCTCGCATGACAGTGGCAGCAGGTGGGGCCACCCGTCTCCTCCTCTCCTCCTGAATGACTTCTGCGGGGGATCCTCTGGCCAGCTCGCTCCAGCTGTCAGGCCAAGAGAGGCATCGGGTCACGTGAGCGCCTATCTGCGCTCTGTAAACAGGTATATAGCTGCATTATTTTATAAAGCACAGTCAAAGGGCAAATTACATGAATACACAGAGAGAATGGTGTACTTTTAACTTAGTGGGTTAACAACCACTTTAATTAAACCATTTAACTATCAAATGTAATAGAATGAACCAATTATACTTTACTCTGCCTATAAAGTACAAGCTCACCAATATGCTTATACCCAGTATGTTTGTTCAAGTTATATTCTAAATGATTAACATCTTCCATGTTTCTCTATATTCATTTTCTCATCTTCCCCTACCAGAGATGATTAACAAACTATTCCCAAAGGCATTGTGCTCCAAGCTTGACCTTCTATCGTTGATTTAATGCTATTTGGAACACTATAGCCATTTATTACAAGCCTCTGAAATCCCCTTAAAGCAATAGTGCAAATTCAGTCTATTTTTTATGTAAAGTATGTAATGCAGATGCATGTTCATATTAAATTTCCTATAGAATATAAAAAAAAAACAAAAAAAAACACTAAAGCTATTTTTTTTTAAATGTAGCACTCTGGCGCGGTATTGAAGAATAAATGTTCCTTCAATATGTCCCATTGCCACAGAGCAGCACAGTGTCACGGTTGAGTGCACTCATGTGACAGAGAAACTGCATTTCCCAGTATTGTTCTGGGACCTTCAGAGAATTGTGTTTTGCAAGCAGAATGCTGTTTTAAAATACCATCTGATCTTCTACTTCAATTACAATATATCTGTGCTGTTCACTGTGTGTAAAGAAGTTCTAAGGTGGCAAAAGGTATAGGACACCCACATTGCAAGAAACGGTGCATTGTTTTATTACTGGCTAACAAGAATCCACATAAAGGATGTGGAGTTAATGGGATTGAGAAAAATACCCCTTGAGGGTGTGTTCATACTTAAAAATTGGATGTGGCCAACAGCAGGGGTCCAGTGCGCCCCTGTTCTCAGTTTCAGGGACGAATCAGACACGAATTGTTGCCTGAATTGGGACCTGAAAACTGAGCCAAAGACGCACAGGATCCTTGTGCAATCCACTTCGCAGCCGAGGTACTACCAGAAGAAATCACATCCACTGCTTGAGCAATAGTCTATGTGTCACCAAAACCCCTTTCATGCTCCTCTTTGCTGTTATGTCTCTCCGACAATTTTGCAGACAGCACAAATGGAGTTTTTTTTTTTTTTTAAACACACTCCCGTGTTGGAGGACGCCAACACCGCACCAAGCCCTGCCCCCACCTCGCATTGCGCCCCCTTTCTCTTGCAAAAAAAGCCTTCCCGCGCAAGCAGGGAAGGCTTGTGAGTGAGGAAGGGATGGTGTGGAGGAGACCTGGAAGCCACCACCAGGTAGGGGCGGTGAAAGAAAATGGCATTGCTGATCGTTTTTAGTTCTCCCTTTAACTCAGCCTCATGAAGAGGGGAAGAGTTAAGGTCAGGTGAGGGTGTCTGGAGGAAGCAAAACCCCCAAACTTACTGGAGGTCTGCTTGCTAGCCGAACGAAAAAAAGCTGCTTCTGTGACACAGCGTGATCCCTGAGCAAAGCATGAGAAGGTACATACAGCCCCTAGTGGTGACACTTAGGCATGACAACTTTTACTGTAAAGGAATCATAAGAAAATGTAAAAATTCCTTAGAAAACTCCATTTACCTTTCCTGCTGCAGGGTTTTCTATGTTAAAACCAACAGACCCAATCTTTACCCTTCATGGTGGGTTCCATTAACAAACCTTCAGGAACCGGGGACTCTCGGAGAACCCACAATCCTGGACCTGTAACAGTGCCCCGCCAGTAAAACTTTATGGCCTTAATACCGAAAAGTACTGGATCCCAGGGTCCAGCTCTCTAAAAAGAGAAGTGTTTAAAAGCAAAACCTTGTTTCTTTGGATAGGAGGCCCAGGCACCATTCAATATGGCCTAAAAGACACTTTGAATGGATCCGGCTGCATAGCTAGCCCCAGCAGGATTGCTCCAGTGGAGCTCATCACAGCACATCTTCACTCATGACCAACACCTCAGACACTGGCGAAAAAAACTGAGATACTCCCAGTAGAGGGAGGGGTTATATAGGGAGGCAACTTCCTGTTTAGGGTGTGCCAGTGTCCAGCACCTGAAGGTGGACTATAACCCACATAGTAATTACTATGGCACTGTGTCCCGTGATATACAATTGAAGAAAGTCAACAGCTGCAGTATTTGTAGCTGCTGACTTAATTTTTTTAATTGGAACTCCGCTTTAAATAAACATGATAGAGGAGAAATTGTTTTTTAATACTAATATTGTTAATAAAATAGTGGTGAAAGACTTTAACATACCTCTATTACAGAAGCAATGTTAGACCCCTTTCACACTTTTACTGCACTTTCCCAGGGTGACAAGAGCACATGAAAACTATTCCCTATTAAATCCTATGTAACACTCCACACAGCAGGTGCGCTGCACTTTGAAAAGTCCTGAATGCTGCATCTTTGGTGCAGTTTTTCAAAAACATGCCAAAAAGGCATCTTCCATTGTAAGTCAATGGGAATGCCTCAAATGTGTATAAGTGTGAAAGGTGCTCAAATAGTTTATTCATGTTGGTGTGGAATTCTTTAGTCTTTCTGTAACTTTAAATGCATAAAGCCAACTAGGAATTGGCATAAAATTAGCTAGAAGAGAGTGAACACTAAATTGGAGATCTGACAATTTCTAGGTAAAGACAGAGAGAAGGATAATAAACTAAACTATGGGGGTTATTTGCAAAACACAAATCCACTTTGCACTGCAAGTGCACTTGGAAGTGCAATCGCTCTAAATCTAAGGGGTATATCTGAAATGAGTGGAAGCTCTGCTGATTTTATCATCCAATCATGTGCAAGCTACAACGCTTTTTTATTTTATTTTCCTTGCATGTCTCCCTCGGATCTATAGCAACTTTACTTCCAAGTGCACTTTCAGTGCAAAGTGGATTTTCCTTTAATAATTAACCCCCTATATCTTTACCATAAGTCTTTGTCCATGTCGGATGTAAAATTGCTTTGCAAAAAGTGTGTTTTTTTTATTTTTATGGAATTAGACGAACAGAATCATTTTGACTGCCATGATCTACATCAACAAACGCTCACACCGTTAAAACTAGAGAATGGCCATAAGCCTCTACGTGTTCTATCTACGGTACATAGATATGCAGTTGGCCACCCTATATATAGGAATAATTAAAATATCTGTTAAATACTTTGAATTAATATTGGAATACTTCTGTATGCAAACGATCGAGGCTTTTAAAATGGCAAAAACTACCAGAGGTATAATCCCTTGCAATCAATTTGGTACTAATTACTACTCATTAGCAGATAATTAACAACGTAAAGATAAAGTACACCAAAGTGACGCTGATGTTAAATCAACTGCAACAAAAGCAGATGTTCAGAGGTTCACATTTATGCAGTTTTGCATGCAATTTGACATGTCAAATCGCATTCCAAATCGGCGGCTATTGTCGGCAATAGTACCGTCCAAATCTGTGCGAAGCCGACTTTGAGGTGCCACACTGATTGCCAAAAGTAGTTTCTGTACTGCTTCCGGCGACTTTGGGTGCGATATCAATAGACATCTGTGCAGGAACCTGCACAGATGTCTCTGAAATCGCCCCCGAAGTTGGACTGATATGTGAGTATGCAATCGTGTGAGTTCAGCTGAACTTGCACAATTTCAATCCTGCAGCAGTGTGAACCTAGGCTAAAAAGAAACAAAAATGTGTCAGGTAAATTTGCAGAAATTTCCAACAGCTTTCCCCAATTCTAGGCAATGGTATACCATGTCCTGATTTTCTCATATCCTTTATCAATTTCATCCAGCCACTGTGCTCTGGGATGGCCAAAACAATGTTACCACCTGTTTTTACTTCCCAAATCTTCTATGGTATATGATCTTCATTTATCTATGTGCCATCGTCAGCCCACTATGCATGTAAAAGTGCAATTTTTCCTAATAGTCTAACAAATGTTTTATGTATGCTTCATAAAGCTCATTATTTTTTCTTAAGCTCCATACTCCATTTTAAAGGCAACCCTTAGGCACCTTCCTTTCATATACATCAAGTCTTTTTTTTTTTATTCGCTTGTGACAGAGTTTAAAATTCAAATCCATATATGACAGGGGTTTTATACAGCTGGACCCTTGTGGTCCTTGATAGAAGAGGGGCTTGAACTCAATGTATTTATCTTTGTTCCAAGATAAGAGAAAGATTGGATGTGTTAAAATGCACGTGCCCCTCCCCATCTCTCCATTTAGCCCAGTACCACCTATATCTATCTTTTTCTTTAATTTTATTATTTTACAATCTATGGGACAAAACATTTTTATATTTTGAAAGCTGAACTATTGCCAGAACTGGGAAAATTTTATCGTAAAGCTGATCTCCAGCCGTTAGTGCAGTTTAAATAGTTAATTGGGACCAAGCTGATCCAAACTATTTACTTCAGTAAATGTGAGTGAATGAGTGAATTTCTTTCCTGCAACGGGTTGCAGGAAAGAAGCTTGATTCCCCCATTATGCAGGAATCCCTCCTGCCTGGCCATTGTCTTCTACTGGCGTTGCTGCCAGAAGACAGTGATTATTGCTAGTGGCTATAGCAGCCACTTGCGTTAATCGCAAACAAATGTAGCAGGCTGGTTGCATCCATTGATCAACTTGGTACATTCAACCTGCCCATCAATGGTTTGAACCTAGGCTGGTTCCTGCTGATATGGCTAAGAGTCAAACTATGTACAGCCGGCCTTAAACATGCAGTGGCTCTCAGAGCTGTATGAACTATATGTAGCCACAGGTACATACAGTATGCAGTACTTTATTTCGGCAGCAGGATGAGAACTTCCTGTGCCATACTCAGAACAAAATCAAGTTGGGTCACTAAAAACTGGAGATTAAATCTTATCTTCTTAACATTCACATGTATTCAGGCAGTGAGCAAACCATGTTTGCTTTGCTTGTGTAAATCCATTTGTCCCTTTAACTTCCATATTATAAGACCTGTGGCCACTGGTCTTGGAACTGCCCCACTGTAGTTTGCTGCAGCAGTGGGGACGCAATCACATCTTCACCATATTGTAGTGGGTGACCTTGGTCTAAGCTACCCATTGTAACTGTATGGCTTGACTGACAGGCCAGAAGACTTCTGCTCTCTGTTGCCTTCATGACCGCACACAGCCATCAAGCTCTGTCTGCACACCACATCCTGCATTTCTCTTTACTTCATGGGAAATGTAGCACTCTATCCCTGTGTGGATGTGACGTGTAGCAACTAGTAAAGTTCTCCTCTAGGAGCCCAAAAGCAGTGCATTTTCTAAGGAAATTAGTGACTGAGGCTTAAAATCATTAATTGCACAAAAAGTAAGCCAGTATTTAGAATATAATTTGACAGTGGTTTTTATAGAGTCTAAGGATGGATTCACACCTATGCATTTTTAGTGTTTTTTGCATTTTGCAGATTTGCACTACATAACGTGTTCCATAGGAAACCATGTTATATTTTGGTATATATCATATAGTGATGTGAAAAGTAAGTGCATCCCATGGAAACTGTTCACTATTTCACCATATTCTAGGAACTGTGTTGATACAAAATACTTACTATTTTTTAGTGCAATAGCAAAGGAAAAGTTTGAGGTACTAAAAAAAAAAAAAAAAAAAAAAATATATATATATATAGACATACATACTCAATAAAAAATAATGACTGAATCACAAATGCATATAGTGCAGCATTTATGAACCTTTTTGGTCACTTTCCATTCCTTATAGATGCTCACAGGTTAGTTTTTTACTGACTGATCACAAAACCAATCTACTGCATTTTCCAATTGTAGGAAAGCTTGCATTAGGGCCAGGACTGTAGGGCTTCAATAGGCCAATGCAGTGCAATTTAGACATCAGTTTGAGATTCTTCTAAGATCATTTAAAATTCATCGTTGATGTATATGACATTCAGTTCATCTGTATCTGACCTGCTGCAGCACCTTTTGCATCTCCATAGACTTGTATGGGAAAAGTTACAGTTCTGATGCAAACAAAAGCACAACATCATCCATGACTGCATTGTTAGTTCCTGTGATTGTGTCCATATCAGCATATCACTAACATGAGAGAGGTGGGCTGATTACGTCACAATCTCTGACTCAGCCAATCAGAGGAAGCTTTGTATTTACTGCTAGAATACATGTTTCTCTGAATGGCTGAGCGCCGATAGACTATACTGTGTTCCGGGCATGAGACAGGATGTCTTGGCTCTAACCCGGAACACAGTGCAGTATGCTGTATATAGCCTCAGCTACCAGTGGCCGAACATGTAGTGACGGACATAGTTCCTTTGGGTCCACTCTATGTAAACTGTATTAAAAACTGGAGTTAAAGTGGGGTACCCCCTAAAAAAAAAAAATTAAAAGTCAGCAGCTACAAATACTGCAGCTGCTGGCTTTTAATAATCGGACACTTACCTGCCCCAGGGTCCAGCGATGCGATTTTAAGCAGCTTTTATTTTTTTGGTGGCAACACCACTTTAAGCATTTAGCTCATTTTGTATGTCATCACTTCCTCTACAGAGTTTTTTACCGCTACTTTTCGGCTGGATGCTTGGCATTGTAGTACAGTTTTCATCAACTGCATAGCCAACAATCTAAATACAATTTTCAGTGTAATGTTTTGTCTACTTCTCTTCAATCTTTGAGAAGATTTCCTTCTTTGAAGTGAGCCTGGGTTTGAATTCAGACCTCATATGTGTTAAATGTGCGTAGAAAGGGCATCTCTTTTTTATTTCCCCCCTAATTTGACTCTCAATAGCGATCTTTAGATGTCCTATCTAGCACTATATTATTAAACAATATGGATTACTCAAGCTGCTTTCTCTCCAAACTATTCATTTTGTTTTTCTGGCATTGCCTTCACTAATACTATACCTGCGGGCCATTCTATGCATCATTTAAGCTCCTACTACATTCTTCTATTCTGGTTTTGTTCTCCTTTTCTCATTGTATGGACTTTCTGGAAATTAAAATTTGCAAATATTGTATAATCTGGTAAATAATAATCTGGCAGCCTTGAATACTATACAATCTTCAAGCGTGGACCCATTATTATGTGAGCATAAGGATTTTTTTAATTCTGGTAAAATAAACCCTTTTTCTTAGCAATCATCAACTTTCCCAGCCCACCCACGGCCTCAGATATGCTTTGTCTCTAATCCCAAATAGAGAACCTGGTAAATGTACAAGGATGAAGATGGAACATTGAACCTACCATGACATATAATTGTTTTCTTCGGGTGTTCTGGCAGATGAGAGTTGCATCTTGATATAGCGCGGTCCTTTACCCCGTAGGGTCCCAACACGCTTACATACACATACTAGGGCCAATTTATAGACAGGATCTGTTTAACCTACCAGCATGTCTTTGGAGTGTGGGAGGAAACCAGACTACCCGAAGGAAACCCGCGCAGGCACAGGGAGAACATACATGCTAGGTCAGAGAGCTAACCACTACACCACTGTGCTGCTATATGGGGGACTTCTTTTATACTCTGAGGTGGCTGAGCAGTCAAAGCAGAAGATTGCTGAAGACAAGGTAAAAAGTGTGCTCACTTTTGTGAGATACTGTATGAGCTGCCCAAACCGTGAAGCAGCAAAGCAACCTCAAACCATAACATTTTCAAATTCATGTGTCACAGTTCTTCTTCTGAAATACTTTCTTCAGTTTGGGAAAAACAGATCTACGGTTATGCTAACCAAACAACTATTTTTGATCAGTCCTTTGTTCCAGAAGGGCTTGTCTTTGCCTATAGGATCAATGGTAAAGTTTTTTTTTTAAAGCTTTTTTCAGCAGGTTTTGAAAAGTAGAAGTCCGGCACTGACAACTTGGAGTAAAAGAAGAGAATCCATCATGTAAAAAGGGGCGGGTACCTAGTTTGTAGCTGCAGGCTTAATTTTTTTGGAGTACCTCTTTAACCACTTAAGGACCGACTCACGCCGATATACGTCGGCAGAATGGCGTGGCTGGGCACAATCACGTACCGGCACGTGATTCTATAAGTGCCCAGCCATGGGACGGGAGCGCGCTGCCGCCGGCGCGCTCCTGACCCAGTCCTATGCTCCATGACCGTGGGACCAGCGGACAGGTCACAGAGCTGAAGAACGAGGAAAGATATGTGTAAACAAACCTCCCCCATGCTGTGTGGCTGTCACTGATCGTCTGTACCCTTTTATAGGGAAGGACAATCAGTGACATCACAAGCCAGGCCACGCCCCCCTACAATAAAAAAAAAATCACGTCATACATAACTCCTACACTGCCCCTAGTGGTTAACACCTTCACTGCCAGTGTCATTTACACAGGAATCAGTGCATTTAAATAGCACTGATTGCTGTATAAATGACAATGGTCCCAAAAATGTCCAATGTGTCCGCCATAATGTTGCAGTCACAATAAAAATTGCTGATCGCCGCCATTACTAGTAAAAAAAAATATTAATAAAAATGTTATAAAACTATCCCCTATTTTGTAAACGCTATAACTTTTGCGCAACCCAATCAATAATCGCAAATTGCAATTTTTTTAACAAAAATATGTAGAAGAGCACGTATCGGCCTAAACTGAGGGAAAAAAATGTTTTTTTTTATATATTTTTGGGGGATATTATAGCAAAAAGTAAAAAAATATCGCATTTTTTTCAAAATTGTCGCTCTATTTTTGTTTATAGTACAAAAAATAAAAACCGCAGAGGTGATCAAATACCACCAAAAGAAACCTCCATTTGTGGGAAAAAAAGGACACCAATTTTGTTTGGGAGCCATGTCGCACGACCGCGCAATTGTCAGTTAAAGCAACGCAGTGCCAAATCACAAAAAGGGGCCTGGTCCTTTGGCTGCAAATTGGGCGTAAGTGGTTAAGGATGTGCACATTTATGTATCCCCATGGTGCAGGTCCGGTATGTGATTAACCAAAGGGACTGGCTTAGAATTTTTTTTGCAATAATCCGATGCTACAAAATACAACACAATTACAATAATTCAATGCAATGATTCACTGCATAAAAAAAAAAAGTACACACATCAAGCCTTCTGCTTATGAATTCTTAAAGCATTCAAGCACACACTGAATTATTTAACTGGGTAGACTGTAAGAATGTCATTCCCAAAAGAAACAGAAGCAATTTCCCTGACAGGTAAAGAAACAGTTTAAAATGAATGTGATTCCAGTCCCATTCTTCAACTGATTAGATTAATAAGTATTATATACAGCAATTAATACTAAGATAACAAGCATACATGACCTCTGCAAAAGGCAACATTAATTACGCAACAAAATCTGTACAGTGATGACTGCAGCAGCACAAAGTCGTATGCCAGGAATTTACCACTAAATTATATATAAACTGCTAACATAAGTGACCCACTGATAATGTGCACAAGGAAAAAAAATATGTAATAATGTTATTTGTGATGAAGGTATTTGCACACCTGACTTTTTCATTCACATAACATTTTTAAGGATGAAATACCAGCATAAACCAATATAATCACCCTACTGCTGGGTGGATGGGGATCCCAATTAAAATAAAATGATATTTCCAGGTATGATGTGAATTTTCTAGTTAGCAGATATTTCTTTGTGCAGTGGTTCCTCACCCCTCAGTCCCATGTAAACAATAATGGGATCCACCTTCTGCTGTTCTTTATAGTTGTAAAGCAGTAGACAGTAAAGCAGAAACCCAGCCCAAAGTAACAAGTAAAAGATAAAAGCCCATTGAAAGGTAAAACTAAAAACAGCTTGTCTTGCTATATTTACATTCAAACCAGAGAATTGCCATCTGTATTATTATCCTCCACTAATTGATGACCAGCATCATTCAACTTGCTCAGGTTGTCATAGACCCACCCTAGCCTATGACTAAGCAGTGAAAGGAGAAGCAGATTCATAATGGAGGTCATCTCTGCCACATTGCTTTCTCCTCCAATCAGTATACATCTTGTCCACACATGAAATGATTGGGTCCTTGCACTGCATATTCCTCTCTTTTGTGAAATGTCGCTACCAGATTTCACCAGCAAAAGAAATACATGTGCAAAGGGTTTCCTTTTTTTTTCACGGGTTGGGTTACTCCAACTGTGTTGCTACATTGAAGGATCTCAAGAAAAGAATTTCAGTTTCAATCCCATATCAGAAACTGGTGATGAAAGATCCCAATTCCATGCTCTCTCTGGTATCAAAAAGGTAAAGTATCCATCACACAAAATATCCCCATATAACAATGACAGCTCCCCACCCAGGCACTAGGGAAGATACAAAACACAACAAAAACTGGAACAGGAGGTCTGAATCCAAATGGTCCAATACAAAAAATTCTTCTCAAGATATGGGAACTTAGGAGTTAAACCCATGCTGTCTTTTGGACATCTTCCACCTGTCACAGATAAGAAATTAAATTAGAAGTATGACCAAAGCTTTTTTGGCTATACATCTCTTATGGACCACAGGAGTGCACTTCATTCTGCACTCCTGTGACCTGTTTTCAGCCGACAGCATAATTGGACAGTAAGCATGGGCTTTTCAGGGGGAGCTCTGAGACCAGATGGTATCATTTGGAAGGATAGGGAAGTTACTTATCTTTTCATATATTACTGAAGTAAATGAAAAAACTGGTTCAGTAGATTCTGTGGATTGGCTGATATTTGCGCACTAGTCTCTACTGTAGTTTAACTACAGTATTGTACCTACCAACCAAATAAATCAAAAAATCAAAAGGGAGGAAAAAATAAAAAATAAAGGAGGTGGGATAATAATTAGTAAAACGTAGTAAAAGTATTAAAAAATAAAATGCAATAAAGCATAGGGTTTATTTTTAATTTTCAGTACGTTTAAGGTTATATTAGGACTAAATTCAAATTCATATACACTAGCTAGCAGAAGTATTTGTTTGCTCATTGCTATATTGCATTTGGTTTGTGCTTAGCTTCAGGAATGTACAAAACATAATAACTGAATGTTACTCTGCTACAATGTGTCATCAAGCCATCTGCAATAAAATTGGCTGTAATTAAAAAGCTAATAAAAGTGAATAAAATGACTAAATAGCCAACAAAAATGTAATCATGTATCTGGACCATGAAGTGTAAAGCTGGGTTCACAGTTTTTGCTATGGTGGGTTATGGTGAATGCATGCATTACGTGTGTTAGTACATTGCGGTGCTATTTATTTTGAATGGAAACAAACACAGCTGTAATGGACATGCACTGCAGTGGACCACATTGCCTGGTAATGCACTGTTATGCAATATGGTACGCTGCATTGCCAAAATGATGCATTTTATTTTTTGCTATACAGTTATTTTTCCATATGAGTTGTCATTAATTTAAGGATGAATTCCAGGTATGGATATTTTATACATAGTTGGTCCAACTTGGACCAATGTATTGAGGTTGATACCAGCCTTTCTCAACCAGGGTTCTTCCAGATTTTTCTAGGGGTTCCTTGACAATGAGCAACTTTTGCCCCTCAGATGAGTAACCACTGACGATGATCTTTTTAGTTATCTGCAGGGGTTCCTTGAGCCTGGAAAGTTGTTTCAAGGGTTCCCCCATGTTAAAAAGATTAGGAAGGATTGGCTAATACCATCTTTGGTGATGCCCCTGGAAGATGGAAATCATTGAAGTAGACAGCACTACTCCAGTGATCTCCGCTTCAAGCTTGCATGCTGAGTGGCTGGCCTGATGTATTATGAACAAAAGAAGTTGGCCACTTGGCACAGGCACCAGAGAATGTGCTTTGCGTTTTCTGAATAAATGCAAAGTTCTTTGAATGGAGTGAGGTTACCCTAACAATCGGCTCATCTTATTTGTTCCCTTTTTGTCTGTTAAATAAATCACTTTGTTATATCAGTTTGATCATTGCAAAAAAAATAAAAATAATAGTTTATTTTACCAGCAGATACCTTCCTTTGCTCTCTGCCTGTGAACAAGAAGAGGGGTTAGGGAGGTAGATGACTCCTGTTCTGTGTTCTTTATAATGCATTACAGAAATGAAATAGACAGGGCTGATAACAGGTGCTTTGGAAATCACAGCCAAAAATACACTATGTTGCCAAGTCAAAGAGGAAGGTAGAAGATCATTATCGTTTTGTCACATCCAACAGTTGTTTTTCTGTGCTTGCAGTGCGTATATAGGTGTGTGAGATTATTTTTGCCTCGACATATTCTTTTAGGAATGAACAGTACAATTTAACTATGATCCTTTAGGGAGGGCTGGCATATTTGTTAAACTGAAACTACCCATTAAAAAGAGAAGTATAAGTTCCTAAAAAAAAAAAAATTATACTCATCTATGTGGATGCAGCATCGGTCTGATGCTTCATTTGTCCCCCTCTGCTTCAAAGACCGAGAACGGACCAAAGACTGATTATCATTTGTTTATTTGTCTTCAGGAGCAGGGAGCCGGTGGCTGTCAGTCACTAGTTCTCCGCTCTGGCACTCAAGGAAAACTGGAAGGGCACTCACTGGAGTGCCGTTCTGTGGAGGGGGCAGGACTGGCTGTAAAGTTGGGCTCTTTCCAGAGCCTGGATCAGCTGAGTGATGTCAGCCGACAGCAGGCTTTAGCCTGTTTTCAGCTGAAAATTTGTCGCAGGAGGGCAGAATGAACTGCATTCCTGTGATCCATTGGATAAGTATGGCCAAAAAAGCTTTGACCATACTTTGACCATACTCCTTTAAAGATGTATCTGCAAAAAAAAAAAAATGTATTTACATTTCCTGATATCCACGCCACGCCATTTTGAAAATAAGTCTATGGCTAAAGTTTTGTCAGAAATTAACACTACCAGGAGTGTTGAGCATATATGGCATTGCAGAACACAGCGGTGATGCAAGGAAAAACTTAATGCAGCAGGAGATCGACATTCCCGATAGTGTTGGTTTCTAAACATCGAATTGTTCTGCAAAATACAATAAAATTTCTATCATATGCAAAACAATAGCAGCATCCGCACAAACACAGTAACCCCTAACGCAAAGCATTGTGGTGATAGAGTCCACATATTAGTATAAATATTTAAAGAATCGTGCAAAAAGAATACCACAGGGAGGAGCACAGATCATGGAGTATTTTCAACCAATTCTGCATTGATGTGCTCATTTATATTGCTGCTGTATATTGTTGAATTTGCTCCCTTCATTGTGTGAATATAAACACAACTTACAATTACTACAGACATGTAAATGTATATTATCCCTTTTCATGAGTTAGGGTTGCTTTGCATATGAGCCAAACATTTATGAAATTATCTAAGGTTATTTAACAGAAGCAGTAACCAAAATTCAAAGTGGCTGAACTACAAATCTGTTAATTACCATAAACATGAAAGCCAGCCACATGTCAATTTTGTATTGCATTGTATTTCTTTAAGACGGACGCAAATAAAAACTAAAAAAAAAAAAAAAAAAAAATGTACTTGTGTAAACTACACTACACTTTCCCTTTTAAAAACAGTACCAACTGCTGTTGCTCCCCGGTCTGCACTTCGCTTTATTAAAGTGGACCTATCAGTAACTTTACAAGGGTGCATGAATAAATTATATCAGCTTGCTGCAGACAGGTAAGAGCACATCTATAATCTCCCTTAACCCCAAGAGTCATTGTCTGTAACACTAACTTAGTAGCAGGTCACAAGGTAAGAGTTAGCAGTAGGGGCCGATCTGTGTGAGACGTGTACATACAGCCAAGAATGTAAACACTACTGCACAGGCACTAGGATTTACATGACCGTGTCAGCGTGTCATTTTCTTCAAAAAAGTAAGATGCACTGAGCTGGAACAAACTAGAACACTGCCAAGGGTGCTTACTACAGACACCTTTTATTCGCAATAAAGAAATATTTTTCTTAACAAAGTGGCTGGAAATTACTGAAGTTATAGTTTTTTGCGTGCAATGTGTAAAAAATATAAATAAAGGCAGAAGACATAAAATATATAGAATTGGTATTCTAAATACTATTTTACAAGTACTAACTACGTACAGATATCTGAACATTATATTTTTCACAATACATTTAAATACACGGCTTTAAATATTATGGAGTGATCCAACGTAGACCTTTGGGGTTTCTCTTTGTGATGACTAACCCAGGCCAGGTTACCTATTTCTCTAGTGTGTCCCAATAACCACCCGAACATCTAAACTTGCCACAATGCCACCCAAGAAATAACTTAAAGTGGTTGAAAACCCTTACATATTACCAGTGAAGTGACTGGCCTCAGGTAATATACAGAGATTAAACAAATCCACCTACATCATTTGTACCTGTTTATCTGCAGTTCTCTCCTATACATCAGTTCAAAGTCCAGAAATTATAAAGCTTGTTTGAGATGTCAGAAAAAAGGGGGCAGAGAGCTGAAGTTACACACTGCTGAGCTCAGTAAGGAGAAGTCTGAATGCTGATTGGGAGGGGAGAAACTCCTCCCTCCACACAGTTTACAGGAACAGAGCCAAGACTGTCAATCTGCTGCAAGTCCCTCCCCTGTTAGCATTTTTTTCTTGGTGTCAGGAAGAATTGCCAGAAGTGATTCATGCCGATAGCAGAGAACCAAAGCAGCAGAAAGACGGCGGCAGCGACGAAGAAGAAAGCAGGGCTCCTCTGCTAGTAAAAGAGCAGAAGATAGCAGAGGAGTCCGGCGAGAAGACCCCCCAAGACGGAAGACCACCGGAGCTGTCTAATAAAATTATTTTAAAAACTTGTGTTGCATTTTTTTATTTACACTTTTTTCCCCAGGTGAATGGGTAAGGGTACATGGTACCCTCTACTCATTCACATAGGGTGGGGGCTGGTATCTGGGGGCCCCCTTATTAAAGGGGGCTCCCAGATTCTGATAAGCCCCCCAACCGCAGACCCCGACAACCAACAGCCAGGGTTGTCGGGAAGAGGCCCTTGTCCTCATCAACATGGGGACAAGGTGCTTTGGGGTAGGGGGACCACAGGACCCCCCTTCCCCAAAGCACCCCCCCATGTTGAGGGCACGCAGCCTGGTACGGCTCAGGAGGGGGGGGCTCGCTCCTCCCCACTCCCTTTGCTGACCGGCCAGGCTGCGTGCTCGAAAAAGGGTCTGATATGGACTTTGGGGGTCCCCCACGCTGTTTTTTTGGCATAGGGCTTCCCCTTTAAGTCCATACCAGGTGACGGGGCTAGCGACGTGTCAATCTTGCCGATGGAGGCGGCGACATTGACTTCCTTTGCTAGTCCCGCCTTCCTGGAGCCGCGATCAAAATGAACGGACTTTTCTTCGTGTGTGGCCAAGTCTGTTCATTTCAAAAGTCCGGTGGACTAGCGCGGCAGTCCGGCGGACAATTTTGAGTCAAAAATTCTTTCTAAAGGCCCATACACACGATCAGACTTTTTGACAACAAACATGCAAATTAGCTGTTTTGGAGCAACATCCGACCGTGTGTACGCCCCATCGGACAAACTTTTTTGGTTTTCATCTGACTTTTGTTGGCTGTGCGAACGGACAAACTTTCTGGCAACAAAAGTCCTATGGAGCAAAGTCTGATCGCGTGTACAGAAAACCATAGGACTTTTGTACAAAGTACAAACAGGCATGCTCAGAACCAATGCAAAAGATCAGACAACAATACAGAAGTTGACCAAAGGTGGCGGTAAAGAGCAGAAAAAACACGTGATTTGGTGAAAGTTGGCTGAAAAAGTCCTGCTGTGTGTATGCAATACAAGTTCAGGGCCGACGCCCTTTGTACAAAAATCCAAGGGAAAGTTTGTACAAAGTCCTATCGTGTGTATGAGGCTTTAGTCCGCCGGACTTTTGGGGGAAAAAAAGTCAGCCGGAGCCCACACATGGGCGGTTTGCCCGGCGAACCAGTGTCCGAAGGTGTGTACGGGGCATTAGTAGTATTGAGTGTGAAGCATATAAGATGCAATTTTCTCCTCCAAATTAAAAATGTCTTCACATCCTACCTAAACTCTGATGCTCCACTTGATCAACTCACTAGTTTTGAAAGTATTTGTAAGAATGATCCTCATACTAGGGGTATAATATCACTATTATACTCCCAGATTTTAACACATTCTGAATTGGGAAAACCTTCCTATGTACAAAAATGGGTGTTGGATCTGGAAAGAACATTAGAAAATGCGTAATGGAACCAAATTTGGTCAGTAACAAAATCAATCTCCCCCAATATATTGGCGGTTGTGGCAAACTACAAAGTGATAACCAGATGGTACCTTGTACCAGTTAGAACTGCTAAATATGCACAGAATTGCTCAGCACAATGTTTCCGTGGTTGTTCGGATTTGGGCACATATTTCCACACCTGGCGGGTATGCCCTAAAGCACAAACTTTTTGGACGGTAATATTCAATATGGCATCTAAATTGTTTAAAAAGGAAATCCCTATTGATCCTGAAATGGCTCTCCCTAATTTAAAACCGGATTATTTAACACATTACCAATTTAACCTGCTGGTTCAACTTTTCACAGCAGCCAAACAAACACTGGCAAAAGCCTGGACTTGGTGACTAACAAAGCTGTGAATAGAATGAACAATACTATGTCTTATGCTAGCTCGAGTCGAACATGATTCCTAAATTTGAAAAAATATGGCAGCCATGGATAGATAACTTTTTATCTCCATCATCTGACTTGAAAGTGCTTTTGCCATGGTAGTTGATTGAGAAGATATCATCCTGAATACGTTCATTTCAGAAATAGCGGTGGCTCTCGGCACAATTCCGCGGATTCCTTCCCCTCTTTCTTTTCTTCCTTTTCCTTTTTTCTCTTTGTATCTTTTCATTTCTCTCTCATCTTCTTTTCTTTTACTATACTCATACTCACATATTATAAAAAATATGCATAGAAGTTGTTTCTAGCTTATTATAGTTCCGAGGATTGCATCCAATTTTGCAAAGTCCTTGATTTACAAATTATTGTTAATTAGTTAAGGATTTATTAATAATTTACCATTTATGTCTTTAAATGAATTCAGATAATGATAATAATACTTTTGGGTCTGTGTGCATAAACTTCACTACCTTGATTGTATAATCATTATTGTATCTAATATGCATGTCATTTGTACATGCAATAAAATATTTTAACAAGGAAAAAAAAATGTTATTTTCTATAAACACAAATATCCATTTTGACTAAGGATCCTTTCATGCTGATCAGCTATGGTTTTCCCACAGCACGGGTGTATCCACAGTTTTTGCCACCCACTCTTTGCCATAGACTTCCATTAAACTGGGCAGTTATGGTGCGTTTTCTGAAAGCACACCAAAAGTTCTGCATGCTTTCAGAAAATGCACCAGCATCACCCAATGTAATGAAAGTCAATTGCAAAGTGTGGGTAAACCACAGCGGATAAGTGTGAAAGGGGCCGAAGCTGACCATAGACACATTTCGGTTCTGTATACTCTAATATTTTGCCGATATGTGCCCCATTGACTTTGGAGATGGCTTTCACTTTTACAGAGGATAATGCAAATAAAGAATTCATAAAACACAGAGGTAACAAGTGTATTTTTTTTTAAGTTTCTATAAACCTAAGACACTAAGTGTAGCAATTTTACAAATATTTTTTTCCCCATTTATTTGAAGTGTTACATAGTGATACATTCATGTCTCAGCACAGCAGTGCAGTACGTTGTTCTGCAGTGTAAAGCAGTGCCATCCAGTGAACTGCTAAAAAAAAATGAAGACGTGACATTTTTTCCTGTACTGCACCACACCCCACAAGCATTGTGGTGTAAAAAGCAGTTTTCTATGTGCCCTAGCAGTAAACTGCATTTATCCGGTGCAAATAAACTCAGGTCAAACTAAACAGCGGTGATCCCGAGGATCGCCACTGATCTCAGCTCATTAACGGTTTATGAAACAAATGATCGGGGAAAGCATGTTCTCTGCTGTTCATCGCACACAGAATCGGCCAGTTTATGAAGCTGCAATCTCAGCACTTCACTGGCTATCTGTGTCAGAATTCACCCTCCCTGATTCACCAGCTCAGAGGTGAAGAATCGGGGAGTGAAGAGAGAATCCTGGGGGAACTGAGGAGGAAGGAGGAGGAATTTTGATTTCCCTCTACCTTGATCAGACCCCCCCAAGACAGTAAACATGTTCCTCAGTCATATATTTGTGTGTGTGTGTATATATATATATATATATATATATATATATATATATACACACACACATATACATACATATACACATGCACACACACACACACACACACAAAGCCCTTGTGCACACGGTCGGACATTACGATGGACAATGTCCGATAGGACCGTGTTGTCAGATAATCCGACAGTGTGTGGGCTCCATTGGACTGTAGCCGATGGACCAAGTTTTCCAGCTGGGCTATAAAATTTTCCGACAACATGATCCGATCGGACTTTGTCCGATCATGTGTAGAGAATTCCGATCGGACAAAGTGCCACGCATGCTCAGATCAAATTCCTAGACCAAAGCTATTGGCTACTAGCCTGAACGTAATCCCGTCCTAACGAAATAACATCATCACGTTAAGTACAATCGGATTTTCTGACAACTTTGTCCGACTGTGTGTATGCAACAGTTTCGGACAAAATCCAGCGGACAAAATCTGACGGATTTGGTTGTCGGAATGTCCGACCGTGTGTACAAGGGCTTACACTTGTGCTCATATATTTACATGGCAGAATTTATGATTTCTTGGCCATTTTTCAGAGAACTTCTTTCACTCATAGTTACTGTTTGGCTGCAGCCATTTATTATGAAACAACTGTATTTACTCTTTTTAAATCCTAATCACAACAGAAAGTACCCAAACGACCCTGATCAAAAGTTTACATACCCCAGTTCTTAATATCGTGTATTGCCCCTTTAACATCAATGACAGCTTAAAGTCAAAATCTTTTGTGGTATTTGTGGATGAGGCTCTTTAGCTTCTCAGATGGTAAAGCTGCCCATTACTCAAAGCAAAAGGCCTCCAGTTCCTGTAAATTCTTGCGTTGTCTTGCATGAACTGCACGTTTGAGATCTCCACAGAGTGGATTAATGATACTGAGGTCAGGAGACTGAGATGGCCACTCCAGAACCTTCACTTTATGCTGCTGTAGCCAATGACAGGTCGATCTTTGCCTTGTGTTTTGGATCATTGTCATGTTGGAATGTCAAAGTACGTCCCATGCTCAGCTTCCTGGCTGATGAATGCAAATGTTCCTCCAGTATTTTTTGATAACAAACTGCATTCATCTTGCCATAAATTTTGACCAAATTTCCTGTGCCTTTGTAGCTCATACATCCCCAAAACATCAGCGATCCACCTCCATGTTTCACAGTAGGAATGGTGTACCTTTCATCATAGGCCTCGTTGACACCTCTCCCAAATGTAGCATTTATGGTTCTGACCAAAAAGCTCAATTTTGGTCTCATCACTCCAAATGACTGTGCCAGAAGGTTTGAGGCTCATCTCTGTGCTGTTTGGCGTATTGTAAGCGGGATGCTTTGTGGCATTTGCGTAGTAATGGCTTTCTTCTGGAGACTTGACCATGCAGCCCATCTTTCTTCAAGTGCCTTCTTATTGTGCATCTAGAAACAGCCACACCACATGTTTTGAGAGAGTCCTGTATTTCACCTGAAGTTATTTGTGTTTTTTTTCTTTTCATCCCGAACAATTTTCCTGGCAGTTGTGGCTGAAAATTTAATTGGTCTACCTGACCGTGGTTTGGTTTCAAACAGAACTCCCTCATTTTCCACTTCTTGATTAGAGTTTGAACACTGCTGATTCCTTGGATATCTTTTTATATCCTTTTTCTGTTTCATACAGCTCAACAACCTTTTCCCACAGATCCTTTTGATCCTGACAATTCTTTTGCTTTCCCCATGACTCAGAATCCAGAAATGTCAGTGCAGCACTGAATGAGAGATGCAAGGGTCTGTCAGGAGTTCAGAAACTCATTGATCTTTTATACACACACACTAATTACAAGCAAACAGATCACAGGTGAGGATGGTTACCTTTAATAGCCATTTAAACCCCTTTGCGTCAACTTGTATGCATGTTATCATGCCAAACTTTTGATCAGGGTCATTTGGATAGTTTCGGTTGTGATTAGGATTTAAAAAGGAGCATCTGTGTGTGTGTGTGTGTGTGTGTGTGTGTGTGTGTGTGTGTGTGTGTGTATGTATATATATATATATATATATTGTGACAGTACAGTTTCTTGTCCTAGTAATTGTCGCCCAGGGTTCTCAAATAGGCAGGTTGAGGGGCTCCAGGAGTATTTAATGTGGAGGAATCTGTTTTATCAGTTTCCTCCAAAGATTGTAAAATCCACTTGGGGACCTGGAGCCTGGAGATTCCATAGCGTTATGGGTGGGATGGAATCTCCAATCCTGGGACCGGGTTTTTGGAACAGCCAGGAGTCTGGCTGGTTGATTGAGCAGGTGGGTCCTGGGCTTATAGCAGAGTTAGGATTAGGGTTCTGGGCTCCACCCAGAGAGACGGGAGGTCTCCAGGAGTCCAGAGAGTGCAGGTGTGCACTAGAGAAAGCCAGAGACCCAAGTCTGAGGATCAGAGCAGTGAGGGGCTGCTTTCTAGATGGACATTGTGTGTGTGTTAAAGCTGTGAGCATCTGAGACAAATGAGAGCCTGAAGTGGAAGGCCTGAGCAACAAGGAAGCTGAAAAGAGGTACAGTAGTTGTACGGGAACCCTGTTATATGGCCAAGAGGGCTGAATTGTAAAGCCTAGGTGGCAGTGCTGCTGAAGAGAGCCAGGTGGCTTGGCATTTTTCATGTATGGTTTCTAGCAGAAGAACCCCTGTGTGGGCATCTACCCACACAGGGGTAGAGTTAAACATCCCCCAATGTTACAATATATATATATATATATATATATATATATATATTTTTTTTTTTTTATATTATGTAGGGGGGTCTTTATTTTATTAACTAAGGTCTCCTCCGGGAATGTCTATGTACTGAGTAGTGATAATTTATCACTGCTTAATAAATGGACACCTCTGTGTTTTAGTGAATTTCTGGTACTGTAATCTTGCTATGTCTCACAAGAGTACAGTATCAGTGGGCGTTGGTAGATCACTTCACTTCTCAAAAGGAGAATTGATCTACACCGCTTCATACCTGGTTGCTGCCAAACACGCTTGACACAATCTGAACTGAAGTTTATCTTGGTCTCATCAGACTATGGGACATGGTTCCAGTAATCCATGTCCTTAGTCTGCTTGTCTTCAGCAAAGTGGTTTGCAGGCTTTCTTGTGCATCATCTTTAGAAGAGGCTTTCTTCTGGGATGACAGCCATGCAGACCAATTTGATGCAGTGTGCAGCATATGATCTGAGCACTGACAGGCTGACCCCAACCTCTGCTGCAATGCTGGCAGCACTCAAACATCCATTTCCCAAAAACAACCTCTGGATAGGATACTAAACACGCACTCAACTTTTTAGACCCTGTCCTTTAAAACCACTGTATATAGTCTGGGCCACCATGCTGCAGCTCAGTTTCAGGGTCTTGGCACAGTTTCAGGGTCTTGGTGCAAAATACTGATTGGGAATACAGATTATTTATTTATTTTTTTCCTACTCAACAATGCTCAGTGATCATTTAGGCGCCCAATCAGTGAACTCACATCCAACACAATGAAGTCATATACAAATAATGGTGCAGTCATTCAGATAAAATACATACTACTAACCAATAATCTTCACATCTAAACAATAATCATAAAGTGCAATAATAAAAATAAAAAAAGTCCAAAAAGGTGATAAAAAAACTGTGTGTGGACTGGCCGCTCACCTTAGGGAAAAACCCTTAGGGTCTATTCAAGCCTTGTGTATAAATATGGGGAGAGCTTCGATTATCAAGAACACCAGCTCAAATAGTAGTGGGCGGAGCCAGGTGACGTCACTTCCGGTGTCTAGCACACTTGGAATTAGTGGTGCTCTAAACTTGGAGACTATATTTTTCAATAAACACAAGATGTGGAAAATGTGAGTGCACATTTTTATATACCGTATTTATCGGCGTATAACACACACTTTTCCCCCTTAAAATCAGGAGGAAATCGTGGGTGCATGTTACACGCTGATCCCCCACTGATCATCGGCCATTCTCGGTGGCTTTCGGCGGCTCTCGAGCGCTGTGTACAAAATGGTCAGAATATCGTACGTTCGAAAATTGTATATTTCGTACAATTTTCTGATTGTGTATACAGGCCTTTACAGTGAGTATCTATTCAGAGGTGCCAGAAAAAAAGAGCCATTTGAGTTTCAGATAAAAAAACGTCAAAGAAAAAAGATGTACTCATGAAAAATAAAGGCTTTCAAAGGTTGATCATGCATACCAGTGTGAACTGAACCATCTTGATGTACACCTATCATTAGATAAAATAACAAACGCATGTAAAACAACAGCTTTGTGAAATGATACTTACACGTTTTACTTACTAAATAGACTCTATACTTAAATTTTTTAGATAAATTGTATGTATGACATTGTATTATATTATAGCTTTAACTTTGTATATTTGTTGCCCATGATGCATTGTAACTTACATTATACTATTGTAAAAAGTATATGTAATGTACATAATGATGGTGCGTTTCTAGTCTCATTATAAGAGTTTTTTTTATTCCTTTTTTCTATAAACCTTTACACAACAGTCTGGCAGATGCAAAGGAAACCAAGCTACAGCATGAGTAAATCTTGGAGAGGAGGTTAAATGAATCACTCCCCAAAGCCTAGCACCGTGTGCCGAGTTACTATGGCAACCGGAGACACTGGAGGTTCAGGAAATATTGACGGCACTTAACAATTTAAAAAAATGAAATACAGGTAGAATGATAATCAGCTGATGAAGCACGTGTATAAAAAGGAAAAAAAAAAAGCAAATAAAAATAACACAACATGCCACTACAAATCAGAGGAAAATAGCAGCAACCCATGTACATAAATAGCTTTAAAGAAAAATCCTGTTTTGTACAGGCTTAAATAAAAAAAATAAAAAAATAAAAACATTTAACAAGAAATAAGAAAAACCTAATTTAATTAACAAATACTGTTACACTATCATACTGTTTATTTATAGGTACACTTTTTGTTTTGCCAACAGCTAGTATATGTAAATGACACAGGAAGCATCTATTGATGCACAGTATTGTGGATGTCAGTCATTCCCCCCCTGCTGCTGCATTATATTGACTGACAGCAGGCTCACGCTGGCTCGGGTTTATGGTCAAGTAAGCTTGCTGTCAGTGAATCCTTGAAAATGTTTCCAGTTTCAGCTTAACAGTAACATTTATCTCGGGACATGCTTATATATTCCTGCCTCAGATCATCGTGAGAGTTGAAGGATATTAAATCTATGATATACTGATAAGCTTGGGTCCAGGTTTGTGTAGACAAATTTTGAATTCTGGGGAAAGCTCAGGACCGCTATAAAAAACTGATCATAAAAAGATATGGTACTGTATGATATATTTACAGTGAGTGCATATTTCATACTCAAACGCATAAAAATTCCTTTATTTCTGCAAAGTAATTAAATATAAATACATTTTCATATTGTGCTAGTATAGCCATCTACAGTGCCTTGCAAAAGTATTCACCAACCCCCCCCACCCCCCCCCCCCCCCCCTGGCTTTTTAACTATTTTGTTACAGCCTGTAGTTCAATGTTTTTTTCATCTGAATTATATGTGAGGGATCAGAACACAATAGTCTAAGTTGGTAAATAAAATTAGAAAAATGTATACATACATTTTTTTTTCAGAAATAAAAAACTGATAATTGGCATGTGCGTATGTATTCACCCCCTTTGTTATGAAGCCCATGAAAAGCTCTGGTGCAACCAATTACCTTCAGAAGTCACATAATTGGTGAAATGATGTCCACCTGTGTGCAATCTAAGTGTCACATGATCTGTCTTTACATATACACACCTTTTTGAAAGGCCCCAAAGGCTGCAACACCTACCCAAGAGGCACCACTAACCAAACACTGCCATGAAGACCAAGGAACTCTCCAAACAAGTAAGGGACAATGTTGTTGAGATATACAAGTCAGGGTTAGGTTCTAAAAAAAATATACAAATCTTTGATGATCCCTAGGAGCACCATCAAATCTATCATAACCAAATGGAAAGAACATGGCACAAAAGCAGACCTGCCAAGAGACAGCCAGAGACAGCATTAATCAGAGAGGCAGCACAGAGACCTAATGTAACCCTGGAGGAGCTGCAGAGTTCCACAGCAGAGACTGGAGTATCTGTACATAGGACGACAATAAGCTGCAGAGAGTTTGGGCTTTTTTGGCAGAGTGATCAGAAGAAAGCCACTACTTTCAGCAGAAAACAAAATGGCACACCAGGCTGGACCCTTAATAGAATAATCAAATAGAATTTTAACCTCTTAGTCTAATAATCATATTAATAAAAAGCTTCCAGATATGACCAAATGCCAAGCCATTACAGCAAACAAAATTCCAAACACTCCCAGTATGTTTTGAGCTAACTGCAAATTATTTTACCTTTTATTCTTATTGACCCAGGGCATGGCCATCAGCAAGTTGATTAAGGTTCACCACTATGAGGTGCCGGTCAAAACAGACCAGCATTCAGCCCCATCTAAAAACATTTACAGCACCTCTAAGTGTCTGCACTTTATACACATTCAACAGGTTTTTTTACTTTTTTCTCTAGAGACACTGTATGTGCACAAGGTGTTTTAGAACACATTTAACCCTGTGGCATTCTTTGACACTAAAGAACTCAGGTTTACACTTGTGCAACCTGCGTTCAGCGTATAGGCAGCCTATTTATTTCAATGGGCTGCCCTACCGACAGAGACACAGGCAACAGTCGTCCCTGACTTTTGTTTAGATCTGCTGCAGCATCATGTAATTCTGTGTGTACAAAAACATTCCGTGTTTTCTGATGCGTGGGGGTGCCATTAATAATTAATGGCACCCCTGCATGTCTTTAAAAAGCAGTGTATTTTGCCTGCGGGTTGGAAACCCATACCATTTTGCGAGTGTTTCTGATCTGCACAAGTGTGAACCTAGCCATAACTGCTACCTAGAAGTACATGATATGTATAATTTTTTTCAAAAACCAAACCACAGGAATCTTTAGTAGGAAACGTCGCCTCCCAGAAAATAGCGTTCCACATTCAGAACAAGTTGTTGTTTCATTGTTTGAAATTGAAGTCTGACAAAATACAATTTGTTCAGCTATTACTTTCTATTTTGTGCATTTAGACACGGTTATTTAAATTTTGTACTTCCTGTCACTTTTGCTATTAATTTGTAGCAGGGGTTTATCTGTGTATAATAGAATAAGTGCATTTTTAAACAGGACCCTGTATCCCTTCCATACCATATCTGTAACTGCGTTTACAAACTGCAGTGTACACATATAGCATGTACTCATTGTTAAGCTTGCCATACATACTGGACTAGATGAGAGAAATCTAGAGATTCAATATAGCATGGATGGATACATTTCCCACTGCTGGTTATTGTGTTATGTCAGCCTGCATCCATAGCTGTCAGAAAACCCCAAGAATGACTGCAGCTAATTGGCTGTAGTCACAGTTTGACCGACTTTTTTCTGACCTGGCTCCTTCGCTTTTTCAATTGAAGTTTGTCAAACTGGTTGGTGTTGGCAGGGCCACCCACAGTTGGTGAAAAAGGAGCCATGTATATGCCCAGCTCTACTCTTCAATGGGATGCTCCATAAATGAAGCAAAAAAGAGGGGATAGCAAACTGAGAAATATTGAGAACCTCTGATAGTATAATATCAGGTGTTATTATTGAATGAAAAAGATTTCCTTGAAGCTTTGAAGGATTAATACCAAAAGGAATCTGCAACCCTATAGTTCACCCATAGAGGATATTTGTCTCCAAATATACCTTTGTTTGTTTCCATCCAACCCAGCAGGGCTGAACCAAAAAAAACCCGACAGCTCAGGATGTTAGTACAGCGATCTCCCCTGCTGTGCTGTGGTATTTTGACAAGGGGGACGACCCCCCCCCCCCACCAGAACACTCCGATCAGCACTCATAGCCATTGGCCACTGGGGAACTGAGCAGCAGGCTGCAGTACACATGGGCCGAATGTCAGAACTTTGAAGAAAGTGAATAAAATTCTTTGTTATATAGTTGCTGCGGGGAAGTCGACAATACAAAACACATTTCCTTGACAAAATAAAATTCTGCCTTTCACCGTTCAGTACAATTAATTATGTGTTAGTGGTGTAGGGCTCCAAGTTTGTTCAACTAGCGTATGGCAAAACAGGTGGCAGCACATACAGCTTCTCAATCTGACAGTACTTTGTTCGTATTCCCAGTGGATAAACAGTGATTTTTTTTTTAGGAGTTATGTTTTATGGATAGAACTTGTTCTCATCACAGGTATAGGAGTATAACCATGGAACTATGATCCCTAACCAGTGGATCAGGTGCCATATTCAGATTGCAGATGCCCTTTATGCTGCCTGCAGTAACCACTGAGTAGCGGCATAGTAATGAAGTTCTGCATAACAATGTACATACACGTATCAATGTTCTTCCTATGATTTTGACCCTTTACATTGACCAAAAATTGCAACAGACCAATTGCTCTAATTATCAAAGCATATCTAAACTCAAAAACAAAAATGTAATATATTGCAGTTATTTTTTAAGCTTTTTTTTTTTTTTTCTTCATTTTCACCTTCACCAGGTGAAAATTAAGAAGAAAAAAAAGGCTTAATGAAAAAATAACTGCAATATATTACATTTCTGTTTTTGAGTTTTTTTTCTGGCTATTAAGGCAGGCCATACACGGTCAAATTCCGAACTAATTTTATTTTCAAAATCAGAAATTTTGTGCGTATCTTGATTCCATGGTGTCACCATTGATTTTCGAAAATTCGACCAACCAAGCCTTCAATTTAACCTCATGTTGCTACAGAAAAGAATTTGTTGCCGGGAATTTTCTTTTTTTTCTGGGAATTTTCTTTTCTTGCACTCACGTGCATTCCTTTTTCTATTACATTTCTCCCACGATTCTCCCATCATTCATTTGAAAATCGTTTGTTTTTCCAAAAATTTCCAACATGCCAGATTACTCAAATCTGATCACTGCACGAAAATCAGCTGTTGCTGCAGCCAACTAACGGTGCAAAATTTGAACGAAAATTCTTAGATAAGATTTTCGCAAGAAAATTCTTTTGAAATTCTACCCATGTATGTCCTGCCTAAAACCTTGTACACACCTAAAAAAAAAAAGTTAGTAAGCTCCTTCAGACAATAGTTGCCCAAATTTCAGCCAACAAATGTTGGATAGCAGGCTAGTAAATTTTTAGCAGACAACGGTCTGTTGCCAGATTTTCGTATCATGTGTACACAAGTCCGTTACACAAAAGTACAAACATGCATGCTTGGAATCAATGCTCAAACACGGCATTAGCAGAAAGTGCCTGAAGAAATTCCATGTAGTACGGCACTACGTTCACGTTTGTTTGCCGGCAATTGTGTGCCATTAGTATGCAAGACAAGTTCCTGGCACATGCCCTTCGGACAAAAGTCTGACACTCTATTGACCAACAATCTGATCCTGTGTACGAGGCTTTAGTCTGTTAATCTTCAAGTTTCTTTAACCACTTTCAGACCGGACCAATTTGCTGGTCAAAGACCAGACCACTTTTTGCGATTCGGCACTGCGTCGCTTTAACTGACAATTGCGCGGTCGTGTGACGTGGCTCCCAAACAAAATTGACGTCCTTTTTTTCCCACAAATAGAGCTTTCTTTTGGTGGTATTTGATCACCCCTGCGGTTTTTATTTTTTGCGCTATAAACAAAAATAGAGCGACAATTTTGAAAAAAAACGCATTATTTTTTACTTTTTGTTATAATAAATATCCCCCAAAAATATATAAAAACACTTTTTTCCCTCAATTTAGGCCGATACGTATTCTTCTACATATTTTTGGTAAAAAAAAATCGCAATAAGCGATTATTGATTGGTTTGCGCAAAAGTTATAGCGTTTACAAAATAGGGATAGTTTTATAGCATTTTTATTAATAATTTTTTATAATTTTTTTTTTTACTAGTAATGGCAGCGATCTGCGATTTTTATTGTGACTGCGACATTGTCGGGGACCCATCGGACATTTTTGACACATTTTTGGGACCATTGTCATTTATACAGTAATCACTGCTATATAAATGCAGTGATTCCTGTGTAAATGACACTGGCAGTGAAAGGGTTAACCTGTGGGTGGCAGTGTAGGGGTTAAGTGTTCCTAGGGGTGTGTTACTAACTGTGGGGGGGTTGGGCTTTCATTTAGTGTACACTGATCTCAGCTCCAATCACATGGAGCAGAGATCAGCGTCACTAGTTGCTAGGCAGAATGGGAAAATGTTGTTTATACAGCATTTCCTCCATTCGGCCGCTCCGTGAGACGATCGCGGGGATGCCCGCGGCGATCGAGTCCGCGGGTCCCGCGACCGGACTCACGGGGGTCCCGACCAGCGCGGGAGCGCGCCGCCGGCGGCGCGCTCCCGATGGCACGGCGGCAACGAATATTGGACGTACATGTACGCCAATATGCCTGCCCCCCCCACCAGAACACTCCGATCAGCACTCATAGCCATTGGCCACTGGGGAACTGAGCAGCAGGCTGCAGTACACATGGGCCGAATGTCAGCTAGCTGTTATTGAACCGGCCATTGACACCCAACATTTGGCCCATGTGTACTAGGCTTTAGAGATAACCGCAGGCCTGGTCACTCTTAATGGTGTTCAAAGTCAAGAGTGAAAGTGAAAAGAAAATGCTAAAAAATAAAAGACTGGCTGTAAATCTGGCTTACAATAGCCTCTTGTTCCATTACCATGCTTACACAACCTATAAGACAGACAGTCACAAGATGGTATATGGTCCCATTGTACTATTGTTTACCAATGGTTTATGTACCATTGTTCTATTGTTTACCAATTAGTATTATACACCATTTTCTGTTTCAGATTTTTTTTCACTAGTATCATGCAATGGTCGTTCTCATGCCCTTGCATGATTTTACATTCTGTAACCTACTAAAAACTCACTTTCAATAAATTTTTAGTGATAAGAAGTGCTAAAGTTGAGTTAGCCTAGAGCAGGGGGTGTCTAAATTTTTTTCAAAGAGGGCCAGATCAAGTGAACATGCGTGAGGCCCGGCCATTTTGCCTGACATTCTTTCAACCATTGAAATTGGGTCCAAGTGTGTTTATCTGAGCACTAATACACTGCCCAACAAGAATTCTCTTGCCTTTGTGGCTGTATGTGGTGAAGAGATGAGCTCGGACATGTTATTTGGACATATACATAGATAGATAGATCCATCTCTCCATCTCTTTTGTGGCCCCCAACGAATCCCCACTAAGGATGAGCTCGGGCATGTTCTTTGGATATACCGTATTTGTCAGTGTATAAGACGCACCTTCACTTTAAAAGGGAAGTTTCAGGAAAAAAAGCTTACATTTTAAATAAAGAACTGTGAAGCAAAATAAGGGTGAGTGCCCATCTGCAGTCTCACCATTGCCATGAATGCAGCCTCACCATTGCGTTGAATGCAGCCTCTCCATTGCAATCAATGAAGCCTGATCGATGCCCATCTGCAGCCTAAACTGGAACGTGGGCTGTAATTGGCCTGCGGACTGGACTTTGGACATGCCTGGCCTAGAGGGCCCTTTTTCATTATCTTAAATTTGCATGTAATTGTTGAAAAAACCTATATGATTATTAATTAGGCTAAGAGGTAAAATTCTATTTGATTATTCTATAAGTGCAATTGTGACTGCAGTTGTGACCCAAATGGATCATTTTAAAATAGACTAGTGAGTGCAAATCCACAGGGAACAGCTTTCTTCTGAAGTGGGCAGTTTTATTTCATTCCCACTTATGACTTTCTCACTTTTGTACAATGCCCAGGGCTGAGAACTGGTTGCATCGTGCAACGTTCTCAGCATCTTCCGATATGCTATACAGAATATTGTCTACTTCCAGTCATACATGTAATTTAGATGGCAAGTATCCTTAACAGCCTCAATACTGGGCACTTACACCACCTTCCTGCCCAAGCAAATTTTCAGATTTCAGTACTGTTGCTGTTTAAATGACAATTGCGCGGTCATGATACTCTGTTCCCACTAATAGAGCTTTTTTTTGGTGGCATTTGATCATCTCTTGGGTTTTTATTTTTTGCTAAAACAAATAAAAAAAAGACCTAAAATTTTGAAAAATAAATACATTTTCTTTTGTTTCTGTTATAAAATTTTGTAAATAAGTACATTTTCTCTTTAACTGATGGGCACTGATAAAGCAGCACCAATGATTTGGCATCAATGGGCACTGATATGCAGCACTGATATGCAGCACTGATATGCAGCACTGATATGCAGCACTGATATGCAGCACTGATATGCAGCACTGATGGGCACGCATGGATGGCACTGATAGGTGACACTGATGGTCACTGAAAGGCTGCACTGATGGGCGGCACTGCTGGGCACTGATAGATGGCATTGATAGGCATCACTGATTGCACTTGCAGGCATTTAGGATGGGCACTGATTGGTAGCTGCCTGGGCACTGATAGGCATTTCCCTGGTGGTCTAGGGTGGCATACCTGGTGGTCCAGGTGGTGCCAGCCCCTGGTGGTCCCGACGGCATCCTGGTGGTCCTGGGCGAGCATCAGAGGGGGGGCTGTGCTGATATACAATCAGCACAGACCCCCCTGTCAGGAGAGCAGCCGATTGGCTCTCCTCTACTCGCGTCTGTCAGAGGCGAGTGAGGAAAAGCTGATCAACGGCTCTTCCTGTTTACATTGTGATGAGCCGTGATTGAACATGGCTGATCACGTGGTAAAGATACTCCATCAGAGATCGGTGTAGCGCTGTGTCTGACTGACACACCGCACCATCGAACAGCAGTCGTTCTGGGAGGAAGCAGATTTAAAATGTATAACCTGGAATTCCACCTTGAAGCAAAAATCTTATTGCTTTATTTGAATGTGATCTGGAGGATAGTAAGCTCCGTGTTAGATGCATTGTTTAGTGAAGTCCATGTCAGTCAGACAAACTGTGTTTAAAGAGGAAGTAAACTCTCCCACTCTGATGCTTCTTTTCATTTAGTCCATTATAATAAGTCATTATCAGACTATAGCCACTGTAATCTAGCCCAAATCGCATATTACTTACTGTTTAAAGAAACTTTAAAAAACTTGTTTCCAGGGGTTAGGCAGCGCCATCTTAAGTATTGTTTTCTGAGTCCACAGTGGAGTGTATTTCTGCCCTTACATTGAGCACTTCCTGTACTGTTAACCAAGCCTCCTTCTCAATCCAACGTTTCTATGGCAACCCTGCTTCCATGTTCATAGCTTACTTGTTTATTTCATAGTATTTACTTGTGCTGATGTCTAATGTTTCCCTTTGTCAGACTTATCAGCTTCAGCTGATAAGACTGCAGTAATAGCCAAGTTTAGACTGTATGTGAGGTCACATGGTCACCTGGCGTGTAGGAGGAAGCTCTGAGTGATTAGCAGAGTTAAGTGGTATGCCGTAGGAAGTCCTGATAACAGATAGATAAGACATAGAGAGTGTGCCTTAAATCAGGGGAGATCTGGGTATGCTGATTACAACAATACTAAGCAAGTATGGAGATATCTACAAGCAGTGTTCATTAGGGTTTTTTATGCTGATTTACACGGGACAAAGTTGTGGGGGAGGGTTTACAATCACTTTAAGGACCTGATAGTATTAAAATTAAAAAAAAATGGAAGTTCACAAATATGGATTTCCCACACAGAGGGTTTCAGCTTCACACAAAATCCAAATGAAAATGCTAGACCGGTCTGCCCATTCTCCTATGACCTGACATCAACAAGGCATTTTCTGCCACACAACTGCCACTCACTGGATATTTTCTCTTTTTCGGACCATTCTCTGTAAACCCTAGAGATAGTTGTGCATGAAAATTCTAGTAGATCAGCAGTTTTTGAAATACTCAAACCACACCGCATGGCACCAACAACCGTCCCACATTCAAAGTCACATAAATCCCCTTTCTTCCCCATTCTGATGTTTGATTTGAACATCAGAAGGTTGTCTTCACCACGTCTAGATGCTTAAATGCATTGAGTTGCTGCCATGTGATTGGCTGATTAGCAATTTGTGCTACCAAGCAATTGAACAGCTTTACCGAATAAAGTGGCCAGTGAGTGAATATGTAAAGCACTGCATAAATTGACAGTGCTGTACTGGTAATAAATACATAACACAATCAGGGAGAGGGGACAACTAGGCAAGGCAAAATATAAGCAGACTAAACGTCAGCTTTATAACTATTGGTAAAATAAAATTCAAGGCAGAACTGTGTGCATTCATCAGATACTTTGCTTATTTCTATATATTTGGAAGATGAACATCCCTTTATAAAATGCAATTTGTCCTGTGACATAATGTTACATTACCATTATCTTTTATTCAAAGCATGAAAGATTACCACCATAGTTGCATAATGAACCGTTTTACCTGTAGCAGCATAATATTTACTGTAAATTTTTAAGTAATCTAGAAACAAATTTCTAGCTTGCACAACACAGTTAAACAGAAGATAAATAAACTGTAATATGTAATGTTATCTGTGTGCTCTGGAATAAATATCTGCAATTATTTTAAGATCAGTCCACCAAAAAGTAATATGTCATTTGCCGGTGAATCTGAAACCTCTGCAACAATTCCTGGTTCAGCTCCTATCCATCTTGGAGTGTTCGTACTACGTGCTGCATAATAAAAAATATATTACAAATCCAATATTCAGACTAAGAACACCACATAAAAGGCAGCAAGGTTTCACACCAGCAAACTTTGGACTAGTTAGGTTTGTCCCATAATTCTACTTTAATGCCAACCCTCACAGCAGCCTAAAATGTACCTTCACTTTACTACCCTGCCACTCGTTTCGCCTAGGAAAGTGATGCACCATATTTGTATGGATGAGCAAGTAACTCGGTCCTGTTCCGCATACCTGAAAGTGCTGGTGCTCAGGCACCTAAGACTGTCACAAGGGGATGGAAAGATAGCCATCAGCCCTGTGTAACCTGTATGCTGCAACAGGGTTTCTACTTAGGACGAACAAAGCAGTAGGAGAGCCAAGAGATGGTAAATAAGATCAACTGCGGTGTCACCATTGAAATAAATCTGCCGTTTTGCCCTACAAGGTACGGGCTATTTTAAACACAGATCTCACAACTGGAGTCCCCAAGAGATACATTATATGGCCGAAAGTCTTAACACCGGACTGTAATACCTACTAAAAATGGTCAAAAGTATGTAGACCTCTCCAAGTTATTGAGTTCAGGTGATTTAAGAGAAGAGAACTGTTAATGCTATAAAGAACCAAGCCATTTTAGACAATTGTTCACTTCCAACCTTGTAGCAACCATTTGGGGAAGGCCAGTTTCTGTTCAAGCATGTCTGTGCCCCTGTGTACAAGGGCAAGTCAATGAAGATGTGGTTTGATGAGTTTGGTGCGGAGAACTCAAGATGACTCTTCATGGCCCTTACCGTTACCTCGCTAAACACCTTTGGGATGAACCAGGCCTTTTTGCACACCATCAATACCTGACCTCAGAAACACTTCAAAATCATGCACAAGGTCTTCCCAGAAGCATGAAAGCTGTTGAGTCAGGGAGGGAAGGAATGCAAAAAGCTCATATAGGAGTAAGGGTCAGATGTCCATCTTTGGACATTAAGCAATTAGGAACTAAAAGGTGATGCAATTCTCCAGTCTCCATCAAAAACCACTGTTAACATTGTCAACCTATGTCTCTCTTCGGTTGTCTGAATGAAAACTTAATTAATGCAGATATATAATTACATCAAATTACTGAAACCTAGTTTATGTAACAAAGGCATCTTAATTGGCAAAGGTTGCAAGTGACAGTGTTGCCACACATACCTTTTAACAATGCTGCTGCAGACGGTTGATTAACGTTTCAGAGCTAGCTTTAATAACTCACAAAAGAAATGTGTGGGAAGTGAAACGCTGGCATCCTATTTCATGTCAACGGAAAAGTTCATTCATGAAAAGAGGAAACATTTTGAAGAACTTTGAAGAAAGTGAATAAAATTCTTTGTTATATAGTTGCTGCGGGGAAGTCGACAATACAAAACACATTTCCTTGACAAAATAAAATTCTGCCTTTCACCGTTCAGTACAATTAATTATGTGTTAGTGGTGTAGGGCTCCAAGTTTGTTCAACTAGCGTATGGCAAAACAGGTGGCAGCACATACAGCTTCTCAATCTGACAGTACTTTGTTCGTATTCCCAGTGGATAAACAGTGATTTTTTTTTTAGGAGTTATGTTTTATGGATAGAACTTGTTCTCATCACAGGTATAGGAGTATAACCATGGAACTATGATCCCTAACCAGTGGATCAGGTGCCATATTCAGATTGCAGATGCCCTTTATGCTGCCTGCAGTAACCACTGAGTAGCGGCATAGTAATGAAGTTCTGCATAACAATGTACATACACGTATCAATGTTCTTCCTATGATTTTGACCCTTTACATTGACCAAAAATTGCAACAGACCAATTGCTCTAATTATCAAAGCATATCTAAACTCAAAAACAAAAATGTAATATATTGCAGTTATTTTTTAAGCTTTTTTTTTTTTTTTCTTCATTTTCACCTTCACCAGGTGAAAATTAAGAAGAAAAAAAAGGCTTAATGAAAAAATAACTGCAATATATTACATTTCTGTTTTTGAGTTTTTTTTCTGGCTATTAAGGCAGGCCATACACGGTCAAATTCCGAACTAATTTTATTTTCAAAATCAGAAATTTTGTGCGTATCTTGATTCCATGGTGTCACCATTGATTTTCGAAAATTCGACCAACCAAGCCTTCAATTTAACCTCATGTTGCTACAGAAAAGAATTTGTTGCCGGGAATTTTCTTTTTTTTTCTGGGAATTTTCTTTTCTTGCACTCACGTGCATTCCTTTTTCTATTACATTTCTCCCACGATTCTCCCATCATTCATTTGAAAATCGTTTGTTTTTCCAAAAATTTCCAACATGCCAGATTACTCAAATCTGATCACTGCACGAAAATCAGCTGTTGCTGCAGCCAACTAACGGTGCAAAATTTGAACGAAAATTCTTAGATAAGATTTTCGCAAGAAAATTCTTTTGAAATTCTACCCATGTATGTCCTGCCTAAAACCTTGTACACACCTAAAAAAAAAAAAGTTAGTAAGCTCCTTCAGACAATAGTTGCCCAAATTTCAGCCAACAAATGTTGGATAGCAGGCTAGTAAATTTTTAGCAGACAACGGTCTGTTGCCAGATTTTCGTATCATGTGTACACAAGTCCGTTACACAAAAGTACAAACATGCATGCTTGGAATCAATGCTCAAACACGGCATTAGCAGAAAGTGCCTGAAGAAATTCCATGTAGTACGGCACTACGTTCACGTTTGTTTGCCGGCAATTGTGTGCCATTAGTATGCAAGACAAGTTCCTGGCACATGCCCTTCGGACAAAAGTCTGACACTCTATTGACCAACAATCTGATCCTGTGTACGAGGCTTTAGTCTGTTAATCTTCAAGTTTCTTTAACCACTTTCAGACCGGACCAATTTGCTGGTCAAAGACCAGACCACTTTTTGCGATTCGGCACTGCGTCGCTTTAACTGACAATTGCGCGGTCGTGTGACGTGGCTCCCAAACAAAATTGACGTCCTTTTTTTCCCACAAATAGAGCTTTCTTTTGGTGGTATTTGATCACCCCTGCGGTTTTTATTTTTTGCGCTATAAACAAAAATAGAGCGACAATTTTGAAAAAAAACGCATTATTTTTTACTTTTTGTTATAATAAATATCCCCCAAAAATATATAAAAACACTTTTTTCCCTCAATTTAGGCCGATACGTATTCTTCTACATATTTTTGGTAAAAAAAAATCGCAATAAGCGATTATTGATTGGTTTGCGCAAAAGTTATAGCGTTTACAAAATAGGGATAGTTTTATAGCATTTTTATTAATAATTTTTTATAATTTTTTTTTTTACTAGTAATGGCAGCGATCTGCGATTTTTATTGTGACTGCGACATTGTCGGGGACCCATCGGACATTTTTGACACATTTTTGGGACCATTGTCATTTATACAGTAATCACTGCTATATAAATGCAGTGATTCCTGTGTAAATGACACTGGCAGTGAAAGGGTTAACCTGTGGGTGGCAGTGTAGGGGTTAAGTGTTCCTAGGGGTGTGTTACTAACTGTGGGGGGGTTGGGCTTTCATTTAGTGTACACTGATCTCAGCTCCAATCACATGGAGCAGAGATCAGCGTCACTAGTTGCTAGGCAGAATGGGAAAATGTTGTTTATACAGCATTTCCTCCATTCGGCCGCTCCGTGAGACGATCGCGGGGATGCCCGCGGCGATCGAGTCCGCGGGTCCCGCGACCGGACTCACGGGGGTCCCGACCAGCGCGGGAGCGCGCCGCCGGCGGCGCGCTCCCGATGGCACGGCGGCAACGAATATTGGACGTACATGTACGCCAATATGCCTGCCCGTGCCATTCTGTCGACGTACATCGTCGTGCGCTGGTCGGGAAGTGGTTAAAATACCAGCAAAAGTGGCAATTAGAGTAAAGAAAAAACATTTAACGCTGACAGGGTGCTTTCAACAGTCAGCATTTATTAATTCATGTAAACCTTTATCCTAAAAGGAAATTTTTTTAATTATTGCTGTAACTACCCAATAAGTAGGCCTCATGCACACTGGACATTTTTGGATGTTTTCACAGCAGCCGTTTTTGGCTTCAGACATTTTTTTCTACAGTCAATAAACTCCCCATGTTATCCTATGTGTCCATGCACACATAGGTTGTTATCAGTGTTTTTTGGCTTTAAAAAAAAAACCAAAAACTATTGGGTTCTGAGAGTAGTTTTTCAGCTGTAAACATGCTCTATCATCAAAAAACGCTGATAAACACTGATAAATGCTCAGAAACGCAGCTCACCAGTGTTTTTTGAAGTTTTTGATAAAAAAAAAAAAAAAAGAAGCGTTGACGTGGTAAAAAAACTCTACTGCAAAGCTACTTTTTTAGAACGTTATTTTAACATCCAGTGTGCATAGTGAGTGAAGCCTTAAAAGGAGTTCAGCTTTAATTTGTTTATTAAATTCATCCAAAATTTGCTGAGGTGTCTAACAACATCCTCTCCACAAAAAATGCTGCCGTCTGAGGCCTGATTCACACCTATGGGTTTTTAGTGCCTTTTGCATTTTTCACTACAGAACGTGCTCCATGGGAAATCATGTTAAATGGACTGTAGTGCAAATCTGCAAAATGCAAAAAGCACTAAAAAATGCATAGGTGTGAATCAGGCCCAAGGCCGGGTTCACGTATGCAGAGCTGTGGTTTGCAGTTCCGGGGCTGGTGCATTTCTGTTAACCCGTTCAGGTGCGATTTAGGGGCAAACTGTTGCCTGAACTGACACCTGAACCAGACCCAAAAATGCACAGAACCCTTTTTGAAACTGCACTGTGGCTGCTCTGGACATGTGTGAACGGCTTCATTGAGAATGGTCACATTCACATGTAATGCGAATTGGATGCGATTTAAAAAGGCATCCAATTTGCATATATCCTGTTTCTCCGAAAATAAGACCTAGCGTTATTGTCGGTGATGGATGCAATATAAGCCCTACCCCCCCAAATAAGCCCTACCCTGTTTCCCTGAAAATAAGCCCTACCCTGAAAATAAAACCTACAAGGACTTTAACTAGGGCTTAATTGGGGGGTAGGGCTTATATTGCAGCCATCACCAAAAATCACGCTAGGTCTTATTTTAGGGGAAACAGGGTATGTGAACACAGCCTAAGGGTGGCTCCTTTGCCCTTCCATGGAATGGAAACAGTCTAAGACAGGAAGCATGTTACCGGCCAGATGTGCAGATGAAAAGAAAAAAATAAACAAACAGAATACAAAATGGTTATTAGTTAGGGCCCATTCACACTAGAATGCAGTGTGGGAGAACTGCGTTCCTGTGCAGCTTCCCGCACTGCATTCCAATCGTACTGCCCTTGTGATCTTCTGTGGGGGGGTCAGTTCAAAGTTAATGATACCCCAAATGCAGGTTGCAAGCACAGTTTGCAAATGTAAAAAGCAGTGCATGTGATGCGGTGCAACTTCAGCCCATTAAAAATGAATGAGGTGAAATTGCACTGCACAGAATTGCATGTGAACCGCTGTGCGGTTCCTGTGCGATTCACATGCAGTTCCTAGTGTGAATGGGCGCTTAATGGACTGGTAAACTGCAATATTACATTTTTGTCTTTAGGTTTAGAATAGATTCCTTTTAAAGCAAACATAACAAATGCACCACGGTTTATTGACCCACTAGTGGCATGCATGGATGCCTCACAGGGAAATTTAAAAGATTCAGCTTCCATATGAAAGTTGCAGAAGGAAGTAGGAGTTTCTCCCTGTCATGCTTCAAGGTTGCAGACCACGGGGGTTTGCTTATGTGGTGCCAGACAACATGCAGATGGATTACTTCAGGCTTGAGTCACACCTATGCATTTTTAGTGCTTTTCCATTTTGCAGATTTGCACTATAGCCCATTTAACAGCCCACAAAAATTCCACTGGCCTGCTCGCATTATGGGAGTGCATTCTGAGAGCTGGCAAGCATGGGCTGCCTGGGAGCAAGAGGGGGTGGGGGTGGGGCAGCAGCGCCGGCTGGCAGGTTGTATGGGAGTCCTTTTTGCAGCGCTCGGAGGGGAAGAGAGGAGAGCAGGCGACCGGATCATCAGAGTGTGAGGAACATCACTAGCGGCTTTCATTTGAATAGCAGAGTGTTCCTTGCACTTGCTGTCACACACTGCCCTGCCTTCTGGTCCCGGGACTTTTATAGACAGACCACCTGGGACGCGTGACATGTATCAAAGTTCCCCCGGCCAGGGGCTGGGCTGTATGTGACGGCGAGCAGAGGGAACACACTGCTATTGAAATGAAAGCTGTTCCAGTGATGTCTCTTGGCGCTCTGATCATCCGGCCGGCATTCCTCTTCCTCTCCTCTATTCTCCTGCATGGTGGACATGGGGAGGTTGCATTTGTGGACACGGGGGAGGCTGCATTGGAGAACACCGGCAGGTTGCGTTGGGGGCACAGGTGAGGCTGCATTGATGGTCACAGGTGAGGCTGCATTGATGGGCACGGATAAAGTTGTTGTTAATATTTATTTTTAGAACTTAATTCTGCATAAAACAAGTGTCATTTCATGAGCTCATTTATGAGGGAGTGTTTAGGGGCAGAATTAAGGGTGGGGCAGGGTAGAGGTTGGGTGGGGCAACTGGTGGCAGTAACCATTAAGGCCTGGCTAGTAGCTCAGGACTTAAAATTTTATTGTGTAGAGCAAATATGCAAAATGCAAAAAGCACTAAAAATGCATAGGTGTGACTCAAGCCTAAGGCAGGGAATTGATAGGTTATGGTTTTCATTCAGCCAGACATCTCAATTACCAAAATACCAGCATAAAACATTTCTGATCAGGCCCTACTGTAGCATATGGAATTTATGCTTTGACATAAGAAACACACTTGATTTTGTCTGTTACTCTATAGTATACAACAGATGGTGACAGCTGAGTACAGCCTGGGGACTAATGTAAGTGAATGAACCAGCCACAGAAGACCACTTGCTGTCCATTGTAGGCAAGCAGGTACCGCTTGTTCCTCGCACTGTAATGAATTAGCAGTTAGAACACAGTTAGCAATTCAAATATAAACAATATAAGTCCCTATAATTCATATGAACAAAAACAGGATCAGTGGACCTTTAGTTTGGCTCGTAGCTTGACAATATTGTGTTGAAACCTGCTAAAAGCTTGCTTAAAGCTAAAGAATATGCAACACACCCATTCTACAGCTGATGGATACTCCAAAAAAGCTGCTTCTTAATTGCAGCAAAAATCTTCTTTAGTGTGGAGTTTTCAAGTTTAAATCGAAAAATATTGTCTGTCTTAAAGTGGTTGTAAACCCTTATATCTAGCCAGGTAAGTGACCAGCCTCAGGTAAAACAGAGATTAAACAAAACATAAGTGGTGTCTGTTTATCTGCAGTCATCTTTTCTCTACATCCATTCAAAGTGCTGAATTTATAAACATGTCTGAGGGTTCCGAAAAAAGGGAGGCGGAGAGCTAAAAAGCCACACTGCAGAGCTCATGAGAGCACTCCAAAGACATGATAGTAGGTTAATTGGGGTCTGTCCAAAATTGGCCCTAGTATATGAATGTGAGTTGGGGACCTTGGATTGTGGGCTCCTTGAGGGTAGGGAGCGATCTGAATGTGCAAAGTATATGTGGAGCGCTGTGTAAATTGACTGCGCTATATGGGTACCTTAACCACTTAAGGATCGCCGCATGTAGATATACGTCGGCAGAATGGCATGTACGGGCACAAGCATGTACCCGTACGTGCTTGCCTTCCAGCGGGTGGGGAATCCGATCGGACCCCCTCCCGCTGGCCGCGTGGTCCGTTTCGCTTCAGGAGCGATTCGGGATGAGGGGATGGCCGTTGGTTTCTGGCCATCCCCTCTCGATCGCTCCTGGCGAATGAGAAGCTTCCCCCGCCTGTGTAGTGTAAACATAGGCAGGGAGGAAGTGATGTCACTCTCCTCGAGGCGGTCTTTTTGACCGGACTGCGAGTAGAACACATAGTAAGTGTACCAATCACTACACTGACATGTAGGTACACATAGGCACACAAATCACCCCCCCCCCCAGTCACAGTGTCACTGATTGCAGCGATCATTCATTTACTGATCACTGCATTTAGTGTCAGTTGTGACAGTAAAAAGTGTCAGGCCAGTTAGTGTTAGGTCCAGGGTAGCCCCCTACCCCCCCCCATAAAGGTTTAACCCCCTGATTGCCCTAGAGTTAACCCTTTCACCAGCGATCACCGCATACGTGTCACTGGTGACGCTGGATAGCCAGTTAGTTATTTAGGTTCACCGCCAGGTTTTTATAGCATTAGGTACCCCCATATACTAACCCAATAAAGGTTTTAACCCCCTGATTGCCCCTAGTTAACCCTTTCACCCCCTTTTGCCACTGTCACTAAGCAATCGTTTTTTTCTGATCGCTGCATTAGTGTCACTGGTGCCGCTAGGTAGCTAGTTATTTTTTTTAGGTTCACCGCCAGGTTTTTATAGCATTAGGTACCCCCATATACTACCCAATAAAGGTTTTAACCCCCTGATTGCCCCTAGAGTTAACCCTTTCACCAGCGATCACCGTATAAGTGTCACTGGTGACGCTGGTTAGCCAGTTAGTTATTTAGGTTCCCCGTCAGGTTTTTATAGCATTAGGTACCCCCATATACTACCTAATAAAGATTTTAACCCCCCGATTGCCCCTAGTTAACCCTTTCACCAGTGATCACCGTATAAGTGTTACGGGTGACTCTGGTTAGTTAGTTTGCTTTTTATGGCATTAGGGCACCCACCATTTATTACCCAATAAAGGTTTAATCACCCGGCGGGTGATATCAATTAGGTTTTAGGGTCAGGGCCTGCATCGCCCCAGGCAGCACTAGGTTAGTGCCAGTACCGCTAACACCCACGCGCAAAGCATACACCTCCCGTAGTGGTATAGTATCTGAACAGATCAATATCTGATCTGATCAGATCTATACTAGCGTTCCCAGCAGTTTAGGGTTCCAAAAAAACGCATTGTTAGTGGGATCAGCCCAGATACCTGCTAGTACCTGCGTTTTGGCCCTCTGCCCAGCCCACCCAAGTGCAGTATCGATCGATCGATCACTGTCACTTACAAAACACTAAACACATAACTGCAGCGTTCGCAGAGTCAGGCCTGATCCCTGCGATCGCTAACAAGTTTTTTTGGTAGTCCCGTACGCGGCTAGGCTCCCAAAAAGTCCCCCACATGTGGTATCCCTGTACTCAGGAGAAGCAGCAGAATTTATTTTGGGGTGTAATTTCACTTATGCCCATAGCATGTGTGAGCAATATATCATTTAGTGACAACTTTGTGCAAAAAAATAATATTCCCGCAACTTGTGGCAAAATATAAAATATTTCAAGGACTCAACATGCCTCTCAGTAAATAGCTTGGGGTGTCTACTTTCCAAAATGGGGTCATTTGGGGGGGGGGGGGTTGTGCTAGTTTGGCATTTTATGGTCTTCGAAACTGTGATCGGTAGTGAGGAGTGAAATCAAAAATTTGCACCCTTAGAAATCCTGAAGGCAGTGATTGGTTTTCGGGGGGGCCGTACGCGGCTAGACTTCCAAAAAGTCCCACATATGTGGTATCCCCGTACTCAGGAGAAGCAGCAGAATATATTTTGGGGTGCAATTCCACATATAACTATGGCATGTGTGAGCAATATATCATTTAGTGACAACTTTTGTAAACTTTTTTTTTTGTGTCATTATTCAATCACTTGGGACAAAAAAAAAAAAATATTCAATGGGATCAACATGCCCCTCAGCAATTTTCTTGGGGTGTCTACTTTCCAAAATGGGGTCATTTGGGGGGGGTTTGTACTGCCCTGCCATTTTCGCACCGCAAGAAATGAGATAGGCAGTCATAAATTAAAAGCTGTGTAAATTCCAGAAAATGTACTCTAGTTTGTAGACGCTATAACTTTTGCGCAAACCAATAAATATACACTTATTGACATTTTTTTACTAAAGACATGTGGCTGAATACATTTTTGGCCTAAATGTATGACTAAAATTTAGTTTTTTCGATTTTTCTTGTAACAAAAAGTAGAAAATCTTTTTTTTTTTTTTTTTTTTTTTCAACATTTTCAGTCTTTTTCCTTTTATATCGTAAAAAATAAATATCGCAGAGGCAATCAAATACCATCAAAAGAAAGCTCTATTTGTGGGAAGAAAAGGACGCAAATTCCGTTTGGGTACAACATTGCATGACCGCGCAATTACCAGTTAAAGCAGTGCAGTGCGAAATTGTAAAAAGACCTCTAGTCCTTAGGCTGAACAATTGTAGACAGGCACCCACACTCAGGTTGAACTGGACTGGTGTCTTTATTCAACCTAACTATGTAGCTGATTGGAGGGCAGAGACACCCCATCCCCCATCACACAGAGTTGATGCTGCCAATCTGCTGGAGGTCCTTCCCCTGTCACTATTTTTCTTTTGATGTCAGGAAAACTTGTCAGAAATGCAGCAGACATAAATGACACTTAGTGCTCTTAAAAAAAGACAATTAGACTATTTGGAGGGATACGCTTTGTTAATATGTCATGTCTGAGGTTTACAACCACTTTAAGCAATACCATTGTTCAAGGAACGGTTGTTGGCCCCAGCCTGGATTAATTCAGTTAAGCATCATCAAACTAGTTGCAAGTATAGTTTTGTGCTGTATAGTATACTGAAAGGTACATAAGCACAATATGAACATTTGAATATTTAAAAAACAAAAACTTCCGTTGTATTTTTTGAATTTGAAGTTTTCAAGCAGACTGAAGCTGTAAGAAAAACATATATTTTCAGACTCATCCATCCTTGTTTTACAGACTAACAAATGAAGAATGACCTCCCAAGCAGGCAAAGTAAGATTGCTAGAAGAAGTTGTTCACACAAAATGACTGTATTGGAAAAGGCAAAGTTGTTCATAGAGAGGGGTTAATCAAAAATCCCCTAGAACATATTAAAATAGTAGACATGGTAAGGATAGACCTGCATGTCTGTTTTTGTTCATTGTAACTGTATGTAATAATTGTGGCTACAGCTCAGAAAATGTACAATGACAAGTAAAACTCTACTGAGTCACAATATATCGAACTGTGTAATCATCAAGAGAAAGAAAAGGTGAAAGACTATTGAATACACTGTCTTCAAATAATTGAGAGATATTTATGGTCATTTAAATGATCAGTCCACCCAAGCGTCATATTGCAATTATAAGTGGTGACCTGATGGGCTTAATCAACCTCTGTCCCAGATCCTTCTCTCTGCTATAATTCCCGACTCTGTTCCATCCACCAGAGAAATTTAGAGTTTCCATAATCCGCTACATGTTCTAGCTACTCCTTTTGCAGTTTCCATTAATTTATAAAACTACATACAGTATCTAGCATGCAGAGTGGGACCCCTTCATAATGTTTATGGATGATGTGTAGACTTGCCAAAGTCAAGCACAAATATCATACCAGGAGAACACCCAAGAGGCAGGAGAAACTGCCAAGTGGTTTACTTCATCAACAAATATGTAAATTGTTTTTTTTTTCTGAATACTTTCCTTTTTTGGCTACCTCTTGTCACCTCGGGTTCAAAACACAACTCCAGCCCATTCCGGTGTTTCTAGTTTTGTGTAGTTTTGGGCTGAAGAAATACTTCTGGCAAATTTCCATGGCTCTCCAGAACCTTGTATGAAAATTGACCAATTTCCTGTTCCTGGATAGCAAGACTAGAAATGTGGGGGCCAGGTGTCACAAAGATAGGAGCAAACAGAAAGGGATTTAAACTAAAGGTGCTGCTGTGCCCCCCTCCCCCTAACCCAAAAAAAACAACATAGGAGAAGTGTGTAAGATTAAGTAAATATGACAGTTAATTTAAGTGAAGGTGGCAGCTCCCCTAGAGAAATTCCATAGTTTCCCTATAGCTGGACAAAGGAGCAGAACCCCTAAAACACACAACCACTTCACCTTTACGGAGTGATGGCATTGCCGATTGGAGGCAAGTGTTGCTGAGCAGGCTGAGGTTGTTTGCACTCCAACTCCCTGAGCTACAGCAGTCCTCTCCACACCTACACATCAGATTCTGGTCAGTTGCATGCCTGCAGATCTCTGCCATGGATGACAACTCTCCTATTGAGGACATGCTGCTCTTTCCTTTATAATATGCGAGTGCATTACCTAACTAATATCTCATGCTTTCCTACATGATTTACACTCAGATGGAGAGATGTACTCTCCTGTTTGTTTTTATAAAGCTTTGCCGTTTTACTTAGAAAAAAAAGTTTTTTTATTTTTTATTATGCCACTTTTCCAACAAGAGTAAAGATTCCCTTCCTAAACAAATTGACTGGAGTCGCGCTGTAAACCCAATAGAGGAAAGGGATAAGTTGCACACATGTTTACCAATAAAAACCTTGAAACTCCAAAACGCTCAACAAACCACATCCCATACGGGAAAAAAGGGGGGGCTTTTTAAGGCCCCCCATTTACCTTATGGGGCATCAACGTTTAAAACATAATAGTGTTTTTATAATAGGGCTTATTTTACTGGTCAGTTAGGGTAACATGACCTTGAAGGTTCTGGAAGGTTATAGGGTCAGGCAAGGATTGGTCATTTAAGGTCATGTGACCTTTTTAAACCTTCTGGAAGGCCTTTTAGGGCCTATTTAAAGAACCTGCTACCACCAGTCGCCAGAGTGGATACGTCACAAGGAGCTCCCCAACCTAACCCCCCCACCCCTGTCACAGCCCATAAAATGGTTAAGCTAAATGTGGAGTCAACTTGAGTCTTAGCGGCTGGACTGCGTTGTTTAATTCTGAGTAATTTTGGTTGATTATTACAAAGTTTATGTTGTTAGTAAAATATTTTGATCTAAACCAATAAACCAGACCATGGCCTAATTTGATCCAATTTTATTGCTGGTGTTTTTCTTATTTCTGTGCATATTTGCTGGTCTGTCTGATGCCTGCGGTCCCATTATTTTCAATTGTCCCTGTTAACATTGAAGGACAATATGGCATTTTTGGCCCCAATGACTTCAACTGAATCATGCAAAAAACAGGTGTTTTTCTATAACAAAAATACAAAAAAAATAAAATAAAAACATATGGGCCAAATGCACAATCCTGCCCCATAGAAGCTTCTGTATTGCGCTTCAACCTTGAAAACAAACAAAAAAAAACATCAAAATCACCAACATTTGCTACACTCAAGTGTGAATGGGGCTAAAGTAGTGAATGGAACACTCACTGCAGGTGAACCATAATTGTGAATGTATTTTTATATAGAGTGATTGATTCATTACTAGTACTCTCTAGGAGCTACTTGAACCCCATTTCCAAAACCATCTTAAGGCTCTATTCACACAAATTTTTTGATGCATTTTGCAGGGAATTTTTTTTAACAGGGGTTCCTATGGAACATGTTCACATGAATGCATTTTTGTGCCTCTGTGTTTTTGGAAAGGGTGGGGGACTTTTTCCCACAAAATGCAGTGTTTTGCATGTACTGCGTTTTTACCGCGGCTTGCTTTTTGCGTTTTTTTACACTGTATATAGCTGGCTGCTAAGGAGGGGGTCGGGAAGCCGGCTCCCACGCCCTTAATAACCGATGAGTCATCAGCTGTCAGTGGGTTTCCTGCTGAATGTAAAAAAACAAAAAAGAATTGCCGGCTAAAAAAACTAAAATTGTGAACAAATTTGGGGTCCCAGGTCCATACCACGCTCTTGGATCTAGCATGGCCTGCCCCAAAGCACCCATCACCCCATGTTGAGGGCATGCGGCCTGGTATTGTTCAGGGGGGGGGGGGCGCTCGCTCTTCCCCTCCCTTTCCTGACCTGCATGCTAGGATAAGGGTCTGGTATGGATTTTGGGGGGACCCTCACACCATTTTTTTTTTTTAAAGTTTTGGCATTGGGGTACCTTCCAAATCCATACTAGACCCAAGGGCCTGGTATGGACCTGAGGGGGACCCCATGCTGTTTTTTTTTCACAATTCTTTGTTTAGCCAACAATTGTTTTTTACAATCAACGGGGAAGCCTGCTGACAGCTGATGACTCATCAGTTAAGGGCGCAGCTGCCAGCTTCCCGGCCCCCTCCTTAGCAACCAGGAATAAAAAAATACATAAAAATAAAAATACATTAAAAAAAAAAAAAGCAAAAAAGGCAAATTGTGGCAAAAATGTATGTCCAAAAATGTGGCAAGCACCGCAAAAAGCACTGCAGAAATGCTCAAAAGCAACATGCATAGGTGTGAATCGAGTCCAGTTTAGCTTTCCCATTCATCATTAACTTTTGCATGCATAAATGGCAACATTTACAGAGTTCTATTTTTGCACAACATGGGGGTAAAGGAAATTCTCAATTTCCACTATCTCTATAAATTATTAAAATCTAGTTATAAGACTACTTGGATTGGCTCTAAAATGGCCAAAACTCTCAGACATTTGCTTTAGGAATACAGCAGCTCAGGATCCAAAATAGGCCTTAAATCTTCATTTCTATTTTTATGTCACTGTTACAAGTCATATATCAACAGTTTAATCAATGAAACTTTAAGATATGTGTCCCTTCTGTTCTTTCAGATGAAATGCAAGTGCTCATTTCACCCAGGGCACAATCTTCTTAACTCACTGACATGTGCTGTGGGGTGGTGATGTCAAGAAGCAGCTTGGCCTGAAAAATCAACCAGTGACAGATGAGGCTCATTAAGGCTAAAGCTTAAAACAGCAGAACACCACTACACCTTCTTAGGACTTAATATGTTCAAAATCATCTAGCCTAAATGGGACCGCAGACTTTGCGCTATTATAAAATGTTCATACACCTCTGCCTGTGTCAAAGTGGAATCATTGCCTATCTATGTCAAGTATGCTTTTTTTTTTTTAAGATATGCACATTATATTTTGGTCTCATTATAATACAATATTTTAAAATTGTAAGGTGAGACATTTTAAAACCCAATTAAAGCAGAGCTTAACTCATTACAGCAACCATTTCTCTTCTTGTTCCCCTCCCTCTTACAAAAACGGAAAAAAATAAAAATGTAATACAGCTTTTACCACATTGTATTATTTTGTGCTGCAAAGTAGCAATTCCTGCTGGCAGGTCTAGGCTGGACACTACTGCCTACTGGGATTGCTACGTCACACCTTTGCCAAGAGGCAGTGGGATGGGGCATTTACTTAGCGGACAACACAAAAACCTTATGTATCTGTAAATAATAACCAATCAGCTTCTAAATTCAATTTGCTCAATTAAGTTTAGACAATAAAAAACTAGAAGCTAATTGGTTACTATGCACAGCTGCACCAGATTCTGTGTGCACCAGTTTTAGGAAATTATGATATTGGGCCCCATGAATAGTTATGTGCCAGATGTTATTGATGTAGCAAGAAACACAAGCACCAAGATTCAATTAAAATGTGCAAGCCATTAGTGTTACTAAACCCACAACAGTAAAATCAGTGGGTATATGCAGTAAAGCATGTTTGTTATACTCACTATGGAACCTAACAGGTTAAAAAGGCTGTTTGCTCCTGGCTTCTCTGATCCTCCCCTCATTCCACTGACTAATTTCCTGATAACAGAGTCTATGGAGTCAGGCTGCACATGCTCAGTTTGGTGTGTATTGTTAGAGAGGTTTTTTATTTTTCTTGGGAGGATGCATGTGATCAGCACAGGGCCAATCAGTACTGTCCAGACAAAGGGCCAGGGGGCCTTGCTGCCTCATAGCACAGTCAGAAAACTCCTCCTACAAGCTTTAATCAGTTCTGGTCTGGACACTGATAAAAGTCACAAGACTGCTCTAACTACTGATAGGAAAAGGTATCTAGCAATTTATATTTACTAAAATAATTGCATGTCCATGCTCTGTGTACTGTGGGAGACCAGATATTGTGAATGCAGGGTCCTGGGTATATATAAAAGGGGCTCCTGCGCTCTATGACAAAAAAGTGGAAGATAGCAAAAGGAATGTTCTAGCAGGAGCAGCAAGAACTCTATGAGTGAACTCTCAATATTAAAGAAAAAAGGGGAAAGGGTGTGTTGCGCTTCCTAAATACCAACAAAAACGATTACAATAACTATAAAACACATAGTATTAAAAAACGTATAAATAATTCTTAAAGTGTTCTGTGAGCAGCACTTAAAACTTAAAAGGGTGTATTACATTGAACATCTAATGTATAGTGTTCTTATGTGTTATTCCTGTGTTTTAAAAAGTAAGCAAAACAGTGCTTGAGACTATAGAGTGCATAGATTAAATAAACATCTGTGATATCACTACAACTAAGGGCCGGTTCACACTGCAGGCGCGGCGAGGCGTCTCCGACTTGCCTCGCCGCGACCTGCGGCAACCTCAGCGGCGACTTGCAGATGACTTCTGTATAGAAGTCAATGCAAGTCGCCCCCGAAGTCGCCCAGAAGTAGTACAGGAACCTTTTTTCTGAGTCGGAGCGACTCGAGTCGCTCCTCTCAGAACGGTTCCATTGTACAGAACGGGGGCGACTTGCGGGAGCGAGGCGAGGCGAGTCGTGTCGCCTCGCATCGCCCACTGTGTGAACCGGCACTAAGTGATAAAAAGAAGTATATGTAATAATCTAAGTGATCAAAATCATATAAAAAAAACTATAAACACATAAAATCGGTGATCTACCCGGTGTCCTGGGTATAGTAACACTTTAATGAACTGATAAAGGAAACCTATAATGAAAGAAAGAAACAAAGTCTGTCATTGCTGACTGCCTGAAAACACAAGCTGCTTGGCTGTAGGTCCATCACTGACCCAGAATGCATAGCTCCCAACTGTCCCCGATTTCGAAGGGAATGTCCCTGATTTGGATCCCTCTTTCCTCCTCATTTGTGTCTGATCTTTACAGTTGTATATAAAATGCACGTTTTATCTTTCAAAACGTGTTTGATGCAATTGTAACCTTTGAAAGCCAGTACAAAGGAATACTTGTGTACGTGTACATTGCTCTGTGCAAGAAGGATAGCGGGCGCATGTGTGCCACGGGAGCAAGTCCGTGGACTCGATGTCTGCCAGCGACCTGTGATCACTGTGTACAAAGGCAGAACGGGGAACTGCCTATGTAAACAAAGCGATTCCCTGTTCTGTTTAATGACGTGTCAGATCTTCTCCTCCCAATGATCGGGAACAGTGATCTCTGTCATGTCCCAGTGAGCCCACCCCCTAGTTAGAACACACTCAGGGAACACACTTAACCCCTTCCCCTCCAGTGTAATTTTTTCATTGATCAGTGCATTTTTATAGCACTGATCAATGTAATAATGTATATATTTGTATATGTGCGTATTCAATGTTTACCTATTAAATATACATGTTCCGTCACATGCACACTTAGCGCTGCACTTTTTTCTCGTCAAAATTTTATTTTATGTTAAAATAAATTACACGTACAGAATATAAGACAAATTATGTGATACCAGAAATAAAAAGTAGACATATTGAAGTACGAATGATACAAAGCAAAGAAGAATTTCAAGATATTCTCGTGGGAATGACAATAAATGGCCTTTATATATTTTAGAATTTGAAAACATTCTTATAGCTGAGTTTTAAACATTTTAATCCCAAGAAAATATAAATATGTCTAAAAGAAAATATATGATTTTAAAGTTTTGACCATAACTTCTAAAGTATGTTTATAGTAAGTATTATATAGTAAGGGAAGAACATAAAAGGTATATAGGAGGGGAAGGGGAGGGAATAATTCTCCGGAGGAGGTATTATATATCATCTAATGTTGTAATTCTATAAAAAATCTTAATCACCATAACAATAAAACTCGGTTGTCAATATTATCTGACGTATAATATTTAATCCAGGGTTTCGCGCTGCACTTTTTTCTATATACTTTTAAAAAATTGGTCACATTGTTGTGCTAGCAGCTGTTACTTTGTTAGCGCAGTAATTTTCTTTACACCATATTTACACTTTGACACGTATTATTGCTGCCACCAGTCACTTATATTTTTTCCTCCCTTTTTAAAGATGGATGTTTTTGAGTACAGAATATCCTGTTCCTTCAACACAGATGGTGTATTTGTCAGCATAGGTGTTGACACGGAATTAGGGGGTCTGTTCTTAAGGTTGAAAAGCCTAATAGTAACTGAATGACATCTAGAATGGGACATAGCCTTTTTGGATTAGTACAGCAAGGACCATATGGTCCCTATAGGCCTACATTGGGACATACATCCTCAACAAGGCGACTCTGAACTTGAACCCTGGTTTCAGTATTTCAATGAAGCAGGAATCAGCTTTTTAGCCGATAAAAAAACGAGTTAGACTAAGCGCCATTGATAAAGAGATAACATTTCTTAGAGATAAACTCTTACCACACAAAACCACACTAGAATACACCTCCCTTTCAACTAGTTTGACGAATCATCTAGAAAAAAAAAAAAGGAAGAACGTGAACAAAGAAACAAAAAGAAATTCACCAGAGATGTCTATTATAAAAACAACTCTGATCAGTTGGCAAAAAAAAGGAGAATTTACCCTCCAATTCCAGTGAAGACACACTACAGATGGAAATCTCTAGTTCCATTCCATCGGCTAATGAGTTAAGGCCAACATCTGGTCTCACTCAGCCCCCTAAATCAGGGAGGTTTGACAATCTCATTACCCCAACTGGCCCCAAGATCAGGCACCCCAGCTTTCATACTCCCAAATATAGAGGGACACACCCTAATAATGGAAGGGGACAAGGCTCTAAAAACAGGGGTAGAGGTCAACATCAGGGTAACCGGGGGGGTTCCCATTATTATGATCATTATAGACATGGAGGATCACCATAGGGATGGTATGGAAATCAAGGTAACCGTCACCATGATCAATACCATTCCCAGAGGACACCTACAACCGTTTTTCACCACTTAGAGAAGATTATCCACATTAGGCATATGACATCAATTATCCCTATACGGAGAAGGATGATGATCAATATGTAAGAGCTCCATTTAATTACAATCAGGCATATCCCAGATCATCTCATTATGGGGGTATTCCCAGGACACAAGGCCACAAGCGAGACCCAGAATGAGGCTCCCGAGGGGGGCGGCGTATCAAGAGAAGAAAAGGAAAAGAACAAAGAGGCACAGGCATTTTCAATCTTAGTCATGTTTCATTATCAGATGCTGAAATGCTAATTTTGGATAAAGGACTTAAATTTGTTCCCTCTAAGAAACTCAATAAATTTGCCACGTTTATTGATGTACAGAAATACATACATAAACGTAATATACAAAGACACTTTTTTATTAATCCTAAGAGACAGAGAGAGAGTAGGAGGCACTGTTCAGTCAGGCCTTTCTAATTCTTATGTGAGTTGGTATTAAAAGATCTAGAGCAGTTGCCTAAGAAAAGAATATACAATAATCTGAATATTAAAGTGGGGCTTAAACAGTTATGTGAACGCAAAGATCTAACAGAGCTTCCCGCCAATAAGGGGGGGAGGGCGCAACATTATACTGGACAAGAGCGATTATTAGAAAGAGATGTCTGGGATCCTCAGTGATGGAAACACTTACAGCCCATTATCTAAAGATTCCATCTTCAGCTATAAAAAAGGACTAGTTTAACTCGTTGACAAAAGAAGTAAATTTGGGGATTTTGGATAAAAAAGAAAAAAGGGTATTTGGTACCCCTTGACCCTCGCAGGACCCTGTACATCCCCCGAGGACCCTGTACATCCCCCAGGATGCCCTATAGTTAGAAAAATAGATTCCGTTATATCTTGTATAGGGCGTTTATATTGATTTTCATTTACAACCTCTAGTGAAATCTGTTCCTTCATAGCTAAAAGATACTAAGGATACTATTAGCCTTTTAGAGCGGGTTAATTACTGTGAAGATTATCTACTTGTAACAGCAGACATTGCAGCCTTATATACAGTATGTGTATACCACACGATTTTGATTTTGCAGCTGTAAAGCATTAATCTTGCCAAAAGTGATACAATTTCCCCTATTCAGCAAAAATTACATTATGGAATTTCTCATATTTTCAACCAAACAAATATTTTTGGTTTAACAGTTCTACTTACAACAGAGGTGTGTGGCTAGGGGGGCCAAGTTTGCCCCCAGTTTGGCGAATTTGTTCATGGCCCTCTGGGAGGAGGATGTCATCTATGCCCTGAATAGACCTGAGTTGGTTCTCTGAGCAAGATACATAGACGACATCCTCCTCCTTTGGAAGGGTGATGAAAATTCCCTTCAAGAGTTTATGGCAATATTCAATAATAACGAGGGATTTCACTGATCAATCACTGATCATCAGCTCACAACTAAGACCTATTCCAAACCTACAGACCGGAATGGTTACATCGACAGTTACCATTATGAGTCATGGTTGAAGTCAGTTCCACAAAGTCAACCACTGTGCATAAGAGGCAATTGCACGAATCTATCAGACTTCAACCATCAGTCAGAAATTTTGAAGTCTAGGTTTGTAGATAAAGGTTACAGTTTGGAAGCCATAGAAGAAATAAAGTGTCTTTGGTAGATAGGAATACATTATTGATAGATCGACCCAGATGTGCACATAATGCAAAGTATAAGTGGTCATTTATTACTTCATTTTCTGTGTAATGTAAAACAAATTAAAGATATTTTTAAATGACATTGAAAAGTACTTAAAAATAACAGATTTCTGGTCCAGCTCTCCCAGACTGTGCAGGTGTCATTTATAGGGGAGCACTTCCATTGGGAGGACAGATCGCCCCCAACGTCCTTGAACCCCCTTTATTTTTTTAAGGGTTATTACCCCTGCTGCAGGTGTAATGTATGTTTACATAACATATGCAGCAGGAGGAAATCAGAATCATTTGAGTCCACTACTATGTCACATAGATATAAATTAAACCTTTTACCACCTGTGCCACTCAACATTGTGTAGATTTGTTGACTTGCCCATGCAAGAAGCAATATGTAGGATGTACCAGATGATCATTTTCAGTGATTGGTAATAGGCTGCCTTATTTAAACACCTCAGCAGCACTGTGTCTTTGCTGTCTGGTCTGCAGCTCATACCTGTTCCCGTGACTTCCTGTTCATGTGATCCGATCTGTTTCCTGTGTTTGACTACGATTTGATCTCTGCTATCCTGACCCTGGCCTGCCTTGTAACCACGCTCTACTCTACACTGCTTGATATCCTGTTGCCGAACTTTTCCTGTATCCTGACCATTCTCTGCCTGTCGTCTATATCTACATCTGATCATCTGTTACCAAACCCAACTTGTCTGACTACGTATTCAGTGTCTTCCCAGCTTACCAACCTACTTCCTGTTTTCTGCTGCACTGACAAGACCAAAGACGAATCAGGCACCCATACACCGCCAGGCTCTTGCGGCCACTGTTGCAACATCGGTGGCCCTTGAGCCGGGGATGTACGAGACAGCCTTCCCACTGCATGTCAGGCTCATCCAGCAGGTACGTAACACTATGGGAATAAATTTAGTTTTTATTATGCCTGTGTTTAAATGTTTATCATATGAGAACCTACAACCCTATAGGTGAGTATCCCACCATTTGATAGGCCACATTTAATATATTATTTAGGCAGGCATAATATGCCTATGTATTTTTTTCCAGTCCTCTCAGTGATGGATCAGGTTTTTTCTTTCCTTTTTTTTCTTCTGCTTTTCTATTTGTAACCATAGATACAGAGTCCTAGTCACTGCATTATTTCTTTTTTTTTTACTATAGTGAGGCTTGGACCTCACCCATGGGGTTCTGTGATTGTTGTTTTCCATGCCTTGGTTTGGAGATGTTGACTTGTCTGCATGATCCCATTGGGCATGGTGTTAGTGATGTGGACTTTATCATGGTGAAGCTTGGTTTCACACCGTAGCCCCGTGATGGACGTAATGTTGATGTGGATTATATCGTAACGAAGCAGAGGTGGTCAAATACCACCAAAATAAAGCGCTATTTGTGGGTAAAAAAGAATGTCAATTTTGTTTGGGTACAGCGCTGCGCGACCACGCAATTGTCAGTTAAAGCGACTCAGTTTCATATCACAAAAAATGGCCTGGTAATGAAGGTGGCAAATCCTTCCGGGGCTGAAGTGGTTAAGCAGGTGTGGCAAGGGGCGTATCCTAAACCTACATACTTTTGCTAATAGATGTCCCTTGTTTCCAGCTCAAAAAGTTGGGAGGTATGAGAATAAGCATCTGCAAATGTCAGAACTCCTAATTATTTGTTTCTGGTCAATGTTACTCTAAAATAAAATCATATATGTATTACCTTGCCATCTCAAGTAACGACAAAGTTAGTGCTGAACAAACAGGTCTATATCAGAAATGTAAAATTTGATCTGGTCCATAGTGGGTCCATAGCGGGTGAAAAGTTGTGAGAGGCAAAATGGTTAAAGACTGGCAAAAAATGCTTGCAGGTTGTGCACTGAATAAAGGAAATATAACTTTTTCCTAGGATATGTAATTTATATAATTAGTCCCTTCAAAATAACTAAATACACAGACAATAATGTCTAAACCAGTCGCAACAAAAGTGAGTACACCCCTAAGTGAAAATGTCCAAACTGGGTCTAAAGTGTCAATATTTTGTATGGTCATCATTATTTTCCAGCACTGCCTTAACCCTCTTGGGCATGGAGTTCACAGGTTGCCACTGGAATCCTCTTCCACTCCTACAGAACGACATCAAAGAACTGGTGGATGTTAGAGAGACCTTGCACGCCTCCATCTTCTGTTTGAGGATGCCCCACAGATGCTCATTAGGGTTTAGGTCTGGATACATGCTTGGCCAGTCCATCACCTTTACCCTTGGCTTCTTTAGCAAGGCAATGGTTGCCTTGGAGGTGTGTTTGGAATACTGCCCTGCGGCCCAGTCTCTGAAGGGAGGGGATCATGCTCTGCTTCAGTATGTCACAGTACATGTTGGCAGGCATTCATGGTTCCCTCAATGAACTGTGGCTCTCCAGTGCCGGCAGTACTCATGCAGCCCCAGACGATGACACCCCTACCACCATGCTTGAATGTAGGCAAGACACAATTGTCTTTGTACTCCTCACCTGGTTGCCGCCACACACGATTGACACCATCTGAACCAAATAAGTTAATCTTGGTCTCATCAGACCACAGGACATGACTAATCCACGTCCTTAGTCTGTTTGTCTTCAGCAAACTGTTTGTGGGCTTTCTTGTGCCTCATCTTTAGAAGAGGCTTCCTTCAGGGATGACAGCCATGCAGACCAATTTGATGCATTGTGCGGCGTATGATCTAAGCACTGACAGGCTGACCCCTCACCCCTTCAACCTCTGCAGCAATGCTGGCAGCACTCGTATGTCTATTTCTCAAAGACAATATCTGGATATGATGTTCAGCACGTGCACTCAGCTTCTTTGGTCGACCGCGGCGAGGCCTTTTCCGAGTGGAACCTGTCCTGTTAAACCGCTGTATGGTCTTGGCCACCGTGCTGCAACTCAGTTTCCAGGTCTTAGCAATCTTCTTATAGCCTAGGCCATCTTTATGTAGAAAAATAAAGTAAAATCTTGTGAGCTGCCACACTAAACCTAAAATAACGTAAATAAAATATAACTATAATCAGCTGCCCGCACTTCCTACACTTCCCCAAAATGTGATAATATAATGTATATATGACACACTGTGCAGCACTAATATGCAGCAAATAAAAACAATACTGATATATATACTGATATCTCTCCAATAAAAAACTATATATATATATAAAACATGACATCATATAAAGAAATATATAAAGTATTTGTTCTCTGTGAGTCACACTCAGTCCTAGATGAGGTATTTAAACTAAACAGCAAAAGTCAGATCAGCTGACGAGAGAGGTACCAGGAAGTGTTGCAGAGCAGGCATAGGACAGAGGGAACGCTGTGAAACCGGGGCTGCAGAACTGGACAACAGATGACTATCAAGCCTCAGCACTACAGCACTTTAAAGGCAATTTGTATTTATTTGAAATGCGAGTTGTATATGTGGAGTTTTATATGAAATTACATTTTTAAAATGTTATCATGCTATTGCATGTCATTTCCCGCATGTGATGTATATGAGGAGAGTCTTTGAAGATACCAGGAGAAAATAGTGGCTTTTGAGCTGGGCTATTATCAGAAGAAGCAAGAGGCCCGTGTTCCATATCAGTGTTCCATAAACCTGTATAGGATAAAAGGAAACAAAGGAGGATTTCTGCAGGCTATTGCTATCAATTACAGGCTTATTTTTTTAAGCCCCTAAGGTGAGAGTGTACACCTGGTGGGGGGTGTGTGCACACCACATGAAGACACAATTATTACATGGTTGATGTTATTATGGACTTTTGCTGTTTAGTTTAAACACCTAATCGAGAGGGGGCGTGGCCTGACGCGAATGGCGGCGGACGTGTAGTTGAAGAGCTCCCGCCGCTCACGGAGCCATCCGTCGCCATCCACCTGTCAACGAGCACAATCTGCCTGGGAAATTTTTGCCCCCGCGCTGTGCCGCCACGGGGTCCTGGACGATTTTCCCCCGGAATTGAGGCCTCCAGCCACCCGGACCTGCCACTCGTTTCTCCGCCGGCCGCCGCCATCTTGGGCCTCCGGGATCACCTGAAGCCACCGGAGCCACGCCGGCGGGTGAGGTAAGGGGCTGTCATCGGTCCCCTCCAGTTGTCTCCCCCCCCGCCCGGATCCTATTTGGGGTGGTTTCGGGCTTCCGCGGCCCTCGGGGGGCCCGCGGCCAGCCCTGGCCTAGTGCGGCCTACTGAGGCCTGAGGATCCCCAGGGTTTCCTGCGGCTGCTGCCCGGGAACGTGCTCCGCGGATGTTTTGGCTCGCATCTGCGGTCTGCCTGCTTGAAACACCCCCCCCCCCCCACGGAGGATTGCTTTAGTAGACTTATCTCTCTGCTTGTGGTTCTCCATCCACCTTTGATTGTGACCCCAGCCTGCTCTCCTGGTCCACTACTCCAGGCATCCCCTGCAGCCCTCTGCACACAGACTCTGCTCTGGCTCCCTTGTCTATTCATTTACTCTACTGCAGCAGGGGACTGACCACTTTACATTCCTTCTACCTGGATGATCCTTTAATCCTCTCAGATAATCAGCCACTATACCCCACAGAATTGCTACGGCGGGGGTCACCTTGATCTATCTCGAGACTGTACCTATAGAACCACGTTCTGCTTTATATGCAAGCCCCTCCTGAATGATCTGGACTTTCAGACAAGACAAGCCCAAAGCACACAAGAGCGGTAATAACCGTCACCCGGGAGGGGATCTTGATGATTATTTTGCCCATGGACGGTCGTCCTCTCAGCACCGACCGGCATCCAAAGGGACGCCAGCCCCTCCATCCCGGGCACGCTCTGAATCAGCTCTGCAGTCTCAGGTGCGTCCCCACAGCCTGCTCTCACATTCTGAGGACACTGCCCTCTCCCCCAGGCTTACCAGAAGCCGCTCTAATGCCTCCCTGGGATCGGGGGATGGATGGGACATGGAATCACAGATTAGATCTCTGCACAGCTACATGAGGTCTCTACCCACCAAAGCTGACTTCGAACACTGTGTGCTCCGGATCGAGGAAACATACCGCAAGGAAATCTCTGACTTGAGAAAAGATGTGGGGGTGCGCTTTGATGATGTGGATAGCACAGTAGATAGCCTGCGGGACACTGTACAATCACATGATCAGATCCTCAATACCCACACTGTCCTGCTTCAGCAGCTCTCATACCAACAGGACGACCTCGAAAATCGCAGTCGCCGCAACAACATCCGTATACGGGGGATACCCGAGTCGGTTGACCCCAAAAACCTGCCTGCAGCTGTGACGACTATCTTCAACCAACTGCTCCAACGACCCAAGGATGACCCGATTGAATTGGACCGGGTGCACCGTACATCGGGTCCCCGTATCCCTGACCCCTCCTTCATTCGTGACACGTTGTGCCGTGTCCATTTCTACAAAATAAAGGAGAACATTATGAGGGCCGCCAGCACGCAGCAGTCGATCCTCTTCAATGACGCACCCGTCATGCTCCTTCCTGATCTCTCTCGCCAAACACTGGCTTTGCGGAAATCCCTACGACCCCTCACGCAACTCCTGCAAGCAAGACAGATCAAATACCAATGGCGTTTCCCGTTCCATCTTCGAGTGCACCACGCGGATAAAACCGCTGTATTTCGTACGTTGGGGGACCTGCCTACATTTCTTAGTACGCTTGAACTGCCTCAAGTTGCCCTGCCTGACTGGCCGTTTGCACCGACCACTCCAGGTCTACCCTACACCCCGCAATGGCAGAAGCAAGGACGCAAGCGCACCCCTCGGTCCCCGCAGCTTCAGGATCCCAATGACTGACCCGATACAGTGGGCCCCCCCGGGCCTGTTTTCTCCTCCCGCCGCTGGGGCCTTCCCCTGTGATGGCCTTGGACCCGTATGGGTCGAATATCTCACATGTTGATTAACCCTTTTGTTTACAGGTTTTTTACATATCTTTTACAACCCCCGTTGCTGTGTTCCCCTCCCCCCTTTCCCTATAGTTGGGGTTCTCCGTTGTGCTGATAGCTCCTGGACTGATCTCAAGACTTGTCTTTGGAACCCACTGTATACAACGGTCCCCTCCGTGTTGCCCTTGACATACTTTACGATTATTGTTTTGTTTAATCTGACCCCTTTGTTGGGCCTATTGCATGTCCTTCCCCCTATGACTCATAGATGTTCTCTATTTTATGCCGGTTTACAATTGCATTTATTGATGACCACTAAGATGATTATGCTTACTATGTTCTTTAGTTTACTCTTTAGGTCGCTACTGATACTGGTTTACCCGTGGGGCCGGGGTGCTGGGAGCTGCCCGACTCTGTGTTTTTATCCCACACTCCCCAACCCCCCCCCCCCCCCCCTTACAGGGTTTTTTTTTTTTTTTTTTTTTTTTTTTTTTTGTGCGCCCCACGGTGATCCTATGATCACTGTGCGATGCACTGATTTGTGCCTTTATGACAGGCTTCTTTTCTTTGTAATGTTTGCCTTTTGGAGCCACCTAGTGGCCTTTTTTATTTTTATTTTTATTTTATTTTTCTTGCCTACTCCTCTTTTCTGCCTGACCTACTGGGCCCGTCTCCTATCACTGATGTTTCTAAATGCCCTGTTTCATGTCCCCCTGTTTATTGTGCTGGGAACGGGTTGCCCTACCTGCCACTGTTCCTACTACCTATGCAAGGTTGTTATACTGTTCTTTCTCTCTCTTCTTTTTTCTCTTCTCCCCTTCGCCTTCTCTCTGCCTTTACCCTCCCACCCCTTCCCCCTCCCTTACCTCCCCTGTACATCCTCTATTCCTGTTCCTTACCCCAATGGGGTTTGCCCATAGTGTCACTCATCCTATTGATCCCGAGCTCCACCCCAATGATCCCCCATGGCTAGTGACGATTCGATAACTTTTGCTTCCTTTAATTGTAGGGGTTTCAACACTCCCGAGAAGCGGAGCCAGACACTTTACCATTTTCACAAAAAGCGCGCGAAAATTCTGTTGCTCCAGGAAACACATTTTCGAGCTGGAGCTATTCCGGCACTGCGCAATAGGTACTACCCTCAATGGTTCCACAGTGTTAATCCGCAGGCCAAATCCAAGGGGGTATCTGTTGCCTTTCATAAATCTTTTAACCCGGAGGTTCTGGACTCTCTCATAGACTATTCAGGCCGCTATGTATTTTTGAAACTGAAACTAAACGATTTTCTCTTTACAGTAGCAAACGTTTACGTGCCGAACGTGGGCCAGGCTCGGTTCCTCTCTTCAGTCCTCACCAGACTATCCTCCTTTGGAGGGTCGACTTTTATTGTTGGAGGTGATCTCAATATTGCCCTCTCCCCATCCGCAGACACGTCCTCGGGTAAGTCTTCTATACCTTGTTCCACCTTGACACGTATTAAATCAGTCCTCCATTCCTCCCATCTGGTGGATGCCTGGCGAGTCCAGCATCCCACAGAAAGGGATTACAGTTATTTTTCAGTCTCACACAACTCCTACAGTAGATTGGACCACTTTCTCATATCGCAATCACTTCTAGACACGCCTCTCCAAACGGCGATCGGTAACCTCCTATGGTCCGATCATGCCCCCATCTATCTGACTCTAGTCCGCCCCCCTGTTGCCCACCGGGGGGCGAGCTGGAGGCTTAATGACAATCTGCTGCGGGACACCGTGTGCGTGGCAGATGTCTCCAAAGTCATTAAAAATTTCATAGATGACCACTCCGCGGACACAACCTCCCCTTTGAACCAGTGGGACACACTTAAATGTGTGATCCGGGGTACTCTCATACAACACGGCTCCCGCCTTAAGAAGGCCCGTGCTCATGACATACGCAAACTCCTTTCTACCATAGCGGACCTTGAACCCCTTCATAAAAAAGACCTGGACCCTACGGTTTTTGTCCAGCTTTCCAACGCCCGCAGAGACTTGCTCCAGCTTTTAGACGCGCACTCCCTAATTGCCAGGGATAAAGCGTGGAATCACTTCTACTCCCTGGTGAATAAATGTGGTAAACACCTGGCCAGAACTATTCACCCTAGACCCCCACGACATTCTATCCCCTTTATCGTCCAATCGGACCTTAGGAAAACGTTTAACACCTCCGGGATATCTGAATCCTTCCGGCAATACTATTCACAGCTTTATAACCTCTCGCGGGCAAACCCCTCCGATCGGTCCCCCCCCCCTCTCCCGACCCCACACAGGATTATATTATGGAAACTGCTCTACCCACTATTGATGATGCAGACGCGACATCCCTAGATGAGCCCCTGACTACTTCTGAATTTCTGCAGGCCATCAAAGCCCTTAAAGTGGGCAAATGCCCGGGTCCTGACGGCTTTACACCCCGGTTCTACAAGACATTTGCCCCACAACTTGCACCCCTTCTGACAAAGGCCTTTAATTCGGTAGACAGTCTTAACCTCCCCTCCAAGGAATCTTTATCTGCCAACATCTCTATTATCCCTAAACCAGGCAAGGACCCATCCCAATGCAGCAGCTATCGACCCATTTCCCTGCTCAACATAGATATTAAGCTATTTGCGAAAGTTCTGGCTACCCGTCTGTCCCCTCTATTGCCTAAAATTATTCATAACGATCAAGTGGGTTTTGTCCCTGGCAGAGAAGCGAGGGACAACACCTCCAAGACGATACATCTTATCTCCCTGATCCAACGTAAAGGCCTGAAAGCTTGCCTTTTATCTTTTGACGCTGAAAAGGCCTTCGATAGGGTCAGCTGGAGGTTCCTACAGCTGTCTCTACAACAACTTGGCCTCGGAACTCCCTTCATCTCTAAAGTTATGTCCCTATATTCACGACCCTCGGCTACGGTCCTAGTCAACGGTACCACATCAGCCCCCTTTGACATTGCAAACGGTACCCGCCAGGGCTGCCCCCTGTCCCCCCTCCTCTTTGTCATTGTTATTGAACATTTGGCCTGTGCCATACGACAAAACCCCTCCATTCTAGGTATCCAAACTCCGTCTGCGCATCACAAACTTTCCCTGTATGCTGATGACCTCCTTGTGTACCTTCAGAATCCACACACCTCCCTACCATCCCTACTCAGAGAATTTCAACGTTTTGGTACCCATAGTAACTTCAAGATCAACATTACTAAGACTGAAGCCCTTAACATATCCCTCACCCCCTCCACACTGTCCCTTCTAAAATCCAATTTCTCATTTAAATGGCAGACCAATGGGATTTCTTATCTAGGGGTTATTATACCCTCCAACCTAGCTAACTTGTTTTCCCTGAATTATATTCTCCTGCTTAACCGTATACGGAAGGACCTTGAGGAATGGGGGGGGGGGGGTCTCCCTTGCCCTGGTTCGGAAGGATTAATATCCTAAAGATGGACATCCTGCCCAAGCTCCTGTATTTATTTCAAACCATCCCCATCCAAGTCCCCAAATCATTTTTCATCTCCCTGCGTTCGATAGCCATCAGATTCATGTGGAACAGGGGCCTCCCCAGAGTTAAATTTAAACTGCTTACACTCCCGAAGACTATGGGGGGGAACAGGCCTCCCTGACTTTGAGACTTACCATACGGCTGCTCATATGACTCGCATCATAGAATGGTTCCCCCGTCCTCCTTGCAAGGCCTCGGTGGCCGTTGAACAGGACCTTTCTCCTGTGGATCTCCGAGCTCTTCTATGGGGATACAATCAGGACTACTCTAGTATGACATCCTTATCCCCATTGACCTTGGCCTCCTTGAAATTATGGTATAAGACAGGGCTAAACACCACCCTTTCCTCTGATCCGGGCCCCCTGACGTCCCTCTTTGACCATCCTGCTTTACCACAAAGTACAGGGGCAGCCTCCCTAGGACCCTTTAGGCGTACGGAGTGGCCGCAAGCTTTTACATTTGTACATCCCTCTCAGGGGACCCCGGTCCCCCTGGCAGACTCTGGAGATTGGCTCGCATCCCTACAGGTGTCCGCATTTACCAAACGCCTACACTCCTCCTCTCAAATACACCGCAAGCTTACCAACTTTGAGGTATTGTGCTCGCTCCCAGAAACCCCCAAACACCTGCTATCCTCCTTATATAACTTACTACAGACTTTAGCGCATGATCAGCTCCCACCTTATACTAGGCTGTGGTCTGCGGATTTGGGTGAAGACATCTCTGTGCCGGAATGGCAAACCTCTTTCCACTTCACGCACAAGTCGACCATCTCCTGCTACTCTCTACTTTCTCTCCTACCCTTCCCCCCCCCCCCCCTACCCGTATCCCTTCCCCTTCCCCCCTTTTCCCTCTCCTCTCATCTTGATATTCATTTTTTTCTGTAACACTCTGTTCCTCTTTCTTTTGCTCCTCTCTTCCCTTTCTTTTCTCTCTTTCTTTCTGTCTTCTTCGTAATACTAATTACACGTTGTCTCATGTATTAACCCATGAGTATTTTTTCCCTACTGTGGCCTTGTGGATCGGGAACAGGCTGTTTTCCAAACTTTCCGACGGGACCGACTGTGGTTGATAGTCGTTAGCCGTCCATTCATAAATGTAGTCCTGTTACTGTTCCTGCTTGTATTTGCCTCATGACGGTTACTGTCTTATTGTTTTTACTTGAAATGTTCAATAAAAATATTTTCAACACTAAACACCTAATCGAGGACTGAGTGTGACTCGTGGAGCATGAGCACTTTATATATTTCTTTATATGATGTCAGTTTTATATATTTATGCTATATATAGTCTTTTATTGGATATATATTTCTATCAGTATTGGTTTTATTTGATTCATATTAGCGCTGCACAGTGTGTCATATACATCTTTATGTAGAGAAACAATTCTTTTTTTTCAGATCCTCAGAGAGTTCTTTGCTATGAGGTGCCATATTGAACTTCCAGTGACCAGTATGAGAGAGTGAGAGAGATAACACCAAATATAACACACCTGCTCCCCATTCACACCTAAGACTTTGTAACACTAATGAGTCACATGACACCGGGGAGAGAAAATGGCTAATTGGGCCCAATTTGGACATTTTCACTTAGGGTGTACTCACTTTTATTGCCAGCAGTTTAGACATTAATGGCTGTGTGTCGAGTTATTTTGAGGGGACAGCAAATTGACACTGTTATACAAGCTGTACACTCACTACTTTACATTGTAGCAAAGTGTTATTTCTTCTGTGTTGTCACATGAAAAGATATAATAAAATATTTACACAAATGTGAGAGGTGTACTCACTTTTATGAGATACTGTATTTATTTGTTAACCTTTAGAAGCTTTCAAAAAAATGCAGGCACATCCACTTTTTTACCACAAAGAAAAACATTATAATTTTTTGGAAATACCTACTTCCTGATGATTTTTAGAAGTGATTTAGTCTAAAAAGAGCGGAAACAAAAAATGCTGAGTATGCAAACCTCTCAAGGCATTGGCTCAGTACACATGAATGGCTGCTTTATCCTAGAACCTAGGAGGAACACAGTAAGCATGTGTGTACAGACATAAAGAAAGCCCAGTTGTTTTACATTTAAAAAATTATACTGTACATAGCTGAGAGGGGGGGAAAGAGAGAGAAAAAGAGAACGGTTAAAAATTTGAGCATTGCCATTTGAGCCACCATTACTTGGCCACCATTACTGAGACAAGTGTGGAGAAATTTTCAGAGAAAAAAAAACACAAGACAAAATCGGACAGAGGCAGGTTTTGGCTGCAGTTCCACTTTAACTAGTTTCTGCCCGGCTAATTGTCAAAATGACAGCCAAGCAGGATCTTTGACATTCCAGGTGGAAATCATAGAACGTCCTCCTGGAATGCACTGCCGATTGATCGATCACTGGCTGTGTTCACCGGACACAGCTGATGACTTGTTAGTGTACTGACCTGCTGCCAGTACCATGTGATCGCTGTTACCAAATCACAGTAGATCACATGACCATTAAAACAATGGACACCTTCCTTTCATGCCATTAATTGTGTACAATTGTATTGCCAGCTGTGATTTGTCAAATGATCACATAGACAGACAGGGCCAATCACAGCCCATCTGTATCATGTGATTAGTTGTGGCCAATCACAATACACACTAAATTAATCAATTACATTCATTAAAAATGGTTGTTTAGAAAACTGAAATAATCTGGTATAAGGAAAAAATGTTTTACCGTATATACTCGAGTATAGGCCGACCCGAATATAAGCCGAGGCCCCCAATTTACCCCCAAAAAAACTGGCAAACTTATTGACTCGTGTATAAGCCGAGGGTGAGACATGCCTGTCCATCCCTGTGTGTGTGTCCGTCCATCCCTGTGTGTCCGTCCATCCCTGTGTGTCCGTCCATCCATCCCTGTGTGTGTGTGTGTCCATCCATCCATCCATCCCTGTGTGTGTGTGTCTCCATCCATCCATCCCTGTGTGTGTGTGTCTCCATCCATCCATCCCTGTGTGTGTGTGTCTCCATCCATCCATCCATCCCTGTGTGTGTGTGTATCCATCCATCCCTGTGTGTGTGTGTGTCTCCATCCATCTGTGTGTGTGTGTGTGTGTGTGTGTGTGTGTGTGTCCCCAGCCTACCTGTGTCCCGAGCCTTTGTCCCGAGCCTCCGTCCCGTGCCTTGCCTCCTTGCCTCCGTCCCGTGCCGTGCCTTGCCGCCGTGCCTTGCCTCCGTCCCGTCCCGTCCCGTGCCGTGCCGTGCCTTGCCTTGCCTCCGTCCCGTGCCCTCTTCGTCGGCGCCTCGGCGGCCATTGTAAAATTCAAAAGCTGCGCCGCCGCCTTCGCCTGTGATAGGCGGAACACTGAATTTCCCAGCAGCCTGTGTTCCGCCTATCACGGACATCGTATCATCCTCGTCCGTAGTACGAGGATGATACGATGTCCGTGATAGGCGGAACACAGGCTGCTGGGAAATTCAGTGTTCCGCCTATCACAGGCGAAGGCGGAGCCGGAGGCGCGGCTTTTGAATTATAGAATGGCCGCTGTCTGTCTGCTCGACACGCTGATCGAGCGGGCAGACAGCGATGACTCGAGTATAAGCCGAGGGGGGCACTTTCAGCCTCAAAAAAGAGGCTGAAATTCTCGGCTTATACTCGAGTATATACGGTATATATATATATATATAGATATATAATATATATTTTTTTTTAACACACTGTGCCCAGAGCAATATAGTAGCATTTGTACTATTCTGGGGAAGTGATAAGTGTGTGTGTGTGTATGTATGTGTGTATATATATATATATATATATATATATATATATATATATATATATATATATATATATATATATATATATATATATATATATATATACACACACATACACACACACACACACACACACACTTATCACTTCCCCAGAGTAGTACAAATGTTACTATATTGCTCTGGGCACAATGTGTTAAAAAAAAAAAAAAAATATATATATATATATATATATATATATATATATATATATATATTAAAAAATACAAAACAAAATATTAAATTATTTATTTACATACTGTCACACCAGTTATAGGACTATGCTGTACTGCACTGGCGCCAGTATGTACAAAAAAAAAAAATGTGAAAAACAATTATTTTACATTTTTGTTCCAAAAATTGTGACAAAAAAAGATGACAACTTCAAAAAACTTGCCATGCCACTTATGGAACACCTTGGACTGTCTACTTTCCAAAAAGGGGTAATTTACATAGTTAGTCAGGTTGAAAAAAGACACGAGTCCATCCCGTTGAACCTTAAAAAAAAATGATTATATATATATATATCATACAATATACCCAATTTTATACCCATAGTTGGCAAAAAAAAACAGCAGAGCATGCTCCAATTTGCTACAGCAGGGAAAAAAAACAAATTCCTTCCTGATCTCCCAAGAGGCAATCGGATTTTCCCTGGATCAACTTTACCTATAAATGTTAGTACCCAGTTATATTATGTACATTCAGAAAAGTATCCAGGCCTTTCTTAAAGCGATCTACTGAGCAGGCCAGAACCACCTCTGGAGGGAGTCTATTCCACATTTTCACAGCTCTTACTGTGAATAAACCTTTCTTGGATGAAATCTTTTCCTCTGGCTGGGTAGACCGTAAAGAGAATAACAACACCAAGTTCATGATATGGACCCCTTATATATTTGAACATGTTGATCATATCCCCCGTAATTCTCCTCTTCTCAAGAGAGAAATCAATTCAGTTCCTCTAATCTTTCCTCATAGCTGAGCTCTTCCATGCCCCTTATCAGTTGGGTTGCCCTTCTCTGCACTTTCTCCAGTTCCCCGATATCCTTTTTGAGAACTGCATTAGTCTCTTTTTAACTTCTTTTAGTCTCTCTCCTTTCTGTCTGTCAGACCCTAGCTATAGCTGCAGCAGTTCAGAGATGAGGAGCTCTCCTAGACTCCAATCACATGGCAGTGCCGAGAGGATGACTTCCCCTCATTCTGAAGCGCCACTGTTTCTGAGGTCTGGTAAATAGGTTTCAGGCTGGGGTGAGGAGTGAGCCGAACTGGAGGAAAGGTAATTTTGTACTCTGTGGGGTTTATTTATTAAAGGCAAATCCACTGTGTACTTCAAGTGCACTTGACAGTGCAGCCGCTGTAGATTTGAGGGGGGCGTGCAAGGAAAATAAAAAACAGCATTTTTGCTTGCACATGATTGGATGATAGAAATTAGCAGCGATGCCCCTCATTTCAGAGCTTCCTCTAAGATCTAGAGCAACTGCACTTAAGGTGTGCTTGCAGTGCACTTGACCCCTGTGCTCTTTATGCTATATTGTACAATATATACTTCTAGCCAAAAGAGAAGTGCAATACAGCACTTGTTATGCTCTAATGTAAAAATAAATACATTGGTCAGAAGTATGTAATGTACAACTGATGCTGGTCACCGATTCTATTGTTCTGTAAGTTCAGTGGAGGTAAGTTCCACAAAAAAGAAGAACACCCAACACAACCTTACCACCCCCACCCCGGTTCTCGCTGCACTTACCTCCACTGGTAATAAGTGGTCAATGACCACGCAGCTGGTGCAGTGGTCTAGGGCTATGAACTCTGGCTCTTCTTACCTTTGGACTTTCAGAGCTGAACAGAATGATTACAACTGGTCAAAGTGGTGACCAACCAGAATAGCTCTGATCCATCCTAAAAGCCCTAAGGAAAGAAGGGAAAGGAGATTGTTGCTTTCAAATCCCTGGACCGTTGTACCAGCTGCATGGGCACTGACAGCTAATCACCCACAAAAAGGGAAGAACACTTTAAAAAAGGGTGTAATGGAAGAGTTTAATTTTTAATGTCTGTGCAAAGGTTTGTAAGTGTCCGGTACACTGAAAGATGGTATTTTGTGGGTACAAGTACTGTGGCATATGTGTGTCATGTATACATCGATCAGGCTCAGATTTTTTTTTTCAACCTTGCGCTCTTTAAGCCCCACTCACAGTTTAAATTGTCCACACCTATTAGGCGCAGCGCACTGTGAATGCTGCCTCGTTCATCTTCTATGGGTGCTCAAAGTATTTTACAAATCGCTGCATTGCCCCTCAATTACACCATGTTGTATAAAGATTAATCAATCATAAAATATTTAAAATTGTGGATTTTATGCTTGAGAAAAATATCCAACCAGTAAGGGTATTTTCCAGAGAGAAAATTTTACTAATATATAACAATATTATTATGGGGATTACAATTATTCTGGCGCCAGGGCTCCGAGATATGGGAGCAAAATTAATCTTCCCTATTGAATAAACAGACTGGGCTTCAGCTCAAATTGACAAAGAGCCTCATGCAACTGGCTGATATCAAAGGGCATTTCTAACATGATAAACAGAGCGTGGGTTTTACTTCAGATCAAAACATATAGTGGGGCTGTCTCTCACGATAAAACAGAGACAGAGGTGCCGATGAGCGAGCCCTTCCATGTATATAAAGATCACCTTCATTTGAGATTTCTGCAGTTTGTTTATTTTTGTGCATCTATTACTAACTAAAGCACGAATTGGAGGTCTCTCTCATCTATATTGACACCACAAGGTTTGAATCCAGCAACTTTTCAACTGAGCCTGCTATGATTAGGTTCAAGAAGTCCTGGAAATTTTTTTCCCCCCATTTACAGAAAAAAAAATTGTTTTGAAAGTGGTTGTAGGAGGAAAATAAAAATATCTGAAATATTATATGTTATATTATATACATTATATTATTATATATGTTAATATATTTTTCTTTTTTTAATACAAACTGCATATTGGACAGACGCCACCTCCTCCTCCTCTTGGACTTCACCTCCCCATTCCTGTTTTCAATTTTTTTGTTTCAGTTCTACATACCTTGTGACATTCTGGGGTTCTTCTCTGCATTTTCCTATGGTAGCATTTCTCTATGATGCAGCAAACAGTGCCATGTAGTGATGTGGGCACAGATCTTTGCATCATTTTCTTGTGAGCCTAGGGCAGCTTGATGAAGCAGCCCCAGTGGGTTTGTCCTTGGTGCCTGGTGCTTAAAGGAATTGGGTTGAATAACGTTGGTACTATGCAATCCAGGTAAGCAGTGCTACCCAAGGCCAAATTAGAATGAGTGTGGCGTTGGAGTATACACACTATACACTGTGCTTGGAGACCTCTGTTAAAAAAATAAAAAAAAGAAAAAAAAAAAATTTTTTTTTGGAGGTGGGTTTTTGTTGAAACTGAGCTTTAATTGTGGAACTAACCTGTTTTTTTTTAAAGTGTACAGAATCAGCACAAATCTGTGCAAGGGTGAAGGAGCTCCCATGGGCATGCATGGGTGCGTTACAAGGTAAGCATGCTATAATGTGCAAATATACTTGAACATTATGCCCAAAGCACCTGAGGGCCGATATTTTGTATGCAGTTTAGTTCCACTTTAAAATTGCAAAAGCAATTTAAAAAAAAAAGTGCACACATTTTAACAATTTTTTTCAAATATTTTATGCCCAGATTTCACTGATCGAGGCAAAGGGTTTACCATCTTGCAACTGGAAATATTGGTGGATTTCAAATGTCACAGCTTTACGCACACTGCGTGTTTACCCAGATCCCATGAACGTCTTTTCTCCTTGTAGAAGAAAAACAACAGGTTAAATAAAACGTGTCTAAAGCCATGTTTTGCAGAAGCATTTAGGTGTGTCAAATTTTTTGGCATTCATTTATTCCACTGGCCAGAATATTGATTTATTCTGGCCGCTGAAATGAGTGCTCAAGACATGCCTAATGTCACAACATCAATAATGGGGCACTATTCCCCTTCAGGAACACCAATAATGGTGCACTATCCCCCCCAGGAACACCAATGATGGGGCATGTTTCTCCCCAGGGACACCAATGATGGGGCACTATTCCGCCCCCAGGAACACCAATAATGGGGCACTATCCCACCCCCAGGAACACCAATAATGGCGCACTATTCCCCCTGGAATGCCAATGATGGGGCACTATCCCCCCCCTCTCCAGGAACACCAATGATGGGGCACTATTCCCCCCCAGGAACACACCAATGATGGGGAACTGTTCCTTCCCAGGAACACCAATAATGGGACACTATTCCGCCCCCAGGAATACCAATAATGGGGCACTATTCCGCCCCCAGGAATACCAATAATGGGGCACTATTCCGCCCCCCCAGGAATACCAATAATGGGACACTATTCCACCCCCAGGAACACCAATGATGGCGCACTATTCCCCCCTGAACACCAATAATGGGGCACTATCCCCCCCAGGAATGATGGGGCACGTTTCTCCCCAGGGACACCAATGATGGGGCACTATTCCGCCCCCAGGAACACCAATAATAGGGCACTATCCCACCCCAGGGAACACCAATAATGGCGCACTATTCCCCCCCCCCCGAATGCCAATGACGGGGCACTATCCCCCCCTCTCCAGGAACACCAATGATGGAGCACTATTCCCCCTCCCAGGAACACCAATGATGGGGCACTATCCCCCCTCCCAAAAAATACTTATGATGGGGCACTTATTGTATGAATGTTTTGCCCATGTAAGTACGGCGCTACCTTATTGCAGCTCAGCGCTCACCGCAGCTTCTCTCCTCTCTCTTCCCTCGATGGCAGCAAATCGGGTAGGGCTGAGAATACCCCACAGATGTCAGCGAGGAGGAGGCGGACCTGCCTGGTTACAGGAGCGCCGCTTTGAGAAAGCGACTTGTACACAGAGGATTGTGTAACACTCAGATGGAGTTAGGACTGACAGGCAGGGAGGAAGGTAAGTGCAGACCAATGAAATGATAATAAAAATCGTTGACACCGATTTTCATTATCGATTTAATCAATTAATCGTTTCAGCCCTAAAATAGATAACAAAAATGTCCAGCCTCAAAACTGCTTAGACCTGCAAAAAGAACACCTGCATTTTGGATAGGAAGTGTTATAACCCCTATCAGTTTTTTTTGGGCAATATGTGTCAGTGTATCTTTGGTTAGATTTTGCTTCACCCCCTGTCCCATAGCCAAAACAGGAGGTTAGAGGAAATCGCTCCGAAGTGAGGTAATCTCTGGTTGTCACTAGGGATACCAGTTGCCTTTCTGGTCCCCTTTATTCCTTTCCTTTGACAACCAAAAATTTACATTTTCTTTAACCACTTGCTTACTGGGCACTTAAACCCCCCTCCTGCCCAAACCAATTTTCAGCTTTCAGCGCTGATGCACTTTGAATGACAATTGCCCGGCCATACAACATTGTACCCAAATGAAATTTTTATCATTTTTTTCCCACAAATAGAGATTTATTTTGGTGGTATTTAATTACAGCTGGGAGTTTTATTTTTTGCTAAACTAACAAAAAAAGATGGAAAATAAAAAAAATAAAAAATAATTTTTAAAAGTTTGTTATAAAATTTTGCAAACAGGTCATTTTTCTCCTTCATTGAAATACGCTGATGAGGCAGCACTGGTGGGCACTGATAGGCGGCACTGGTGGGCACTGATAGGCACAGTTAAGGCGACACTAATAGGCACAGATAAGGTGGCACCGATAGGCACAGATAAGGCAGTACTGATGGGCACAGATAAGATGGCACTGATAGGTACCACTGATAGATGGGACTGATGGGCACTGATAGGTGGCACTGCTGGGCGGCACTGATGGGCACTGGTAGACACTGATGGGCACGGATATGTGGCACTGAGGTGCAGCACTGTTGTTGGGGCAGATTGTAGGCACTGATAGGTGGCACTGTGGGCACTGATAGGTGGCACTGTGGGCACTGATAGGTGGCACTAAGGGGACTGATGGGTGGCACTTTTATTAATAACTGGCAGGGTGCAGGTGGGCACTGATAAGTTGGCCGTGATCGGGACGGCTGACAGCGCGAGGAGGAAAAATAGCCGATTGCCGGCTCTGTTTTGTCACATGATCAGCTGTCATTGGCTGACAACTGATCACGTGGTAAGGGGTCGGGATCGACCCCTTGCTCGGATCTGCGATCAGGCGAGTCTCATAGACTCGCCGATCTCAGAGCGTGCCAGCCACTCGTGCAAAGCAGGTCCGCGCTGTAGCCGTCATTCAGCTATAGCGCAGATCTCTAGTGGTTAAATACAAACTAAACTTAAACCTGCTCCCACCTCTAATCTAAGTCCTATACTAACTACCCTGTAGAGGAAAGAAGCGTATACTTACCTATTCCCTAGGTGCTCCAGTCCGGCCACATGATCTCCCCAGGGGCCAGCTTGGGTAAAGAGGAGAGAATCCCAACAAAAGCTGCAGTACCTATGTGGAGACATCACCTATAGGATGACTATGGGGCATCCATTGTCCGCTGTCCCTCCTCTACACTGAAGCCAGTGCTGGGAGCCAATCATGTGACCAGGTAAGCATACACATCCTTCCTTTTAAGGGTAGTTAGTATAGGGCTTAGAATGGGGGTGGGAACGGGTTTAAGCTTAGTTAGTATTTGACTGGATTGCTACTTTTAACTTTCAAGCTCAGTGATAACAGTAAACCAAGAAAATAGAGCGGTTGAATCTCCCCAACAAAGACGCAGACAGCAATAAACACAAGAAAGGGGTTCTAAACCCTCTCCATCCTATCCAGAGTTCTTTAACCATATAAAAGCGGTGTCTAAAATTATTGCATTCACTCTGATGTACATGATATAGAACACGTATGACACAATCGTTTACGTAGATTTGTGCATTCTATGTGCTTCTGCAGTTTTGAGAGCATTTAACATATTAAGTTGCAGTAGTTTTGCACAAAGCAGCCCCAATCCTTTTCTGGGGTCCCTTTTCAGTGCTCCTGGTCCCTCCCTCCTGTTGATTACCCCCACAGCAAGCAGCGTGCTATAGGGGCACCCAAGCCGAGCCACAGCTCCGTGTGTCCACTCAGACACAGAGCCGCAGTTTGGCCCTGCCCCCGCTCAATTCTGATTGGCTGACTTTGATTGACAGCAGCAGGAACCAATGGTGCCACTGCTGTGTCTCAGCCAATCAGTAGAGTGAGTCCCGGATGGCTGAGGCACTGGTGCACATCGCAGGGTAGAGGGGGGGCTCAGGTAAGTCTTAGGGGCTGCTGCACACAGGTCTTTCTCTTAATTCATAGAATGCATTAGTATAAAAAATCTTCTGCCTTTTACAACCACTTTAATTGGCAAGAAAGCTTTCCTCTCCTTATTTTTTAATTCATCTCAATACTTGGGGCTCAACTTCCAAATATTGGGGCTGCCACTTAGCCCATCCTCAACTGCTACGCTACCTAATAGGGAACCCTAATGGTAATTTAGGGTGCTTTTATTGGATGGACTGGGATGGCAGCAGGCTTTGCTCTGAATCCACAGACATCAAGCTCCTAATACAGTGGTAGTTTTTTTTTGGGGGGGGGGGGGTGTAAGGCCTAATGCACATGGGTGCCAAAACCGGGAGACAAAGGTGCTGCGCCCGTGGAAATCAACAGTTGTACGCAAGTATACAGTATCTCACAAAAGTAACTACACCCCTCACATTTTTGTAAATATATTATATCTTTTCATGTGACAACAACACTTAAGAAATTACACTCTGCTACAATATAAAGTAGTGAGTGTACAGCTTGTATAACAGTGTAAATTTGCTGTCTCCTCAAAATAACTCAACACACAGCCATTAATGTCCAAACCACTGGCAAAAAAAGTGAGTACACCCCATAGTGAAAATGTCCAACCTGTGTCCAAAGTGTTAATATTTTGTGTGTCCACCATTATTTTCCAGCACTGCCTTAAACCTCTTGGGCATGGAGATCCTGAGAGCTTCACAGGTTGCCACTGGAATCCTCTTCCACTCCTCCATGACGAAATCACAGAGCTGGTGGATGTTAGAGACCTTGCGCTCCTCCATCTTCCGTTTGAGAATGCCCCACAGATGCTCAATAGGGTTTAGGTCTGGAGACATGCTTGGCCAGTCCATCACCTTTACCCTCAACTTCTTTAGCAAGGCAGTGGTCGCCTTGGAGGTGTGTTTGGAATACTGCCCTGCGGCCCAGTCTCTGAAGGGAGGGGATCATGCTCTACTTCAGTATGTCACAGTACATGTTGGCATTCATGGTTCCCTCAATGAACTGTAGCTCATGTAGCACTCATGCAGCCCCAGACCATGACACTCCTACCACCATGCTTGAATGTAGGCAAGACACACTTGTCTTTGTACTCCTCCCCTGGTTGCCGCCACACACGCTTGACACCCCCTGAACCAAATAAGTTAATCTTGGTCTCATCAGACCACAGGACATGACTCCAGTAATCCATGTCCTAAGTCCGATTGTCTTCAGCAAACTTTTTGCGGGCTTTCTTGTACCTCATCTGTAGAATAGGCTTCCTTCTGGGATGACAGTCATGCAGACCAATTTGATGCAGTGTGCGGTGTATGGTCTGAGCACTGACAGGCTTACCCCTCACCCCTTCAACCTTTGCAGCAATGCTGGCAGCACTCATATGTCTATTTCCCAAATACAACCTCTGGATATGATGTTGAGCACGTACACTCAACATATTTGGTCGACCACGGGGAGGCCTGTTCTGAGTGGAACCTGTCCTGTTAAACCACTGTATGGTCTTGGCCACCATGCTGCAGCTCAGTTTCTGGGTCTTGGCAATCTTTTTCTAGACTAGGCCATCTTTATGTAGAGCAACAACTCCTTTTTTCAGATCCCCAGAGTTCTTTGCCATGAGGTGCCATGTTGAACTTCCAGTGACCAGTATGAGAGATTGAGTGCGATAACACTAAATTTAACAAGTCACATGGCAATGGGGAGAGAAAATGGTTAATTGGTCCCAATTTGGATAGTTTCACTTAAGGGTGTACTCACTTTTGTTGCCAGTGGTTTAGACATTAATGGCTGTGTGTTGAGTTATTTTCAGGGGACAGCAAATTTACACTGTCATACAAGCTGTACACTCACTACTTTACATTGTAGCAAAGTGTTGATTCTTCAGTGTTGTCACATGAATAGATAAAATATTTACAAAAATGTGAGGGGTGTACTCACTTTTGTGAGATACTTTGTACTTGTATAACACATACATGTACACACCCAGATACAGGCAGTCTGCATGAAAGCTCATACATCCGTAGAGATGTTTGTATTTATGATAGTACTAACACACAGCTGCATACAACTGTTGATTTCTATGGGCAGCTGTACAGCACCTGTAGCTGAAGTGAGAGATGCGTGAGGACCAAAGGGTAACAGCACACAACTATGGTATCAGCTCCTGGGTAAAGTTTATTTTTGGATGGTTTAAAATGGCTAACAGGTTTAGCACCATGAATCCTGGGCGAGGATACACAAACTTGTCATCGCGTCTTTGCACTTTATATCCTGGTACAGAGATTTGCTGTTTTAACCCTTTGCCTACACATTTGAGGATACGTGTAAGTGCATTATATTATTTTAATAAAATGTCTATAAGAAAGATCTCACACTATTGGAGCCCTTCTTTCTTTATTCCGGTCACTGCTGGGTAACTCGGATGACTTGAGTCTGATGGAGAAGTGCTAGAAGCGCATTTATCTTCTGCGTCCAATGCTGGTGGATACACTATGGTTATGGATACCCAAACGCTCTTATAACCTTCTATAATTAGAGGCTCCACATTTTTTGGTAAGCGCACATCCTGCATTTATGTTGTTGGTTCACAAGGTGGAGGATCTCATTCTAGATAATTTTGCACAATCAATTCTGTGATTGATGTTTTATGTTCATTTGAAGTCATCATTTTTTTTCAACAGTATTTAGGCTGTTGATTTGGCGTCTATTTTGGACGTTATATGTTTTTTTGCAATTTAAGCGCAACAATTAGTTTCTTTATTAATTGTATTATATATCTCACAATTTATGTTGCAGCTGCTTTCACTTTATGATACTTCCACACAAGCGCAGTATTGGTTGTAGTTTTTTTCTTTTTTTGGTCATGTGTCCATTTTCAATTATTAAATACATTTTATAAAATTAACTGGACTGGAAGGATCCAAGTGTAAATTGCTAGATATATGGTGCAATATTCAACCATATTGGTTTTTCATCACATGCGTAAAACATCCAGCTGTGTTTAATTTGAACAATTTATTTGGGTCAGCAAGCGAACTATGTACATGCAAGTTCAGAATACCACAGTATCTTACCACAGCAAGATCAGCAGGTTTAATGTCTGTAGACTGAGAGAGCTTTGAATCGCTCACTTCAACCATCTGTTACTAATATGAAAATGGCTTTCAGCCGACTCACTTAAAGGTACAGAAATATATAATTCTAGGATGCTAACAGGCAGATGGAGAAAATACCAGTTATGAGCATTACTGTAGAAAGGTTTCAAACAGGGTGAAGACTTGATGGGAATGACTGATATAATGGTTCGCATCATAACTATCTGTTTGCAGTATCAAATGCACTCAAGATAAACATCACTGCAACAAAAAGGCAACATAATACATTTCATAAAAATATGAAATTCCTGAAATAAATGTATAGTAGAGTGTTCTTCTACACAGCGGTTAAAATAGATCTACACGCTTTATAGCGCCTCAGCAGGGCACATGTCTGCATTATCAAATCAATGTCTACGATGGGTAAAAAAAAAAATAGACCTCTTGCTGCCCTTGAATGCTCTCATGGGTCTAGCAAGAAAATCACATGGTGTCTATAGCAGCTGATCCATGCTTGACAGGTGTTAAGAAGAGAATAGGCCACCTCTTGTCCACTTGTTTGAACAGGAATGTCATGCTAAAATCTATTTTCACAGTGCCGCAACAGCGCCCATCAAACACAAAGTGCCTTATTTTTTTCCCATGTGGCAAAGCACAGCTTAGTAGCTGAGACAATGTGTGAGGCTGTCCGGTGACCATTGCCTGTTTTTTACAGGTGGCTGAGGTGAGTTAAAAATGCACAATTGCCTGGTTTTGCTACTTTAGGCACTTTTTACAGGGACGATCCTATCAGATGCGCCTGTCAGTTTTTTCAGGCAGACCTGATTGGCCCACTAGTCTCTTCTATAGAGCAATGGATGAGAGCGGACACATATCAGATGACGCCCACCACCATCCAATCCGATCGGCCAAGAACAGATGGATAATGAACCTACTCCCCATCCGTCTGATGGATTGGGAGGCATCAGATGGAAATGGACAAGGCGGTCCATTTCCATCCAATTGCCCCATAGAGAAGAGCAGTTCTGTGTCCGTGTCCTCTCTGCATAGTAGAGCAGACACGGACCAGTTATCCGCCTGCTCAGCAGGGATCAGTGGAGAGGTTCCCCGCTTAGCAAGCGGATTTCGCTTCAAAGAGGTCCCCGTGTGAAAGGGGCCCAACAGTGATGATCTTAGGTCAGATATGGCTCAGGGCAAAGTTCACACAAGGGTACTTCATGTTTGAAAAGCAAATGTATGCAGTGATACGCCCGCAGGGGCTGATATTAACTGGTTCTTTCCCAAACAGTACAGGGGTCACCATTCACTTATGCAACAGTCTAGGGCCGCGTACACACGGGCGGACTGTTTGCCCAACCTTGTTCGGCAAACAGTTTCATCAAACAGTCCGCTCAAAATTTGCATGAGCGGACTTGCCCACACACGAGCGGACTGTTTGACGAACAAGGTTGGGCAAACAGTTCGCTCAACTTTTGAAATGAACGGACTCGCCCACGTAAGGCGGAGGCAAATCCGCCCATTTCGAGCGCGTGTACAGGTAGGCGGGGCCCGCGAAGGAGACGTCGCGGGCTCCGCCGCCTGGAATGGGCTTAAAGGGGAACCCCAACGCCGAAAAAAATCGGCGTGGGGGTTCCCCCCAAGTCCACACCAGACCCTTGTCCGAGCACGCTACCCGGCCGGCCAGGAAAGGGGGGGCGAGCGAGCGCGCCCCCCCTCCTGAGCCGTACCAGGCCGCGTGCCCTCAACATGGGGGGTGCCTTGGGGAAGGGGGGGGCCGCGCGGCCCCCCCCACCCCAAAGCACCTTGTCCCCATGTTGATGAGGACAAGGGCCTCTTCCCGACAACCCTGGCCGTTGGTTGTCGGGGTCTGCGGGCGGGGGGCTTATCGGAATCCGGGAGCCCCCTTTAAGAAGGGGGCCCCCGGATACCGGCCCCCCACCCTATGTGAATGAGTATGGGGTACAATGTACCCCTACCCATTCACCTGTGAACTAAAGTACAATAAAAAACACAACACAGAGAAAAAATATTTTATTGCACAGCTCCGGGGGTCTTCCGTCTTCGGGGGTCTTCTCGCCGGACTCCTCCGCTATGTGTGTGTAGCTCTTTTGCTAGCGGAGGAGTCCGGCTTTCTTCCTCCCCGGCCGCCGGCCTCTTCTCCCGACTTCGGGGGTCTTGTCCCCCTCTTCGGTTCTTCTGCCGGGCCACCGCGCCTGGTCCGGTGGCCCGGTCTTCTGTCGCCGTCTTCCGTTCTTCTGTCGCCGCCTTCGGTTCTTCTGCCGGGCCACCGCGCCTTCTTGTAGCTCTTTTACAGGCGGTGGCCCGGTCTTCTGTGGCCGCTGTCGTCGCCGCCGCCGCCGCCGCCGCCTTCCGTTCTTGTTCTTCTTGTTCTTCTTCTTCTTCTCCTGGAGATGTTGACTCGACGATCTCTCCGGCCGGAATGCCAGGGACACGCTCCGCTGCCACTTATATAGTGACAATGGGGCGGTGTCACATGGTATATGTCACATGGGTTGGTCACATGGGTTGATGTCACATGGGGACTATGACATCGTAAGGGGGCGGGGTCACCATGTGACCAACCCATGTGACATATACCATGTGACACCGCCCCATTGTCACTATATAAGTGACCGCACAGCGCGGCTCTGGCATTCCGGCCGGAGAGATCGTCGAGTCAACATCTCCAGGAGAAGAAGAAGAAGAACAAGAAGAAGAACAAGAACGGAAGGCGGCGGCGGCGGCGGCGGCGACGACAGCGGCCACAGAAGACCAGGCCACCGCCTGTAAAAGAGCTACAAGAAGGCGCGGTGGCCCGGCAGAAGAACCGAAGGCGGCGACAGAAGAACGGAAGACGGCGACAGAAGACCGGGCCACCGGACCAGGCGCGGTGGCCCGGCAGAAGAACCGAAGAGGGGGACAAGACCCCCGAAGTCGGGAGAAGAGGCCGGCGGCGGGGAGGAAGAAAGCCGGACTACTCCGCTAGTAAAAGAGCTACACACACATAGCGGAGGAGTCCGGCGAGAAGACCCCCGAAGACGGAAGACCCCCGGAGCTGTGCAATAAAATACTTTTTCCATGTGTTGTGTTTTTTTTTGTACTTTATTTCACAGGTGAATGGGTAGGGGTACATTGTACCCCATACTCATTCACATAGGGTGGGGGGCCGGTATCCGGGGGCCCCCTTCTTAAAGGGGGCTCCCGGATTCCGATAAGCCCCCCGCCCGCAGACCCCGACAACCAACGGCCAGGGTTGTCGGGAAGAGGCCCTTGTCCTCATCAACATGGGGACAAGGTGCTTTGGGGTGGGGGGGCCGCGCGGCCCCCCCTTCCCCAAGGCACCCCCCATGTTGAGGGCACGCGGCCTGGTACGGCTCAGGAGGGGGGGCGCGCTCGCTCGCCCCCCTTTCCTGGCCGGCCGGGTAGCGTGCTCGGACAAGGGTCTGGTGTGGACTTGGGGGGAACCCCCACGCCGATTTTTTTCGGCGTTGGGGTTCCCCTTTAAGCCCATTCCAGGCGGCGGAGCCCGCGACGTCTCCTTCGCGGGCCCCGCCTACCTGTACACGCGCTCGAAATGGGCGGACTTTCCGAGCGGGAACAGTCCGCTCATTTCGAAAGTACAGCGGACAAGCCCACACACGGGCGGACTGTTCGCTCAAACACAGTTTCAGCGGACAGTTTTTCGGAATTTCCGAAAGACTTTGTCCGTCCAACTGTCCGCTGAAACTGTCCGCTGAAAGCCCACACACGAGCGGACTGTCCGCCCAAACACTGTTCAGCGGACAAGGTTGGGCGGACAGTCCGCCCGTGTGTACGCGGCCTAGGGGTTGTCTTTTTGTAATTTATTCCTTGTAGAATTTGTACACAAGATGGATTGGGGCATGGGATACTCCAACATGCTCAGTAGACAATCTTCTTGTGTTGACCGCCTTATGTACACACCTCACCAGGGATTGGCCAGGGCATGATAAATATTTAGACCAGTTATTTGAATTTCCCACCCTAAGCTTTGAAAACTTGCTCATGAGACAGGGGAAATCAGCAAACGCCCAGTCTGTGAAGACATTAGCAAAACAGAGCCAGTGATTACTGCTCCCTTGCTTACCGAAGGACCGAAACCTACATGTATCTAGCTTCCTATGCTAGGAAGGTGCTACATGTCATTTAGGCAAACAAATTAAACAAAGTACTAAATGTGTAACAGCCAGCAGCACTGCAATTTATTATCCCAACTATTTCCATGCTTTGAATGGGTATTATTTCTTGGTGAAGCCTCACTTGATTACCTTTATATATATATTAAGAATATTTACAGTAATCTGCTGGTAGCCAAATATTTACTGACAATACCGACAGTGTAGCTTGAGTAATACGCACAAGAGATGCCCATCATCTTATCCCTAGGATTCTGATAAAATTAGACAACAATTATACACTTTATTGGCTGAGAAGCATAGCAGAAGATACGCACATGAGCCTTCTGTTGACAGAATATGTCTTATGTCCTGAAATTTTGCATTCAACAGCCAGTTCTGAAGTCATCTGTCAAACTCCTAAACATATATTTGTATTAACACTGATAAATGTTATCCTAATCTTACCACAAATACACAGATGCTTTGATCATCACAATCATTACTTCCACTGAAAAAACTGAAAACTGCATGTCAAATTAGCACTAGACACCAAGATATAGACAACTGTCCCATGCCCTCCACCTCTCACCGTTGGTTATTAACCCCCTCACGCCTAAGGATAAAACAAATTTTAATGCCCAAGCACAATTTTGCAACTTTGACATGTGTTAGTAAAAAACTGTACATATCACCACAACTAATTTGTGCATACAGGTGGATTATACCATGTTTTTTTTCAGAACAAATTGGGCTTTCATTTAGTAGTAATTGGTTATGGATATAGAAAATATTTTTTTTTTATCATCAAAGGAAAACAGGGCCAAAATAGTAAAAAAAATAAAAAGAAAAAATTATTAATATTTAGCTTGTCCATAACATACCACCAAAAAACAACCCAAAGTAAAAATTCTCCTGCTCCTGACTATTACAGCGATACCACATAGGTGTATGTTATTTGTACCTGTAGTACAGAGATCTTGTGATCTTGGCATGATGATGTCAATTGCAAAGACAACACCAGACCTTAGATATCAGAGGGTTAAATGAGAAAAGTTCCACCTGTATACTTCCAAAGGAGGTTCAAATCACTGGTACCTAATCTGGAACACCGAATTCTAATTTCATGTATTTGAAGTGGCAGTAAATATATAGGGTTGACAAATGGGTCCACATTTAAAATATCCTAATAAAGACCCTTTTTACAGGTATTTACCACCTTTATCTGCAAATCGATTTATACTTCAGTGCATATTGGTTTGGTTTTCTGTCTTGTATGTCTATATACTATGATAGAAAACTGACAGGGTTACTAGACAATGCCACGACTAAAGATAATGTGCCTTTGTGAAAAAAAAAAAAACACAGGGCAACAACATTTATCAAGTAAACTAATGGCACAATTAAGCTGACCATACACTTATCAAAATTCAGCCACTTCAGCAGGGACCCAATAAGACAGCCAACCAACAGCTGCCACTGTTAAAATGCAATGTCCAGGCCAGGTGAGGGTAGGGGGAAAATTTCTCCATCCAACCCTTCTGCGTGGATGAAGCAATATGCAAGTTATTTTTCTTTTCATTAAGCCAGTGGGCTGAACAAAAACAAAAAAATTTTAACTATGTCTAGCTTGAGTTGCAGATCAGGCTCAGCAAAGTCTCTGGGACAGGTTTACAGTGTAATTGTGACCCTGTGCACCTATATTCCCAAGCAGCCGAGTGTAACAGTTTGTTAAATGTCTGCAACAGATTTATCACTTGAGATTAAATATATTTTCACTCTAAACAGAGGCAAAATTAAGAAGCCTTCGGGATCAGGTGTCATTCTGTCACAATCCGAAAAGCTGAATTTCTGTCTTAGCCCTTGTACCCATGGTCGGACATTCTGACAACCATATCCGATGGATTTTGTCCAAAACTGTTGCATACAGACGGTCGGACAAAGTTGTCGGAAAATCCGATTGTACATAACGTGATGACGTTATTTCGTTACGACGGGACTACGTTCAGGCTAGTAGCCAATAGCTTTGGAATTTGATCTGAGCATAAGTGGCACTTTGTCCGTCGGAGTAGGCTACACATGATTGGAGTATGTCCGATCGGAGCATTTTGTTGGAAAATTTTACCGGCAAGTTGGAAAAGTTGGTCCGTCGGATATTCCGACAGAAACAGTCCGATGGAGACCACACACAGTCGGAATATCCGACAAAACGGTCCGATAGGACACATTCCGTCGGAATCTCCGACCGTGTGTACAAGGGCTTAAACTGTAACCATGTAATAAATATGTTACATAATCTGTCTCACCTCACCTGTTTAGCATTGCCTTATTTTGCAATAGAATTGTTACACATTTCCCAATTTAACAGGTTCATCTTTTTTGAGCACAAATAAGTCATCTTTGAAAACATGATTTCCAAAACTCACGTAGGATCTTGTGTGAGGTCCATCAAAATGTTTTACCAACTTGCACGAGCACTTTGAAAATGGAAAGTTTTCGTGAACTGTGCAGGTTTAAATGTTAGAAAGGAAAAGTGCAAGTTTACAAAATGGTTTTAAAGTTACCAGGACCTTGTGAGTAAAGCCACAGGGAAACCAAATCCAACATATCCCAAAAAATATCCCAAAAAATAAAATAAAAATTATAATAATAAAAATAAATAAAAACACTCAGTCATGAATTTTCTTTTCTTTATTTCAAATTGTAAAAAAAAAAAAAAAAAAAAAAAAAAAAAAGAAGAAGAATATCCTCCTTATTCTCTTCCTTAAATCGGTGGAGCTATGTCTGCAGTTGAGGTTATCTCTTCCTTGACTGGCTGACTTATCCGAGAGTCACTGAGTGAAATAGCCCAGAGGATATTGTGAGATTCCCAGGCTGCCAAAGTTAATACAACTGAACAAGAACCACTTGGCCTATGTTGAATATTTACCCTTACCCTAATTTCACTGAAAATCCATAGAGTTCATACATGAACTTTTTATGGTCTCATCAATCATTAAATAAAGTATAAACTCTCCTCCCCCCCCCCCCCCCCCCCAGGAACCAATGGGGTTAATGCACAAGGTTATTTAGAACATTTAATCATCGCTGTTTTATCCCCTCTGGAGCAGGGACAGCCTAGGCAGCAGGAATTAGGTCAGTCCACAGCTACTGCTACTAATACACAGCTACTGTTATCATTTCCAAAATTTTCACTGACATTAATGGAAAACATAGAAACAAAGTTAATGTAAGTGAAACAATGATAGACATATAATTAAAAGGAGACTCCAGTTACGCCCACTAGGTGAACCATTTGCATTTCACTTTTGTAAGCCAGGGATTTAAGGAATCTTTATTACAGATCCTTACTTTTTCTTTATTTTTATTTTTTAACAGATATTTATGTAGGCCTTACCCACTCTTTTATTAAATGTAATTCATTAAAGAGTCTGCATTCATTACCATCTGATAAGAAACATCTTATAGAATTAAGAAAAGCAGCAATCTCTGCATTTATTTAGTGTGAGCCCTGGTTCACATTGGTGTGACAAAAGCGGCAGGAATGGCACCGTCCTAATTGGTGCGACGCCACACTTTGCAGTGCCGCACCGATGTCCAAAAGTCGTTTCTGTATTACTTTTGACGATTTTGTGGTGCGATTGCCATTGTCATCTGTGCAGAAACCCGTACAGATGTCTCTGAAATCTTCCCCGAAATCGGAATTGACATGCACTCAGTGTGACCCTGGGCAAAAAAAACATTTAAAATGATCTAATCAAAAATAAGGAGCCTAATAGTAGGAGATAGCAGATAGTTTACATCCAGCACTGCGTAGGCATGTGGCAAAACAGAATACTAAACCCAGGAGCAGAAAATGCTAGCAGTTGTCATGGATGCAAGGAGACACTTTGAATTTTTCTCCAGGTTTAGAGAATTATATAGGATAAACTAAAATGGAAGGATCTTTAATAACATTACATTGTACAGAAAGTATGTTGTATTTATCATTTGTGAATGTTGAGCTTGTATTTCTCTGCACGCAAGAGCATCTTTTTAAAATAAATACAACAATGTAAACCCTTTAATGTAAATGAATCCCATTAATGTGTGTTGTACAATTTGCATGACAATCCTACTGATATGTGCAAATACACTGAATAAAAAATGCTCGTATCTCTTTGGATTAACATCCCTTACAATCTAGCAAGTATAATAAATACTTGTCAGCATATGAGTCATGACATCTTTTTGAGAAGATGAAGAAGGGGAGATCTGCAAGTTCAGAGTGCTTCCACAGCTTTCCTGGGAGTCAGCTGCATTGAGCCATAGACTTCTATTATATCCTGCGCTTTCAAAAAGTGCACCATACCTGCAAGATTTAATAGAAGTTGAATGCAAAGCGGAGCTGACCCATATGAAAAGCCTCAACTGCACTGAGCTGCACCCACAGTGCAGGTAAACCATAGCACATCAGTGTGAATGAGCCTTATAGGAGGCACATTTGCGATTGGGGGGGGGGGGGGGGGGTTCATGGTGACCCGCGACCTTTTACCAATTTACTTAAGTGGCTTTTGCTTTTTAAAAAGGTTGAACGCCCCTGATCTAGTATTTGAAATATGTCATAGCCTTCTTTTGAATTCATTTTTTTCCTTCACTGTAAAACTAGGAAGTAAGCAACCTACAGAGAAAGATGTATAGTCTGAACAGCTTCAAAGCAAAACATAAAATACTTTAGTTAACTTGTAAAAGAGAAGCACATTCAGTATTATGAACTTTTAGGCTGGGTTCACACACCTATGTGAATTGGATGCAGGTTTTCCACATCCAATTCGCATTACAGGAGATTGTGAATGGGCATTTGACAGTAATACAGATGTGTTTATAGGTATTATTTGTTAAGCGGTGGGATTTCCTGGTTTCACTATCAATCCAAGAACACACTCTGCAACCTACCACCCTTCATCTGGGCCATCAATTATACTATCAATGTAAACACTATTGCTCCACTACAGCATTTAGAGGCAGGAAAAAAGAAAAAAAAAAGTCAGACACCCCTTGGAGCAGCTGTAAAAACGTCTAATGTGCATGAGGCTTTTAAGTTAAAAGCTGGCACGGATTTTACCAATAACAGATGGGTCTGTTCTACATTCTTTAACTGGGTCCTATTATTAAACCCCCAGCTTGAATACCAATACATAATAATGCCACACTATTGTCATACTTTTGTGTACAGTATCTTAAGTGTCATGGAAGTTGGTGGATCCTCTGTGGCACTAGCAGCTGACAGAAGGTTCTTGCCAAGTGTGCAGACTAAAGGCCCGATATGAAAATCAGTAAAAAAAATTTGTCTGACTAACGAACTGCCAATTTTCGGATCGTTAGCATGGTGCTTTTCGATAGCCGATTCCGTTTTTTTTTTTGCTGACAAAAGCTGTAGGTGCAGACTATAAAACTTTTGGCGGATGTGAGCTCAACATCTGATTTTCGCTTAATTAGTACGGTTTTCGTAGGAAAAAAAAAATCATAAGAGCAAGACTGTGTATGCTAAAAAAAAATGAAAGAATACATACAAAACTAGTCAACACATTACGTCACTTCTGAAATGGTATTCTGTCGTACAAGAATTTTCATATGGCGAGTAACCTCTTCACTTTTTGACAGGAGACATGCAACAAAAAAAGGACAAGCGGTTGTCCGAAAATCTGATTGTTTGTACGAGGCTTTATCGATTACAGGTAACATATCAGACAGAACCAAGAACACAATACCAAACTGTTGTACAGAGGGGAAGTGAAACTATTATGCCACGTACACACGACCGATTTTCCCGTCGGAATAAACTTCAAAGGTTTTTCCATCGGAGTTCCGCTGAAACTGTCTTGCGTACACACGATCACACCAAATTCTGATCATTAAGAATGCGGTGACATACAACACGTACAACGGGACTAGAAAAAGGAAGTTCAATAGCCAATATTTAAAACATGTTCTATTTCTAGGTCCGTCAGAATGTTCTTAAAAAAAAAAAAAAGTCTTATGAGGCATACACACGATCAGCATATACAATGAAAATCTTCCGTCTGACTTTTTCTGTCGGACATTCCGTGTGCACGTAACATTACATACTATGTGTGCCAGCCTTTTGAACAGTTATTAGGTTATGTACTCACCTATTAAAGTATATCTCAGAAAGCTAACTGGTGTCTTCCACTGCTCTAAAGCATGTGCTTTAAACAGGACAAAAAAAAAAATAGGACACCTAGTGGAAATAGCTACAGTATATTCCTCATCTTAGGAAAATCACACAACCTATATTTTCCGTTCTCGGATACCTGACAAGCCTTGAAGGACATTGGAGTGTCCCTATGTCCTCATCTTAGACCTTCACGCTGCCATTCCAGTAGCAGTAGTTTGCCTGCTTGCATAACACTTTCCCACAATCTCATACACATCTCTTGTTCTTCCATTTAATCTTAATCATGTATAAACATTTCTAACCAATCCAAAATTTTGGAACTTTTTTTTACTATATTTAAAACACGGAAAACCAGCACAAGAACACACCTCACTACACAAAGAAGTAAAAAAATAAAAAGATACAAAGAAATAAACAAAAGCATTGAATGTAAATATATGGATTCAATCTAAAGTTGGACCAGTCCACACAATGAACTATAGAGTCCAAGAGATCAACTGTAGTGATCAAAAGCTAGCCGGATCTACCTGGATCAGGTGCCCTATGCACAAAAAAAAAACAAAAGTGGATGCAGCCCATCCATCCATATCCCTGCTACCTACAGAGTGTGTGGTTCCCACTGCATACTGTATTTAAAAGCTCCCAAGTGTCTGTGTACAAGGGCACCCCCCCTTCCCCAACAGCACCCACCCCCCCATGTTGAGGGCATGCGGCCTGGTACAGTTAAGGAGGGGGGGGGCGCTCGCTTGTCCCCACCCATTCCTGACCGGCTGGGCTGTATGCTCAGATAAGGGTCTGGTATGGAGTTTGGGGGGACCCCCACAGCGTTTTTGCAGTGTAGGGGGTTACCCTTAAAACCCATACCAGGCGACTGGGCTCGCAAGGTGTCAATCTCGCCGATGAAAGCGGCGACATTGACTTCCTTCTCTAGTCCCGTCATACCTAAAAGTCACGTTCAAAGTGAATGGACTTTAGTCTGTATGTGGGCAGGTCCGTTCATTTGGAAAGTCCGTCGGACCAGCATACAGGCGAGAGGACTTCCAGACAGGAGCTGGGTCCGATGGACTTTCGGCGGAAAGATTTAAAACATCTTTTAAATCTAGGTCCGCCAGACTTTGAGGAAGAAAAAGTCAGCTGGAGCACACACACGATCAAATTGTCCAACGGACTCTGGTCCACCGGACCAAGTCCGCTGGAAAGTCCGATCATGTGTACGGGTCATTAGGGCCATAGTCAGCATTTTTCTTCCTCCAAACATGGCGAGTCCCCCTCCTCAAGAAGGCACATGTACAGTCATGCCAACGAACATCTAAATGATTCAGAGAAGGACTGGGAGAAAGTGCTCTGGTCAGATGAGACCAAAATTTAGCTCTTTGGCATTAAACTTGACTCGCTGTGTTTGGAGAAAGAAAAATGCTAACTGTGACCCTAAGAACACCATCCCTAAAGTCAAGCACAGAGGTGGAAACATGATTCTTTGGGACGGCTTCTCTGCTAAAGGTACAGGCTGACTTTGCCATGACTTTGAGCAGCCAATGGACGAGGCCACATATTGTAAAATCTTGGATGAGAACCTTCTTCTCTCAACCAGAACAGTGAAGATGGGTCGTAGATGGGTCTTCCAGCATGACAATGACTCAAAACATACCACCAAGGCAACAAAAGCGTGGCTCAAGAAGAAGAACATTAAGGTCATGGAGTGGCCTAGTAAGTCTCCTGACTTTAATCCTATAGAGTATTTATGGAGGGAACTGAAACTTTGAATTGCCAAAAGACAGCGAAAAACCTTAAGGATTTAGAGAAGATCTGTAAAGAAGAGTGGACCAAAATCCCTCCTGAGATAAGTGCAAACCTAGTCACCAATTACAAGAAATGTATTACCTCTGTGGTTGCCAACAAGGGTTTCTCCACCAAGTACTAAGACATGTTTTGCTTTGGGATCAAACCCTTATTTTACTCTTTGAACTGCACCTCCATTTATTTTATGTGTTTTTTTTTCTGGATTTTTGGTTGATAGTCTGACTCTGACTCTATCATTTAAAATATACCTATGATAAAAAATATAGACCTTTAATTTTTTGTAAGTGGGAAAACTTAGAAAATATGCAGGGGATCAAATAATTATGTTCCCCACTGTATGTGTGTCAAATGAAGTTTCACATTGTGCACCAGGGGAGGGGGTTCCGGACCGATGGTACACAATCCAACCTTCCTTCTCTTGGTCAAGGAGAGGAGGGGGGAGTAGACCACAGGAAAGGCACCATTGTGGGAAGTCACACTCCAGCCAGCACAGCTGGAGAAAGCAGCTGGATATAAACAGCTCTACAGGATGAAGCCTCGCTGCTCCCAAATGACCAACAGCGTAAAGCTGTCTACTAAGCAATTACACATTTGCAGGCCCTGCCTCTTTCTTGAATGAAGTGGGGCCTCAAAAGATTATACTTAAAAAGTGTTACTAAACCCAGTAATATAAAAATAGTTAATCCGTCCCCCTTCACGGGCCCACAGCTTATAAATCTTCTATTTACATTAAAATACTATTTACCTTTTTGGCTGATCTGTATACCCCGGTCAGCGATAAACTGCACAGATTCTCCAGCGCTGAGAGTTCAGGTAGGAGGAGATTTCCACTTCAGCCTGTATACACGTCCACATGTGTGATGCCATCTGAGAACAAGTAAATATTCTCTACAGCATAAAAGACACAACTGAGTATGTGCATGTTGGCTACCCTGCCTGTGTTAGCTGGCTTTACCCAGATAGACAGTGCAGGAGGGAAGGATCTATGCATACAGGATAAAACAAAATATTAACCCCCTTAAGTTCCACAGTGAGTATAACAAGCATGCTATGCTGCATATACAGACATATTTTACTGTTGTGGGTTTAGTAACACTTTAACTGTTCTGTGAAATCATTTTGCACAGAGATGTTAATTACCTCCAGATCTAGCAGTCCCCTGCTAGCACCATCTCCTTCTCCCAGGTGCTTCCCCCTAGCAAGCTGAGAAAGAAGAAGGCACCTGTGCAGGCACACATGGGCGTTTGTCTATAGATGCACACAGCCTCACAAAGCGCAAGCAAGCCATGCCCCTGATCCCTCCTCAGAGAAATTTGACCAACATTAGCGGAAGCCTATGGCTACCAATGCTTTAGTGTCTCCTACTAATCCAGAAGAGAAGAGAGGAGAGCAACCAGTGCTGAATCAGTGAGAAGAGTCAGATAAGTGTTTAGGTAGGAGGGTGGGTAGAATAGGTAGCGGGGTGTTAAAGAGAATGCATAAAAAAAACAAAAACGCACATTTAGACCTCAGAACTACTTTAAAAAAGGAAAAGGGAATTAAATTCTCTTTTGGGTAACTCAACCACCAAAATAATCACAGCTTTGCTGCTTATGAATTATTAATGCCTTTTGTCTGTTATAGCTGGTTAGCTCCAGGCTAAACAAATCTATGTTACATTTAAGCCAAAATTGACCCTAGTGTTCACCCTGGGTCTTTACTGGACAGTAGGAACAACAGTTTTTATTCTGTGTACAGAGCTATATCTGTGTATGGAGTTAGCCTACTGAAAGTCAATAGAGTTGATTTTCTAAAGGTAAATAGCCTGGTCACAGTGCAGTTGCGCTCTGCAAGGCAATTTGCTACAGAGCTTAGTAAATGAAGGGAAACTCTACTGACTCATCATCCAATCATGTGCAAACAAAAAGGCTGTTTTGTCTTTTATTTTCCTTATGTGAGATTTTGTATTGTTTGCAAAGTGAAGCTTCAACTCATTTACTAAGCTCTAAACCAAGCCCAGGCAGAGTGTAGCTGCATTTGCAAAGTGCACAGACTATTTACTTTAAGGCTAGGTTCACACCTATGCAAATTGGATGCGGGAAAACCACATCCAATTCGCATAGCAAGAGAATGTGACCGGCTCTCTATGGAGCTGATTCACATATCTCTGGGGCGGCTGCGGAGCACACTGCACAGAAACATTGTATGTCTTTGGGTCAGTTTCAGGGCTGAATTCAGGCAAATATTTGGCCCCCGATTCATCCCTTAACCGGAGAATGGGGACGCACAGCGCTCCTGTGCGATCTGCAGCCGGTTCCAGTGTGAACCGAACCTTGGTAAACTAACCCCAAAATCATGTGCTGGCCAAACAATAGAGCTGTGCTACCCCTTCAGCACCCACACCTTATAAATCTACCTCTAAGCTCTAATGTAAAGCAAAAGTACAAATTTAAAAAGTCATTAGGGACAAAACTGTTTTTTTTTTTTTTAAACTTCCAAAACTCTTCCTAAATTCCTACTAAGGCCTCATCAACATGGGGTATACTAAAGTGTACACCGATAAATCTTTACATAAAAAGAACTTTTAGTCCTTAATGCCAGCCATACACGTGTCAAATTCTGAATGTTTTTTCATTTGAAAATTGCATAAATCGTTTCATTTTCAACCATTAGTAGGGGGCCACAGCAATGGCCAATTTTGTGCAGCCATCAACCTGGAAAGAAAAGAAGATTCCCTGCCACAAGTTTTCTTTTCCGTAACATGAGGTGAAATTTCTAAATAAATGGTGGCACCAGAGGATTGCAAAACACACAAATTTTTCAATTGACAAATCGTCTGGAATTCGACCCATGTATGGACTGCTTTAGGCCAGGTTCACACTGGTACAACACGACAGTCGTACGAATCTTTGGGGGGGGGATCTCCAGACAAATAATAAAAAAAACACAAAAACACACACACACACACACACACACGCGGCATGGGTTCCGCCTCCAAGAGCACACCAGGCCCTTCGGTCTGGTACGGATTTTAAAGGGAACTCCCACACAGAAAAAAAATGGCGTGTGGTTCCTCCCAAAATTCATACCTAAACCTCATTCAAGCACGCAGCCTGGCAAGTCAGAAAAAGGGAGGGGACGAGCGAGCACCCCCACCCCTCCTGAACTGTACCATGCCGTATGCCCTCAACATGGGGGGGTGCTTTGAGTCAGGGGGGCCCTGTGCCAAACCTGGCCATTGGTTTTCGGGGTCTGCGGGTGGGAGGCTTATCGGAATCTTTAAAAAGGGGGCCCCCAGATCCCAGTATGGATTTTAAGGAGAACCCCCATGCCGAAAAAAATGCCCCCAAAAAGCCATACCAGAGCCTTATCCGAGCACACAGCCTGGTAGGTCAAAGGGGGTGGGGATGAGTGAGCGCCCTCCCTCCCGAACTGTGCCAGGCTGCATGCCCTCAACATGGGGAGGTGCTTTGGGGCAGCGGGGACCCTGCACCCCCCCACCCCAAAGTACCTTGTTCCCATGTTGATGAGAACAAGGGCCTCTTCCCAACAACCCTTGGTTGTCGGGGTCTGTGGGCATAAAGGTGGCCCCCAGATCCTGGCCCCCACCCTATGTGAAATAAGTATTAGTAGATTGTACCCCTACCCATTCAGGCAAAAAAAAAAAAAAAACAGCAGTACACAGGTTTTTAAAGTAATTTACTAAGGCAGCTCCAGCATCTCTTCCGATTTCTTCTCCCCTCTCCGGATCTTCTGCCTGTTCTGCTGACATCTTCTGCCTCTGCCGGTTCTTCTCCACTGATGTCTTCTAGCCCTCTCTGGGTCTTCTCCCTCTGTCCTCTGTTTTCTAGCTCTTTTGCCGGGTCTTCGAGCGAGAAGAAAGTGGAGAAGACCCGGCAAAAGATCTGAAGAGATGCCGGAATTTTGTACTCCACACCAATTCACATAGAGTGGGAGGCCAGGATCTGGGGGGCCCCCCATGTTAAAGGGGGCTTCCCGATTCCGATAAGCCCCCCACCCGCAGACCCCTGACAACCAAATAGCCAGGGTTGCATGGTATTGTCGGGATCAAAGTCAAATCCCTGTTCATTAAAGTCGGATTGATGTCGGACTTCAAGTCGCAGGGCAAAGTCGGATCCACAGTCGTACAACTGTCATGTCGTACCGGTGTGAACCCGGTCTAAAAGCACCAAGCAACTCACTCATTATGCCCAGGTGAACACAATCACAAACAATGCTTTTACCGCCATCCTTGACAAGCAAGAGCCCCTGGTCCTCTGGAATGCAGTTCACTAAAACCTTTAATATATACCAAGCTTCGCTCTCTCTCTCAATATATATATATATATATATATATATATATATATATACATATATATATACACACACACACACACACACACACACACATATATATATATATATATATATATATATATATATATATATATATATATATATATATATATATATATATATATATATATGTATGTATGTATGTATGTATGTATGTATGTATGTATGTATGTATATATATATATATATATATATATATATATATATATATATATATATATATATATATATATATATATATATATATATATATAAAAACACCACATAAAAAACAGATGGTACCTGAGGTCCACTTTTAATTAGAAGCAGCATATTCTCAGCCCCTTTCATTGTATTAGGCCAAATAAAGAGCACTAGACATCCTTTTTTTATTGTAATACTACTTTACAAACTCTGTTTCTAAATGAAAGCGGAATCAAGAGATCCCATTGTCCATGAGAGGGAAACCATGTGGGCTGTCGAAACAAAGGGCACACATAAGTAATTGCTAAGGCCTACTGAAAACACCACATTCTGTTATATAGGAAATTGAAAGGCAACAATAAGGAGAAACTTCTAGGCATAATATGATTCCATACATGCTGCCTTGTTCTAGGATTACACCACTTGTTTTGTTTCTACATTGCAAGCCCATGAGTTAAGCTGGAACACATCTGTAAACATTTAGTGGGAGAGGATGTATAAGGACATCCTGTGTGGGAAGTATCACTGTTTGTCTTACGCAGAACAATCCTGCATACACATCATTTATAAATGCTTAGTCAGCACCGGACATCATCAAAAATGTCACCCAAAATAGTCTCTCTTTTTATTACAATGGCAATCAAATTACAATAATCAATAACACACTGATGTCGGATTTGAGGGAATTCTCCATTCCAGAGACTTTATATGCAAGCAGGCTGTACGTTTTATCTGTAGCTATTCATCGACTAACTGCTTGTGAAAACTAAACAATACCTCTGTATTTGTAAAGTGATTTTGCAACCACGCCAAGTCTTTGCTGTTAAAACATTCAATGTGCGTTGCAATTTTTAAATCGGAACTTCACTCTCTCAATCAACATTCACTATTTTGAATCCTTACGCTGCTAGCATTAGTAAATAGAATAATAATAAATAATACCAGATTTACTTGTTTTAAATAGTTTTTTTTGTTTTACATTTCTTTAGTTACTTTTTAGTTCCTATACCTGGCAAATTATGTCACATCCCAGGAGTCTTCAGGAGGGGTGGAGGAGTTTTCTCAGATAAGCACACCCTCCTACCTGCATGCCTGAGCTAAGAGCAGATGGATTTGAGGAAGTAAATGCTACATGAATCATCTGCCCTAAGGGCCAGTTCACACCATAGAAAAGCAGTCCGGATGCTTTTCTGCATGATTGTTTGATGCAGTCCAGTGCATTCCCCCCTTTTTTTCTTAACCTTAAAAGGAGTTACATAGTTAGTAAGGTTGAATAAAGACACCAGTCCATCCAGTTCAACCTGAGTGAGTGTCTACAATTGTCCCTATCCCTGTACATTGCACACTCACATCGGTCCCTACTCTCAAGGAGCCCACAATCCAAGGTCCCATTCATATACTAGGGCCAATTTTGGGCAGAAGCCAATTAACCTACCTGCATGTCTTTGGAGTGTGGGAGAAAACCGGAGTACCCAGAGGAAACCCACGCAGGCACAGGGAGAACATGCAAACTCCAGGCAGGTAGTGTTGTGGTTGGGATTTGAACCAGCGACCCTTCTTACTGCTAGGTGAGAGTGATAACCACTACACCACTGTGCCGGTTGATAGTCTGACTCTATCATTTAAAATATACCTATGATAAAAAATATAGACTTCAATTATATAATATAGATTTCATTTTTTGTAAGTGGGAAAACTAACCACTACACCACTGTGCCGCCCAAAAAGTTGTAAAGAAAGGTTTTTTTATCTTAATGCATTATATACATTAGGATAAAAAAAACCTGTGTGTAGCTGCTCCCTCCTAATTACCTACCTGAGCCCCTTCTCTCTCCAGAAATGTCCACCAACAAACCTTTACAACCCCTTAAAAGGTGAATAAAGCACCTGGACCAGATGCTATCCACCCATGGATCCTGAAAAAATTCAGCTCTGTCATTTCAAAGCCATTGTTTCTAATTTGTAAGGACTCTTTAAACAACTGGAAGAGTACCACTGGATTGGCAGAGGGCCAATATGGTGCCCATATTTAAAAAGGGATCAAAGTCTTTACCAAGTGACCTGTTAGTTTAACTTCTATATTTTGAAAGATGCTGTATAGTTTAATAAAAGACCACATAGACGAGTTCTTGCTGGAAAAAAATATTTTGAGCAACAAACAGCATGGATAAATGAAAGACAGAAGTTTTCAAAACAAACCCGATTTCTATTTATATGAGGAGGTAAGTAAAACCTTGGACAGAGGGGTGTAAAACAAAAGCATTTGACACAGTTCCCCACACACAGCTCATGTGTAAGGTAAAGTTCACATGCTTGGAAATATCAGTTTGTATGTGGACAGAAAACCAAGACTATGCATACATCATACATATTAGGGGGAATACAACTGGGGAAGTCAATGGCGGAGAAGGGTATGGGTGTTCTGGTAGATCATAAGCTTATCAATAGCACGCATGTGCAGTTCACTTTTGGGCACCAGTTCACAAAAAAGCGTAGTTGGGGAACTGGAGAAAGTGCAGAGAAAGGCAATCAAACCGATAAGAGGAATGAAGGAGCTCAACTATGGCGCTAGATTAGAGAAAGTTAACTTATTCTCTCTTGAGAAGAGGAGATTAAGAGGGGATATGATCGAAATGTACAAATATATAAGTGGTCCATATAGTGAACTTGGTGTTGAGTTATTCACTTTAAGGTCATCACAGAGGACAAGGGGGCACTCTTTAAAGGTTTCTTCAGAGTAAGAACTGTGAAAATAACTACCTCAAGAGCTGGTTCTGTCCAGCTCAGTAGATTGTTTTAAAAAGGCCTGGATTCTTTCCTAAATGTACATATAACCGGGGACTAACATTTATAGGTAAAGTTGATCTAGGGAATATCAGATTGCCTCTCAGGGGATCAGGAAGGAAATGTTTCTGCTGCTGTAGCAAATTGGATCATGCTTTGCTGGGGTTTTTGCCTTGCTCTGGATCAACTGTGGATATAGGATGGTATATATGGGACAATAGGATTTTTTCCCCCTTTTTATTGGTTGAACTAGATAGGCTTGTGTCTTTTTACAACCAGACTATGTAACATGGACTAGCCATTCACCTATTCAGCAGGGATCAGCAGACAGATTCCTAGCAGAGTCCATTCCAAGTGAAAGGGGCCTTAACTATGCTAACCCATGTAAAAATAAGGCCTTTGAGCAATTGTTTCAGTAGCATACAATTATAAACATCTGCAATTCAGGAACATGGGTCTGGACTAGATGGTTATGGATATATTGACCAACACAGCGTAGATGAACACAATGGCTTGACTGACTGATGTACTTCATTGATAACTGTTCAGTTAATTACCAATAAAGGCAAAGTTTTGTTAGTTATGCTACTAATTATATTCACAACCAGGATTAAAATGGGCAAATAATGGAACAAATGTTCATAGCTATACAACTCAATTATGAGTAATATATTAAAACACACAATCATACGACTTCATGTACATTTGAATCAATGATGTTTGACTCATACGGCCCTGCTGCTAAAATATATTTACATATTATTATTTATTCATGGTTGTACAGTTAATATTTAGTGAAGATTAAGACTTTATGCCAATAAAAGGTTTCCTATTGTGCATGCTGTGGTTGTTTAAAAAAATAACAACCGGTAGCTATTTTGGTATCCCGTTGAGTCAGCTTTCTTATTATATCAAGCTCTGAAACCCCCATATTGTGTCATTTTTCTCAAAGTGAATTGAGCCCTTGGTATTTAAGTCTATTTATTTTGCAGTGCATTTTGTAGTGCTTAAGCTTTCAGTGAGCCTCAGAGTAGCCATTCCTTCTTTATTGAGTACATTAAACTCAGATTTGTCAACCCTTGTCCTGCCAGCCCTCTGCTTACATACCCAGTGACCTCTTGTTCCTGTCAGCCTGGGCTACAGTCCCTCTACACTTTTAGACCCACAGAAGTAAAAAAAAGGGCATCTCTGACAACCAGAAGAGGCAGAGGTCACAGGTTCCAAATGCCACACAAGCCGCAGCCCTCAAGAAAAACTGGAACAGGAGTATGTTCACCCGATGCTCGCTTGTATTGCTTTTGAATAATAGTGACATTCAGCATCACATAGAGCGTTTTCCCAGCACTTAGAAGAACACTTTTTATTTTTTTTTAACCACTTTTATACATCCAAATGTCATGCATAGATTGCATGAAGGTAAAAAAACCCTGTATTAATATGTGTTGTTACAATATATGGATGTACAACTGCTCTATGTGTGATGTACTGCAGTGCTATTCATTGTGAATGGCACCTAAAAGGAGATTAAATATGGCACCTAAAAGGAGATTTTATATATATATATATATATATATATATATATATATATATATATATATATATATATATATATATATATATATATATATATATATATATATATATATATATATATATATATATATAAATATAAAGGAGTTGATATAATAAAACTGGAGAATCAAAATCTGTTGCAGCTGTGCATGGTAGCCAATCAGCTTCTAACTTCAGCTTGTTCAATTAAGCTTTGACAAAAAACATAGGAAGCGGATTGGTTTCTATGCAGAGTTGCACCAGATTTTGCACTCTCCAGTTTTAGTAAATCAACCCCATCATATAATATGCATGCTGTATAAATGAGAACACATATAGTGGGGGTTTGTTAACTATTTGCCGACCACCAGCACACTTACTGCTGGAGGGCGGCTCTCCCAGGCACACCAAACCCATATTAAATTACACAGGTTCTGAGGCCAAGTTCTTGCAAATAAAGCACAGAGTTTAATTACCACCTTAACCACTTCAGCCCAAGACTATTTGGCTGCCCAAAGACCAGAGCGTTTTTTGCAATTTGGCACTGCGTCACTTTAACTGACAATTGCGCGGGTGTGTGACGTGGCACCCAAACAAAATTGACGTCCTTTTTTTCCCTACAAATAGAGATTTCTTTTGGTGGTATTTGATCACCTCTGCGGTTTTTATTTTTTGCACTATAAACAAAAAAAAGACAATTTTGAAAAAAAAAAAAGAAAATGCAATATTTTTTACTATCATAAATATCCCCCAAAAATATATAAAAAACATTTTTTTCCTTAGTTTAGGCCGATACATATTATTCTACATAGTTTTGAAGAAAAAAAAAAAAAAAAAAAAAAAAAAAAAAAAAAAAATCGCAATAAGCGTGTATTGATTGGTTTGCGCAAAAGTTATAGCGTCTACAAAATAGGGGGTAGTTTTATGGCATATATATATATATATTTTTTTTTTTTTTTTTTTTTTTTTTTTTTACTAGTAATATAATATATAGTATTCTAACATTATAACGGCCCCAAACACAACTCCAAGACGGCCACTGCCTTGCTAAAGAAACCGAGAGTAAAAGGGGACTGGCAAAGCATTTCTCCAGACCTAGACCCTATTAAGCATCTGTGGGGCATCCTCAAAACGGAAGGTGGAGGAGCACAAGGTCTCTAACACCCACCAGCTCCGTGATGTCGTCATGGAGGAGTGGAAGAGGACTCCATTTGCAACCTGTGAAGCTCTGGTGAACTCCATGCCCAATAAGGTTAAGGTAGTGCTGGAAAATAATGGTGGCCACACCAAATATTGACACTTTGGGCCCAATTTGGACATTTTAACTTAGGGGTGTACTCACTTTTGTTGCTTGCGGTTTAGACATTAATGGCTGTGTGTCGAGTTTTTTTGAGGGGGCAGCAAATTTATACAAGCTTTACATTGTAGCAAAGTGTAATTTCTTCAGTGTTGTCACATGAAATAGTATAATAAAATATTTACAAAAATGTTGTTAGGGGTGTACTCACTTTTGTGAGATACTGTATATACACATACAAATATACCATAGTTTGTATATATAAATAAAAATCCTTTCCTTTCACAGCCAATATTTAAATGTAAAGATAGAGCCATAACAAGATGGATGTTACCGGGTTCTCCTCACACACCGATCGCGCGTGAGAAGGAGATTGCGATAACATCTCATTACCGCTTACAGTGTACACCAACACACACTGATTGTCTCTCTCCCTCCCCCAATAAAGAGGACCTGTCACCACCCATCCAAGTACCTGTCACAGTCCATCCAAGTACCTGCCACAGTCCATCCGAGTACCTGTCACATTCTATATGAGTACCCGAGTAGCTGTCTGCAGCCCATCAGGAGTACCCGAGTAGCTGTCTGCAGCCCATCAGGAGTACCCGAGTAGCTGTCTGCAGCCCATCAGGAGTACCCGAGTACCTGTCTGCTGCCCATGCTTCATAGAATATACATTGGAGTGTTTGCTTTCCAAAATGGGGTAATTTTGGGGTAATTCCACTGTCCTGGAGCTCAAGGACCTTCAAAAGTATGATAGGTAGGAATGAAATGAGATGTGTAATTTATCGCTAATAGAACACCTAAAGGTACGACTTCAATGTTGGGCCTCTGTACGTGGCTAGGCTGTGTAAAAGTCTCACATGTGGTATCGCCATACTCGGGAACAGTAGCAGAATGTATTTTGGGGTGTCGTTTTTGCTATATACATAATATATGTTAGAAATATCTTTCTGTTTTGATTTTTTTCCCACATTTTCCAAAAACTTCTGGAAAAAAAATTAACCGTTCAAAAGACTCATAGATTATATGTTGGGGTGTTTGCTTTCCAAAATGGGGTCATATTGTGGGCAATTTCATTGTCCTGGTGCTCCAGGGCCTTCAAAAAATGTAATAGGTGGTTGAGAAATGAGATGTGTCATTTATGCTCGTAGAACGCCTGAAGGTGCTACTTCAATGTTGGGCCTTTGTATGTGGCCAGGCTGTGTAAAAGTCTCACATGTGGTATCGCCATACTCGGGAAGAGTAGCATGTAGAATGTATTTTGGGGTGTAATTTGTGGTATGGATATGCTGTGTGAAATAATTTTTTTTTTACAAAACAAAATATTCATTTTGCAAAGAATTGTTGGAAAAAATTACAACTTAAAAAAAAAAAAAAAAAAACTGTTTAAATGACAATTGCAGTCATGGTACACTGCACCCAAACAATTTTTTTTATCATTTTCTTCACACAAATAGAGATTTCTTTTGGTGGTATTTAATCACTGCTGGGTTTTTTTTTTGTTTATAAAATATGACCAAAAATTTGGATAGGCTGAACTGGTGGGCATTGATGAGGTGGCACTTATGGGCACTGATTAGGAGGCACTGATAAGCCGCAATTATGGGCACTGATAGGTGGCATGGATAGGCGGCACTGATGGGTGGCACTGATGGGCATTGTTCGACAGCAGTGATGGGCAGCACTGACAGCTAGCACTGACTAGCATAGCTAATGAGCACTGATTTGTGGCACTTGTGGGCATTGACACACAGAAAATACTAAACTAGCCCCAACTTTACAAATTTTAAATATTACACCAATCTATGTTATCCTTCTGGTCCAAAAAGAAATATGTTTCCTATACAAAATATTATTCCAGCATTCTCAAGCTTATAACATCTTTTATATTCTTACCAATTTAGAACATAATCAGGTATCCGAAGCTCCACTATGCTGAAAAGTCAACTGCTCAAATTTCAGATGTAAACTGGCTACCTATGCCATCCTAGATTTTTAAACTAGATTAGCTACTAAGAAAGGTGTAGACATTGGATAATCATCAATGAATTCTGCAAAGATTGGTATATTAGTAAGAATCTTCAGATCATGACAGACAACGCTGCCTATTTCGGGAAAAAAAAAGTAAATTGGCCATGGTGGTTTTTCATAGTTATCTGCTGCTGTTCCCCCTGAGAGAGGTATGATGCTGGGGATGTCTACTTACTGGATTAGTATGCAGTGAGTAGACAATACAAGATTATATATTTATGCACATAAAAAAATAATTGCGGATGAATCATGCATGCATAATCCAATTACCACCTTGTTAGGTCTGCCGTACAGCCGCAATGCACTTGTTTTATACATTTAAATTAGTAGCACTGGATATCACATGTAGGCCTGCTTCACATGGGCTTTAGCTTCTATAAAAGCATTGTGAACATCAATCTTTTAGAAAACTTTGAAACTTTTGCAAAGCTTTCGGCAGGCTTCAAGCAGCTTCTTCTAAGCCTTTAAAGTGATAAATTGCATACAGGCCTGTACACTACATAATTGTCGGCAAATCAACTCTAAAGCGGATTTTAGTGGGATTGTTCATTCAGATTGCAGTGCGAGTGTGTGTCTTTATACTGCTAAATATACTGTATTCATTTGCCTTATATACTGAAGTCAATGCCCTCTTTTATTCAGCTTGTTTTAGCAAAGTTTATGCCAGAAATCTTCATATTTACTCACAGTGATATTCCAACTGTTCAGCTACATCTGCTCAAAACTGAAGGAATAGAAGTAACTTTTGAACTGCGCTTTGGCTGCAGTTTAAAGTTGCCAGAGCCAGGTTAAAATGCAGTTTCAGACGTTAGGACGATGGATAGCATGTCTTTGGATAGCATGTCTTTGGATTCCTGTGATCTTAAAGCGGAGTTCCACCCAAAAATGGAACTTCCGCTTTAAGAGAAGGTGACTCCCCGACATGCCAATTTTGGCATGTCATTTTTTTTGGGGGGGTGGAGCGGATAAAAAAAATTAAGCGGAACTCTGCTTTAACCATGGTTCTCAAAGTAGGAAAAAAAAAAAAGTGTCTGAACTGAACGGATGTCATAACTAGATCCTGCCATGAGACAAGTACATGAGATAATTATCAATGCTTTCAAAAGACCAATATTGGGTTTCTCTGTTACATTTTCTCTTTTTTTGTCAGTTTTTTTTTTTTATTTAATGGCATTATTAAGGTAATAAGGATCCAATTGCAAGAACCTGAAAAGGAAAAATAGTTTTTGCAAAAATCCTTTAGTCTGATGAGATGTTAGCTGGAGTACCATACACCCCAGTCTGTGTCCTGCTGGCAATTTGTTTACATGTTGATGCCCTTGGGCAGAAAATGCCTTGAGTGCCATTACACCACATGGTTAGAAGGCAAGTTGCTCATTTTGCCCAATGTAGAGTCTGCCTCTCCATCATCGCATATGCAAAATTAGCACATATAAGAACTGCAGGCAATCCCGAGTTACATACAACTCATACTTAAACGGAGGGCTTCAATAGGAAGTAAGAGAAAATCTACCCCTAGGAATAGAAATTCACTCCTGCAAGTGTTATCAAGGAAAAGGTGTCGCCACTGAGGTTTTATCACCTATCTTTGTTTCCACAACAAACCCAAAATTTTCAAAGTTCAGTTGTCACAGGGACAGAAAGTGAGGTGAAATTTTCTAAACAGGGGTACAGACAGCAAAACAAAATGTTACAGGGGTGTTCACCCTTTCCTATCTATCCAAAAATGTACCTGTTCCAACTTACATACAAATTAAACTTAAGGACAAACTTACAGAACCGATCTTGTTTGTAACCTGGGGACTGCCTGTGTTGAGAAGCAGCAGGTCGTAACATATACCTGTGGTTATTGTTTCATAAGGTGCCAAACAATTGAGTTTTTTTAGGTTGAAGGGGCAAATCCAAACAAAAGTGGAAGGTAAACAATTTTGAAAGTGGAATAACAAACATCAAAATAAGCACTTGAATTGCAGGATTACCGTTGAATTTGAAATTTTACTTTATTTTAGTGTTATATTTTGGGTGTAATGAAGCAGGGTTTCCCCTTTGGTCAGATCTTTTACTGCTGTCCTTGACAAAGGCAAAGAGACCTTGTGGTTCTAACATGACGGCCCAGCTTGTGGTGTTAGACGAACTTACGGTTTCTCTTCCCAGGAAACTCAATAGCAATGCCCTCCTGATACAGAAAACAGAAAGCTCTCAAGGCCAGGATAATGGAGAGGAAAGTTCTCCTAACCAAGATCTTAAAACAGCAGAAAAGACATTGTGGTATTAACACACACACACACACACACAAGGGTATAACAACAGAACAAAGAAAATAAATTGTTCCGTGCTATAGACTTGTTGTTATGCAATTTAAAAGTTGCTGCGCCCACTAAAACAACTACCAGAGCAGATGTCAAAGATGAATAAAAAGGGGAAACTTAGAGGGTGCGGCGCTGCTAGTGATATGCAACAATTTATGTAAATATGCAAGTGCTATAATTATATATACAATTTTTTTTTTTTTTTTTATTATTAAAAAAAAAAAAAATAAAGCGTGCATGAATAAAATGTAAAGTGCTTCAGCATTAAAATATTATAATTTAACAGAGTCCACTGGTGAAATTGCATCAGATGCCAAAGTTTTTAAAATTGGACATTAAAGAAAAAAAAAAAAAAAAGGGGGGGAGGTGGTGTTATGATACAAAATGTTATCAAACTATTAGTCATTCAGTTAGGGACCACATATACTTCACGTAGCCGTTTGCCTGGAGTTCTGATTTAAACAGCTACCACACAGCCCTGCCAGGCAGCACAGATGGTGAGAAGTGACCAAACTTTCTTCTTATGTACACCTTTCTACATCCAGCCTGTGCTGGGACAATGAAGAACAGCAGATTGATGAGCTACCCTTCTATTCTCCTCCTGTCAACATGCACCTCATCCCCCCATGAGCAGCCAGCATATCTCATCTTACACCAAGAAGTTTGCAAGAGACTGAAGCCAAGCCTCCTGCAAAGAATCTTGAGCAGCACAATAGTGATATCACCAAACCCCACTCCAAATCTCCAAAAATCGGTAGAGCCTTAGATCTCACACTGCAGAAATACTGTAGAACCATGAGGCTTTAGGCACAGGAGTGCAGAGGCAGCTTCACATACCAGGATGAAGGAAGAAAACGACAACAAAAAAAAGAAAGAAAGAAAGAAAGAAAGAAAGAAGAAAAAAAAAAAAAAAGGAAGAAAGAAGAAACAGAAAAAAGAAGAAAAGGAAAAAAAAAAAAAAAAAAAGGCATAGTTAACATTTCTACAGTACATGTTCCATACAACATACCTTCACTTTTTGAGTTCAGGTTAAATTTTACCAACCAGTAAAAATCAAATACATGTTTTGCTGATGAATAACAGCATAAACATAACTAATCATACATAGATGAGCTGTGCTTGAAACTTTTGTTACAAGAAATATACAAATTTATGTAAAACTCTTTCTAGGCAACTTTTGTAAATACCTATAAAATCCTAAACCTGTCAGTATTCCCGCATTGCTATTGTTTTTATTGCAGACACAATACAGCCCTTTCCCCCACTGGATCAATAGATACAGAAAGAAAATCACTGCCATTTTACTTTGTGTTGTCAAGACCAGAATACTCAGACTCTGCTGTAGTGTCTGGAAAACAGAACTGATTAAAGGTAACTGCACTTCCACACAGTTGTAAATCATGTGTAGGACAGTGTTCTACAAATTAAACTCATTTTTCTTTAGAAGTGTCCCCCAGCCCAATTACCCAAAAAAAAAAAAAAAAAATACAGCATTAGGGCCCAGGTGAAATGATGCCCATCATTATTACGCGGAAGGTGAGGGCATACTGTATGCACAGGGCATCCTAGACCCACTGCTTCAGAGGGTATCACCACTATGTCCTTCATTCACTCTATAGTGGTGCAGGAAGTAGCATCACCACATCAACGATGCTCACTGCATAATTGCAGCCCATCCAGCCTGGAGAACAGGCAAAAATTTGGAGAAACCTGCGGCCTCATGTGACCATTCTATAAACTGCTTCAGTGAAGAGTAAAAGAAAGAAAAAACAAAAAGTAATAAAGTATTACATACATGCAGGGACCTCCAAAGGGAGGGTGAGGGAGCACTGAGCCTGGAGTTGGGCTTTAAAAGGTAATCCTTTCCTGCACCTAGCAAACAACCAGGATTTTTTATTTTGTTTCCCAGAGAGAATGTACTTACCTTATATATGGTGTAGCTGACTCCTCCTGAAAAAGCAACTACAACCGCGAACCATGTAGAGGACCACGTCAAAACATATATCTCAGCTCCCCTTGCTACCAATGGGATTCACCTATTCCTTTGGATCCATCTGTATTTACCATGTACAGTTGTCATTAACTGTTTATCAATTTATGTACAATTGCTTTTAATCGTGCCTTTTTCTTAAATAAATTGTTCATTTTATTATCTATGGGTACCGTGATAGTCCTAATTCCTTTCTAAAACCAGGGACATGCTTGGAGCAGCCCCAGGTGTTTTTTTCCAATAGTTCATTCCAAAAGGATGATGGTACCTGCCCCTACCTCTTTAACCTCCCTGGCGGTACCATTATTTCGGATTTTAGGTGCTAAAAGCGGTACCATTATTTTGCATGAAAATTTGGCGTTTTAGATTGTAGTCCTGCAATTCTTAGGAATAACTCTCTTAAATCTGTCCAAACCAGAGTCTAGCAGACATCCCGGGTATGATAAAGTTTGAAAAATTAAATCATAAATTATAATATAATAAATAATTATAAATAATTGTACCAATTGACATCACTTCCGTCGCAGCTCAGCGAAAAGCGGAAGTGATGTCGGAATAATTTGTGGGTTGGCCCTTTGATTGGTCAACCAGCTTACTGGTACTCGTGACCCGGAAGTGACGTACTATGCATAATGTCACGATCTTAATATACTCACCTCTCTTTACTCAGTAACGTTTATGAGGCTGGTTTTGACGCTTATTAAGTTAAGCTTTATTCCATCATTCGGGGATATATTAATACGGGGTCAATTATTAAATAACACAGTAACGAGGCGTGGAACGCACGCCGGAAGTCTGGTCGAACCGGAAGTAATATGCGGTGACACAGGCAGATCGAATTTTCGCCCAAATTAGTAAGTTAAGTATAAAAGGAAGTGGTCTGCAGTGGAGTAGTACCCCAGATGACGTCTTTTGAGGACGAAACGCGTCGGGACTCCTACTGCAGCTCTGTTTTTATGATAAAAGCGCTTTATTCATTTGGATTCATGTAAGTTCATTACTTATTTCATTAAATTTTTTAAAACGGATTTACACTATTGTGGCCCTCATTTTTCCTCCTGTATGAGTTCTACAATGGGCGTTGAGGTTTAAAGTGGAAAATTTTCCCATCGTTTGAATACTTGATTGAGAATTCCCAGGAGAGCCTTTTTTATGTTGGACAACTCTATATGAGAATATTCTGAAGTTTGATTGATCCTTCGAATGTATATTCGTTTGGATCCATTCTATCTGGTAAGCCTACATCTTATTTGGTGATGGATATGCCACAGGGTGCCTGCATGTGGTCTTCATAGGACGAAGGTGGATGGCTCTTTCCCTCTCACGTGTGGATTGGATTTAATCGAATAACAGATTTTTTGGACTGTTTTCACATTTTTTTTGGGTTCATTATAATTTTTTCATTATTTATGCAATTGCTGGGCAGTTTGGGCAAGCACTTTTGTATGTCATGCAATTTTGATACTTATATATTATTGTCACATCACTTAGTGGTTTAATCATATTTTATATAGCGCTACACTATAATTTAACATTTGGAATATAACAATAATAAAAATTATTCAATAATGTAATCTAATCAAAAACACTGAAATTTGCTGAGTTGCAGAATTGTCACTGTCATTACTTTTCACTATTTGATGACGGATCTCCCCACAAATCGCTATCGCTCAATTCTGCGAGTCATTCTAATTTATTATCGCTGTTTTCTAGCTGGTCTAAAATCATTTTTGATGTACAGTGACAGTTTTGGTTGCTATGGACAATCTCCAGTTTCCAGACATAAAGAACAGTTTTTACAATATAAAACTGCATGCAGGACACTGGGCAGACCACTAGGGACAAAGGGGATGTGAAATATTTACATACAGCAATGTAATCTGTAAGATTACATTATACTGTATGTATACTGTTTATTTCACTTTTTGAATTTGGCGCCGATCTCCGTGCCCGTGCGTCGCAACGCTCGCAGGGCACGGAGATCGCCGATGTGATAGATCGAGCGAGGCACGGCTCGCTCGTACAGCGGGGAGACATCGCTGGATTCGAAGGAGAAGGTAAGGAAACCTCCTCCTGGATCCAGCGACGCTGTCCCGAGTCTGACTCGGGGATACCGCTTTTGGTATAAAAAATCCACCCCGAGTCAGACTCGGGAATACCGTCAGGGGGGTTAACTAACTGATCGAGGCAACCCTTTCTATTCAGCTTTCTTTTGGTGGTATTTGATCACCTCTGATTTTTTTTTTTTTTTTACGCTATAAAACAAAAAAAAAAATAAAAGTGCGATAGTTTTGAAAAAAAAAAAATCTATATTTTTTACTATAAAAGCCTTCATAAATAAATAAAAAAAGTGAAAATTTCTTCATCAATTTAGGTCAATATGTATTCTTCCACATATTTAAAAAAATCCCAATAAGCGTATATTGATTAGTTTGCACAAAATTTATAGTGTCTACAAACAATGGGATATGTTTATTGATTTTACTAGTAATGGCCACGATCAGTGGCTTATAGTGGGACTTCGACATTGCTGCGGACAAAGTGGACACCTAACTGGCACTAGTGACACTTTTTTGGGGACCAGTGACACTAATACAGTGATCAGTGCTAAAAAAAAAAATATAGGCACTGGTACTGTACTAATGACACTGGCAGGGAAGGGGTTAATATCAGGCGCGATAAAAGGGTTAAATGTGTTCCCTGGCAGTGTTTGCTAACTGTGTGGGGGGTGGTCTGACTGGAGAAAGACAGATCTGCGTTCCTGCTTAAGAGAAACACAAGATCTATGTCTTAGGCAGACCGCCATTCTATGTCTCTCGGGAACGATCGCGGGTGGCCAGCGGACATCAGGTCTGCTGGAGCCACTGATTGGCTAGAAGGGGAGCCAATCAGCGTGCGATCACAGCTCTGGCGGCAGGCATGCGCCCCCTAGAGCTCCTGCACAAAATGACAGGTACAGGTACAGGATTTCGTGCAAGAGAGCCAAATTGCCGCTGTACATGTACATAAGGCAGTTGGCAAGTGGTTAATAAAAAAGTCCTGACCTTTGAACACAATCTTCATTTCAGGAATCACCCTGCTGGTATCGCCAGCTGCTGCTGTACCAGGCGGAGTGCATTTGGGAACCCCCGATCTGGGCTTGCCAACCCACCATCCCACAGCAGGAGATCATGGGCCACATTAGAGGTTAGGCACAAGCAGTTGGGCATCCCTGCTTTAAAGCATAGTAAACTTCCCTCCTCCAGGGCTGACAGCTCTCTGCTTTTCCACTCTGTCACTGCCATTATATCCAACACTTCTTCACTTGACACTTGGCCAGTTTGTGGCCTTTGATCTCCCCATCACCTGGCTCAACACTGGCTATCTTACAGGTGCCAAAATTGTACACTTAACTGAGAAAGCACCACAGCCTATGCAATAAAAAATAAATAAAAATCTTAGTAGAAAGGAGAAGGAGCTTTTTTCGGCAGAAGAGAAATAGAAAGTTTCATATGCCAATTTTACTTTTAGATACAGTATCTCACAAAAGTGAGCACACCCCTCACATTTTTGTAAATATTTTATTATAAACTTTTCATGTGACAACACTGAAGAAATTACACTTTGCTACAATGTGAAGTAGTGAGTACGGCTTGTATAACAGTGTAAATGTTCTGCCCCCTCAAAATATCTCAACACATTGCCATTAATGTCTAAACCGCTGGCAACAAAAGTAAGTACAGCCCTAAGTGAAAATGTCCAAATTGGGCCCAAATGGCATCAAATTACAGATTAGACATTCTTATATGTCAAAAAAAGTTATATTTTATTTCCATCATTTACACTTTCAAAATGACAGAAAACAAAAAAATGGCGTCTGCAAAAGTTTGGGCACCCTGCAGAATTTATAGCATGCACTGCCCCCTTTGCAAAGCTGAGACCTGCCAGTGTCATGGATTGTTCACAGCCATCGTCTGGGAAGACCAGGTGATGTCAATCTCAAAGGTTGTAAATGGCCAGACTCATCTGACCTTGCCCCAACAATCAGCACCATGGGTTCTTCTAAGCAGTTGTCTAGAAAACTGAAAATAGTTGACGCTCACAAAGCTGGAGAAGGCTATAAAGAAGATAGCAAAGCGTTTTCAGATGTCAATATCCTCTGTTCAGAATGTAATTAAGAAATGGCAGTAATCAGGAACAGTGGAAGTTAAAGCAAGATCTGGAAGACCAAGAAAAATATCAGACAGAACAGCTCGCAGGATTGTGAGAAAAGCAATTCAAAACCCACGTTTGACTGCACGATCCCTCCAGAAAGATCTGGCAGACACTGGAGTTGTGGTACACTATTCCACTATAAAGAGATACTTGTACAAATATGGTCTTCATGGAAGAGTCATTAGAAGAAAACCTCTCCTACGTCCTCACCACAAAAATCTGCGTTTGGTCTTGGCCACCGTGCTGTAGCTCAGTTTCAGGGTCTTGGCAATCTACTTATAGCCTAGGCCATCTTTATGCAGAGCAACAATTCTTTTTTTCAGATCCTCAGAGAGTTCTTTGCCATGAGGTGCCACATTGAACTTCCAGTGACCAGTATGAGAGAGTGAGAGCGATAACACCAAATTTAACACACCTGCTCCCCATTCACACCCGAGACCTTGTAAGACTAATGAGTCTGAATGATATCAAGGAGGGAAAATGGCTAATTGGGCACAATTTGGACATTTTCACTTAGGGGTGTACTCACTTTTGTTGCCAGTGGTTTAGACATTAATGGCTGTGCATTGAGTTATTTTGAGGGGACAGCAAATTTACAGTGTTATATAAGCTGCACACTCACTACTTTACATTGTAGAAAAGTGTCATTTCTTCAGTATTGTCACATGAAAAGTTAGAATAAAATATTTACAAAAACGTGAGGGGTGTACTCACTTTTGTGAGATACTGTAAATCCTGTCTCATTTCTCAATAATGGGTATTCCTGTGTCCACTATAAATCATGTGCAAATAACAGAGAATGCTGTTCGGGAATGTCAGCTTGTCACCACTAACAGCTTGTCTTTCCTATTCGCCTGCCTCGTGCTTGTCCTTGATTGGCTTATTTATGCCTTCATCTTTTCGGCTGCATAGCTGACCTAGGTTAAAGCAGCTATTATATGAAACATGCTGTTTTAAAATAATGACAAAGATTTTTTCCCCTATTATAAAGAACACAAGTAGCTGCCTTCAAACACTCACAGCATAAACCTCTACTGTATGTCTTGTAACTATTATCAAAAATGACAAAACATTGCCACAAGAATATGGCTACATGGTGGACAAACAGAAAAAGCGATATTAAACCTAAAAACAAAAATGGAATCTTTTGCAGTTTACCAACCCTTAACCCAGGGGTAGGCAACCCGCCCCCCAGACCCCCCCCCCCCCCCCACCCGACTCCCTCCCCATCAGCAGAGCAGCGCAGGGAAGTGTCAGTGAGACAATAATGCATTCCAATGTCAGAATTCCCCTGCACTGAAGGGGAGGCTCTGTGCCCCCACACATTGTACAAGATGGGAAACATTGGTTATCCAACTTTGATGTAGCTGCAGTCGTCAGCTTTTGTGATTTTGTGATGGGGAAAAGATTAGATGCACTTCTGCTGGGGGGGGGGTCCCAGTTTCCAGGAGGAGGACTGTCATTGGCCACTGCTAAAGCCAATCACAGTTCTGCTAGCCCCATCCACCATCCGGAGGAAGATGACTTGCTTGGTTGCCACTACCAACCTCAGAGAGAAGGGGAATGGTCTTGAGAAGACCACAATCGGGTGATAGTTTGTGGAATTACTGTTGAGCTTCTGGGAACTTTTTTGAAATTATTCCTGAACCTTTGTATCACTTACTACTGAACCCCTGCACTCAGTGTCCCTTTAAGACACAGCCAGTATTCAGCACAATGAAAATCACACCCAACTTATGATCCTGCGCACAGGCCCACTTGTTTCAGAAAATGCCCCTGACCTGAGCTCATCATTGCACATCATTCCAGATGCTTGTATGTGACATCACATACAAGCACATGGGCTGGATGCGAGAGGTGGATCAGCAGGATGAATGTACCAGGGCAGGTAGATGTGTCTCATCTCTGCTTCCTTTGACCACTCTGCATATCACACATATCATAGATGAGAAGAGAGTGGAGCAAATGAGCAGGCAAGTATAGCGGTGGAAGAGATGAGAAGAGAGGTTCTGCAGTGGAACAGAAGAGCAGAGGGGGTAAAATGTCGGGGGCAGAAAGTCAGGAGGGTAGGGCAGTGGGGAAGATGTGAAAGGAGGTGTATTGGTTGGACAGGAGAGCAGGGGGTTACAGTGGTGGGGCAGATAAGCAGGGGGTTACAGTGCTGGGGTAGATGTGAACATGTGTGGATGATAAAGTGGGTTACAGTGGTGGGACAGATGAGTTCAGTGTTAGGACAGATGAGAAGGTGATTCAGTAGCGAGACAGAAGAGCATGGGGATACGGCGGTGGAGCAGATGCAGTGCTCTGCTCCCCAAGCCCACCTTTTTTTTTTTAAGCCAATAGAAAAAATTAGAAGCCAATTAGAAAATGCCTTGTATTCACTATAAAAAATACAAGGCAAAGATCATGACGTCATTTTCCCCACTTCATACGAATACATAGTTGAACGTAAGCAGTCTTACCTGCCAAAATACTAGTGCTCCTCTATAGCCACATTTTTTTTTTCTCCCTTTTAGTAAACATTTTTAGGAAGGGTAACGGACATACATTTGTACAAGACAATAGAACTGTGATGAGTAAGACCCTTCTGCTCCTAGTGCTGCTTCTCAGTCAATACAGAATCAGTGACTTATGTTACATGCAAGTAAAATTAATTTAATTATATTTTATAAATAAGTACCTGGATTTTTTTCATATCTGCCTGAAATGTAGCTGTAATTGTATTCCAAGTATTGTTTACTACTCTAATATGCAGCTAGGTGGAAGTGATGGTAGGATGATAAAAGCAGATACAGTACAGCCACAGCTATTTATACTCTCATTGCTTTTAATGGCTCATTACAATAGCCCAGTCAAAGTTTTCCAGGAAGAAAACTGTAGTGTTGGCAAGTATGGTCTTTTCATTACTTTACACAGCCATTGTGTTTTAAAGGGTCATGCCACCTTAAATTGCAATTTTTAGGTTTTGCCAAGTGCCGGTTCATATTATTGTGGCAAATTTGCATGCACATGTCTTGTGTACAGCAGTCAATTCACTTGAATAGGCTGCTGTACCCATGAGAGACGTGGAAAAACAATCTAGCAGCACCTGCGGCACCATGGTTGGAGCTGATGCGTTGAGGTGCCCTTAAGAATTAAGCGCAATGCGTCTCGGTGCGGGTCAAGAACCCACACGATTACGTATGGGTTCACAACCAGCACTAGTTTGAACCTAAAATACTGGACTGCTTTTGGCTCTAACGGATTATTGGGGGAATCTCCCTACCACTCCTCAGATTGAATCCCATTACTTCCCACCACCATCAGGTTTTAAATGGAATCCCAATCCTTCTAGTCATCATAGAGTTTTACTCCTCAAGTAGGATCCCATTCCTTCTCACCACACCAGTTTACTCCTCAGGTGGGGTCCTATACCTTCTCACAACCTCAAAGTTTTATTCCTCAGGTGGAATCCTATTCCTTACCACCACCAATGGGGTTTTACTCTGCAAGTGGAATTGTATACCTTAACAATATAGGGTTTTACTTCTCAAGTGGAATCCCGTTCCTTCTCGCCATCATAGAGTTTTACTCCTCAAGTGGAATCCCGTTCCTTCTCGCCATCATAGAGTTTTACTCCTCAAGTGGAATCCCATTCCTTTTCGCCATCATAGTTTTGTTCCTCATGGAGAATACAATTCACCATCAGAGTTTGACTCCCCAAAAGGAAATCCCCAGGGGCTTAATGAGAGAACTCCCTCAATAGAACTCTGTATGCTAAACAGCATGGACAGATTAATCCGCAGTGCTAGCTGCTGTATTCCGATGGCCTGAAATTGCAGTTGTCAGAATACCCAATAAGCGATTGCATCTGATTGGATGCAAGCGCTCTTCAGCTTACACTTGGCAGCATAGCTCCTTTGTGTTAAAAGTTGGCTGAAAAAAAAAAATCCACTTTTATAAAACCAAGTGGTGCTGACAGGGCTATCCACTGAAAGACCTTCAGTATATTCAGCAAAAATTCAATCTGTTTATGGCCAGTGTTACAAAAAAATGAATCCAACCGGGTGACTTGGGATCACTATATAAATGACGATTAAAGATGGATCGATCTGATACAGCTTAGATCTCGCCACCAATAGTCCAAGAGTTCAAATGAGTTCGTAGATGACTCAATTAGTCACCATCTTGAAAAAAGGGGAAAAAAAAAAACCCTGTTATAATAATTTTGTGTGGTCAAATGCTTTCCAACCTGCATTTATATATAAACTTAATGCAAATTAATGGAAACTCATAGAAACCTAAAAAAAAACGTGTAAACATTATTTTATTTTTTTCCATTGACCAAAACTTCCTTCAAAACACATAATGATCACTTTAATTATTTACTGCCATATCAATCACAGTTCTTAATCACCCAAACGATAGAGGTCTTACAATGCTGAAACAATGGAACACATATCAGCCTCAAGAAAATTGTGTAGTACAAAACTTATCATTTACATCACGGCACCATGTATTAGTTACTATTTTGCAAATAGAAGTGATAGATCCACTTTAATAGATTACTCAGCCACTGAAGAGACCAGCTAGGGGTAGTATATTATCCACTCACTTACAAAAAAAAAAAAAAAAAAAAAAAAAAAAAAAAAAAAAGCAGGTTTTGCTGGCATTTTGGATTCAGGTCACACGACTTAGAGCCAGCATGCTAGCTTACATGACTCATGTGCATATCAAAGGCTAGCAACATCAATCCACCTTTAATTTAGCAGATACAAGCCCTTGTAATGCTCTTATCCGTCAGGGCTTCCCCTCTTCATGATTACTATTTCCTAAATAGGATATAAAATTACCTAAACCGCAATTCTGGTGATCTTCACTTTGCAGTGTCCCAATACCACCAAGTCTCCTGTCTACTTAGCTAACCAGTACATGGGATATAGTTCCCATTAAAAGCAATATTCACTGCATCCGAGTACCACAAACCAAAAACACCATTTATTTTTAATATTCAAAGCAAACTCAACAGTGGTGGCTGGCGCTCAAAATTTTTTGGGGGCGTAAACAAACTGAAAATTACTGAACCCCCCCCCCCCCCCATCAACTGCGGCCTCACTCTGCCCCATCAAATGCAGCCACTGTGCTCATCGAATGCAGCCACTTTTTCCCATCAAACAGAGCCACTGTGCCCACTGACCCCCCCCCACTCATAGCTCTGACAGCAGCCCCAACCCTCCCCCGCGCGGCTCTGACAGACCCCCCGGCACTTAGCAGCAGATCTTCTCAGTGCAGTGAGTGTGGCGGCGACCTTCGCCCCAGCGTGTCTCCTCTGCTGACTCCCCTCCACTTCCTAAGTGCCAGGCATCCAATAGGGTGGCCTGGCGCTTTGGCCAATCAGGAAACAGGTCTGACACTCGCCCTGCCTCCTGATTGGTGGGGAGGAAGGTTAGCGTGAAAATAGCAAAAATTTGCTATTGTCACACAATTAGGTGGGATCAGGGTGCACTCTCTGCACCCCATTTTGAAGCCTATTAGAGCCTCTGGGTCTAATCAGGTGCTTCAAAAAGTATCAGCCCCTCCCACCCCTGCCATAGGAATCCATGCGTCTAGAGTCTTGAAAGGGGCAGGGTGCATGGATGGATGGGGGGGTGGCGTCCGTGCGCCCACAGTGCATGGGCCGCCACTGCAACTCACCCATCCATCCACGTCTCCATGATTTATTTTGTTGAGAAATCACTTAAAAAAAAAAAAAAACAACCCCCTAACATTTATGGCCATGGCCATCTTGGGTAAAAGCAAATGACTCATGTAGTATTTACTTCATGGAATCATTTGCCCTTAGCTTGTGCATACATGCAGGAGGGTGAGCTTAACTGAGAAAACCCCTCCTCCTGTCTACCCCTCCTGGAGACTCCTGGGATGTAAGACATCATTTCCCTAGGCAAGAAACCAGGAAGTAACTGAAGAAATGTAAAAAAACATTTAACACAAGTAAATATGATATACTGTACTTCCCTATCCATTTACTAATATTAGCAGCAGAAGGATGAAAAGTTCCACTTTAATTTCAATGAAAGATCCATCAACATTTGCAGACGGGCCTTTCTTTTGAAAATAATTAAAACCTTTGCACACAAGCAATGGAGAACACAATGGGCCCGGTGGACAACTTTGCATAAAAAGTCAGGCCATGTGGTGGAAACTGAAACCCCTGATCTATAGTCTAGCCTACCTTGGAAATAGTCAGCAGGAGAAGTGCTGCCATGGCAATACATAGATGATTTTATGTCTGCAAAACACTAAAATTGGATGGCCACTTTTTGTAGCAATGAGGCCTTTGAAGGCTTTACTACCCTTAGCCTGCCCCCCACAATGCCCACGTACTCTAATATGGACCTAACAGTCTAGGATGATCTATAGCAGGGTTCCTCAACCAGGACTCTATGGAGCCCTAAGGTTCCTCCAGAGGTTGCTAGGTTGCCTTAAACAAACAATGAGCAATTTCTGCCTGTCAGATAAATTACCACTGACACCATTGATCTTTTTAGGCATCTGTAAGGGAGGGGGAAGAGGGGTTCCCAATGACCACAAATAAAAAGGAGCATTCTTCCCTCCAACAATCACATTCATTTATTATGAGTTGTAAATACAGTAATTTTGAGCAGGGGTTCCCTGAGACCAGAAAGTTATTTCAAGGGTCACTCTGTGTTGAAAAGACTGAAAAAGGCTTATCCACGACCCATGTAGGCCTATCCTGTGCCTACATGGGTTTCCTTGGGGGACTCTGGTTTCCTCCCATACTCCAAAAGGCCGGCCATGTATGGTTCGAATCTTGGCCTGTTGAGCAGGAACTGGCCGAGATTCGAACTGTTAATGGGCAGGCTGAATGTGCCAAGTTGATGAATCGATCAACTTGGGTGCAACCAGTGTGCCAGATTCTCTTGTGATTATCGCTAGTGGCTGCTATAACCGCTAGCAATAATCACAGTCTTCTCCCGGCGGGGACGGCTGTCTCCACCGGGAGTAGACAATTGCTCGGGATTCCCCTGTCAGCACTGTCTGTGTTGATGGTGGAATCATGCAAATTTCTTTCCTGCAACCTTTTGCAGGAATGAAACAAGAAAGAAATTAAAACCGTGTATGGCCTGCCAAAGACATGCTGGTAGGTTAACCTGTCTCCTGTCTAAATTGGTCCTAATATATGTATGCATGTGAGTTGGGGACCTTAGAATGCAAGCACCTTGAGGGCAGGGACTGATGTGAATGTGCAATATATATCTGAAGCGCTTTGTAAATTGATGGCGCTATATAGAGTTGTGCTCATAAGTTTACATACCCTGGCAGAATTTATGATTTCTTGGGGATTTTTCAGAGAATATGAATGATAACACAAACTTTTCTTTCACTCATGGTTAGTGTTTGCCTGAAGCCATTTAATATCAATCAACTGTGTTTAATCTTTTTAAATCATAATCACAACAGAAACTACCCAAATGACCCTGATCAAAAGTTTACATACCCCAGTTCTTAATACCGTGTATTGCCCCCTTTAACATCTATGACAGCTTGGAGTCTTTTGTGGATGAGGCTCTTTAGCTTCTCAGATGGTAAAGCTGCCCATTCCTCTTGGCAAAAAGCCTCCTGTAAATTTTTGGGCTGTCTTGCATGAACTGCACATGTGAGATCTCCCCAGAGTGGCTCAATGATATTGAGGTCAGGAGACTGACATGGCCACCCCAGAAACTTCACTTCATTCTGCTGTACCCAATGACAGGTCGACTTGGCCTTGTGTTTTTGGATCGTTGTCATGTTGGAATGTCCAAGTACGTCCCATGTGCAGCTTCCAGGCTGATGAATGCAAATGTTCATCCAGTATTTTTTGATAACATACTGTATTTATCTTGCCATCAATTTTGACCACATTTTCTGTGCCTTTCTAGCTCATACATCCCCAAAACATCAGCGATCCACCTCCGTGTTTCACAGTAGGAATGGTGTACCTTTCATCATAGGCCTTGTTGACTCCTCT